>NC_136915.1:169016690-170216690 GCF_949752795.1 Hyperoodon ampullatus | reverse complement strand
TGCAAGTCTAACTTCATCTTGGTGAACTGATTCAGAGCATCCTCCAGAGCTGGAGCAGAACATTCCAGGAGACCCGCTGTGGAAAAACCCTTTCCAGAAGCTATTGTTGAAGCGGCCCAGTCAGCATCTTGGAAATGGGCTCTGGTGGGAGGAGGTGGATAACTTTTTTATAAAGGAAGATGTTATCAGTGTAACGGCTATTAGGAACAGTCCCCTCTCCTCGTGAGTCCAGGGCTGCC
The DNA here is from genome assembly GCF_949752795.1 of Hyperoodon ampullatus. Taxonomy (NCBI): domain Eukaryota; kingdom Metazoa; phylum Chordata; class Mammalia; order Artiodactyla; family Ziphiidae; genus Hyperoodon; species Hyperoodon ampullatus. Next base: position 170,216,451 of record NC_136915.1, on the reverse strand, counting down.
CCCAAGTCCTGTTTACAGTATTCATTTCTCCCAGTAGCGGAACTAGGTTCCCGTTACCTCTTGGGATGTAGCCAAATGTCAGCCCCTTGGGTGGTGGAAATTCAGAAACTGAGACACTTAGAAGAACTATTTTCAGAGTTGATTTAAGTTTTCTCACAAGGCTCCATTGGTTAGTTCATATTATTGCAATTACTTTCATTTTCCGAGAACAAATAAAAAGCCCTTCTGTGGTTGGAAGGTGTAGGTCCCGGTGTTAATGTTGTTTTCATGTGTAAATAAAGCACTCAGATTAAAAAAAAAAAAAAACCGTGACCATTTGGCAGAAGATTCCAGCAAGGTCTTGGTCCTTCTATGGCCTTTATGTTTGTCAAGAAGTTCTGAAAATACTTCCTTCCAAACCTTACACCCTTTACATCTTGAACTTCCTGGGAAATCCAGTCATCCTTGGAGGAATGAGATGTTGATTTTCATCCTTCCCTGCCAGGTCCAGAGAAGTTTAGCACTGCCAAGGGCTGGTGTCAACTATACAATCTTGATATAGCATGCAAAGATCAAATATAGATCATTAAGTTTGAAGTTGCTAATGATCACTGATTCATTAACAAGTCATCAGAAATATTGACCAAGCATCCCCAATGTGTAAGGCATAATATCAGAGCTATATAAATGAATTTAAGATATAGTCGCAATCAAGAAATCTACAATCTCATTGTAGAACAGACATCAGACATTAGCTCTTAGTAGGTATTGTTAGTTTTTCATGGAAATAAACATGAATGGCATGATCAAGAAGAACCATCAAGTTCAGGTAAAGTGATAGATCCCCAGGAACTAGAGGGGCTACCATACCTTCAGGAAATAAGGGGACCTAAGGAAGGAGGAGAGCAAACAAACATACATTCTTGATAACCTTTTATGGGTCAAGCTCCACATTTATTCTTTCATTTAATCCTCTCACCAAGAGTCCGAGGTAGATTTTATTCTTATTTTTATAGATGAGAGCACAGAAGCCTAAAGATGCTTAGAAACTTGCCAAGGTTACAAAACTAATAGCAGAGTCAGAATTTGACCCACGTCTGACTGAGTTCACCATCTTATACTCCTAACTTCATTATGAAGGATGGCTGAAGTTGATAGACTAAGAAGCAGCCACAGAGCAACTTCCACACAGTTTGGCATGTACTTTCTCAATATGCACCTGCATAGATAGTTAAAATTAGTTCAGCAGTTAATGGTTCTCTTAGTGAAGTGGTGGAGAGAGAAATATGATAGCCTAACACATAAGAGTAAGCACTACAATTGGTTTTTTTTTTTTTTTGCGGTACGCGGGCCTCTCACTGTTGTGGACTCTCCCATTGCGGAGCACAGGCTCCGGATGCGCAGGCTCAGCAGCCATGGCTCACGGGCCCAGCCGCTCCGCGGCATGTGGGATCTTCCCGGACCGGGGCACGAACACGCATCCCCTGCATCGGCAGGCGGACTCTCAACCACTGCGCCACCAGGGAAGCCCTACAATTGGGTTTTTAGCTAAATGTTGTCTGGTTTTGTGCTCTCCCAGAAGCAGACCCAGAGATAAGGATTCAAATGCAAATATTCAATAGTATAAAAAGGCAAGCAGGAAATATTCATAGAAAAGTGGGGGAACAAGACGGGAAAGAACATGTAAAGGGTGACGTAGTAAGCCAGTCACCGCCATGGATGACTGGAACATAATCTTGTAGGGGATCTTTGGAAAACAGTGGAGAACACAGACCTCAGAAGCATCCATCCAAGAAGTCATAGAGCTGGAGGATTTATACCCTAGTTCCAGCCAGTCATTGGTTAAGAGCAGAGGGATGGTGGAGTTGGGGTAGTTAATTCCCTGGTACTTCTTGTCTGCCATGAGCACAGGCAGAGTCCCATCTGAGGCTTGGAGGAAAGCCCCAGGAGAAGGTCATGCAGACACAATTGAGGCTGGCTGTCTTGAGTGACACAGGTAAGACTCAAGGGTTATGGGCAGGGCACTGGCAGCACCTATAAACACCAGTATATTTGGTGCAAATTTTGTAATATTCTCTATTACTCCAACCCTTTTGATGTGTAGGATTATGTAGGCCACTGTCTCTCAAACTTCAAAGTGCATAGGAAGCTCTTGGGAAGCTTGTTAACAAAGCAGATTCTGGGACCTCATCCATTGAGAGTCACCTGTGGTTCAGGGATGGAGTCTAGGAATTTATGTCATTAATAAGTGTCCCAGGTGATTCTGACCCACATGGTCCATGGGTCACACACTGAGAAACAATGCCTGGAATCTCCAAGTATTACATAGAAAACAGATGAACAGGGGAAGGCCATGTGATAAAGTGAAAAGAAGATGGTATTTGGATCAAGATATCCTTGGATATAAATGCTGGCTCCATTACTTAGTGACCTAAGAAAAATTACATAATCTCTTTGTTTCAGTTTTTTTTTTAACCTAAAAAATGGAGAGAAAAGCATACACTTGGACTGTTTTCTATGAGCGTTAAATAAGATAACTGGTAGAAGAGTCCAGAGCACTATGTGTCATGTGGTAAACATCAGTGTTAATTCTTTTATTTTTTTTCTCAGAGGATTGAAATCTGTTGACAAAGTGATACCAATGGCATTTGACAGTTAATGCTGTTTGACAAATTATACCCGACTAGAAGAAAACTCGATGACAAAATAATGCAGGCCTTAGCTCTAAAATTTCCCCCCAATTTCTCAGTGCACCTACAAATTAAGTTATTTTTTACCTTCCACTTACAACTGCATTACATAATGATTACCCTGGGGCTATAAATAGAAGTGTCCAAGTTCCAAGAGACAGATCAGGTTAATTTGGCTCCAGATCTGGCTCAAGGACCTGGACTGCAGACTCTCACTCTTAGACACTGACTTTCTATACTGAGAAACTTTGGTTTATTAGCTCTTTGTGTTTCTAGGGAAGATATTTTCAAGTATACACTGAGAAGAGAAGGAAAGGTGCCAAGAAAAAGATTAGAGATAAAACTATGATTTTGAATACATTGTGCTTATTTATTGTTATTATCGCATCAAACTGATTGACAATCAGAATGAATTTGGGATTATAATGGTATTACCACCATATAGACCTCAAGAGATGAATATTAGAGCAAAAAGCAATATGCTTTGTACTTAATAGATACTCAAGTGTTCACTGAATTTAATGACATCATTCAGGACACATAGTCATCTTCATGCTTCTCCAAGATCTCTAGATAGATCACTCCCTCTGCCTCATCTTTACCTTGGTCACCTAGTTTGGCTTAAATATTAACCGAATCTCTCTTACCTTAATTTAGAGTAAGTGACTTCTACTTGGTCCTCAGGAATTTAGGGGAAAATGTATCAAAGAGCAAAGCTTTGTTAGCTACACCCAAGATTGGCTGACTTAATCTCATAACCAAAACATGGGTAGGACAATAGTGAAGATTTTAGAAGAAAAATCTTTTTCTATAAATGTTGATCTCATTTAGTCCTGATATGGATCACAGGGGCCACTTACTGTAGAGTATGATGCTGCCCTCAAGCATGACGCCAGAGCACCTGTTTCTTTAAGCTTAGGTACATGAGCTATGCACTCACCCTCTTAACATCACCAGAGAGATAAACACTGCTGGACATGAAGCCTGCAGCACAAGCCACATGGGAAGTCATGTTTTATCTCACCCCACTCGAGTGCACCTCCCAAAGCTGTCACTTCCCCATGATTATGAAACCTCATACAAGCCTCTGTGTCCCTGTCCTTTCAAGTGAAAGCCTTTTGCTTTAGTCTCCCAGGCCTTCCCTGACCCCCAAAAGGCTGACTCAAGAGTTAATGATTAGGAAGTGAAGATTTAGAAACAAAGAATAGCCTTTGGGATGGGAAACTGGTAACAATTTAGACTATAAACCAGCCACATTCTCTGACACACATTCCTAAATTGTTTGCACAGGAAGCAGACCCCACCAGATAAAAACTGCTGACCTCAAGCGCAGAGACCCCAGACCAGCTGAAACCAGAAGAATGGTGATGCTCACAACTTCACCTTGATGCCAACCAATTCAAGAACTGTGCACGAGCTGCTCACACACCCTGCAGCCCCATCCCTCACATTGCCTTTAACAGTCCTTTGCCTGCACCGCGATGTCAAGACGGTTTCTAAGGACACTAGTCCACCGTCTTCTTGGTTAGCATGCTTTCTCGAATAAAGTCACATTCTTTGCCTCAACACCTTGTCATTCAACCTATTGGCCTGTTGTGCAGCGAGTAGCCGAACATGACTTTGGTAACACTTCCACAGGAAAACCAGTGTGGTCTGGTGGTATAAGGATGGGCTTGAGGGCTGATGCACCTCGTTCTGGTCCAGGTTCTGCCTGACTCTTCTTGCTTAGGCACCTGGATCAAGTCACATCTCTACACTCTCATTTTCTCTAATGTACGATTATGGAGTTTGAATAAATGATCACTAAACTCTCCTTCATCCCTGGAGGTGATTTTTCTAAGGAGAACACATCAGCATAACCAATGATAGATACATCTGATTCTCATTACCTGCGGCCATTATGTCCTCTAAGTAGCCAAGAACGCTGAATTAGCAAACACTGACCATGCTCTTAGGAGAAATACAGAGTTAGCTTCCTGTAAGCCTCAGAGCACAACATTTTCATCAACTGATCAATACATAAACTTGTTTTATGTGTGTGTCTATTTAAAGACTCCTTATTTAATATATATTGTTAATTTATTAACATTGAACTCATGGTCAACAGCACTATAAACTTGTGCCTGAATAAAACTTATCTAAAATTTATTTTCTCCATAAAGTACATTACAACTTTCTTGTGCTTGGGAACACAGCATTTCAGCACTCTGCTTGGGGACCATTTCAAACAGATGAATTCACCAACAAAAAGTACAAAATGCTAAAAACACAGCATTAAATAGACTGTGGAAGGGACACATTTACAGTTTGAGAGTTGGAACAAGAAGGCAGAGCATCGCCTTGTCCAGCTTCAGCTGGGAACGTGTGCATCAGGCTATTCAAATTTTTGACACTCGGTGCACAGCCAAGAATGACTATGAAGACCACAAATATTTATTTGGAAGTTACAAATAAATTTTAGCGAGTAGGCAAATTTGTAAATATGGAACCCATGAATAATGAGAATCAACTGTACCAATGTAAAATAAAAATAAATTATTGTGTTACTTTAAAGTCTCTTGCTTCTAAAAACAGCAGACTTTCTTCCAAATCTTGACTTCAAGCTGTGTAGTAATCTCCTAAATTCCCCTACATGTTCATTAAAATTACAACTCCATCTCATAGATGGTGACATGCAGAGATGAAGCAGCTTCCTGAACGTCCCCAAGCAATGCAACAACCAAGCCAGGATAACTCAGGAGTGTGAAACTAAGCCTGTGGTCGGCCCACTGGACTGTCCTGTTCCTCCTTAATTACTCACAGAAAAGATGTTTTCCCTTCTGGACCTGTTAGTTAAGTCCTGTGCTTAGGCTCCATGGTGGAAGTCTGCAAATTGTTCTGGGACACACCTTTTGGAATTTCAGCAAGTGATTATAATTTTGTCCTCTAAGAGTGTTATCTAAGGATTAACTGGCTGTTCTTTTACCACACTTTTTTCTTTTTTTTTGTCTCAGAGATGGAATAGCTGACATTTTACCCCCACCCCCTGTATACAGGCAAGTTTTAATGCCATAGCCTCAATTAGGACGTTCCCGTCTGGGCTTCTATAATGCATGTACTTGAGAACCATACGGGGCTAATCACTGTTCCTTTTCTGCAGGGCAAGAAACACTTTCTGTTCCTTTTTAAAATTTCCCTCTCTTCCCCAGGATGTCTGTAGCAGTGCCTAGGGCATAGAGCACACTGTAAACACGTTGATGAAATTGAATTCTCTTCCACCATGAAAAATTTCCCAACATTTCCAGTTGGGGAAATGTAGTTGGAGGGGAACAATGGAGAAACTTGTCCAAAAGAATTTACATAACTCGTCTAAAGTCACTAAGCTAGTAAATGCAGAACTATGATTGAAACTTAGAGCCTGTTTTGAGGTTTTTAACCAGGACCTATGGCTTAGTTTATTTGTAGTGGTAATGCCTTATATTTCACCAGGTGTAGTTTCAAATGAATTGGTAATTCCAGTTTACAAAAAAAAATTCTATGCTACTGTTTATTGCTTAGGGCTTCACAGGAAGACAAAAAGAATTGTGAAGATAATAAGGATTGGAAAGTATTCAGGTTAAAAAGAACTGCCATTTACCAGTTGCTCTATAAGATTTACATCAAAGTTCTCTATCAAGAAACAAGAATGTAGCCATTCACTGGGAGAACCATTCTATGATGTTTATGTTTCAAGAAAATGAAAATTAATGAAAGTAATTATATCACAAATTGGGTGCAAACAGTATCAGACAACTCTAAACAGTACACAAAATGGCTTTTATTTCACACCCACTCATCTTTCAAGTAATTACACAGCTTCTGTATTATCACACAAGAAGGCAAGTAACTGGCATTCTCTTCTCTCCATTATTAGATGTTGGACATTGTTGGTCTGCCTGGAACTGAGGAGATAATACAAACTTCATTATATAGATGATGTTCAGAAAGCTTAATATTTCCAAAAGATTCTTCTGAATCAGTCATGTGTCAAGCATTGTGACTAACAGTCAACTTCCTTTCAATCAAAAGTCTATTCTTTTCTGCAGCTACTCTAAGGATGACTAGATTCTCCCAGTATATCTAAACCCATTAAAAGTCTTTGGAAGAATATGTAAACTCATGAAAGAGGTTTTTTCCCCTTCTTTTGACATCTGCTGAAACTATTCCAACATTCTCAGGGCTGAGATTCTTTCCCTTTAAGATCTACTTATAACAGTACATTGATCAAGACACATGAAACCTTTAGAAGAGGCCTTAGAGTTCACCTTGTTCGACTGCGGTCCTCTCTGTAATATCCGTGCTCAGATTTAGCACTTCCAGTGATGAGGATTTCTCTACTGTCAGTGCCATTTTGACAAACTCTTCCTGGTATTTATTTAAAATCCATCTTCCAGTGACCTCTACCTACAAGTCATAACTCTTTCTCCTTGAACCAGAAAGAGTAGCCCAGATAGTTTTGAAATGACTCTATGGTGTGATTGTGAGCCCAGAACAATACTAGTTTATGTGTATTGCCCTGGTTTCCCATCTAGTTTAGTATCTGATCCAGACTTTTCATTGTACAATAAAATTTTACTGTAATAATTGCTTTAGAATAAGCTTTAAACAGTTGGGCAGTTCTCTCCTTTGTTCCTCTAGCTTCTACCATAGTCTTGTCCAGTAGTGGGTGAGACATACTTGTAGGGCACAGGGTTCTTATTCTCATATGTGGGCTAAATCTGAAAGATGCCCAGTGATAGCTCGTCTCTCTTTGCCTCACCTTTCCCCAATCCTTCATACCTCCCTTTCAAAAACAGTTTTCTGATAAAATGAAGTGTACTCAGACGTGAATTGTTAGGTACAGCTGACCCCTTTCAGTCTCTGATAATTCTAGGTGTATTCAACACTCTGCCACTGCTGGCCACCTGGTGTAGCCATCAGTTGTACTGTGACCAGTTGCAAGGGCTTCAAAATACAGGAAGCCACCAGGTCACAGTCAGCAAGGTGACTGAGAATAAGAAATGTGGCAAATTATAGTTTAGGTACATGTGAAACAAGTGGAGGAAATAAAAGTAGGGCAGTCCTGTCTGTGAAGTAGGAAGAGAACAGTTTAAACAGTTGGGTACTGTTGTTTTGTCAGTTATTGTACAGTGTAAAATCGACAACTATTTATTTTATTATTTGACAATGCTTTTTTATTCTGCACTAAACACTTTTAGCAGCAATAAGTTTTAAAAAGGAAGTATAGGTTTAGTTGAAAAAGAGGAAGTGAATTTTGATTACTCAAGAGAGTTAATGATGAACATGTAACTTGCACAAAATGTTTGCTGACATTTACCATCCACCATGGGGTCATAGTGGTATAAAGGACCACACGAAAACCAGAAGACACAAATCTGCTGGAGAAACATCAGCAGTTACTTCAAAAGTTAGTAACTAATTTATACAGACTGGGCCCTATTTACAACCGAAGAAAGTATCCTTCATATCATTTAGTGAGACACAACTTTTCATTTAGATCAAATGGCTATTCTAAATCACTTTCACTCATTATTTATTCCAAGATTTTTTTGTGTACATGAATTCAAAATAAAGCAATAGTTGTTGGTGTGTGGCTTTCACGAGTAGAAGAAGAAATTCACAGTTAAATAATGAGAATTTTATGTTGGTCATCAAATAGTCCAAACAGAAAATTAGCTCATCTCAATTATGCTTCTTTTTTCATCAATTTCATGTAATCAAAGCCAACATTTTAGAAACTCATTCTCTTGACAGTGAAATATTTGGTGTTTTTGTAATATGAATTCAGTTAAAACATTTGACATTGAAGATAAATTATGTTTTTGCAATGATAATACAGCACAAATTTTGGTGAAACACAATGTTCTTAATAAATTAAGAAGTTATGAAGGAGAGGTGCCCTTGGAATTGGATATTATGCACACATACTTCATAACTACGTTGAAATATGTTGTGATAGTCCACCAGTTGATATAGAAAGTGTAGCTTCAAACTGTACAACTGTGTTTTTTATTTAACACACAGAGTAACTAATTCCAAACTTTTGTGATAAAGCTGATTTAAAATTTTAATGAAGTACTTTGGTATGGCAGTTCATGTTTTCTCTCTTTGCTATTTGAAATCAGCTTTTAAAAATGTTTGAGCTTTTTTTTTTTTTTTTTTTTTTTTTTTTTTTTTTGTGGTACGTGGGCCTCTCACTGTTGTGGCCTCTCCCATTGCGGAGCACAGGCTCCAGACACGCAGGCTCAGTGGCCATGGCTCACGGGCCCAGCCGCTCCACGGCATGTGGGATCCTCCCGGACCGGGGCACGAACCCATGTCCCCTGCATCGGCAGGTGGACTCTCAACCACTGCGCCACCAGGGAAGCCCAATGTTTGAGCTTTTGAAGGACTACTTAGTAAAGTAACCCAAGTTACCCGCAATGAAAATAAACATTTTTATAAAGGGTTTCTGTAAACTGAGATTTTTTTTTCAAAATCTGTTGGAAATATTTAATAAAAGTGTTCGATGAATGGACCAGAAAAATACTTCTGCATTTGAAGCTTTGTATATATTGTATATACTGAAATATATTGAATATTTATATTGACCAGATTGAAAACAAATTTGCAAAGAGAAAGGCACTGACATGTATCCCTACAAAAGCTAGGAAGAAACTGATCAAATTAAATGGCGAGAGTTCAAACAGTGTATGTAATAACTCTTATAATCAGTAAGGATTAGCTTTGTGCCAGCTACTAAGCAAAGCACTTCATATACTTTGTCTTTGATGTTCCCAAGTATGAAAAAACAGTAATTGTAAAAAGGAATAGTAGGGCCTCCCTGGTGGCGCAGTGGTTGGGAGTCCGCCTGCCGATGCAGGGGATACGGGTTCGTGCCCCGGTCTGGGAGGATCCCATATGCCGCGGAGCGGCTGGGCCCGTGAGCCATGGCTGCTGAGCCTGCGCATCCGGAGCCTGTGCTCCGCAACGGGAGAGGCCACAACAGTGAGAGGCCCGCATACCACAAAAAAAAAAAAAAAAAAAAAAAAAAAAAAAAAAAAGGAATAGTAATAATACTACTATATTATTATCCCGGGATTTTGTTTTGGTTTGATTTTAGGGATTTTTTGTTTGTTTTTTTCTTTTTGGATTAAGAGTCTGTAGCTTAAAGAGCAACGTGAATTTACCCAAGATCATGTGGCATGGCCAAAGAGCTAATGCAGCTCCCTCAGACTCCAAATCTGTGCTTGAAACCATTACACTCCAGTGTGGCATGCCTAGCTAGCAATTGCTGAGCCTTTTAACACCTAAACTATGCTATCAAACTTTACTTTGCATAAATTATTCTATAGAAAAGTACTCAAATGTTTCCCAATGTTCTTTCCCAAATCCAAAAATACATTGCCACATTAAATTTTTTTTTTCAAATTAAATACACAATTCTTTCCTGATTAAAATCATAATTCACCTTTGGGAAGATATAAAAAATTTTAACTCTTTCATTTTACAAATGAGAACTGTGAAGCCCCCAAAATGCTTAAGGACATCTCAAAGACACAATGCAATCTGAAGGCAGAGCTGGGTCCAGAAGCCAGGAGGCTTAGCTCTCTCCCCTAATGCATTTCCCTATTTCAGAGAGACCTTTACATCTCCACTGGAATGTTAACATGGGTCTGAATCTTCATTCTTAGCCACAGAGAGGTCAATAGCGCTTCTGCAGAGGTAGAAAAGTCCAATGGGCCTTCAGGGTGTTCACCCAGAAAATTGTAGAGAAATCAAGAAGGGCTGCTCTAGTAAGAAAGAAACACACTTGGGAGAGCAAGAACTGATGGAAATAGGCACTTTGAAGTTGCTTGTATTTTATTAATTCCATTGTTTCTGAGAGAACATTTTCATTTGCAGGAAGCAAGGAGTGCAGGTCTGAAAGTCCTGTCTTCCTTGACTCACTTCCAGAGAAATGAAGAACAGGACCAACGTGGCTCCCAGCCACCCATGCTAACAAAGCTCCCCCAAAAGGCCCTTTCCCTGGGTGTTCAGATGATATCATCAGCTTAAAGTGTCTCCAAGTGAGATTGGCTGCTCCCAGAAATCTGTCAGCTGAATGTTTGGAAGAAACTGAGAAATCCTTGAAAAACATGGAGGGATCAAAAGTACTTATTAAAGTATTTTCAAAAGAGCTCTGGATTTAATAAGAAGCAAATGAGATCAGATGGAGAGGATTCCAGAGATTGGTTCTAGTGTGGAAAACTCGTGGCAAAGACCAGGAAAATGGAATATATTGATGGGAACAGCACTTATTTGGAAGCGGGGTGTTAGACAGTGTGCAATTGAATTGCTCTGCCCTTGAACCTGAAGGAGTATGCAGAAGAAAGCAATTACTTAAACAGTCACATCTTTCCTAAGAGATCTGATCCAAGAAAAATAATGAATTACAACAAAAAAATTTTTTTTAAGGAAAAGAGAGGAAACACCCAGGCTCCTCTCTTACTGGAGAGCCTTTTGTGTCTCTAGAAGGTTTGCAACACAGAGTCCTGACTTAGTCAGCCATCAGCCCTCTAACAGTTTGATTAAAAGAATGTTCTAAAGAAATTAGATTTCAAATTAAATTAGAAATTTAAATTAAATTAGAAATTAAATTTTCTTCTCTCATCAACCAACCAACTAACTAACCAACCACACAAACAAAACTACCCTCTGTACACTTTGTTTTAGAGTTAAACATAAGCATGCTATTATGTAGAATAATTGCTCATGGTAATGAGGATCCATTCACTCAATAAACTCCTAATATTTGAATAGGCCAAAAATTAATTAAATGTTCAGGTCCAGGCAAATATTAAGGCATTAGAACTAACATAGAAGATTTCTTCCGTGGAGAATTAGGAACCCTGTGAATCTTATCTCCCCATATTCTCAGTGAAACTTGAAAAGAGGCCGATTTGTAGAGAGATATTTATCCCTAAGGGATGAATCAAACTGATGGCAGCAATCTCCCCTTTTAAATTGCAAGTGTATAATTAATGAAATGTAGTAAGTTGTAACAGTGAAATGAAAAATAAAGTCATAACACCTGGTGTTCATTGGGTATGATAAAAGAGATACTTAAACACAGAATGTAAGATCTTAATTGGCATAACTATTTCTGTAAAAATGGAAGTATTTGCAACAGCTTTCATTTTAAAAGTTTAGCCTTTTTGACAGAAATTCCAGTTTAGAAATGTATTCTGAGGAAATTATGTATGCACACAAAATCTTAGCTACAGAGTTGTTCATTATGGCTTTGCTTAAAAAAAATAAGAAATTATCAAAAAAGTGAACAAAGGGGGATTAAGTAAATTATGTGCATTCATTCAATAGCCATTTTAAGTAGCCATTAAATAAAAGAATTTCAGTGTATATTTAATAATATCTATTATATCTATTTCTATCTCTATATCTAGCTATCTTGCTAGCTCTATATCCCTAAAAAGTTAAGCTATAAAATAGAATCACAATATTCAAAATTGATTAAAAATATTAAGAATATACATGCCTATATTGAAACTTGAATGAAATATATTTAATTATATATGGCTATTGTCTCTGGGGGGTAGAATTGCAAGAATTTTAAAATTATTTTTCCTAAGTATTTGTATTTATAGTTTATATGTCTGATTTACTAACCAGCCTTACCTTAACAGCAAACAACTATTCTTTGGGCATAGGTGACTCTCTTATGGTCTGGGGTAGTTACCTGACCTAACCTTACCTCATCCTTAGGTTTTTTGGTACACCTTGATATGGCTCTACTTTTCAAGGGTGATGAGAGGAGAAAGAAGGAAAAAGAGATAGAGGGAGAAGGAGAGAGAGAGAGACCGTTGATCCCTAAAGCTGCCTCTGTTTTCCATTTTTAATCGTTTCCTAGTGCCAACTATAGTAAACATATACCTCACAGTAAACCCTCTTCCTAAAGGTGGCTCAGGTGTTCCTTGCAAACAACAACACAACAAAACAGAAAGTCTAATCTATTATAATCAGGAAAAAATGCTAAAGAATATATTAAGTACATCTGTAGCAGAATAATAACATTTTACACTTTCTCAATTATAAAAAGATAATTAGACACACTTTATATTCTTGTCATCTTGATGAGCAAAGTGCAATTTTCTCAGAGAGATTAAAATCACTTGCTCTGCTTCTCTATTTTTATAATTCTGGGCAAATGACAACATTGTTTTACTTGAAACTTGGATAAGATTTTCCTCCTACATGCAAGTTTTAATCTTAGAGAAGTTTACTCTGTATTCCTCCTTCATTGCAGTTTTCCTTATTTTTAGCCCTTATTCATCCACGTGTCTTTCTGAGAGTGGGATTTTAGTAATGTTATTGATCTCCAATTCATTGTGCTTTTGAAACTCTGGGAATCCACCTGTACTGTAAGCTGGAAATTATATATTAGAAGACAATTACTGAGGAGATGAATGGATGAATGGATGGATTAATGAATGGATAGATGGACAGATGGAAGCGATCTCAATAACAATCAAGTATGTTTTTTTATATCTATGATGTGCTTAGCACTGTGCCAGCCTCTGGGAAGCAATGAGGGTAAGTATCATGATTCCCTTTCTCAGGGAGCTTAAAATAATGTTATGTTGGACTACAAGTTATCAGGTTAAGAACCTCCCTAGGAGAAATCTATTGTTTTGAATGACTCATTCCCTGAAGGCAGGCAAGGTCATGCTAAGAAATGTGAGGCTCTGGAAAACTTCGTTTTGTGGGACCCCTACTCACATAAACAATGTGAGTCACCCCAAATCAGTGTCAGCCCCATCTGAAGCCCAATCTCATGCGGTCCTGCCAAAGAAATTCCACACCAGTCAGTGGGAGTGATCAACTTGCCAGGTCAGCCTCTTGAGGTCCTCAGATGACCCCATAGGTAGCAGTCTTAGAGCTTCTAGAGGCATCTGATTGACCCTCACACATGGGATAGAGGGTTGACTGAGGTCCATGTGGATCTCTGTCTTGGCAATGAAAGCCTTGTCTGGATGGCACTGTGGACTCCACCTGCTCCTAGGCACTGGAAGGGGACTAGAAAATGTTGAGGAAGACAATCCAAAGGCCTGGGCTCCATAAGACATGGGGTTAAGGGCAGAAGTCCTTGCTTATCAGCTCTAATGGTGATAGCAAAAGTAGTCATTTCTCTTTTCTTTCAAGTGCTCTTCCCCTGGACTCACTTTGTCCCATATAGTAGATACCCACAGTATTTAAGGCACTAAACATAATAAATAATGACCTCGGTAATGGAAGATTTCACTTCCCTACCTGGAGTCTGACATGCCATCATTAAATTTCCAAACAGCTCATCATTAAAGACAGAAGTCTGAGCACATACTTCTTAAGTGTATCTTCCAAAGCTCCAAACAAATTGAGGGAAAGAGATAGGAGGTCTTGCTCCTATATTTAGATCAGGTTACTCTAATATTATATTTTTCTCTGTTGCTTAATTATTTGATCCTGTGGGCCATGAAGCTAATGAGCTAGATGGCTTTCTTCTTTAAACCAAGGGCCTTCAACCAAATTAAGATCACTTAGCTATTACCACCTGAACAGTACATAAACTTCCAGCCAAGTAGTGAAGATCATAGGCAGGAGTTAAAGCTGTTTGGATAACTGAGGACTTTTGTCCCAGAGGACAAAAGTGGGACATGGAAAAAAGTGTGGAGTCCAGTGCATCCCTTGTCCCAGACACAGAGACATAAGTCTGAGCTCTGTGGGAAGAAGAAGCACCAACAAAACTGAAATGGAAAATTTCCTGAGACATTCAGTGACATGGGGCAGTTCAAGCAGTGTAGCTTTAGAGCACAGGAGTGAAATGCAGTGTATATTCCTTTAAAGGACCATTCTTCTGTTTTGGTGGGGAGTAGAGCATGGCATTTTCACAGAGATGATCCAAGCGCTGTAATTCCATTTTGAGACTTGGTTGCTTTGGAGGCACTGGGAGATGGTACCCTCAGCACTGGGATCAGTGTCCTTATAGTGAACACTGGCAGAGATGACAGTGGTCGGTCTTCGAAGAATTTTGAGCACATCAGCTGTATATAAGTGGGCTCCAGAGCAGAAGAACACAGCAGGTACAACTGCTACTGTGGCCAACAGACATCAAAACTTTTCTTTATACACTGAGTTGCTATGGGATTTAATGTAGATCAAACTTCTTCCTTCACTTCCCAGAAAAATATTTCTTAGAAAAATGGAAAGAACTTGGGATTTAGACATAGACCTGAATTCAAATCCTGGCCCTTTCGATTGTGAATTATGCCTCTTTGAACAGGTCATTTGATCCTCTATGGAAATATTGACTTCGTAAAGGCAGCATGAAGATTAAATGCACCTTGTAAGTCTGCTACCACTTTTGTGTTACTAGTCCCATGGTTATTCTTTTCTAAGGCCCTACAGTTATCACTGTGTTCTTCTATGGGTATATGTATCCTGGCTCTTAAAAAATGTGGGCTTCTTTGCTAGATCCTTCCCCTGGCTGCCAGCTATTGTGGTGAGTAATTATGTGCAAATGAGCGTTCTCCACCAAAAGTTGTAAGAGGCAGAAAACTCATTTGTTCAGTGCCCTTGAAAAGCACAAGACACTAATGCATGTCTGTGTGCCAGCAGTTTAGAAATGAAAATTTCCACATTCCTTGTGCCTGGTCTCATTAATTCTCCCCACCCCATTGGTGTTAAGGTTTTATAAATAAGCAAGACAGGATTGATTTGTTCCATTTCAGCAAACTGTAAAAGAAAACAGTCAAGAAATCACTCCCATCATCATTTCCGCTCCCCGCCCCCCATCGCATTACTCTTTAAAACTGGGCAAAAGCCTGTATAGCCTTTCCCAATTAGGTGAAAGATGATTTCATTTCAGTAATCTTTAGGGAAGTTATTTCTGGTTTGTGCAAACATGCCAAAATAATGCAGCAGAGACCAGTTTGATTTCTCACTGGCTAAAGGGAGATTCAAGATGCAGGAAGACCTGACCACCAGTATTATTAGGATTTATGATGTTCAGTCAGACCTACATGATGTAGCCTAGAGGAATGGAAGGAACATTGAGGGGAGAAATGGAATACCCCTTAAAGATGTCTGGTACTGGGGTTTGCAAACCTTTTCAGCAAAAGCCTGGAGATTCCAAGCAAGGGTTGCCTTTGGATATACACAGGGAAAGGGGCAAGAATCTTCAGCCAGAGCAGACCTATTTTTGTAGATTCTACATATAGGCTTCCACATATGATCAGTTTCTCACCAGTGTAATCTAAACACCCTTCTGTTGTTTGAATTCTCTCTACAGCTTCCCAGCTGTTCATCCTCTTGCTGATGCCTAAACAGCTCCAGTGACAGGGTTCCCAAGGCAGCCATCTTTAGACAGATGTTGTTCCCTAAATTCCCTCCTAACTCTATTAATCTCTACCAGAGTATGAATGTAAACAGGAAAGACAATGGTGCGAAGACATAGACTGAGCTTTCATTTGTCTAACTTGACTCATCAATCCAAAACATCCTATGCAGTTACTTTCCTGTCTATAACAAATGAGGAAAAAAAACAGTCTCAAATTTATCTTATTTTAATATATTTTTAAAACATGTGAAACTACACCCCCCTCTTTGACACAGGGTGTTGCTTTTTCTCTTCAATAGGGAAAACATTCACATCAGGATTGATTTAAATTTTTTCCCCTTTTAAATCATAAACAGTCCCGGTACAAGAAACAGTAGCTGTTATTGATTAAAAGTTCATTTGCCTTGCCTGGGCTGATGATTGATACTTGGAGGGCAGGAGGGGTGTTGGATTTTGGCTGGGAGATTGGAAGTGGGGCAATTTTGTCACATTACCTGTTCTTTAGAAGAGTGTTAGGGTTGGAGGAAATTTAGGTTTGGGTAGAGAGCCTTTTTTTCTCTGTAAATTTTGGTAGAGGTTGGTCCAACTTTTTGTTTTGTTTTGTTTCTTACTCTGCTGGTTTCACCAGCTTTTAAGTACTCGTAGTGCACGTGAGCTGGTGAGAGGCCCTCTAAATGGGTTTTTAATGGTCTGTTGAATAAAGCAGCTACCAGTTCAGGAAATGCATGCATTTTATAGGTGCATGTTTTCAAAGCTTCTATTTGTGAATGCTAGTTGAGAGGTGCCTTTGTATATGTTCTTCACAGACCCAGTACAGCAATAAAGACTGCCTCTGGAAGCATTAAAAAACAAGAAATAAATTTCCTTGTCCCATTTATACTTCTAATTTCAAGAATAATAATTTTTGTGGGTAAAAGAAGTGTCTTTCCTTTAGGAAAGTTATCTGAGCCATTGGAAAATTATAATTTCACAAGAGTGTGGCAATCAGATTCATTGAATGCATTTGTCAGTGATATTTGTAATCAAGGCATGGGATTTTAAAGAAAGTAAGAAGTGATTAGCAGTTACAACAGAATTCTTAGTCTTCAGTTTTCTAAATTTTATGTGTTGTGAACATTGTCTCCCTTTTAGTTTTTAACTGTAGCAAACATCTACCATACACTAGAGATCCTTGAACTTGTCAGTTAGTACATCTGGAAATAATAGTGTTCTTTGCACAACACCATTTAATATTGACATATTAAATTTAAAATAACAGAATATATAATATGACACCAAGTTTTATTAGATAGTAATAAAAGCAAAAAGGAGCAACACTGAACATTTGAGGAAAAAATGTGGTGGGAAACCTTGGAATTGAAAGATATTCCATTAAGTGTATTTTTCTGAAAAATTGGAAAGACTGCTATTATTCATATTTAATGGCACAATACCTTGGCTAAAATTGTGGAAGAATGGTGTTTCATGGAAGCCTAGTCTTAGAACCAGTATCATAAATAAAGATGAATGGAGATTCTGAGTTTCTAGAGAGTTTATGTATCATAAGTCAGAATTTTTCAGTTGATTTAAAGTCTTCAGGATGGTCTAAGCCTGAAAACAAAGGGAAAAAACAAAGAAATGCTGATAAATTTCATACCAAGAAATGTAAAATTTCAGTTTGTTGTATGAAATACCAGAAGAAAAATTAAAAGGCAAAAAACGAGCTGAAAAAAATATTTGCAACATATATTATAATGTATTACAATATTTAAAATAATAAGTTTGTACAATTAAATAAGCAAACAACCAACAGTAGGGTAGAAAATAATGGGCAAATGAAAATGATAAGTAACTTACAAAATAAGAAATACATATAGCCAATGTGCATAGCAAAATTATTCAACATTATCGCTAACCAAAGAAATGTATATTAAAATGATGAAATAACAGTTATTTCCATCAATCTGTTGGTTTAGGGAGGTGGACAAAGTTAAACACTACTATGTATGTTAGTATAACTTTTGGAAAAATAATTTGGGAACATCCATCAAAAGCCTTAAAAATTTTTATACACTTAATCTAACAAAAATTCTACTTCCAAACATATGTTGCTATCCTTCATTTTTTTCCCTTATGTAAAGTCTTTTGTATGGCAGCCTTTGTATCACTATTTAAAATGAAAAGTTGGAAACAGTCTCATTGTCTAATTCTAAAGGACACGTTCAGTAAGTTATGACACAACACACAATATCATCCTACAAGGTCTTTAATTATTGTGTTATATATGTTTCCTTATGGACAGCAATAGGTACTCATAATATTAAATGAAAAAAAGCAAGTCTCAAAGGTGTATTATGTTATGATCTTATTTCTGTTAAATTATATATGCAGAGAGAAGGGCTGGAAGTTCACATATCAAGGTGTCTATTATCGTTACATGTATGTGGGTGGAATTATGTGTGTTCATTTTTTTTGTTTTCTATCCTACGCATATTTTTTTCTGTAATGATTATGTGCGTCAGGTTGAGAGAAAAAAACCAAAATTTATTTTTAAGTTTCCATCCTGCAGAAGCTATCTAAGGAGACCAAATAACATATCTAGCCTAAGACATGTTATTACCTCTAACAATATTTTTTTTCCTCTAAAAATAATCTCTCTTACATATTCTTCCTCTCTAGAATGCTTTTCACCCATTTTATTCATGAGTCATCTCAGCCGGTGATGACTTTCGCATTTCTCCAAGAGATCATATAGTTTGTTTCTATGCAATAAGCTCTCCTAATCACCAGTAATGAAATCAAAGCACTCTAAATTAAGATCTTTGGAAGGGAAAAGCCAAGTCAATGAATAGCTTTGTATGATTTAAATGAATCCCTGAAGAAATAAATCAGACTCTTGGCTTTCATCTTATCCCCAGCCTCTGGAATAAGAATGTTAAGTCAGCCAACTTAATGCTTAGGAAAACCAAAAAAGAAAATAAAATGTTTAGGAAAACCAAAAAAGAAAAGAAAAGAAAACTTTCAATCCTAGTGTCCATAACACAATGATAAAGATACTCACTGATCGCACTTTTTGAGCGTCTATGTAAAGGAGGTTAGTGTGACCAAAATATGTTTAAAATGAACAACAGGGGGCTTCCCTGGTGGCGCAGTGGTTGAGAATCTGCCTGCCAGTGCAGGGGACACGGGTTCGAGCCCTGGTCTGGGAGGATCCCACATGCCACGGAGCAACTAAGCCCGTGAGCCACAGCTACTGAGCCTGCGCGTCTGGAGCCTGTGCTCCGCAACAAGAGAGGCCGCGATAGTGAGAGGCCCGCGCACCACGATGAAGAGCGGCCCCCGCTTGCCACAACTAGAGGAAGCCCTCACACAGAAACGAAGACCCAACACAGCCATAAATAAATAAATAAATAAATTTTAAAAAAAGAAAGAAAGAAAAAATGAACAACAGGAACAAGCTTGGAGGGAACAACGCAGAAATAACATGTAGATTTTGGAATTGGCAAGACCTCAGGGGTTCACAGCTCAGTCCTGCATCTTACAAACTGTGAGAATGTAAAGACACTTAATCCTTCTGAGGGGAGATTATACCAAAGTAAAGGTGTTATAAATACTAAAATCACATTAAATATATCGTGCACCAGACAATTAATAAATATCAACTTTCTTTATTCCTGGGAGAATAAAGAGTTAGAAGGCAGAGGAGGAGAAAGCAGGAAATTCTCCTCACCCCCAACCCCCATGTTCAGAATTTCAGGCACAGCCTTAGCAGTATGGTGGGAGAAACATACATGTGTTTGGAGGGAGGAAAACAGATAACAACTGGAAAGAAAGAGTATTTTAAAATAATTTTAACGTCCATCTGAGAATAAGAGCAAAGAAAAATCCATGGTCATAAAGAGCAGTAGCAACGAAGATACTGTAAAGGCCAAGGAAGCTTTGGGCCTGGAACACAAAGATCATTATTTTTGAGAATCAGCTGTTTCTGTCCCTGCCCTGTCTCCTCCTGGATCATTGTGAGGGAATTAGCTATGCCACTTAATAGTTTTGCTGTTGTCAAATGAGAAAAAAATACCTTCCTCTTTTTACCTGGTAGAATGCTACAACAAAATATGATGATTTTTAAAAATGCTTTGAAATGGTTCTGAAGAACCTAGGGGCAGTTCAGGAATAAAGGCGCAGACGTAGAGAATGGACTTGAGGACACGGTGAGGGGGAAGGGTAAGCTGGGACAAAGTGAGAGAGTGGCATGGACTTAC
Organism: Hyperoodon ampullatus; assembly: GCF_949752795.1. Classification (NCBI taxonomy): domain Eukaryota; kingdom Metazoa; phylum Chordata; class Mammalia; order Artiodactyla; family Ziphiidae; genus Hyperoodon; species Hyperoodon ampullatus. The sequence goes on along the minus strand of NC_136915.1, from coordinate 170,196,175 downwards.
ATATACTACCAAATGTAAAATAGATGGCTAGTGGGAAGCAGCTGCATAGCACAGGGAGATCAGCTCGGTGCTTTGTGACCACCTAGAGGGTGGGATACGGAAGGTGGGAGGGAGACCCAAGAAGAAGGGGATATGGGAACATATGTATATGTATAACTGATTCACTTTGTTATACAGCAGAAACTAACACACCATTGTAAAGCAATTATACTCCAATAAAGATGTTAAAAAAATAAAATAAAAAAATAAAAATGCTTTGAGCTCTAGAGAAGATAACCCTTACACCCAAAGTATTGGAGTTGTCATTTGCAGTGTGGTTGAAGGTATGATCTTCATCTTGGAACTCTGAAGCTAGAAAATTCCATCTCACTTCCAGTTTAAATGGTTTGGAGGAGATTTGAAATTTTAGGAACTCTTGAAGTGTGGTGAATGGGAAGGAAGTCTGATTAAAAAAAAAAAAAACAGTTTGTGAAGTGCCTGGTGGGGACTGGGACTGGCGGTCAGGAAAATGGGAATGGACGTGTGGTATGTACCTCGTACTGAGTGTGGTTTGAGAGAGTTGGTGTGAATTAGGAAGATCACGAATGTGAAATACATCTACCACAAGGTCTGGTATTATGGGTTTGAGTTTGAAATACTGAAGTGTTTCTTTAGGATCAAAGCTTTGGCAGGAGGAGATGGGCATGGGGACAGTTTCCAATCTGGCCAGAAGCAAAAACTCCACATTCTCCTCAGGAGACATGTAGTCTGAGAAAATGCTTTCGGTTGCTCAGAGTGTACATTTATTTTGCAGTACTTTTTGAAATTTCTTAAGCAAAAATGCCTCTACCCCAAAACAGGGCAATCGTGATAGCTGTTAATTCTCTGTCTCATTATCTCTGTCTCTGTCCTTGTCTGTCTGTGTCTCTCTCTGTCTCTTAAACACACACACACATACATACACACACACACACATACACACACACATTAACCCGCATTTACTCTTTAATGCCTTGTTGCTGCTACCTTTGGGGGCACACAGTGAATTGGAAAGAATCCTTCTGAGGTCCATTGGGAACTCCCTGCCTGAACTCTCTGGGGGAAAGAAAGAGACATTCCCCAGTGAATCTCGGCACCATTCTTCTACCATAAGTATGGTTAGTTTATTTTGAAGTCAAAATGGCAAGTGAAGCCTGAAGGATGCTTCCAGTATTTAGAGAAGGAGGAGGGGACCTGGACAGACATAGGACACTCTGAGCCAAGAGCTTCACTGTATCTCAGGGCAAAGATGGTGCTGCCACTCACTCAGCTGCATCGCTGGCGGAGCAACCAATTGGGAAGGACAGTCCTGAGCATTCGGGCCAGATGTTCATGGCATCATGCACCATCCCAGGAAATTAATTTTGGGATAAAGGCAAAGCAGATGACTGGCAAAGCCTCTTGTGATGGATATTGAAAATGTCAGGGAACAAAAGACATAGGAAATAAGAGTTCCCTCTGGATGCAGCTCTCCCAAGGGTAAGGCAACATCACATTCCCCGCCACCAACCTACCATTCAGCCCGAGAGAGTGAAATCCAGAAGAGAATCTGGTCCCATTTCCTCTGTATCTCCTGAAGTGGAAGTGGGGAAAGATTACTGCCCATTCCCAAGATCCCAGCCTACCTTTTCTCCCTCCAAAAGGAAGACTTTAGGTGGAGCAAAGTCTCTTTCCCTAACAAATGCAACAGATGGCCAAATTCCTTGAGGCAGGGATTAAAGGTGATTTATATTTGTATTCTTACTTCCCAATGAGACTCCCATACAGTAGGTGCTTGATAAGCATTTGTTGGTTGAAAGCACAAACTGCGTAAATTGCGCGTGTGTTTGGGTGGTTCGGATGGGGTGGGGATTCTAGAGCACCTCCTCTGGGTGGAGGAGGTGTCAAGCATGGGACTATACTCTTTATATGAGCTATCTCACTCACTCCTTCCACCAGTCCTACACGGGAGGTCACCAGAACTTCTCGAAAAATGGAGGCACATGGAGATTAATTTGAGTAATTGGGAGTTGGTATTTAAATCGAGATCTGTCCACCCCAAAACATGAACTCCTTTCTCACCAGGATGATGGAGACTCACTGATTGTAGTCTCTCAGTCGGTGATCGAGGCAGTGCCATGCTTACGAGGTGTGAAGCTGGGCAATCCCTTTATTATACCATTTTAGGGAAGAAGCTCCAAAACTCAGATTGTTTCCTCCTGCTAGCTGATAGACCAAATCCATTCTGAGTTCCTTTCTGAAGGAACCTCTGGGACTGAGAATCAGAGTAATGTAAAGATTACTGAAATTGAATCTTTGGATGTATTTCCAGCATTTCCTGTAACTGGATATGATGCTCTGTGAATCAGGTTGCTTTTCTGAGCTTCTGTTTGTTCAACTGTCAAACAGGAATGTGTAACATTGCCTCTGCTTTCACCACAGAGAATGATCTTGACTCAATGATTAAATTAGATGAACTTCATGAAAGAATTTGAAATCTGCTAGATTGTTAAGGTCAGACACTGTCTTTTATCTTTACAAACCCCCAAACATCTGGGAAAGTGCTCAATAAATTTGTGAAATAGAGGAAGTAGTGTAACTCCGTATTTAATACAAGATTTCCAGTTTTCTAGGTTCAGTTTAGACAACTGTTCCCACAATCAGTGGTCTCTCCCTTTCCAGTGGCCCGGGGAGGTGGGTGGTAATTTAGAAGGCATGGGTTTCCTGGTATAACTAAGTAGAGGTTTGAGATGTGTGCCTTTGAGATGTATGGAGGAATCCAACTTCAGGAAAACCCCTAGAACCCAAGGCTGACATGGAAGTAGCAGGGCTGCTCACTTTCAAGGGCACAAATGTGCTGGACAATGAACATATCGATGATAATCAATGTTGAGCAATGACACAAAGGTACTCTGAATGTTCTGGATTGCTTAAGGTTCTCATAGTTCTTGAATGATACAGAGATATAGGAGTTTCATTTCTTGCTACCCCCTACTAACATTGCAAATGCCTGGATTTTAATTTTCCACCATCCTGATTGGAACAGATTAAATTGGCTTTAGAGGAACAAATGTATGTGCCATTTAGTGCATACTGGTATTGTGAACTAAACTTCATACTTGTCAGAAAAGCAATATATAACTTATTTTTTATTTTTATTTATTTTTTTAACATCTTTATTGGAGTATAATTGCTCTACAATGGTGTGTTTCTGCTTTATAACAAAGTGAATCAGCCATACATATACATACATCCCCATATCTCCTCCCTCTTACGTCTCCCTCGCACCCTCCCTATCCCACCCCTCTAGGTTGACACAAAGCACAGAGCTGATCTCCCTGTGCTATGCAGCTGCTTCCCACAAGCTGTCTATTTTACATTTGGTAGTGTACATATGTCCATGCCACTCTCTCACTTCGTCCCAGCTTACGCTTCCCCCTCTCCATGTCCTCAAGTCCATTCTCTACATCTACATCTTTATTCCTGTCCTGCCCCCAGGTCCTTCAGAACCTTTTTTTTTTTAGAGTCCATATATATATGTTAGCATACGGTATTTGTTTTTCTCTTTCTGACTTACTTCACTCTGTATAACAGACTCTAGGTCTATCCACCTCACTACAAATAACTCAATTTCGTTTCTTTTTTTTTTTTTTTTTTTTTTTTTTTGCGGTACGCGGGCCTCCCACTGTTGTGGCCTCTCCCCTTGCGGAGCACAGGCTCCAGGCGCGCAGGCTCAGCAGCCATGGCTCACGGGCCCAGCCGCTCCGCGGCATGTGGGATCCTCCCAGACCGGGGCACGAACCCGTGTCCCCTGCATTGGCAGGTGGACTCTCAACCACTGCGCCACCAGGGAAGCCCTCAATTTCGTTTCTTTTTATGGCTGAGTAATATTCCATTGTATATATGTGCCACATCTTCTTTATCCATTCATCTGTTGATGGACACTTAGGTTGCTTCCATGTCCTGGCTATTGTAAATAGAGCTGCAGTGAATATTGTGGTACGTGTGGTACATGACTCTTTTTGAATTATGATTTTCTCAGGGAATGTGTCCTGTAGTGGGATTGCTGGGTCATATGGTAGTTCTATTTTTAGTTTTTTAAGGAACCTCCATACTGTTCTCCATAATGGCTGTATCAATTTACATTCTCACCAACAATGCAAGAGGGTGCCCTTTTCTCCACACCCTCTCTAGCATTTATTGTTTGTAGATTTTTTGATCATGGCCATTGTGACTGGTGTGTGATGATACCTCACTGTAGTTTTGATTTGCATTTCTCTAATGATTAGTGATGTTGAGCATTCTTTCATGTGTTTGTTGGCTATCTGTATATCTTCTTTGGAGAAATGTCTATTTAGGTCTTCTGCCCATTTTTGGATTGGGTTGTTTGTTTTTTTGATATTGAGCTGCATGAGCTGCTTGTAAATTTTGGAGATTAATCCTTTGTCAGTTGCTTTGTTTGCAAATATTTTCTCCCATTCTGAGGGTTGTCTTTTGATCTTGTTTATGGTTTCCTTTGTTGTGCAAAAGCTTTTAAGTTTCATTAGTCCCATTTGTTTATATTTGTTTTTATTTCCATTTCTCTAGGAGGTGGGTCAAAGGGATCTTGCTGTGATTTACGTCATAGAGTCTTCTGCTTATGTTTTCCTCTAAGAGTTTTCTAGTGTCTGGCCTTATATTAAGGTCTTGAATCCATTTTGAGTTTATTTTTGTTTATGATGTTAGAGTGTTCTAATTTCATTCTTTTACATGTAGCTGTCCAGTTTTCACAGCACCACTTATTGAAGATGCTGTCTTTTCTCCATTGTATATTCTTGCCTCCTTTATCAAAGATAAGGTGATCATATGTGCGTGGGGTTATCTCTGGGCTTTCTATCCTGTTCCATTGATCTATATTTCTGTTTTTGTGCCAGTACTGTACTGTCTTGATTACTGTAGCTTTGTAGTATAGTCTGAAGTCTGGGAGCCTGATTCCTCTAGCTCCGTTGTTCTTTCTCAAGATTGTAGAAAAGCAATACATAACTTTTGACCTAGGAAAAGTTTATACAGCTCACATGAAATGTGTGTAAGTGATTTAGCAACACATGAAGAAGCTTCCTAATTAATAAATGTGGCTATATGAAGCCCTTTGGGAAGCTCTGGTAGAGACCACTCCCAATATATCACTCAGAAACTTCTTTAATTCTATTTATATTCACATTATTGTTTACTCTTTACCAAGTGCTTTATGCATATTAATTAACCTGAGCCACACAACAATCCTACCAGGTGGATGATAGTATTACCATTTGACAGATCATGGTACATAAGTAACAAAGACGAGATAAGAATACAGCACTTTTGACTCCTCAAACTTCTGTCTTTTAAAAGCTGTGTGTGTTCTCACAGACTAGCAGTTATTGATTCTGAATGCAAAGTCCATATGACAGGTGTCTTGGAAAACAGGAAATGGATCACAGAGCTTTCTAATAAGTGTGTAATTTTAAAAGGCAGATCAAGAAGACATGATTATAAGATGCAGAACAGATAGCTGTCCTCTCCTGTTAACCACAGCACACAGTGAGGAGAATGCAGAGTCCACTTGGGTGTTGGAAAACAAAAATTTCCTTGCATGTCCAGCACTTAACACTCTCTTCTCTTGCTTAGGGGAAATAAACACATCACAATAATTGAACAAGCACACTTGAAGTTCTGCTTATCAGTTCCTTTTAAAGAGGTTATAGAGAGAGAAGAAGAAAGAAAAATAATTAGAACAAACAAAACCCAACACTTTGCTCTTTGTTCTCACTGTGTCATCATAGCTGACTCACCAAGTTGCATGCAGATATTAACTCTGAAAGATGCATGGAGATGTGAAGGGAAATATTTATGATTCTGACAGTTGGTGATACACAACAGCTGGGGTCATGGATTCCACAGCTTTTGTGGGTATATTGTCAAAATGTTTTGTTTGAGGAGAATATAAAATTAACAACTTTCCTTTCAGAACTTGCCTACTCTAAAATATTTTCCAATAAATGAAGTAACACATCCATGAAGTCATAAGATTTTCAGTCGGTAGAACTTTGTTTCTCCCATCCGTTCTGCACACTTTTCTTCTTCTTTCCTTGATTGTTGCCAAAGCGTCAGAACCACTCCCCACTTCAGTTCCGAAACCGAGTATGCAGACATACTCAGCCTCGTTTAGATCAGTCCCCACTGGGCTTAGGTATTTTGATTCCAACCACAGATTAACTGACCTCTCATCCTCCCATTTTCCTTCCAGGGACGCCTGTGGTTGAAGCCAAATACTATGCATCTCTAACCACTTAAAACAGAGCTACTGATTAAGACACAGATGGCTATAACAATTGGAGGCAAAGCTCCTGTTCTGAGAGTGACCAGTGCCCTGCGCCCTGACAAACAGCCAGTCCAAACACACTGGAGACTAAATGGAGCTTTGGTGGAAGGGTGGTTAACTGTGTGTTGGTTCCCATGGACAAAGTCCATGTTTCCATGTGTCATTTCCAGAATATCCAAGAGGAATTATAGGAGAGGCCAGATGAAAGACTTGGTATGAGTGATAAATAGGGGCGAGAGAAGCAAAGAGTGGTTGGGTTAGATGAACTTGTCAGAAGGTTACTTGTGGACATTAAAGCCGGGCGTTGTGCCCTACATGGCTTGAATATGGGCCATCCTTGCTTTGATTCCTGAAGCAATATCTTCATAGGCTCCACATTAGGATCCAATTACCCATGACAGAGCTTTATTTGATCCATTTTGGTTTCTGTTTTTCTACTGATATTTATTGAGCACCTTCTATATGCCAGGCCATATGTGCCAGAAATAAGTAATGAACAAGACAGACAAAGTCTCTGGCTTCAACGTAGTTTGAGTCCAGTTGGTGGAAAGAGAAAAGTGACCACTAAACAAGGTTACTTTGGGACATAAATAGTGTTATAAACAAAAATAAAAGAATTAAACAGGGAGAGATGCTAGAGAGTGACTGGGATGCAGGAAAGCCCTTTAAATTGGATGTTCAGGAGAGGCCCTCCCATAATGGAAAGTGGAGGAAATTTTGGCTAAGAGTTTAAAGATGAGACAGAGGCAGCCACAGGAAGATCTGGGGGAGAAGGGAGGATCACAGAGAGCATTTGGAGGGAGAAGGAACACTACATGAGACAGTTGTAAGGCAGGACCTTAGGACCTGCATGTTTTAAAGGAGGCCATGTGGCTGGAGCATTGAGAAGAGGGTAGAGAGAAGACCAGAGGTGGTTGGGAAAGCCATCAGAAGCCACATTATGTACGACAATAGGCCATGGTGAAGAGTTAAAATTTTATTCTCGATGCAATAAGAAGATTTTGAACAGTATGGCTACAAAAGACTTGTTCTGCTTTCTTCACTTCAACTCAGTAGTCCATTCCCCTAAGTTTTCATTTGGCAGTTGGATAGCTACGTTAAGGACATCCACTCCTAATCTTTGGCCAACACTGAATTGAACTCTAAGTATATAGAATTGAACTAAAAGTATATAAGATTGCAAATCATTCACTAATGACTCTTTATATTAAGCTTTTTATGGCAAGAATCAGTTCTCTCATTTGGCATATCCAACCTAATAGCTCCTCATAATTTACCATCCTACTTTGGCAGAAAATAGACATTGATTTAAGTGAATGATTTCTGAAGGAAGATTTTTACCTTTGTCGGCTATCCATCATGGGAAGACCATGAAGGATGTCTTGATGAGAAAGGGGCAGGTGATCTCTCTCTTGGTCTACAGTTAAATCCAAATAAACACTTTTATGTAAAAGAAACAAATTGAGATTACAACCCAAACTTTCCAGTATTAATGAGAAACTTTGTGGTATGTAAGGCAATGGACCTGCAGCTAAATACTGAGTAAAATCAGAGACTCAAGACTGGAACTTGTTTTCCCCAAAACATACATTGAACAGTTTCCGCTGCACAATTTCACCAGAGTATCAGTAATCTGACATTTCCTAGGCATCTGGGTTCATGAATATTCAGATAGATAGAGTGCTGAATACTTTATTGAATGATGACATCTGGCACTCCTAGATTAAGTGATGCTTTCAGTCCTAGCAGAAATAAAATAAGATTCTTCTAAGAATACTGGCATTTATACAGGATTCACTTATTAATGAAAAAATTCATTCTCAGGCCAAGTTTCTTCTAGGTAATAACCTTGTGCAAGATGTTGTGTTAAGGTCTAGAGAAATATGAAGTTTCATATTTACAACCTTATACCTGACATTTACCAGTTTTTTAGAGACGTTTTCTTTGTTTTTAAGCCTCAGGTACTATTCAAATATTAAGTCTGCTTTTGTCTCTGAGAAACTGGATGATCTCATTTGATAAGCTGCAAAAAGCATACTTTAAAAAAATATGGGGCTTCCCTGGTGGTGCAGTGGTTGAGAGTCCGCCTGCCGATGCAGGGGACATGGGTTCGTGCCCCGGTCCGGGAAGATCCCACATGCCGCGGAGTGGCTAGGCCCGTGAGCCATGGCCGCTGAGCCTGCGCGTCCGGAGCCTGTGCTCCGCCACGGGAGAGGCCACAACAGTGAGAGGCCCGTGTACCACAAAAAAAAAAAAAAAAATCTGTAACTCTAGGATCTAAGTGTTAAATTGACCCTAAGGAAATTTCTGGAAATGTACAGGACCACAGTGAACCAAATACATCCTAGCTCAGGACTGTTTGGCCAAGGACCCTTAGGGATTATTAATGTGAGTGAAAATCTTGTACGCTTATTGTCTTTCCATTTCTAAGGCACAAAATGCACAAGTGTAGATTGTAGGTAAAGCACATTTACATTTCCTAAGCCCTTGTTTTTCAGTCCAAACTATGCATTCATGACAGGTTGTTGGTGCCATAAGGAATCCTTAGACTTTGACATTCTATGCTTTAAAGTGTAGGTTATTGTATATTTCCCTGATATTTGTGCCTTACTGCTCCTTTAAGAACACAAATTCTCTGCATTGATGCTTCATTTCTTCACTGGCAACCCTCACCTTCATCCTGAATACATAAGCCACATCAGTTCAGGTCTTAATGATCATGGTACCTACTATACATAAGTCTTTTCTCTAAAAATATCAAATTGTCCAGAACTGATAGCTTTCATGGAAAGTTCATTACTTTGTTACTTCTGGCAGGCACATGTGTTTTTCTTTGGCTGGCCAGGCTAGTGGTGTTTCCAACAGCATGGATAACTGGAGATCCTGCATAGTTCCTTCTCTTAGGCCTGTCAAAGTCTTGTCTGACACAGGTAAACTGGACATGACTATATAAACATACCAGGCTTTCAGTGCTGCCTTGAAATGGTCACACCCTGCCAGAAAGTCTCCCTAGCATGTCAATGGCTGGTTAGAGCTTTCTGGGCCCAGCACAGTGCTTCCCCACAAGATAAGATTTCTGCAAGCAGAACTTTGCCTTCAAGGTTTACGTTTTGCTTAAAACTTAAGCTCCAAAGGTTTCAGGTCAAATTCCATTGGCACTTATTTCCCCTCTCCGTTTAGGATTGGACAATCCCCCAGGGTTCCTTTGTGGAACCCTGGGTCCATTACTTGCCAGTTTTGTTTCGGCCCCTTTCACTTCTCGGCCATAAGTGTGTTTATATTGATCCATATTACTGGCCTTCTCTTCAAGAACACTTTTGAATAAAATTGTAAATAGGGCTCCAAGCTGCTTTTTCATTTCACATTCCATGGTATGAGTGAGAGGGAGAGGGACTACCCTACTGCCAGAACACCCTCCATACTCTTGCGTGGAACTGCCCTCAGAGGAGCACTCAATTTCTTTGCACATTCTGCTGAAGCTGATTGACAAAGCATGGGAAATTCAGAAATCTGCCCTGTAAAATGTTCCTACAGTATGTGTTGCACACACTTCTAATTTCTAACATGTTAAGTAACCAGTTTAAAATATGCCTTTGTTTCCTCTAGACTAAAACCCTCTTAAAGTAATGATGACCACAGTTTTCACTCAGCACTGTGCCTCTTGCACTTAGTAGACTCTCAATGAGTATTTGATGAGCTGACTATAAAACCATCTTCATAAACTTATTAGATTTAATTTGGCCTTTTTTTTTTTTCCTCTTTTGCGGTATGCAGGCCTCTCACTGTTGTGGCCTCTCCCGTTGCGGAGCACAGGCTCCGGACGCGCAGGCTCAGCGGCTATGGCTCACGGGCCCAGCCACTCCACAGCACGTGGGATCTTCCCAGACCGGGGCACGAACCCATGTCCCCTGCATCGGCAGGCGGACTCTCAACTGCGCCACCAGGGAAGCCCCTAATTTGGCCTTTTAACATAGCCTGATTAATTGACGGTCCTTCTCCTTAAAGTTCTATTTTAGGGTAGTACTCTTTGAATTTTTCAAGCGTGAAACTTTTAAAAATAGGAGGTTGAAGAATTCCATCCACAGCCAAAGTGGCTGAGATATTTTCAGTCTAAGGTAAAAATCTATATTGCCTCATCTGTAGCCTAAGTATAGATTTATGCTTGACTCTTTAGGATAAATTTGCCTTCCAAAAGATCACCTAGGATAACGGAGAAAAGCTTCCATCTATCCTCACTAAAAATAAAGCCTTTGGGCTTAATGGAACACAAGATGTCTCCCTTGCACGAGATATAATGCAGCTGGGATAGAATTCTCTGATGGGTTTTTATCGAAAAATGCCCTTGTCTCCTTCTCATTCCCTAAAGCACTGGGTGGCTGCCAATATATTCAGAATGTGTAGGCATCTGGTAAAGCTCTGGTTTGATTGCCTTGGTCAGGTTGGATAGAAGTAGACCCAGGCATTGCTCTTCTAAGCATGGGTTCACTATTACTACCTTGAAGTTTATCCACTCTGTAAGTTCAATCACCTTGAAAATTACCCTCTCGTTTTCCAGTGCTCACATTACCTTAGCTAGTCAGTTTCTTAGCTACTCGGATTTTGTGTGGAATATTTACTAAATTAAATCACACCAGTGGGCCCTGGGATCCATGAACTGTAAATACATTTATAGTTAATCATCTGACTAAATTCCTTCCTGAGAGGAAAACAAAATAGTCAGAAGTCTATCTTGTTGTTTCCAGATTGCAAAAATGCAGAACTTGCCAGCATTCCATGATTTTCATTTAATAGGGCTCTGTCTGGCCTTGAAAGGGATGAAGAGCTTTAGAGAAAAGTGTTAGTCCCTGCTTATTCAGAAGTGAAGGGTGACTTCAGTAAATTTTGGGGGTTTTGTCAAGACTAAGCATAAACAGAGGTAATTGTGGAGCTAATCAGATTTCAACTCATACAGAATTTTTAAGTCTACGTTTGTACATACCATGACAATGCTTTGTTAATAAGAGGTTCTTGATCATACCATTTGTTAGTGGAAGTTTCTTCATGGATAAATGGACTGCCCAGTCAGAAAAAGATTTATTTGAAAGTTTGTTTTTTCACAATAATAGAAAGGTTTAATGTTTTGATATCTTTTATTTGTGGACAACTTTCAAACACTTAAAATGTCTAACACAACATGTCTAACACAACACCTTTCAACTTAAAAACTCAAAAAATATCTGAGAACTTACTAATGGTAACAAAGCCCAAGTGAGGGTTTTAAAATAGGTAAGTGGGTAAATGAGGCATAAAATTATAAAATTGTACAAATATTTTACAAGCAGACTTATCATTACCTAAATACCATCCATCTACAAATGCTTCTTTTTTTAATCAGTTTTTAATTGAATTATAATTAATTTACAGTGTTGCATTTGTTTCAGGTGCACAGCAAAGCGATTCAGATATTATATATATAATATATATTATTTTACATTACAAGCTATTATAAGATATTGAATATAGTTTCCTGTGCTATATAGTAGGTCCTTGTTTATTTTATATATAGTAGGGTGTATATGTTAATGCCAAACTCCTAATTTGTTCCTCCCCTCCCCTGCTAACCCCTTTCGTAACCATAATTTTGTTTTCTATGTCTGTGAGTCTATTTCTGTTCTGTAAATAAATTCATTTGTATCATTTTTTTTTTAGATTCTACACATAAGTGATATCATAAGATATTTGTCTTTCTCTGTCTGACTTACTTCACTTAATATGATAATCTCTAGGTCCATCCATGTTGACGCAAATGGCATTATTTTATTCTTCTTTATGACTGAGTAATATTTTGTTGTATATGTGTACCACATTTTCATTCTTCATTCATCTGTCGATGGACACCTAGGTTGCTTCCATGTCCTGGCTATTGTAAATAGTGCTGATATGAACATCAGGGTGCATGTATCTTTTTGAATTAGAATTTTCTCCAGATATATGCCCAGGAGTGGGGTTGCTGGATCATATGGTGACTCTGTTTCTGATTTTTAAGTCTCCAGACTGTCCTCCATAGTGGCTGAATCAATTTACATTCCCACCAACAGTGTAGGAGGGTTTCTTTTTCTCCACACCCTCTCCAGCATGTATTATTTGTAAACTTTTTAATGATGGCCATTCTGACTGGTGTGAGGTGATACCTCATTGTAGTTTTTTGTTGTTGTTGTTGTTTTGCGGTACGCTGGCCTCTCACTGCTGCGGCCTCTCCCGTTGCGGGGCACAGGCTCCAGATGCGCAGGCTCAGCGGCCATGGCTCACGGGCCCAGCCGCTCCACGGCATGTAGGATCTTCCCAGACCGGGGCACGAACCCATGTCCCCTGCATCGGCAGGCAGACTCTCAACCACTGCGCCACCAGGGAAGCTCTCCTGAAAGCTTTTGAAAAAAAAATAGGGCAAACTTTATGCTGTGGGAACACAAGAGACAAAGTGGGTGATGGTGGTACAGGATGCCAGGTGGAGGTCTGAAAGGTGTATGAGCCTCAGAACTTTCTTTAAACAGAGGTTTTCAGAACAACAGAAACTTATACAGCTTCTTATATCCTCAATGGCTCCCAGTGAATTCTCACTTTCACAATTGCCTAATACTGATCACGTAGAGCTTGAGAGATGATATAATAGAAGTGACACAATAGAAGGACAAGGTATCTATCACTTAGCAGTATGTTACATTCTGTCTTTTTAAAATTGTGTGGTGTGTTATTCCTGTGTTACTGTGGTCTCATTAATTAAAATATGTAGCTTGTGGGGAGGGATGACATATAATACCCTTTTAAAGGCAAAAAAGTGAAATATATTATCTCATGTAACTAGATGCTGAAGCAAGGGATTTGAATTCTATCAATCTGTCTCCCCTCCACCTTTTATTCTCTCCTTCTCTCTCTGTGTTTCTTTCTCTGCATGCTGGTCCCATTCTTTTGGGCGAACTTATAAGCATGGCTGCTGCAGCCCTCAGGCTCATATCTCAGCTTTGGCACCAGAACAGAACAGAATCAAATATTAATGTTTGTATTTGTATGAAAAATGTAACACCATGCTCAATTGTCCCCCAAGAGTGATTTTATCTTGAAAGGCTTTCGTCCATAGATGAAACGTCAAATGGAAATCTTGAGTATTTTAAAATATATAAGGAAGAGATTTTCTCAGATAACATTCAAATAAAATATGAATTTAAGGAATAATATAGTAATAAGGCAAATGAAAATCTCTTATACCTCAGGTGGTAATGTAAAGTGGCATAACCACTTTGGATAACAGATTCGCAGTTTCCTAAAAAGTTAAACATACATGTACCATATAATCCAAATTTTCCATTCTTGGGTATTTATCCAAGAGAAATGAAAGCATGTGTCCATAGAAATAGATGTACACCAATACTCATAGAAATGTTATATGTAATAGCTATAAAGTGGGAACCACTACAACCAGTGACAACCCGAAAGTCCATCAACATGTGAATGGATAAACAAATTGTGGTATATCCATAAAATGGAATACTACTAAGCAATAAAAAGAATAAACTGTTGAAATATAATATAACATAGATGAATCTCAAAATAATTATACTCAGTGAAGGAAGTCAGATAGAAAAGAGTACATATTATATGATTCTACTTATTTAAAGGTGTAAAAAGCAGACTAATCTACAGTAACAGAAAGCAGATCAATGTTACCAGGAGTAACCAGAGTGAAGTGAGAAAGAATAAGAGGGAGATTACCAAGACATTGTTTATAATAATAAATTACTTGGTATCACGGAAATACTTGGTAGTGTTTGATACATTCATTATCTTGACTGTAATGATGGCTTCAGGGTACATACATATTTGAAAACATTTAAAATGATATCCTTTAAATATATACATTTTAATGTAGGTCAATTTAACCAAATAAAACTGTTAAAATTTTTGTGGAATTCAACTAAATTAATGCTTAAGGAAGAAATTATAGTAATAAATATTTACATTAGAAATGAAGAAAGGTCTCAAATCAATAGTCAATGCTTCTATCATAAGAAACTAGAAACAAGCCTGAAATACTTAAGGATAAATTTAACAAAACATGTGTAAGACCTGTACATTGGAAACTACAACACATGTGAAGGTAAGGTTAAAAGAACCCAAATAAATGGAGTATATATTTGGGTATAAATATATACCCATTTGGGTATATAAATGGGTATATATCTATACCATTTTCATGGTTCATAAGACTCAATATTAAGTTGTCAATTCTTCCCCAATTGATCTATTGATTCAATGCAAACCCAGTCAAAATAGGCTTTTTTTTGTAGAAATTGAAAAGTGAATTCTAAAATTTGTATGGAAATCCAAAGGACCTAAAATAGTCCCCCTGAAAAATTTGAAAGTGAGAAATCAAGTTGTAGGATTTATACTACCTGTTTTTAAGCCTCTAGAGGTACAGCAATCAAGATAGTATGATAGTATGGTGTTGGCAAAAGGATAGACATATAGATCAATGGGATAGATTTGAGAGTCCAGAAATAAACAATCACATATTTGCTCAATGTTTTATGACAAAGGTGCCAAGGTATTTCAATGGAGAAAGGATATTTTTATCAACAAATAATGCTGGAACAATAAGATACAATTAAAAATATAAATCTTGACTCTTACTTTCACCATACAGAAAAATTAACTCAAAATAGATTGTAGACTTAAGTTTA
Source organism: Hyperoodon ampullatus (assembly GCF_949752795.1). Lineage (NCBI taxonomy): Eukaryota > Metazoa > Chordata > Mammalia > Artiodactyla > Ziphiidae > Hyperoodon > Hyperoodon ampullatus. Next base: position 170,181,124 of record NC_136915.1, on the reverse strand, counting down.
AGTGCTAAAACTAAAACCTCTATGGAAGAACATATGAGAAAATCTTTGTGAACTTCAGCTAAACAAAGATATTCTACATTGAACCAAAAAAATCTGCAAATGAGAAAAAATAATTGATACATTGGATTCCAACAAAATTTAAAGGCTTAGCTCATTAAAAAAACAGTATTAAGAAAATGAAAAAGCAAATGACAGACTAGGTGAAAATATTGCCAAAAGATGTATCTGACAAGAATCTATATAAATTACACAAAGAACCTCTACATCTCAACAATGAAAAGACAAACAACATAAAAAAACAGGCAAAAGGTTTTTATAGACATGTAACCAAAGTAGATATATATGATAAATAAGCACGGAAAAAGGTGCTCAAGGTGATTAGTCATTAGGTTAATGAAAATAAAGCCACAATAAGTTAGCAATACATACATACATGCATACACATATACATACATAGAATGGCAAAAAAATTTTAAACCAGCCATACCAAATGTTGGCAAGGATATGGCAAGTGGAGCCCATATACAATGCAGGTGGGGATACAAAATTGTACAATCACTTCTATATGATTAACCATACAAGCAACTTATGTAGTGAAATATACATACTTACTAGATATCCCACCAATTCTACTCTTTTCCTTTAGTCAAGAGAAATAAAAACATAAATTCACCCAAAGATTTGTACTCAAATGTTTATAGCTGATTCATTTATAATAGCCCCAAACTGGAAACAACCCAATTTCCATCAACTAGAAATATTTTTAATCAGACTTAATTTTGAAAAACAAACAAACATGTTCCGACCTGATTGGAAAGCCTAAAATCACAAGTTTTTCTGAGTTTATATTCGTAGCCAAATGTCTTAATTACCAATTAAAACGTTTTAGTTTTTACTAAAATTTAGAAGACACTCCTTTAGGGCCCATTAGTACCACTCTCAGAAAGGGGAGGATAATGTGGCTGCCACCTTGGGTTTTACTCTCCTCAGCAACTGCCATACACATAGCGTAATGCTAAAAGCAATTTTAAGAAGAGCTTCAAAACAAATGCAATCTCCATTTAGTTTTTATAACCAGGTTTTCCTGTGTTTCTCTCCACATGTCTTGATAGAAGGGAATCTTTTCAAGTGGACAGTCACTCCCTGGGCTCTGCAGAGAAACCCCAGCAGATCTGACAAGGTTGAGTCATCAGTACCCCATGTCCTTGTTTGTGCACCACAGTTCAGCAGCCTTTTCTGAATCATCTTGATAAGAAGCCAACTAGAAGAAAACATGAGAACCAGTTGAGAAACAGGCTTTTCCTTTGATGTGTGTTTGTAGGAAAATCCAGTATCCGTCATGGGGAAATCTCCATCTTCTAACACACACACACACACACACACAAACTGCCTTTATTACAAAGTTGTCACTTGAGTAAAAACTTTTATCTTTAGCTGATTCACTGACGGGAAGCTGTTTGGCACAGACTTAATAAAACCTTCATATAAAAACAGCAGAGTAACTGCCAGAGCTTCCATATAGAGTGTAACTGGAGGAGTTATCCTGATCCTTGAAGAGCCGGCCAGCTTTCCAGAAGGAGGCCAGTTAAATGTGGGGAGGGGGAAGGCTAAATTGGAAACGCTGAAGGGGAAGCTTGTACTTCTAAATATTCCTTCAAATTTTATTTCAGATTTCAATCTTCATATCCACTCAAGATTGGGCGGCTCAGTGTCAGAGCGACTTCTCGAGATGTCCAGAACTTCTGCTTTTTTGGGAAGTGGTTATATTAGGACTACAAGAGGGTGAAAACTGGTAATGCATGAAAAAGTGATAGAGCATATTAACATAATAATTTGTATTAGCTAAATCTAATGGAAGCGTGGATGATTCAAATTCTACGATAATTCAAAATTTTCATTTCATCAGTTAAATTCCTACTATTTCACATGTAGTCTTTTTGAGGAAATTGTTGTACATGTTTTCTCCTAAGTTCATAAGTGTCCAACAAAAGGGAGAAAGAAAAAAATAAATTTCGTGGACAATTGACACACATTTGGAAATTTGCTTTTGAACAATTGAGAATTTGATCCATGTCTATGAAAATGAGGCAAAAATATCAACTAATTCACTGTGGGTTAGTAGGCTTAAATTTTTCTCTAGACAGCAACATACAGCTCTTGCCTTTCTCTTTGTGCCCTACATCCAGTCCCAAAGAACTTTGGGAAAAGCTCTTTGCATTCCAGGCAATGCTTGTTCAAACTTCCCTTTAAAGAAGGAAAAGCACCATCAACGGAAGAAATCCTTGTTATAATGTCACCCCAAAGGATAGGTGGTCTCCTAATAGACTGTAGACCAGCAGGGTTTGATCCAGCCAAGACCTCAATCTTCAAAGATGAGGAGCTATTAGAGAGAAAGCATCTGAGAAATCAGACCTTGTGTGCTGTTGTAAGAGATAGCCGAAGACTGAGTACATTACAGAGTGCCAAGGAAATAAGGCAAAGGATAAACTTGGTTGAAGGAGAAATTTGATTTTCAATTACCTAGTGAGAAATAACGAATTAAATTGAAATGAAGAGGAAGGGTTCTTAAATTACACATGTATTGTTCTTATCTACCAGGGAAAGTCAACTGCCACTAAGGTCTAATAGATAAAGATGGACAACTGAGATGTGTGCTACTCAGAAACAAACTGAAATGCCTATGGCAGGCTTGTTGAAGCAAAGGTGAGAAATGTCTTCTTGTTCTTGTTTCTACAGATACTTCCCAAATCTCATCATCAGGTGTTGACATTATTTTGGTTTCTAGCAAAACCATAATTTGTGAATTTCCCTTACCTCTTTGGATCATGAAACTCTAGCTAGCTAGACATGGGAGCACAAGAAAAATACATCTTTAAAAATGTGTGTTTTGTAAGAATTTAAATATGCTCAGGGAAATAACACTAATTCATCTTGGTAGGAAAACTTCTTTGAATAAATGAAATTATCTGAATTAACTTTTTAAAGTGGAACTTTATAACTTTTCTATGCTTAAAATAATCGGAGTTAGGCTAACAATATGTTGCTTGTATGAGTGACACTCAGGGGATCTATTTAGTGAATACAGAAAATGATTTAAATTATACATACCAAATATTTATATTTAGATTGCAGCTGTAAATTGTTTGGGAAAGTTTTTCACCTAAATTGCTTTAAAATTCTATTTACAATCTTTTTAAAAGCCAAGAATTTATTTAACAAGCTCTTTCTCCTCACCCCATGGAACTTAAACTATGAAAGTTCCCATCCAAGAATCATTAATTACAAATTAAGGTATTATAAATTTTCCTTAAATAGCAACTACTGTGATTGTGCTCCATGTACTTTATTTGTCTTGTATCTTGACTGTATAAGACTGGAATCTACATTAAATATTATCTTCTCTGTTACTTCATCTAAAATTTTAAAGCCTCCTTATCCTCAATACTCCTATTCTTCCTTCTCAGTGTTACTTTTAAAAAAAATATTTATCATTATGTAGTATACTGTATATGTATGTTGCCATGAGGGCAAGGTTCTTTGCACATTCATTGGTATATCCCTGTCATCTGGAATAGTGCCAGGAACATAATATTTGCTCAATAAATAATTGAATAAATGAATGAATGGGGTGTATCTGAGTTTTGACGTCTTTTCATATAGAGCACAGATATTTGAGGAATAAAATTATACCTGGTTTACTATCCACTACATTCCACTGAAACAGAAGAGAGGATTAAATGATGAGCAGGTCAGGTCTCTTCCTTTATTGAGGACGTTGCCTATGTAGGTATACAAAAATGATGACCATTACAGAAGAGGGAAAAGTGGCTGACTACTCTTGAAGGTGGGAAATAGTTGAGGAATGTTTCCATGGAAACCTAAATTTCAGTTAAATCTTGAAGGAAAAGTATGGCAACATTCCATGTAGAGTCAGGTCCAAATTAAAACATATCTTACTCTCAGGAGATGCTACCAGAAATAATTGGGGGTTGTGTAGCTTTTCAGATTTTATTCAACCAAATGCCCCAATACTAGCCCCAAATTTGGTCAACCCTGCCCTTAGTCTAATCCCATAATCTAGTCAACTTTACTTTATTGCTTCTTCCTCAGAACAATCCCCCATAATTCAATCACCTTCTCCAGTTAATGTGAGCACTTTGAGCATGAGTGTGTACACACACACACACACACGCATGAGCACACACAGACACACACATGCAGAATCTAAAAACTTGCATAAATCTTTTGGAGAGTTTAATAAATAAATAAAAATGGCAGATAAACTTCTCTCTGAGAATCTGAAATTCTGATTTTTAAAAAACCTTTTTTTATTATTTTTGTGAAGCTGATAACCTTCCCCTTCCTCTTTGGTTTCCAATGTGATAAAACGTTACTAAACTAAAAATCTACTACAGTGTTTTAATTTTATAAGAAGAAACCAGAAAGACAATAGGCAGATTACTTACTCTAATCTGAATTGTCTAGGAAAAACAAAGATGCTACAAGCAGCCTCAAAATTAACCTATGCATGGATCCTTTTCTGCTAGCCATGATAATAGGTCCCAACCTATGGTGAGGAATTTTGTCCAGTCTATAAAAATGAAAGCCACGTATTCTGTGTGCCTTATGCAAGTGTTAAGTGGTGTGACCATATTTCATAAGAACTTTTAAAAGGGAATTTTCGTGGTAACCGGAAAGCAGCCATTTATTTGCTAAAAATAAGAACAGAGCATAATTTCTATGTCCAGATCGAGTTTCACTGGCCCAGATTCTCTCCATAGATATCTGGAACGACTCCAATTCTATCTTTTCTTGATTGTGAGAACTGAGAGAAGCTCTCTGCTATGGGTGACCCAATACAAGAACAGGGAGAAAAATATTTGAGGTTCATACTTTATAAGAGTTAAAACTTCTTCCAACGTTTGCTTAAAGTGTGGAACTGATTAAATAATTCTATTATCCCTGTCCTACACGAAACAAAACAAAACAAAACAAAACCCTGCACAATTTGAGCCAATAATCTAGGACTTTTACAAGTGTATATCAGAGTAGAAAAAAATGACAGCAGCTGTTTCCCCTGATTAAAATAATGGAAGATTTAGTCCTGGCTGAAGATAACAGACTCTAAAATGGACCATCTCAGGCAAAGCTCTGTGTTCTGTGAGATTCCCTGAAGTCATCGAGAGCATTCCCAGGAACCCACTGCGTGGTCAATCAATGCCAATTCCACACCCTCTGACCTTTCTCAACAACAGGGAGCAACAATGTTCTAAATCATTTTGTGTGCCCTGGGTCTGGATAAGTTTGGACTTAAGAGAGAATAATATTTATGGATCTAATACATCTCAAAGACGTGAGTTGCTCTCTGTTGCTGTTTGATTGTTTTGTTTTGTTTTTAAACTCTGTGTATGCACAACACACACACATACACCCAAAATCCGAAAGAGTTTTCATTACCTCCTTGTTATTTTCCCCTCGACTAGGCTAAAATGTCTGATGGCTTACATGAACAAGTGGCTATTATGAAAGTTCATGGTATTGATGTCTATTTCTTCAAACCCTACAGCTTGCCTAACACATAGTGAGAAGCTGTTTAGCATGTGATAAGATGATTTGAGATGGTCATACAGGACTGAGTTATATCCAAATATTCTAGCAGATATAAAAGTATGACACACACACACACACACACACACACACACAAAGGGCTTCCTTGGTGGCACAGTGGTTGAGAGTCCGCCTGCTGATGCAGGGGACATGGGTTCGTGCCCCGGTCTGGCAAGATCCCACATGCCACGGGGTGGCTGGGCCCGTGAGCCATGGCCGCTGAGCTTGCGCTTCTGGAGCCTGTGCTCCGCAACTGGAGAGGCCACAACAGTGAGAGGCCCACGTACCGCAAAAAAAAAAAAAAGGAAAAAAAAAGTGTGACAGTTGCAGGGTAGCCCAATTTAGATAACTATTTCATTGTTGCCTGAAGCCACTTGAGAAGGGGTCGCTCCATCAAATACCTTGCTTTTGCACCTCACATCTATTCAAACTTTTTTGTTCACAAAATTTTCACATGCACTGAGTCTTTCACTAGGACTTGAGAGGGAGGTGGAGGGGGGAATTTTTGTTGTTTTTTTAGCATAAACCTGGGCCCAACTGGGCTTAGAACTACTTTCCATCTTGCCAACTCATGGAACCTAAGAATGAAGCCACAACTTAAAATGTTGAACTGAAAGACATAGAGCAATGAAGGTCTATTGGCACTTGTTGAATCCTTCTTTATAGCTGCATCTAAAACTTGTTCCTCCCTCACTCTGTTTGGTTAGGAGAACCAAAAAATTCACTCCTCCACTCCCTCCCTCCACCTTTTTTTTGGCTTAAGCCAAATTTAGTTAGGTTTTCCATCATTGCACAAGAAGGAGCTGATACAGATGGAGAACCACTGAATCGTCAAGATCTATTCCAAAATTAAAGTTGCCAATGTTCTGAGGATAATTCCATTATAAATTGGGTGTGGTGTGTTTCACAAGCAAAATTGAAATCTGAAATAAAAATAATATAAAACATAAATTAAGTTGGAAGATAAATTATTTAAAGCCTACAGTGTTCCATCATTGGAACTATTTTGTAAGGTAGATGGATGGATAGACAGAGGTTTACTTGGAAGTGTTGGGTGATGCTGATGTTGCTGAGGTATTTGTAGCCCTTGGAGAGATGGCCTTATAAGGTATAAACTTTTCTTTCCTTGCACAAAACATAGAGTATTGTCCTGAAGCCGTTGGAATTGAGGGTACTGTGAATGCCCTCATTCTCGTGATGTCTAAATCACATATTTTTCCTTTCTAGATTATAGTGGCATACCATAACAATACAATCTCTTAATAAGAGGTGCTAAGTGTCACTTTAGCTTTTAGCATTTCTGGATACAGTGAAATTTAAAACTACACAGAGAAAAATCTGTAGTGGGTGGTGACCTTTCGGGGATGGTGTTGAAATCTGGTTCATGATTAAAACAGGGTGTGGTTAAGAGGGGCAGGGATGGAAAATTCTCTTTTGGCAACTTGGTAGAGATGTGGGGTTAAACTGTCGAAACAACCACAAAAATCTCTTGCAAGGAGAAAAAAAAAAAACTCTTAACAGCAGCTTTAAGCTGTGCCAGGCACTGTGTTAAGTGCTTTATGCATGATCTCATTCAATTCTAGAAGTGATGTTGATTTCATTTCTATGCACATGTTACAGATGAGGAAGTGAAAACAGAGAGGTTAAATAATTTGTCCAAAGTTTCACAGATAACCAGTGGTGAAGGCTGGGTTTGAACCCAGGTCTACCAAATTCCTAGTCTCATATTCTTAGCAGCTAAGTGATAGCTCATCCCTGTTGCCTTTCTCTAATCTAGAGCAGATTCATAAACACTTATTTGCTTCCTTTCATACACAGGGTGTTTTTTTCCCCTTTGATGATTCCCATACCAATATCTCTTTTGTTTGAAAATCAATATGCATGAAATACTCACAACGGTGGAAAAGTGTTTTATTTTTCCTGGAAATTTCTCAATCTGGATTATCACAAGGGAAAAAAATTCTTCTTCTTCACTGCCTTTGAAGTAAAGAAAAAAAAAACTACCATTTAATTTTTTAAGGCATGAAATCTCAATGTTCTTTCCTAACTCTGTCAAGGAAGTTTTTTTACACCAGTGAATATTTTCAAAGCCTCCAAAATTTCAAGAAGGCAGAAATAGGACCTGCCCTGGCTTAGCATGCATCTTTCGATGTGTTTTGGAAATCACTGCTCTGCTGCTCAGTCTCCTGATAACCATCACTGTTTAAGAGGAGTAGCTTTCTAGAAGAAGAAATCCACTCTCATAGCTTCTGTGTGAGGGGTTAAGTGCTACTTGACCCTTGCTGAGGAACAGCAAATGTGCATGCTTGTGAGAGTCTCATACAGAATACTTGGGGTCTATTTTGCTTCTAATAGGAGCACATTCTTAGCTTATTGAGGTGTCTAGAGAGCAGTGAGCACCTTGGCCAGTTAGAATCAGTTTCACCAAGATTTCATGTTGGTTAAGGTAGACTGATTTTTCCTTTTATTTGTCAAATTTTAAAAGCACCTTTAAACACTGGGTATTTTCACATTAAAATATAAGGGCATGGAAGTTTACCATTTCTCAGAATCAAAAAGAAAGTTAACATATATTTTAATTTTGAAAGAGATATAGGCTTACTATTGCTGACCACTCACTTATCACACACAAATTACCTTTATTTCCATTCATACATCCCAGTTTAGGCCAGGAAGTAAGCATTTCCCTAAAACTAGTGTGTAATCTGAACATAACACTTTTGGAAACAAACTTCTCTCAAACATCTGAATACCCTGGAAGGAAAGTAAGAGGCAGTTTCTAAAAACTTGAAAATGAAAGTGGTTAGAAGAAACGTCAAGGAAGCGTAGCTCTGGTGTTGGGAAAAGTAGAATCCAGTTTCTCTCTGTCCAGTAGAAGCCTCTGTGAGGAGAGAATAGAGGGGGCCCTGCACGTGGTCCTCAGGCCAGCCAGGTGCCCTGAAGACAGAACACGGGATTGGAAAGCATCTTTCTGGTGACAGCAACCAGCCCACCTCTGAGAATATATGACCAGAGAACATTCCTTCTCCTCACTGGCCACAATTTATCACATTGGTAAGCAAGAGTACTTAATTTATCATTCAACTGTGATCACATTACATAAAGCAATAACTACCCAGAGAGCTATCACCGTGCACTGCGTTAAGACAATGGAAAATCTGGCATGGCTGCCATGGTAATCATCCTGGCAAAACAATAAGAATCCTGTCACTATTTTTAAATCGTGCTGGAGTCTGGGTGGTCTCTATCCATAGGAGTTATTTTCTTGTTTCCTTATAAAGGTTCCACTAAAACTTTTTAAAGTCTTTTTTTTTTTTTTGCGTTACGCGGGCCTCTCACTGTTGTGGCCTCTCCCGTTGCGGAGCACAGGCTCCGGACGCGCAGGCTCAGCGGCCATGGCTCACGGGCCCAGCCGCTCCGCGGCATGTGGGACCTTCCCAGACAGGGGCACGAACCCATGTCCCCTGCATCGGCAGGCGGACTCTCATCCACTGCGCCACCAGGGAAACCCGTAAAATTTTAAAAATACTTTTTAAAAAAACTTTTTAAAGTTTTAAAATACTTTTAAAAGAAGTATTAGATTTAAGAAGGGAAATAGATCATAAGAGATTAATCTCATTAGCATGAGATTCATACTTTGACACACTTAACACAAAATTCTGTCTTTAGGAGTATATGACATAGAAAAGTCAAACCCAACCTGAAAATTTTAAGTGCAGATAAAAAGTGAAAGTTGTCAGGGTCATCCTTCCATTTCTCTTAAAAAATTAAAAGAGAGAGAAGTGGATAGGAAAATGTAATCCACTTTAAGTCACATGCCAAAAAATGACCAGCTTTACAATGACAGATTCTTCTACTCTAGGCAGGCTTCTCAGATACTGAGAACAGTATCTGACCCTTGGGAGGTATGCAAATGATTGCCCATTAATCTGAAGTGAATCATTCAGCATTCATTCAACAAGTAGATATTTCGATATCGTTTATTGATGGATAGTGAATTACAGTTCTAATAAGATTTTCAAATGAAAATTCTGGACATAAGTCATGAATAGAAGCTCTCTTTAAGGAAAGGAATGATGAAAAAAGAGAGAAATAAGAAGTCCCATTAGATGTCCTTAAACATATGGATATGTGTTCCAGCCATTGCATTTAAGGAGAAAAGAAAAGAAGAGAAAATTCTGCTTTAGAATTCTGGACTTTTCAGGAGCCACTCAGGAGCTTCATCTTACCCAGACTTGGTGCAAATCAGCACCAGTTCAACATCAAATCAATGGACTGAATTGTTCCTCTTTGGTGTGGACAGCTCTCAAGGGCTTGGGAGAGTCTGAGCATGAGGGTATGTGATATGCCAAGGGGCAGTTAGCTGAGCTGAATCCTTTGTAAATACATATTTTGCTATGCAAAATTTCTGTTTATGACACAGGGCTATTTGAAATAAAGAAGAAGCTTAGCTGGGCCTCCACCTCAAACTCAAAACAAAACCTCTTTTAAGCTCTAAAAATATTTGGCTAAACATGCTTTTAATGACTCCAGTTTTTGAGATTTGGGTCTGCCCCAAATCAATGACAGTGATTAAGTACCCACTGGGTACAATGTACTAGTGAGTTCAGGGGTCTATGGGGAGTTACAAAGAAAGCAATGAATTCATCCCTGTCCCCTGAGAGCTTATGGCTCAATAGAAAAAGGACTACCAAATAATTGCTTACAAGAAATGCTAGACTAGAGCAGGCTTTCAGCCAAATTGCTAAAAAAAAAAAAAAAGAAAAAAAAAATCCCAAACTGTGTAATCAGTGTGCTTGTTGGCAGAATTTTTCCATTCAAAGATCCCTCTCTGCCTGCTTTGTGTCTTACACCAAGTCTCATGTGGCACACGCAGGAGCCCTGTACTCCAGGAGGCCGCCCACAGGACACACCCGTGCCCTCACAGAGCAGGGCCAGAAGCTGATGTGTTCCTTACTTGATATTTATGTTATCTTCCAGGCTGATAGAAGTTATTATTGCATTACCATTGTAAAGATTTTCTGGCTGAAGAAAGTCAAATAAAGTTGCTATTAATTTCTGAGCCTAGAAACCAGTGCAGCATTGCTGATGATTGCTCTTTCTAATTATTTGCAGATGACCACAGTCATGTCCATGTGCAGATGAAATGGCAGATCTTCAGCACTAGTTTTTTTTCTTTATTTCTTTTTAACACCCAATTTGTTTACTGGTTACTTTAGTCAAGCTAACTTGGACTAAGGAGAATGAAGATGGCAGTGACTGCAAGAAGGAAACTTGTGACTTACATAACAAGTATCAGAACCATAAACTTGAGTGGGACATACTAACAATGTGAACCACCTTCTTACCTTCAAGTTGGGCCATCCTTAGACAATTGAGACTTTTCATATATATATATATATATGTATATATATATGAAATATATATATACATATATATGTAATATAGGTATATATATTTAAAAACCAATTAAATTTTTTATGGGCTTATATATATATATTTTTTATATGTATATTATATATATATGTATATTATATATATATATATATATATCTCCCCATGAAGCATACCTCCTCACTATGGTTTTCATGCCCTTGTGTAGGCCATACCCGCATTGCCTCTGGGCTCATTGAGATATAATCAAGCTTGATGCCGAGGCTTAGTAAGCACTTTCACATTGGGGCTTGTCATCTTGTAATATTTGCTGTTGGAGCCCTGAGCCACAATGTAAAGTGGTCTACTCTGCCAGAGAGACCCCCATAGAGAGAAAGGTAGCTAGTGAGCCCTAGATGTAACAGTCATCCCTCTGAGGAGCCCCGCATGTGACTGGAGAGACAATCTTAAAAAGTTCAGCCCTTGTCCAGCCAAGCTGGTCAACCCACAGGATCATAAGAACAATAAAATACTGTTATTGTAAGCTACTAAGTTTGGGTAAGTGGTGTGTTACACAGTAATAGGTAACTGAAAAAACCATGTATGTATAGCATATTTATGAGTAAAACAAAGTAAATAAACTTTAATGTACATTTTAATATAATTAACAAATAATTGTAAAGCAAACACCTATGTAACCACTACCCAGGTCAAGAAATAGAACATTACTAGCACTCAAATACATTCTTTTTCTTTTTTTTCAAACACATTCTGTATGCTCTTTCCTCTTATAACACCCCCGCCCATAGGTAACCATTGTAATGATTTTTGTGACTTTAATTGCTTAATATTTCCTTACAGTTCTACCACTAATGTATACATTCTTAAATATTATGGTTCATTTTACCTGTTTTGAATTTTCTATGAATGGAGTCACTCTGTATGTAATATTTTATGACTTGCTTCATTTGCTGAATTTATATTTGCAATACTCACCCATACTGACACACATAGCTGTTGTTAGCTCATTTCCACTGTTGCATAGCAGTCCATCCTGTGAAAATAACAGTGTTGTTTTTTTTTATTCATCCTACTCTAAGTGGACATTTGGGTTGTTTTGATGAGCATTCTGGACATGCTGCTATGAACATCTTCATCTCGCATCCTGACACATGAGTTTCTCTTTGGCAACAGTTCTCAAAGGATGATCCAGAGACTGCCGGGGTTCCCAGGATAATCTCAGGGGGTCCATGAGGGCAAAACAATTTTCGTGATAATACTGAGATATTATTTTTCTTTTCCACTCTCAGTCTCTCATGAATGTAGAGTGGAAATTTCCAGAGGCTACATGACATGTGATACTGCACCAAGTCAAAAGCAGAAGCAAATATGAGAATCCAGCTGTCGTCTAGTCACCCAGACATGAAAGAGATTTGCTAAATGTAAAACCATGCCATTCTTCTCCCTAATTTTTTTTGGGGGGGTTTGGAAATTATAGTTATTTTGATTAAAATATGTTTATTTTAATATTATTTTAACAACATTGTTTTCTAATGAATTAATACATATTTTAATTTTTTTCTTAGTTTTGATTTCAAATACAGTAAATACCTACAGATTTGACTCACATAAACAAAGTTCTTAATAATTTTTAAGAGTATAAAGGTGTCCTGAGAGCAAAAGATTTGAGAATCACTACTCTGGGTCATGAGGTATATACATCTTAAAATTTCATACATAGTGCCAATCTGTTTTCTAAAGATATTATATGTTTTTTCTCTCCCATCAGCAGCATATGAGTTTCCACTGCTTCATATACTCATCAACATTTGGTTTTGTCAGATTTCTGTTTTCAAATCTGGTGGAGTATAAATGCTTCTCCTTGTAGTTTGGTTTTGCATTTCGCTGATTACTAATAAGATTATATCTCTTTTCAAAGGTGTATTGGCCATTTAGACTTCTTTTATGAACTACGTATTTAAGCTTTTTGTCCATTTTTTCTATTCCATTTCCTTTTCTTTATTGATATGTAAAAATCTCATACATTCTGAATACACTCTCTTTGCCAATTATACATGTTGAAAGTATGTGTTAAAAGCACACTACATGTTGTCTTAGTCTCTCTATGATTTTCTTTTTTTTAAATAAATTTATTTATTTATTTATTTGGCTGCATTGGGTCTTCATTGCTGCACGGGGGCTTTCTCTACTTGCAGCGAACGGGGGCTAGTCTTTGTTGCAGTGCATGGGTTTTTCACTGCAGTGGCTTCTCTTGTGGAGCACAGGCTCTAGGCGTGCAGGCTCAGTAGTTGCGGCTCACGAGCTCTAGAGCACAGGCTCAGTTGTTGTGGTGCACGGGCTTAGTTGCTCCCCGGCATGTGGGATCTTCCCGGACCAGGGCACGAACCCGTGTCCCCTGCTTTGGCAGGCAGATTCTTAACCACTGCACCACGAGGGAAGTTCTCTCTATGATTTTCTGATGAACAAAAGTATTTAACTTAACACAGTCAAACTTATCAATCTTTTAGTCTGTGGTTATTCAAAGAAATCCTTTCCTGTCCTGAGGTTATTTTTGTTTACTTGAAGTTATTCTTGTTTATGTTCATAAAATCTTCGTAGTTTTTACTTTCAGATTTCAGCTTTAACCCTACCTGGAATTTATTTTTATGTATGGCCTAATATAAGACCCCACTTTCATTTATTTCCCACATGGATATCTAATTGTCCTTGTATCATTTCTTGAAAATTTCTTTTCCCCACTAATCTCTCATGCCACCTTTGTTGCCTTTCAGGTGCCAGTCTTCTAGTGGGCCTGTTTCTGGGTCTCTTTAATCTATTTCACTGGTTTATTTGTTTGTCCCCGTGCAAAACCACATTGTCTTAATTACTGTCTTTATAATAATTCTGGATATATGGTAAAGCAAGTTCCTCCCACATCCTTGTTCTTCAAAAGTGTCTTGTCTCCTTGGCCCCCTCTTGTATTTTAATCTTCCTCTAACTAGCAATCATGTGAGGTGTGGAGAGTGGTGCATTAGACACAACAGTAGGTAACCATCTGTAGGTAGCAGATGAGTGCAGAAGTGAGCAATTAGGACCCACAAAGATTTTGTTGATTTTTAGTCTAATAAATAAAGAAATATGTCAATGGCTTCTCTTAAGAGTAAATTTCACCTATTAATAATAAAAATGAATTGGGTTGAGAAATTCCTTTTCTGTTAGTCTTACTTGATTTATTGGGCTGGATCTGATAAGCTAATGAAATTCAAGCAAAGGAGGAGACAAGCATGGCTTTCATTTTTCTAAATCTGTGGTTAGAGCCTTTATTTATACACAACCTACAGAGCTGGAACACAGTAAGTACCTAATAAATAGGGATTGCATGAATGAACGACCCATCATTATTATGAGTCAGAACTCTGCAACTTAAAAAGAATCTTTAAATATGCTTCTAAAAAATTTAATCATTAAGATAAGATGAAATATTCAGTCCTCTCTGTTTTAAAACAAATGGCTTCCCTCACTTTAATTTTTCACCCACACCAAGTTGCTATCTTCTTTTACAAATATTGAATTAAGAATCTACTTTCTCGCTAACTCTTCATTCTCAATCCTGTGAAATTTGGCTTTCGCCCCTCTATTTCTTCAGCCACTGCTGTCTCAAAGGTTAATGTTCTCCAAGTTGTCAGATTCATAGCTTTTTCTCTGATGATAAATAGGGTCCTTTATCAAGGATGATAACTACTTATAACACTATTGTCAACTCTTTGTATGAATATTTTATCCTTGCTGAGAAAGGATTGCTAATAATCACTGGGCATAGCTCAAATGCCAGCATCTATATGAGACCTTCCCTGATCACCCTCTCTGGGAATGATCTCACCTTCCTTAATATGCCCGTCTATTTGCCTGAACTATAATTTCCCAAACTGTGATACATATTACACCAGTGTCCAGATACACTCTATTAGTCAGCTGTGAAAATCTCCAGCACCAAGTAAGTCCAGAAAGCTCTATACTAAAACCCCTCATGCACAGTGATAATACATATTAGCATGTTAAATCTTCAGATAAGTCCTATAATAAAGAAAGCTTAGTTCAGCAATCTTGGGTGTTTTTGGCATGAAATCCTTTTTACTTGTAACACCTGCTAACATCTCAAGTGGACATGAACCATGTGTGTCAAACATGATTTAAAAAATGATACTCAGCTATTCATTTGACTCTTCTGGGGCATCAAATTTTAAGTACTTGCATACACACTTTTCTCCCTCTCTAGAATAGTGATCTCAAAGCTGGGACCTTGTCCTATAAACTTTGGTGTCCCCATGAAACCATCTTCTTTTCCAAGAGTTTCTAAAACAAATATTCAGACACAGACAAAGTTATCAGCCTATAGTCCTGGACACCATGGAGAGATTACAATTCTGAATCTGGGGGATTTCATTTATAATCCAGTAAGAGTTATTAACTTAAGGTCGTAGCGAAAAGTTTAGCTATCCTACATGAGTTGAAACTGAGAATAACCATAAGAGCCCAAACATGGTATTAAGCTATGTTGAGATAGTTTAAGAAAAGAAAACATGGCATAGTCAGGTCACATTCCTGGGTGTATAGCATGTGGCTATACAGTAATCTGTCCAGATGAGTGTGTTGTAGAAAATGGCCTGTTGATCGTGTGCATGAGAGGCCCTTGGGAGAGCTTGTTAAAACACAGATGCCTGAGCCCTACTACAGATCCACTGGATTATTTGGGACTTGGACCCCGGGGTATCTGCGAATTTATTTTAATAAGATTCTTAAATTATGTGATGCACATTGAAGTTTGAGAACAACTGCTTTATATGTATAAGGTTTGGCATGTTCAAAGGAAATACTTCTCACTTTACATTTTAAGAAAGCAGTTGCCTTTGGAAACAACATATTTATTCCAATGACGTTGCTGTTTCTCAGTCCAAACATTTTTTGTGACTACGCCTTTTGTGTTGCCATAACGGCCTCTAAAACATTCTTTGGTATCTGCTCAGTGCTGCAAATCTGTACTTTTAAAGAATGGATTTGAATGTTAGCAACAGTCATGACCATTTTGAAGCACGTGAATGAGGTAAATGACCAAGCCATGTAATATGGTTGGGGACCTAATTAGGGTGTGATTATGAGCAAATTAAAACCAAAGTTTTCTTGGGTGTCTCTCATAAAATACGAAGATGAGTAAGTTTAACAAAACCTATGCATATTTTCACAATCACTATATTTATTTTTAATGAAAATTGTTAAAATATTACATTTGGCTTGTAGAAACAAATATTCAAAATGTTCTGTTTCTAAACATTCTTGAAAATACATTTATGAATTTTTGTTGTACCAGAAACACATACATGCAGACATTAATTCAACATGATGCCTCAAATTTAAACCATGTTGATGACTTTTTAGCACAGATATTTTCAGATCAAGTTTTCAAAGTATGAAATCAAGAGAGTTAGAATACAGGCTGGAAGGGACCCATAAGGACAGCATTCCCCAATTTTGAATTATACTTTCACTCATCTTGATGATGTAAATTCATTGTTTTATTATTTTAAATTAATTTTTATTGGAGTATAGTTGATTTACAATGCTGTGCTAGTTTCAGGTGTACAGCAAACTGAATCAGTTAAACATGTACATCTATCCACTCTTTTTTAGATTCTATTCCCATATAGGCCATTACAGAACATTGAGAAGAGTTCCCTGTGCTACACAGTAGGTTCTTCTTAGTTATCTATTTTATATGCTGGTGTGTAGATGTCCATCCCAATCTTCCAATTTATCTCTCCCCCACCCCCATCTTTCCCCTTTGGTAACCATAAGTTTGTTTTCTACATCTGTGACTCTATTTCTGTCTTGTTAATAGGTTCATTTGTATGTCAAATTTTTTTGTCCTGATTTCTGTTTTGACTGCAGGTTCTGCCCTGGGTTCTTGGTTTCTGAATCCTGCTGCCTCCAATGAGCTCAGTTATTTAAGCAGCTCACCACAGATTCACATTTTCCTGGCACCGAGGAGAGAATAGCAATGGCCAGTCATCAAGAAATCAGTAGAGATGGCCCCTGACTTATGATGGTTCAACGTGTGATTTTTCTACTTTATGATAGTGCAAAAGGGATACACATTCAGTAGAAACCTTACTTCAAATTGTGACTTTTTATATTTTCCCAGGTTAGCGATATGTGATGTGACCCTCTCTCATGGTGCTGGGCAGCAGCAGCCACAGCTCCTAGTCAACCGCACAGTCATGAGGGTAAACAACTGATACTCTTACAACCATTCTGTGCCAGACAATTATTCTGTTTTTCACTTTCAGTACAGTATTCACTAAATTACATGAGATATTCAACACTTTATTATAAAATAGACTTTGTGTTAGATGATTTTGCTCAGCTATAGGCTAATGTAAGTGTTCTGAGCACATTTAAGGTAGGCTAGGCTAACCTGTGATGTTCGGTAAGTTAGGTGTATTAAATGCATTTTCAACTTACAATATTTTCAACTAACAATGGGTTTATTGGGACGTAACCCCATCATAAGTCAAGGAAGATCTATTTATGATTTGTTAGGTTTATGGATTAAATACCATTGTAATTTTCTAGGCCTTTTGTGGTCTAAACAAGTTTATAAAAACACTCTGAACACTATGGAAACAATAAAAAATTCTCAAAACAGTGTTTCCTTAGCTAAATTTCCTTTTAAGAATATCTTACTGAGAGTAACTTTGAATTTAAAACTTAAGCCTTAGTTTTGTCATCTGTAAAATATATGTAATAGTGAGATGACTTCAAGTTCTTGAAAGAATTACATGAAATAATTCAAGTAAAAAAATAATTCAGGGCTTCCCTGGTGGCGTAGTGGTTGAGAGTCTGCCTGCCAATGCAGGGGACACGGGTTCGGGCCCCAGTCCAGGAAGATCCCACATGCCGCAGAGTGGCTGGGCCCGTGAGCCATGGCTGCTGAGCCTGAGCGTCTGGAGCCTGTGCTCCGCAACTGGAGAGGCCACAACAGTGAGAGGCCTGCGTACCACAAAAAATAAAAAAAAAAATAATAATTCAAGTGTGTCACACTGTGCTGTTAGCTATTGTTACTATTATCATGTAAATGTTAGCTATTATTACTATTATGTAAAGCAACCAGCACAGTACTTGACATATGTGGTTGGATAAAACAAAGGTAGCTATTAATATTGTTATTATTTTTTTTAATTACTGATGAAATAGGCAGGAATATACTATAATCAAAAATTTAATTGACTCAGTGATTATACACCCCAAGTAGACACACTGTTAAATTCTTAGTTTTTGGACACTGCCTAAAGTATTTTTTATTCTAAATAAATATTATTAAAAGCATGGATTCCGTTGTTGAGTCTGACTTTCTGATTGGAATTAGAGCATATGTAAAAAATGTCACTAAATGCTGAGATTTCCTAAGACTTTAGTCTAGTACTTTCCCACTAGGGAAAAGACAATCAAGAAATTAAACTGAGGCCTTATGCATTTAAATAAATGTCTACAAAGGCTAAAGAATGATCAGTTTATTCACAACTAGTAAAAATAACCTAGGGTGAAGAAAGATGACACAGGCATCCTATATTCCAAGCCAGACCCACTTTTTTAATTCTAACTTGATGGTCAAAAATAGTTTAGCAAACTCACTTCTACGTTTTCCCTTTTTCTCAAAATACTGTGCCCTTCTGTACTTCTTGGCTCTTACCAGAGCAGAGGGAACAAAACTGCCAAAATATCATAAGATGGGTCGCTCTCAAGGGTACTTCTTGTCAAGCAAGAAGTGCCAGAAATCTTGTCGAATGGCCAATACAAATTTTCTTTTGCAGACTCTAGAGGTTTGCATCTGCATACACATCTGCATTTTCTGAGTGCTGGGCCAAACTGAAACGTTCAGTTTATCCATTGCTAATAAACATGTCAGCAGTTTCTTTGCTCTCACATCTGTTGTGAAAAATGTTATCTTTCCTGAAGTGTATTTATTTTGTCTTTAATACCAGCTTTCATGGATTACAAAATAGAGATATGCTTTCACTTAACCAATTCAATAGCATATGTTGGAAGGTGCCCCACAAGAGTGATGAGATAAATTAAATATGTGCATTATATCTTGGGTCCTGAAAAGGAAATCAAATGTAAAGAATAACAGCGGCTCTCAGGAAGGCCATGCCAATGGAAACAATTTGCCTCTTAAGTTCATCTCAAAATCTATCAAGACACCCTATGCATCACAGGAATTCAACAAAAAGTTTAAAAAAATCTATTATCAGTTTTTTCATTATAAAGCCTGTCTTCAGTCAAGCTGATGACTTTCTTTCCCAAGGAAACAACTCCCAAGCACTTGCCTCTCATTCTATATTCACCAGAATACCTGCCCTGCCAACTTTACTAAGATTAGGGTTGTTAGAAGATCAACTGAGGTTTGGTTTATTAAGATGCTTTAAAAAGAAAATTTTTAACTATCATATAGATGGTAAATAATTGCCAACATTTTCTCCCCTTTCTGTTCTTTCATTTTATTTCACAGTCTTTTTATTTCCATTTTCCAAGGGTACATTCTATCTTCAGCAACTCTCCTTGCCTTTCGCCACCAATATCCCAGAAAGGTTATGTTTCTCACACAGGTAAAGAATAGCATATTTGGAAATTTACCAGTATATAGTTTAAAGGAGCAAGTAGGAAAATCCTGATAACAGGTGTGTGGTAAATGTGATTAGGGTTATCAGAGATGTAACTGTGTCCACTTCAGACTCTTCTTCTGAGGTTATGGATATTCCTAGTACCACACACCACTCTCTGAAATCCAAAGCACTTCTGGTAAAGTCAAGAAGGGAATGGGGTGGAATTCCCCCACCCCACTACTCTGTCCCTTCAGCCCTGTAACATAAACCAGCAAATGGTGTACTCATATGTGAAGTTCTTTGCTAAAGAATTAAGTCAATATCAGAAAGAAATGTACCATTAAATGGACAGTGATTAGTTAATAATAGAAAAAAACAAAAGATTTAAATAGAGAGGATCAAAAAAAGCCAAAAATTTGTTTTAAAAAATGCTCGATTTCGTTAGTAACTAGGGAAATGCATATTTCATAACACCATAAATGAGACATAATTTCACACACACACACACAAATTAACAAAACAAACAAAAAAGGCCCTGTTTCTATAGTGTAGTGGTTATTACGTTCGCCTCACACAAAAAACTTGGCCAATCCAAATGTTGTTGAGAATGTAGAGTAAATAGAAATATAAGTTGGTACAACCATTTTAGGAAATAACTCAGTATTATCTAGTTATGTTGAAAGTACTTGTAGCCTATGACCTAGGAATTTTCCTCTTAATTTTACAACCTACTAAAACTATTTAATAAATAAACCAGCATATATGCATATATATATCCATAACAGCTATTTTTATAATAGCAAATAACTGAAAATAACCCATATATCTGTCAAGTAAAAGTAGAAGGAATTAGTAAATTGTGGTATAGTTACATAATAGAATTTCTTACATTAATGAAAATTAATTAAGCACCGTGTATTGATAAGCATTAATTTAAAAAATAGTAAGAAAGAAAAGCACGTCACAGAGGCTATATACATCTGATGCTATATTTGTAACCCTCAACAAAAGCAAAACTAAGCATCTCTTATGTATGCATAAATGGTAAAACCATTAAAAAATGGAATAACAAAAACATTTTGAAGGGATAGGAACGCATGTGCAATCAGGAGGAGCCTAAAAGTGCTTCAACAATATTAACAATATTCTATTCCTTGAGCTTGATAGTGTACACATACGTTAACATTATCATTATTTTTTAAAACTGCACACAATGAGTATATTCAAGAGTTGTAGAAATGAACTAAGTTGATTGACATATATAATTTCATATCCATATATTTCAAATGTAATAAATATAGAAAGTAAGGAAAGCAAAAATGGGTCAAGAATTTAGGATGTATTAATAGAAAGAAGACATGACGCTCAGGGGAACTTAGCAGAGTACTGTGTGCAAGGACTAGATAAACAAACATGTCAATAAAGACCAAGGGCAGTAAAGAGGTGACAATGAAAGTGTCAGATTATTTAGGCTTCTTGAAGAGCAATTTTGATCTGGAGTCAAAAAGTGTTGAATATGGAGCCAAGACAGAAATATCTAAAGAGAGCTAAAGAGGATAAGTGGATTTAGACCAAAATGGGGAGGAAGGCAGTGAGTAAGGGTGAGGTAAGCAAAGCCTTAATTCTAGGAGAAATGGGCACCATTAAAGGGAATTTTGGAACTTTTCCAGTGTTAAAGCTGCATCAAAACTCTGTTGCCCTTTAAGAATCTACCATAAACATTTCTGTTCACATGGGATCAAATTTTCCATTTATATGAACCTGGAGTGTATAAAACATGTTCTCATGATGGCCTTTTATAGAGATGAAGTAAATGGACTAAGGGGTGATATGTGAGCTTCTTCCTCCAGAAATAGTAAGGCAACCCTTTGTAAGGTTTCAAAGGACAGCAGAGGGGCACATGTTAGGTCACCAAAGATGAAAAAATGACTATATCACAATCAGAACATCTACATTTATTGTAAATCAACTATACTCCAATAAAATTAAAATTTAAAAAATATACAGAACAAAAAACATTATAATAGTAACATCAAAGATCACCGATCACAGATCACCATGACAAATATAATAATAATGAAAAAGTTTGAAAGATTGCAAGCATTACCAAAATGTGAAAATGGACACAGAGACACAAAGTGAGCAATTGCTATTGGAAAAATGGCACCAATAGACTTGCTCAGTATGGGGTTGCCACAAACCTTCCATTTGTAAAAAATGCAGTATCTGTAAAGCACAATAAATTGAGGTATGCTTATCCTCTCTTTATTTTTTTTTTTTTTTCAGCACGCGGGCCTCTCACTGTTGTGGCCTCTCCCGTTGCGGAGTACAGGCTCCGGACGCACAGGCTCAGCGGCCATGGCCCACGGGCCCAGCTGCGCCGTGGCATGTGGGATCCTCCCGGACTGGGGCACGAACCCGTGTCCCCTGCATCGGCAGGTGGGCTCTCAACCACTGCGCCACCAGGGAAGCCCTGCCTATCCTCTCTTAACAACAATAACAACAAAAGAATATCTACGTTTAGTGTTTATTTTCAAACAGACCTAGGAGATTGGGAAGTCACACCTTTTTTTCTGTGCTCCAATTCTTTCATCCGTAAGACAGAAAGGTGGGCCTCTGCTTTCTTCAACATTTTCTAGACCTAACATGTGACAATGCTAGGATTCATAAATTTAATGATTCAATTCTAATTGAGGCGTCTATGTTCAAACAATTTTCTAAAAGCTAAAAGAGAAAAATGTCCCCAAAGACTTTTATTTCCCCTGGTTTTTCTTCTCCCATTTTGGCTTAGCAAGCCCTGCTTTCTCTAGGAAAGCCATGTACTGGTGGCTCACCGGGCAATCACCTTTTCTTGCTTTGAAGTCCTACCCACCGCTACACCATCATTGGACATTGGACACTATTCTTGAAATATTTTTGTGGAACTGGCACACTAAGTAGCTCAGCCTGGAGTGCCCCTTCATCTAGAAAGTGCCTTGCAAAGTTAAAGGCAATAGAGGCTCTTTGGTTTCAGTAAAGAATGCTTGAAGGTGAGGATATCACATTTTTTCCCTTCTTTCAACTCATGGAATTTTTTTTATGGCCTTCAAAAATGAAACAATTTTTATCTTAAAAGAAAAATTTCTCCTGCTCTTAATATGCCAGCATTTGAAAATCAATACATAGTGGCAAATAACGTGGGAAATAGACATGCAGAACACTTAATAATGATTGAATACATAAAGCATTTTTCTTCTGTTGTTATGTGACAGCCTGATGAGTTTCAACTTCCTGCTCACTGCACAGGCTCTAAACTTCCAATTCTGGGATTTTTCCTTTTCTGTTTCTTCCCTGCCTCCCAATCCTCTTCTTGCCTCCTCCTTCTCTTTGGGAATAGACAAGTGGTTTTGATTACATACTAGCTGCAAACTTTATATCTCCCACTTCAATAGTTACACATCATAAACAGAAGAGCGAACTTCAGACTCCATTAAGACAAAGGTTGGTCTGGATTGTTGGGAGGCCTTTCATGTTAGTACAGTTTAAAAAAAAAAAAGAAGTTTCTATAGGAAAAAGGAATGTACTGGGCCTGGCTAGAGATGATGCTCTGACTACCAACCACTCAGTCTAAAGAGTGATAAGATCTCATTCCAGTCAAGGCAAGAGTGAAGCCTGGAGCCCAGGACTGATGCAGCCCCAGCAGGACTTGCTCAACCCAGTGAGAGTTTTAATATGTGAGGACCAATAAATATCTAAATGTTAAGCAAGGATAGCCAGAGCCTGTATGAAAACACTGTGCAATGTGCTTGAATCTACTGATTCTGATTCTCCCTTCTCTACTCTGACGTTTTCTCTTGAATTTTCTTTTATAAATGAGGTTCTATTATTGTCATAGTGCTCAGGTAACCAAATTGGAAACAGAAGGAGCAAGACAGTGCTTTTTATTCTTTATACCTTAATTCTGAGTACACTTAATTCATTATAATATAATAATTTTTATTGAGCCCCTACTAGTAACAGGTACTGTTTTAGGTGCCGGAGATACATCTTTAAGAAGGTAGATAGGATCTCTGTGCTTTTGGAGTCACTATTCTAAATAGGTGGGGCAAATACATAAAATAACAAGATGTTTTCAGATAGTGGTGAAGGTTACGCAGAAATAAATAGGGTAATAGCAGGGTGGTGGAGAAACAGATCTCAGATAGGATGTTCAGGGCCAGAATCTCTGCCTTTGATCTGAGAGCTCAATGAGAAGTTTATGGTGGACAAGTGAAAGTTATTCGCAGCATGAGGAAGAGGAAGTCCAAAATCTCTAAGAGAAGTTGATGCCACTGACCTGTTCTAGGAACAGAATGAAGGCCGTAGGGCTAGAGCAAGAAGGGGAGGGGCAAGAGATGATATCCAAAAAGTAGACATTGTTGTGAACTGAACTGTGTCCCCTAAGAAGATGTTGAAGTCCTAACTTCCAGTACCTGTTTGTGGATCTTATTTGGAAATAAGATTTTTGCATGTTAACATGAAGTCACTAGGACGGGCTCTCAGCCAATATGACTGTGTCCTTTGTAAGACAGGAAAATAGGAAATTTGTATATGGAAATAGACATGCACAAGGAGACTACCATGTGATGAATGCAGGGGTTGGGATAATGCATCTACAAGGCAAGGAGCACCAAAGATTGCCAGCAACCCACCAGAAGTTAGGAGAAATGCATAGGACAGATTGTCCCTAGCACCAGACAGAAGGAACTAACACTGCTGACATCTTAATTTCAGATTTCTAGTCTCCAAAACTGTGAGGCAATGAGTTTCTGCTGTTTAAGGCACCCAGTTTGTGGCACTTTGCTATATCTGCCCTAGGAAACTAACATAGGCAGGGACAAATGCCCTGGACATTTATGTTTTAGTCTAAGTGCAATGAGACGATACTGAAAAGCTTTAAGTATGATCTGATGGATACCTTTAGAAAGATTATATCGATGTTGCCATCTGGTCCCGGCAGTATAAACATGGAGAGCTTGATGATTTCCCCAAAAGAAGCTCAATAGAACTTTATAGAGTCATTAGAGAGCAACCATCATATCTAGGATAGTTGTCGCAATTCTTAAGCATTAACATTTACCCTTCTCAATCTTTAAAAGCAACTCTTTGGATAGAAGTTTTTTTTTTTTTTTTACATCTTTATTGGAGTATAATTGCTTCACAATGGTGTGCTAGTTTCTGCTTTATAACAAAATGAATCAGTTATACATATACTTATGTTCCCATATCCCCTCCCTCTTGCGTCTCCCTCCCACCCTCCCTATCGCACCCCTCCAGGCGGTCACAAAGCACGGAGCTGATCTCCCTGTGCTATGCGGCTGCTTCCCACTACTTATCTACCTTACGTTTGGTAGTGTATATATGTCCATGCCTCTCTTTCGCTTTGTCACAGCTTACCCTTCCCCCTCCCCATAGCCTCAGGTCCATTCTCTACTAGGTCTGTGTCTTTATTCCTGTCTTACTCCTATGTTCTTCATGACGTTCTTTCTTCTTAAATTCCATATATATGTGTCAGCATAAGGTATTTGTCTTTCTCTTTCTGACTTACTTCACTCTGTATGACAGACTCTAGGTCCATCCACCTCATTACAAATAGCTTAATTTCGTTTCTTTTTATGGCTGAGTAATATTCCATTGTATATATGTGCCACATCTTCTTTATCCATTCATCCGATGACGGACACTTAGGTTGTTTCCATCTCCGGGCTATTGTAAATAGGGCTGCTATGAACATTTTGGTACATGACTCTTTTTGAATTATGGTTTTCTCAGGGTATATGCCCAGTAGTGGGATTGCTGGGTCATATGGTAGTTCTATTTGTAGTTTTTTAAGGAACCTCCATACTGTTCTCCATAGTGGCTGTACCAATTCACATTCCCACCAGCAGTGCAAGAGTGTTCCCTTTTTTCAACACCCTCTCCAGCATTTATTGTTTCTAGAATTTTTGATGATGGCCATTCTGACTGGTGTGAGATGATATCTCATTGTAGTTTTGATTTGCATTTCTCTAATGAGTAAAAATGTTGAGCATCCTTTCATGTGTTTGTTGGCAGTCTGTATATCTTTTGTGGAAAAATGTCTATTTAGGTCTTCTGCCCATTTTTGGATTGGGTTGTTTGTTTTTTTGTTATTGAGCTGCATGTGCTGCTTATAAATTTTGGAGATAAATCCTTTGTCAGTTGCTTCATTTGCAAATATTTTCTCCCATACTAAGGGTTGTCTTTTGGTCTTGTTTATGGTTTCCTTTGCTGTGCAAAAGCTTTTAAGTTTCATTAGGTCCCATGTGTTTATTTTTGTCTTTATTTCGATTTCTCTAGGAGGTGGGTCAAAAAGGATCTTGCTGTGATTTATGTCATAGAGTGTTCTGCCTATGTTTTCCTCTAAGAGTTTGATAGTGTCTGGCCTTACATTTAGGTCTTTAATCCATTTTGAGCTTTTTTGTTTATGGTGTTAGGGAGTGATCTAATCTCATACTTTTACATGTCCCTGTCTGGTTTTCCCAGCACCACTTATTGAAGAGACTGTCCTTTCTCCACTGTACATTCCTACCTCCTTTATCAAAGATAAGGTGACCATATGTGCGTGGGTTTATCTCTGGGCTTTCTATCCTGTTCCATTGATCTATCTTTCTGTTTTTGTGCCAGTACCATACTGTCTTGATTACTGTAGCTTTGTTGTATAGTCTGAAGTCAGGGAGCCTGATTCCTCCAGCTCCATATTTCGTTCTCAAGATTGCTTTGGCTATTCGGGGTCTTTTGTGTTTCCATACAAATTGTGAAATTTTTTGTTCTGGTTCTGTGAAAAATGCCAGTGGTAGTTTGATAGGGATTGCATTGAATCTGTAGATTGCTTTGGGTAGTAGAGTCATTTTCACAATGTTGATTCTTCCAATCCAAGAACATGGTATATCTCTCCATCTATTTATATCATCTTTAATTTCTTTCATCAGTGTCTTTTGGTTTTCTGAGTACAGGGCTTTTGCCTCCTTAGGTAGGTTTATTCCTAGGTATTTTATTCTTTTTTTTGCAATGGTAAATGGGAGTGTTTCCTTAATTTCTCTTTCAGATTTTCATCATTAGTGTCTAGGAATGCAAGAGATTTCTGAGCATTAATTTTGTATCCTGCTACTTTACCAAATTCATTTATTAGCTCTTGTAGTTTTCTGGTAGCATCTTTAGGATTCTCTATGTATAGTATCATGTCATCTGCAAACAGTGACAGCTTTACTTCTTCTTTTCCAATTTGGATTCCTTTTATTTCCTTTTCTTCTCTGATTGCTGTGGCTAAAACTTCCAAAACAATGTTGAATAAGAGTGGTGAGAGTGGGCAACCTTGTCTTGTTCCTGATCTTAGTGGAAATGGTTTCAGTTTTTCACCATTGAGGACGATGTTGGCTGTGGGTTTGTCATATGTGGCCTCTATTATGTTGAGGAAAGTTCCCTCTATGCCTACTTTCTGCAGGGTTTTTTATCAGAAATGGGTGTTGAATTTTGTCAAAAGCTTTCTCTGCATCTATTGAGATGATCATATGGTTTTTCTCCTTCAATTTGTTAATATGGTGTATCACGTTGATTGATTTGCATATATTAAAGAATCCTTGCATTCCTGGAATAAACCCCACTTGATCATGGTGTATGATCCTTTTAATGTGCTGTTGGATTCTGTTTGCTAGTATTTTGTTGAGGATTTTTGCATCTATGTTCATCAGTGATATTGGCCTATAGTTTTCTTTCTTTGTGACATCCTTGTCTGGTTTTGGTATCAAGGTGATGGTGGCCTCGTAGAATGAGTTTGGGAGTGTTCCTCCCTCTGCTATATTTTGGAAGAGTTTGAGAAGGATAGGTGTTAGCTCTTCTCTAAATGCTTGATAGAATTCGCCTGTGAAGCCATCTGGTCCTGAGCTTTTGTTTGTTGGAAGATTTTTTATCACAGTTTCAATTTCAGTGCTTGTGATTGGTCTGTTCATATTTTCTATTTCTTCCTGATTCAGTCTTGGTAGGCTGTGCATTTCTAAGAATTTGTCCATTTCTTCCAGGTTGTCCATTTTATTGGCATAGAGCTGCTTGTAGTAATCTCTCATGATCTTTTGTATTTCTGCAGTGTCACTTGTTACTTCTCCTTTTTCATTTCTAATTCTATTGATTTGAGTCTTCTCCCTTTTCTTCTTGATGAGTCTAGCTAATGGTTTATCAATTTTGTTTATCTTTTCAAAGAACCAGCTTTTAGTTTTATTGATCTTTGCTATCGTTTCCTTCATTTCTTTTTCATTTTTTTTCTGATCTGATTTTTATGATTTCTTTCCTTCTGCTAACTTTGGGGTGTTTTTATTCTTCTTTCTCTAATTGCTTTAGGTGCAAGGTTAGGTTGTTTATTCGAGATGTTTCCTGTTTCTTAAGGTGGGATTGTATTGCTATAAACTTCCCTCTTAGAACTGCTTTTGCTGCATCCCATAGGTGTCTCCATTGTCATTTGTTTCTAGGTAGTTTTTAATTTCCTCTTTGATTTCTCAGTGATCACTTCGTTATTAAGTAGTGTATTGTTTAGCCTCCATGTGTTTGTATTTTTTACAGATCTTTTCCTGTATTTGATATCTAGTCTCATAGCGTTGTGGTCAGAAAAGATACTTGATACAATTTCAATTTTCTTAAATTCACCAAGGCTTGATTTGTGACCCAAGATATGATCTATCCTGGAGAATGCTCCATGAGCACTTGAGAAAAATGTGTATTCTGTTGTTTTTGGATGGAATGTCCTATAAATATCAATTAAGTCCATCTTGTTTAATGTATCATTTAAAGCTTGTGTTTCCTTATTGATTTTCATTTTGGATGATCTGTCTATTGGTGAAAGTGGGGTGTTAAAGTCCCCTACTATGAGTGTGTTACTGTCGATTTCTCCTTTTATGGCTGTTAGTATTTGCCTTATGTATTGAGGTGCTCCTATTTTGGGTGCATAAATATTTACAGTTTTTATATCTTCTTCTTGGATCGATCCCTTTATCATTATGTAGTGTCCTTCTTTGTCTCTTCTAGTAGTCTTTATTTTAAAGTCTATTTTGTCCGATATGAGAATTGCTACTCCATCTTTCTTTTGGTTTCCATTTGCATGGAATATCTTTTTCCATCCCCTTACTTTCAGTCTGTATGTGTCTCTAGGTCTGAAGTGGGTCTCTTGTAGACAGCATATATATGGGTCTTGTTTTTGTATCCATTCAGCCAATCTGTGTCTTTTGGTGGGAGCATTTAGTCCATTTACATTTAAGGTAATTATCGATATGTATGTTCCTATTCCCATTTTCTGAATTGTTTTGGGTTCGTTATTGTAGGTCTTTTCCTTCTGTTGTGTTTCTTGCCTAGAGGAGTTCCTTTAGCATTTGTTGTAAAGCTGGTTTGGTGGTGCTGAACTCTCTCAGCTTTTGCTTGTTTGTAAACGTTTTAATTTCTCCATCAAATCTGAATGAGATCCTTGCTGGGTAGAGTAATCTTGGTTGCAGGTTTTTCTCCTTCATCACTTTAATTATGTCCTGCCACTCCCTTCTGGCCTGTAGAGTTTCTGCTGAGAGATCAGCTGTTATCCTGATGGGGATTCCCTTCTATGTTATTTGTTGTTTTTCCCTTGCTGCTTTTAATATGTTTTCTTTGTGTTTAATTTTTGACAGTTTGATTAATATGTGTCTTGGCGTATTTCTCCTTGGATTTATTCTGTATGGGACTCTCTGTGCCTCCTGGGCTTGACTGACTATTTCCTTTCCCATATTAAGGAAGTTTTCAACCATAATCTCTTCAAATATTTTCTCAGTCCCTTTCTTTTTCTCTTCTTCTTCTGGAATCCGTATAATTCGAATGTTGGTGCATTTAATATTGTCCCTGCGGTCTCTGAGACTGTCCTCTGTTCTTTTCATTCTTTTTTCTTTCTTCTGCTCTGCAGCAGTTATTTCCACTATTTTATCTTCCACCTCACTTATCCGTTCTTCTGCCTCAGTTATTCTGCTATTGATCCCATCTAGAGTATTTTTCATTTCATTTATTGTGTTGTTCATTGTTGCTTGATTCATCTTTAGTTCTTCTAGATCCTTGTTAACCGTTTCTTGCATTTTGTCTATTCTATTTCCAAGATTTTGGATCATCTTTATTATCATTATTCTGAATTCTTTTTCAGGTAGACTGCCTATTTCCTCTTCATTTGTTAGGTCTGGTGGGTTTTTATCTTGCTCCTTCACCTGCTGTGTGTTTTTCTGTCTTCTCATTTTGCTTATCTTACTGTGTTTGGGGTCTCCCTTTTGCAGGCTGCAGGTTCGTAGTTCCCGTTGTTTTTGGTGTCTGTCCCCAGTGGCTAAGGTTGGTTCAGTGGGTTGTGTAGGCTTCCTGGTGGAGGGGACTAGTGCCTGTGTTCTGGTGGATGAGGCTGGATCTTGTCTTTCTGGTGGGCAGGTCCACGTCTAGTGGTGTGTTTTGGGGTGTCTGTGGACTTTTTATGATTTTAGGCAGTCTCTCTGCTAATGGGTGGCGTTGTGTTCCTGTCTTGCTAATTGTTTGGCATAGGGTGTCCAGCACTGTAGCTTGCTGGTCGTTGAGTGAAGCTGGGGGCTGGTGTTGAGATGGAGATCTCTGGAAGATTTTTGCCGTTTGATATTATGTGGAGCTGGGAGGTCTCTTGTGGACCAGTGTCCTGAAGTTGGCTCTCCCACCTCAGAGGCACAGCACTGACTCCTGGCTCCTCAATTTGGGATGATTCGTTTTCTATTCATGTATTCCACAGATGCAGGGTACATCAAGTTGATTGTGGAGCTTTAATCCGCTGCTTCTGAGGGTACGGGGAGAGATTTCCCTTTCTCTTCTTTGTTCTCAGAGCTCCCGGGTCTCAGCTTTGGATTTGGCCCCACCTCTCCATGTAGGTCGCCAGAGGTTGTCTGTTCTTTGCTCAGACAGGACAGGGTTAAAGGAGCAGCCGCTTCGGGGACTCTGGCTCAGTCAGGCCGGGAGGGAGGGAGGGGCACGGAGGCGGGGCGAGCCTGCGGCGTCAGAGGCCGGCGTGACGTTGCAGCAGCCCGAGGCGCTCCGTGCGCTTTCCCGGGGAAGGCGTCCCTGGGTCCCGGGACCCTGGCAGTGACGGGCTGCACAGCCTCCCCAGAAGGGGGTCGTGGACAGTGACCTGCGCTCGCACACAGGCCTCGCGGCGGCGGCAGCAGCCCCAGCGTCCCATGTCCGTCTCTGGGGTCCACGCTTTCAGCCGCGACTCGCGCCCGTCTCTGGAGCTCCTTTAAGCAGCGCTCTTAATCCCCTCTCCTCGCGCACCAGGAAACAAAGAGGTAAGAAAAAGTCTCTTGCCTCTTCGGCAGCTCCAGACTTTTTCCCGGACTCCCTGCCGGCTAGCTGTGGCGCATTAGCCCCTTCAGGCTGCGTTCACGCCGCCATTCCTCTCCCTGCGCTCCGACTGAAGCCCGAGCCTCAGCTCCCAGCGCCGCCCACCCCGGCGGGCGAGCAGACAAGCCTCTCGGGCTGGTGAGTGCCGGTTGGCACCGATCCTCTGTGCGGGAATCTCTCCGCTTTGGCCTACCCAGGTACGTGGGGAGTTTCTTGCCTTTTGGGAGGTCTGAGGTCTTCTGTCAGCGTTCAGTAGGTGTTCTGTAGGAGTTGTTCCATGTGAAGCTGTATTTCTGCTGTCTCTGTGGGGAGGAAGGTGATCTCCGCGTCTTACTCTTCCGCCATCTTTGGATAGAAGTTTTAAAAACAAACATAACCTATAAAATTTTGAATATTTAATTCAATTATGTGGTATTTAACCCTTTTTATGATTCAGAAATATCCATTTCGGTTTACAAACCATTTATTGTTTGGAATGTGAGGTGATGTGCAAGGCATTAAGGTATAAAAATGAACAAGATTGTACTCTTGAGTTTTTAGACTGATGGAGAAGACAGATACCTAAAGAGGTATTGAATAATATCAATTGTTGAGAGTAAATAATAAGGAAAGTTGTTTATAGGGTTCTACAGGAGCACAATGAAGTATTCAGTGATGTTTTCTTGGAGATGATGTTGAAGCCAAGTATTGAAAGTAAATAACAATTGGCCACATGAAATAAGGAGGGGGATGTGCCCCAGGAAAAGAGAAGGGTCCAGCAAATCCATATGGTTTCCAGCTAACTTTCAGCAGACTAGCGATCCTAGAAATAAGATTGGTGACAAAAATGTGAGGGTGAGAGAGGCTCCTGGTTATGGAGGCCCTTGTATGGGCAGCCAAGGTCCTTCTTCTGCTCTGTAGGCAATGGGGATCCCCTGGGGAGATGTAAATAAGAGATCAGATGCTCATTTGAGCAGATGTATCAGTCAGAGTATGTGGGTTGTAAGCAACTGAAATTGACCCCAACTAAAAAGAAACTTTTTTGGGCAAAACTTTAGAGGCTGGAGGAAAAGCTGAAGAAATAGTTCTTGGGAAAAATAACCCCAGAGCCGCAGGACAGAGGTGGCAGAATGGTAGTGAGCATCCTCCTCAGGGGTGAACCATTTACAACTGTGTACTTTGCGAAAAAAATTATTTTATCAAATAAAACCTTTCCATATGTACAAAATGCCACAGTATTGCAGAAATGATATAAGAAGAAAGAAATCATCCCCAAACTGATTTCCACTCCAAAGAGCTTCTTTCAACCATTTTAGCTGTTCTTTCTTTCTAAAATTTATGTCTGTATTTCTAAGTTTAAAAATGCCTATACTGCTAACCAAAAATAAACATAAAAGGATTATACTGTCTGCCATGTGGAGAATGAGTTGAGGGCAGTGGTGGAAATGGAAACAAGGATATGTGTTGGGAAGCTATTATCTTAGTACAGAAATGATTTGTCTTGTTTCTATAGATCTGAATAACTTAAATGTATGCATTAATTGCCAAAAATGTACATTATTTATTCGTGGCTAGGATAGGACAAAATATTTACTTATCATAAATCAGGGAAATTAGGTCTGTATCCAAACATTTTTGTAATGCAAGCAAAGTATGAATATATATTTTAGGATTAAAAGAAATCTTTTGCAGAAAAAGATGTTTGGAATGTATGGGTTTGCTTAAGTTTCTATTTTGTTTACTAGCAGAAATGTAGGCTCAGTCAAAGCTTTCATTTATTGACTGAGTAAACTTCATAAGAAAAATGAAAACAAGCTTTTAAATCATATATTTAAACATGTTTATAAACACATCTAGATATGTACATAGGACATACAAATATATGTGGATATACATGTGCATATATGTATCCATCTACAGTGTATACATATATTATTTTTACACTCTACACTTTTGTCTGGATACATTCCTGACTTTTGGAACTGCAAACAACGTTAACCATTTAGGTCTTGTAAGTCAGCACCAATTTCGATGACCGTTGAAATAGATAAACCATCTGCTACAAAAGGAGGTTCTTAGTAATGAAAACTTAGGGGGAAAAGTGCTCTTAAGTTAGCTATTTCCTTTATCTGTTCTGATTGACTTTTTCTTCTGAAGGTTTGACTACTTTATTTATACTTTATAAACTTTTTGAATAAAATCCAGAATATGGAAAATTCACAGGACGAAACACTGAGTTTCTTCAAGAAATAAATAGCAGGTGAAGTGGCCAAGTTGGCAGAATAGGAAGATCCTGAGATCACCTCCTCCCATGGACACAACAAAACTACAACTGTTTACAAAGACACTAGTGATGAGAAAAACTTGAAAACTAGCAGAAAAGATATTCTACAAATAAAATATAAAGAAGGACCACAAGGAGAAGGGTGGGAAGGGCAAAGTCATGTATATATTTTTGCATAACTATACCTAATACAGTATACAGACCATAAAAGATGTTCAACACTTTTTAAAAATAAGTAAATGAGTGAGAATCCGTAGAGAAAATGTGAGCATTTTTAATAAGCAGCAAAGCCACGTGCAAAAGAAGTAAGTAGTATATAAACTGGGGCAAGCAGCAAGTAGTACAACAAGCTCTGCTTTGGGGAAGGATTGGAATTGATTTTGTGAGACATTTAGGAAGAGTTCAAAGAAAGAGGTTGTGTGGGGAAAAGCTAGTATAATACGTAGAGATATATATGGAGCCAGTATACTCCTGAGTACCCCTGCCGTTTCTCCAAATACCAGATAGGCTGAATAATGACTCCTCAAGATGTCATGTCCTAATCCTTGGGATATGTAAATGTTACTTTATGTTGCAAAAGGAACTGTGCAGGTGTGGTTAAATTAAGTATCTCAGGATGGAGAGATTATCCTAGATTATCCAGGTGTGCCTGATGTAATTAAGGGTCCTTACAAGAGAGAAGCACGAGATCAGGGAGATAGAAGGCAATGTAATGATGGAAGATAAAAAGGTAGAGAGAAAGATTTGAAGATACTATGCTGCTGGCTCTGAAGACATGAAAAGGCAGCTATGAGTTCAGGATATAGATGGCCTCTGGAAGGTGGAGAAGGCAAAGAGACAGATTCTTCCATAGAGCCTCCAGAAAGAACCAGTCTTGCTGGCGCTTTGACTTTAGTCCAATAAAGTTGATTACAAACTTCTGACCTTCAGAAATGTAAGATAATAAATTTGTTTTTGTCATCATTTGTTACAGTGGCAACAAGGACCTAACAGCCATGTTTGTAATCAGTATTATTTTAAAAAAGGATTTATAAAAATTAAATTTAAAATAAAGATAAATATATATGACATTCTTGCCAAAGTACTATAAATACCAGTTGGTTTTAGAAATGCAGTAATTTGGCCCAGAATAATTTTAAAGGAAAAGCACTTTGGATAGTGAATAACAATTATTCTTCATAGTTGAGGGTATAGGAATCATGATTAGGTAATTGATAAAACTGGCTAGACCACCCACAAATGGAAGATCTCCTGCCTTTTTTCCACTACCTCCTCATGGGGAATTTTCCATAATTCACTTTGGGACAACGACCATTTTTCTTTATCCCTCATGAATTTTCTTATTCCCTGATAGGCTGAAATAAAACTGTTTAGAAGGCAAGAACACTAATGATCATTTTGGTACACAAGTTATATTTTTGTAAGTAGATAGAACTTTTTTGACTTTAGCATCCTAATCAGGTTCTAGTCCTCTCTAATTCAGTTCCCCATGGCTGGCCTGTGTCAA
Source organism: Hyperoodon ampullatus (assembly GCF_949752795.1). NCBI lineage: Eukaryota > Metazoa > Chordata > Mammalia > Artiodactyla > Ziphiidae > Hyperoodon > Hyperoodon ampullatus. Next base: position 170,146,335 of record NC_136915.1, on the reverse strand, counting down.
TTTTATCCTGTCCCTCCATGCTGGGTACCAGGCAAATCCTTCGGTTGGTAGCAGAGGCCAGGAGGAAGACATTGTGAACCAACCCAAGCTGAGGGAAGTGGTCAAACTAAAGAGCAGGTGTTCTAAGCCTAAAGTGTCAAGGTCCTCTCTATGGGGCTGTAAAGAAAGCTACAGCCCCAAGTGAAAGAATGTGGTTAAAATTTGCTGCCGTTCAAAATAACCAAGCTAGTCTCTAGAGCTTTGCTAATGACTTTTGTCATGTGGTGAGACAGAGAACTTCAAAGATTTTATATATATATATGACAAGACTTTCATATCTACATGAAAAGCATTTGACCATAGCAAACATTGGAAAACTTTTCCTGCAGGAATAGCTTACCTAAAGACCAAATAGAATAGTAAGATCCCTTAGTAATTGCTTTTCAATTAGAAATCCAGCTCCTAAAACATGCCTAGTGGGGAATAATTAGTCCTAGATCAAATACTCTGGTCCCATCTAACAAATCTTAAAGGAGGTACCCCAAAAGATCAAACTGTTTCTAAGTAACCACATCTCAGAAGAAAGCTCAAGAAGATTTATAGGAATACAAAAATATCCAGGACCCCAAAGTATAAAATTTAAAATGTCTGGGCCCCAGTCAAAAATTACCAGGCATGCAAAGAAGCAGGAAAATACAATCCATAATGAGGTGAGAAGGCAATCTATTGAAATTGACACAGAGCTGACACAGATGTTTGAATTAGCAGACAAGGATATAAAAATGGTTATTTTAACTGTATTCCATATGTTCCAAAGTTATGTAGAAGCATAAAAGAAATTTTAAAAAAACAAATCAAACTTCTAGTGATGAAAACAAAAAGTCCGAGATGAAAAATACACTGGATGGATTAACAGCAGATAGGATCTTACAGAAGGAAAAATAAGTGAACTTGAAAAATAAAGCAATGGTGGGAGGGAGATGCAAGAGGGAGGAGATATGGGGACATATGTATACATATAGCTGATTCACTTTGTTATACAGCAGAAACTAACACAACATTGTAAAGAAATTATACTCCAATAAAGATGTTAAAGAAAAGAAAGAAAGAAAATAAAGCAATAGAAGCTGTCCAAGATAATGCACAGAGAGAAAAAAAGAATTAATACGTAAAATGGCATCAGTGAGCTATGGGACAACTTTAATCAGCCTAACATAGGTGTACCTGAAAGAGATGTGGGGAGAGGCAGAAAAAGTACCTGAAGGAATAATGGCCACTTTAAAAAAACTTTGATGAAAACTATAAACTGAAAGATCCAAAAAGCTTAATTAATTCCAGCACAAGAAATATGAAGAAAACTATCCACCAAGTCCAATCATAATCTTTATGAGAAAAATTTAACTACAAATGCAATGTCTTTATTAGATTTAGGGCTGTTTACATTATCTATTTCTTTTTGAGTGAGCTTGGGCAGTTTGTGTCTTTCAAGGGATTGGTCCATTTCATCTAAGTTGTTAATTTGGTGAACTCCACCAAATATTAAAGGAAGAAATAATACCAATTTTACACAAACACTTTCAAAAAACTGAAGAGAAGAGAATACTTTCCAAATTATCATTTTGTTCCAGTACTACTCAAATACCAAACCAGAAAAAGACATAAGAGCAAAGATAGTGATAGACAAATATCATTTATGAACAAAGATACAAAAATTCTAAACAATATTTTATGCAAGCAAATGAAACTATACAAAAAATGATAACGTATTATTGACAAATGGAGTTTCTTCCATGAGTGCAAGGTTGGTTTAACATACAAAATAAATTAATGTAATTCACCATATTAAACTATAAAGAGAAAAACTATATGATAATCCCAATAAATGTATAAAAAGCACTTGACAAAATCAACATCCATTCCTGGTCAAAACTCTCAGTAAGCTAGTAATAGAAGGAAAAATTTTCAAATTGATGAAGGTCATCTCTGAAAGAACTAACATCATCTTTAATGGTAAAAGACTAAATGTTTTCCCCCTAAGTACAAGACTAAGGCAAAAATGCCTACTCTACCACTCCTATTAATCATTAAATTGGAAGATCTAGCCAGTAAAATATGGTAAGAAAAATAAATGAAAGGCATCCAGATTGGAAAGGAAGAAATGAAATTGTATTCACAGACATGTTCTCTATGTAGACAATCCAATGGAATCTATGAAAAACTACTAGAACCAATCAGTGAGTTAGCAAGATTACAGGATATAAGATCAATAAACAAAAATCAGTTTTATTTCTATGTACTAGAAATAAAAAATTTTAATATATAATTCATAGTAGCATAAGAAAATATGAACTTCTTAGGGGCAAAACTGACAAAAGACTTACAAAATCTGTAAGCTAAAAACTGCAAAACATTGCTGAGAGAAATGAAGGAAGACCCAAATAAACGAAGAGGTATATTGTGTTTGGGGATAGAGATATTCAACATAGTTAAGATGTCAGTTTGCCCCAAATTGGTCTATAGATTCAACAGATTCAGAAGACTTCTTTTTTAAAGAAATTGTCAAGTTAGTTGTAAAATTCACATGAAATTCAAAGAACATAAAATAACCAACACATATTTAGAGGAGAAGAATAAAATCTTTAAAGCAAAGACTTATCATACTAAGTAAGTCAGACAGAGAAAGACAAATGTATGGTATCACTTACATGTGAAATAAAAAAAAATGGTACAAATGAACTTATTTACAAAACAAATAGACTTACAGACATAGGAAACAAATTTATGGTTATCAAAGAGGATAGTGGGGTGGGGGAGAGATAAATTAGGAGTTTGGGATTAATATATACACGCTACTATATACAAAATAGTTAAACAACAAGGACCTACTCTATAGAACAGGGACTAAACTCCATGTCTTGTAATAACTTATAATGGAAAAGAATCTGAAAAAGAATATATGTATATGTATGTATAATGGATTCACTTTACTGTACACTTGAAACTAACACACAATTGTAAATTAACTATACTTCAATTAAAGAAATCTTTTTAAAGTTATTTCTCCTAGTCATCTACAGGTCCTTCTCTGGTTCACTGGTTTAGTAAAAAAAAAAAAAAAAAAAAGGCACCTTTGTAAATTACATATTCAGACAGACAGACACACACACACACACACACAATTTTTTGGAAGGCCTTTGCAATATTCTTTTTAGTCCTGTCACTTCATTCCCAGGCCTGTTTTAATTCATTTTAGACTCTGTAGTTTCAAGGTTGTTCTAGCTTCAAACCCTCTCCTGTGAGGTGAGGTGAGGAACCCAAGGATGTAGAGTTAGCAAATGTCAATAATGTACTTCAAAGGGATTGGGATATATAAATTGAACGTTGTTATTCTTCCTGTAATAGAAGAATTGGTTGAAATGTTGAATTTCCTTTAATGAAAGGTTTTGATACCTTTCATTGGTAAAATGGGTTACTGCCAAAGAAATCTAAATAACTAGTGATTTGGTGTATGGTAAGAATTTCTATAATAACACCTGAACAGCAGGAGGTGCAGGTATTTTTCAAAGTAAAAGAGGACTGGAAGCAAAGGGGTCATGCACCTTGCAGTAAGGTGAGACATCAGTTATGCCCCATGGGCTGTTCAAAGGGGCAGAACAGATGTAAAGAAGGGGAAGCTGGAATAGAGCCATATAACACATGCCTTTATTTCATCCATGGAGCAGACAGAGCCCAGAGCAGATGGTCCCCTACTTTGATGAATGATCAGAAAGGAAGCCCACGGATGCCATAGAGAGTAGGAGAGTACAAAATGCTTTTAGGGACCATGTGTCAAGGAGAGCTCCAGATGGGGTGATTGGCTCCCTTTTCTCACCCTCAGAATCAAAATCCATCAAGAAGTTGACATTGGAAAGGATGGTCAGTAAAGAGACAAACAGGATCAAATGGTTAATGGTATGGGAGTAAATGTCCTCTTCCTCATCAAGCTTCCATTCCAGGCACACAGATCTACATGCTTTCTTTTCAGAGTCTTTGCCCCCACCATTTCTTCTTTCTGAAAATCCCTTTGCATTATCACACTGATTTCATGTCTACTGGAGAAAGTATAAAAGTAAATCCAAAGCAGTCTCATTTTTCTTTGTTCTCACTCCCTGAAGGAATTTTTTTTGCCACCATCACATTAAAAGATGGCAAAAATTCTAGAGAAAGTACAAATTGCTTCAAAATATTAAGATAGTTCAACTATTTGTAAAATTTATTTTCACAAAGATAAAAACCATTCCAAACTGATTGAAGACCATTGTTGAGAATATTAAAAAACTTATGAGGCATCCTTGTAATTTGTATCTGAAAAATAAGCATTTGACCATGCTAGTTCCTAAGCATATGCAAATGTCACTGAAGAGACAATTAAGAAATTCTATTTGCATTCCATTGGAGGCTTATACTCTGCTTTGGAGAAGTACCCTAGCTCTAGTGTATACGCCCTCCATTGTCTGTTACTCTGTTTCTTGGCTTCTCAGATAGAAACTCTAGCTCAAGTTAAATCATTTCATCTTTAACTATGCGATAAGCCTGGGCCCAACCAGGGCCACCACTTCTACAAGTGTGCCAGACCCTGGGGTCCTCCCACTGACCTTTTCTCCCACTGCAACTTCTTCCTCTGGAGTAGGCCCAGCTGATCCAACCAAGGCTGAGGATGTCTGGCATAGCCAACCCTGTCCATGATCTGAAGCCACCACCCTCCTCCTCCCCCAAGTCCTCCTTTTTCTCCTCCACATCCCCTTCTCCCTCCATCTTCTCAAGAACACTTCCGTTTCTTCCTTCTTTTCCTCTTCAAGGCCTCTCTTCCTCTCTCTTCTTCCTGCCTAGCTCCTCCTCATTGGTGAGGTTCTTGTGCCTAAATACTGTGACCCAGTCCCCACTCCACTTCCCACCTTCCTGTCAGAAGTGCATAGGAACCAGTTGCCCCAGGAAGTTGTGATTTTAAACTCCTTCCTTCCTTGCTAGGAAATGTATCTGTGCCTACGTAGAGTCCATGCCCTTTTTTAAAGTGCAAAACAAAACAAACCCCCCAAAAACCCCAAAACCAAAACCAGAAAACCCACTCAGCTGAGACATCTTGCTAGCTTTTATATACATTCAAAGCAAAAAAGTAGAAAAATGGTCTCTTATGGACTCACTCATATCTGAATGTGTCTCCTAGGAATAGATTATTTTAGCCTTCAGCCTTCTCCCCTTTGGGGTCTCCTTCCACAGGCTTATTTCCCTGACCCTCTACATTCTTACAGTAACCCAGAGTTTCCCAAAGTTTCTAATCAGAGTTTTCAACTTCATTAGTTTGTAAGAAAGTATCATGTCTACCCACCACCTGCGTCTTTTCCCTTTGGATCTGTGCATGATGAGGCAGATTCAGTGTTAAATAACTACCCCATTTATCAAACAATGACCCATCCTTGGGACTCTCTGGTGCTCTAAATCACAGTCTACAATGGGCCACATGTAAATGGCCACATTTTTCTTCATTAGTTAAGATTAATGAAAGGAATGTCTCATTTAAGAAACGTATTCATGCCTAACAGCTTCAGAAATCAGAGGTCATGATTGAATACTAATTTTAGAAAGATTAAAAAAGGTTATAATCTTTAGGTTTTGATTTTTTTTGAATCCCAAAACTCCGTGGAGTATACTCCAAATTATTAAAAATCCCTTTTAAGGAAGCAAAACTCAAATGAGCTATTTCTGTACTCTTTTCTCATTTCTTCACTGAAAAAAAAATATTTTTCCCATAATGTGAATAAAACTCCCTCTGGAGTATTTCCCCCCCCCCCTTTGTTGATGTATACATGAATCATCATTGTACTATTTAATGAATATTCTCAAAGTAAACGTTCTCATGTAATAGGGAGCCAGATCAAGAAAAAGAAGTCATCACAACCCCTAGAAACCCCTTGTGCTTCTTTCCAGTTACTATACACACACCCCAGGTAACGAAGATCTGACTTCTAACATCATATGTATTTTTGGACTGTTTTTGAAATTTACATCCCTGTCCAATATATACTCTTTTGTGTCTTGCTTCTTTCACTCAGCATAATGTTAGCGAGATTCACCCCTGTTGATGCATGTAACTCAGTTTGATTATTGCCATTGCTATTTAGTACTTCACTATATACATAGAACACAATTTATTCATCCATTCTTTTATTGATGGACATTTGGCTTATTTTCAGTTTTCACTTGAATAATGTTACTATAAACATTTTCATACATGTCTTTTGATCATCAAATGTATGTACTTTCTATATACCTAAGGGTAGAATTGTTAGGTCATCGGATATACATATGTTCATCTTTAATATATAGTATCAAACTGTTTTCTAACTTTGTTATACCAATTTACACTCCCACCAGCACTGTATGAGAGTTCCATTTGCTTAACATCTTTGCCAATCTATTCTGGTAGCTGTGTAGTAGGCTCATACTGAGGCTTTAATTTAGATTTCCCTGAAGAACTATTGAATTTGAGCACATTTTGATGCACTTACTGGCTACTTGAATCTCCTCTTTTTCAAAGTGCTTCTTCAAACCTTTTGGCCTTTTAAAACTAAATTGTCTTTTTCTTATTGACCTGTAGGTATTGTTCATATATCCTGGGTATGAATCCTTTGACAGATACGTGTATTGCAAATACAATTTCCCACTCTATGGCTTGTCTTTTCACTCTCTTTTTGATAACTCTTAGTGGGAAGAATTCTTAATTTTAACCATCATCATTGGTTCTTAATGCTGTTATAAGCTCTAGTTTCTACTTATAATGGTTAAAATAATAATGAAAGATGTGTGGTATATGTTCAAAACTGCATCTGAGTCTAAATCCAAAGGCTTCTTGAGGTACACAAAATGACAAAAATCTTCATGCTACAAGTCTCTCCCAGACCTGAAAGCAGCTCAGGCTCTCACAAAGTACAAAGCAAGTTCAGAGTCAGAGATTTACATCTCAAAGCTCTAGAGTCACTTAATGTAACCTCAGGTCCAACGAATGCATATCTCCTCTAAGAATTCACAAAACATATAGAAATTCTCCAACTTTGCCAGAGTCAAGTTTCTTGGACAGAAAAAAGAGAGGGGAATAGGATGATACCCAACCATGTTTTGCTTAGAGGCAAAATCATCAAACCAAAGTTCTAAATAAAAGAGAACCTCTATCTTCTCTCAAGATCAGTGATGTTCCCAGAATACCCTCCCCCATTCTACAATCCTGAGTTTTAGTTATTTTTTTCCTTGAATTCTTTGAGTCAATCTTTCATTCCATAATAGTCCCCATTTTAAAATCTAAGTTGAATAGTTTTCCTTCATCTAAACACATGTAGCTAACATAAATTTAGACAAAAACAAAACCATGAGTGTTCCTGAACATCCTGTAATGCCCCCTGGAAAACTGTGGGAAATTTTGCCACTCAGGTATCTGGAAGGTTGGTTTATGGCAATGAATCACAGTGCCTCTCTCAATAAAATTAAGTTCCTTTTCATATCCTGGAAAACTATAAAGGAAGGTGGAAGTTAGTGAACAAGACTGTTACAAATTTCCTAAGAAGCGGTGACTAAGACAGAGATTTGTGTGGAGGATATTCATTAGGAAACACTCTTGGAATTAACACTTGTGACAAAAGAACAGAAGAACTTGTGACAGGGAGCATAACAGAAGATAGAGATGTTAGGCTGCAGTGCTGTCACAACAAAGGACTCATCTGAACTCAGTACCAACTCTGAAACTGAAATGTTCTTTCAAAGTTGTCCAACTTGGGGTCGGGGCAGGGCCTTTATAATCTCCAGTCATTGGACAAAGGCAGCCCTGGAAAGAGAGTGTGATCATTGGTGAGGGGATTCCAAGGGAGAGCAGACATATAAAGGCTTTCAGCTAGCAGCACTCTCGTCAGCTATGGAAATGAGTCTTCCCCACCTAAAAGGGGAGATGAAGAAGTGAAGGCTGGAGCACACAGCACAGCATCCACTACAAAACCTTTCCATACACATGTAAAAATTTTCCAACATAATTCTTAAGTCAATATCCCAAATTATGAGGTTATATTTTCCCATGATACAATGGGGAAAACAAATTGTCAAGGGGACAACTAAGAACCTCACAGAAACAAATGTCTTATTGTAACCCAATGATCCTAGGTAGAAATAAAGTAACCAACATTTAAAAACTCAAATTTTCAAGAACCTGTGTCTTTCACCTCCAGGGTACCTTAAGCCCCACAATTTCTCCAAGTTATCTCTGCAAGCCTCCAAGGGAGGCTTTTACAAGTGGAAGGAACAAGTGGGCTCTTACATCTCTCTGACAGCCTCGGTATCAAGGGATTCCACAGTTGCCTGTCTTGCCAGTACCCTGCCCTACTAGGCAAAGCAATCTAAGCTGATGGACATTTTGAGCCTCAGAGTACTAGACCTACAGTGTAAGGCAAGAGACAGAAAGAGTTCTTCTTTCCTATTCTGGGTTGCATTTTGTTACTGGTCCCAATAGTAGTTGTGCTTGTGCCCAGAGTTCCTTCAAATCTTTCTGGAAAAGAGACCCTGAAGCTTTGGTCTATAATACCTCTCTACAAAAAAAGGTTAAAAATCAGTTCATGAGGCCAGATGAAAAGGCAGACATAATGCCATTCTCTTGGCCATTCTTGTCCATCCTTACTTTTACTCTTTCACATAACTCCTTTCTCTGCCTCCTAAGCAAAAGCCTTTTACTCATGTTATTTCATACAAACAGATACATGCAGAAATCACATATCTATCACCTCCACAAACTACGTTCATTATGACAGCCCTAATAAACTAATATATACATTTTAGGTCAAAGCATTAAATTTCATTCATTTTACAATCTTTTGATAGAAGGCCAAGACCTTTATTTTGAATGCACTGACTGAAATTTCAGATTTTCTCTCTTGTATTGATATTAACCACACTCACAAATCACACAAAGTCTTGTCTATGATTTTCACTTCTGGTTTCTTTAAGTAGAGAAAGAAGTCAAAGACACATGTAAGGCAACTTACACGATATATATCTTTGGACCTTTTTACTTTCAATCTTTTATGTACTTAAAGTGTGTTTCTTATAAGTAGCATACAGTTGTATGTGTGTGTTTTTAATACAAGTCTGATGATTTTAGTCTTCAAGATGGAGTATTTAGTCCATTTATATTTAAGGTAATTACTAATACATTTGAATTTAAATCTATCATTTTACTATTTGTTTTCTTTTGTTGTTGTTGGTTGTAAATGTTTCCACTATTTTTAGTGGTTACTCTAGATATTATGACATGCACCCTTGACTTATAAAAGGCTTATGTAAACTGATACTTTCAACATTTTCTACACATGCAATTACCTTAGGACATTAACTCCTTTACTCCTGTCCATACTTTTGTGCTTCTCAAGTCATGTGTTTTGATTTATATGTATCTCTTAACCCCACAAGATATCATCACCATCATCACCATTGTTATTATTATTAATTTATTTATTTAAATATCTACCCCTTTCATTTCTCTGTATTTCACTTTAACTTCTCTTTAGCTCTTCCTGTATTCCCATGCTTCCATCTAGGATCATTTTTCTTCTGCATGAAGAACTCCCATTACATCACCTTTAGTGATGTTCTTCTGATGAAGAATCTTAGTATTTGATTGCTTGGAAATTTCTTTATTTTACCTTAATTTTGAAAGATAATTTTACCAGGTACAGAATTTGGGGTAAGAAATTCTTTTCTTTCAGCTATTTGAATATGATTTCCATTATTTACTGGCTTCCATTATTTTGATTGAAAAGTCAGTTATTATTCTCATTGTTTCTTCTTTGAAATCAAAATATTTTTTATCTAGCTGCTTTTAAGATTTTTCTCCTCTTTGGTTTTCAGTAGATTTATTATGGTTTTCCTTGGTGTCACTTTCTTCATATTTTCTTATTGGGCATTCATAGCGTTCCTCAAATCTATGCCTTGATGTTTTCCAGCAGTTTTGGAAAACTGTCAGCCATTATGTCTTCAAATATCGCTTCTACCCCATTCTCTATCTCTTTCTTCTTCTAGGATTACAATTAAACATTTATCATTCTTTCCATTTCTATATGTCTCTTATCCTCTGAACTTTTTTTTGTCTTTCTATATTTTATTCTGGATTTTTTTTAACTGATTACCTTAGAATTCACTAATTCTGTCTTGGCTCTATCTAATCTGCTCTTAAAACCATCTATTGTTTTAAAAATTCAGTTATTGTACATTTTAATTTTAGAATCCCAATTCAATTATTTGTATAGATTCTGGTTCTCTGCTGAAACTTTTCACCTTGTCTTATATTTTCTTGAAAATATTAGTCATATTTATTTAAAAGCTCATGTCTCATAACTCTAATAAATGTTTTTCCTTATAGGTCTTTTTAATTTTTCTTTTCCCTGAGTGTTTTTTTTCTCTCCTTTTGATTATTTGATCTCACTTACTGGAATGTCTGATATTTTATTCAATGCCAGCATTGAGTATGGAATATTTTAAAGATCGTTGGAGGTTTTGATGATGTTATCTCCCTGCACAGAGCACTTACTTTGCTTTTGGTGGACCATTGGCTTGCACGGGTCACTTTATTTTAATCTGGGATTAAACTGATTTTAGAGCTTGTTCCAGTCTCTGTTAGGGATAATTCTGTTCATTCTTACTCTCAGTTTGTAGTCCTTGAGGGATCCCACATGAAAGCCTGATTATTTACCAGATACAACACCTTCACAGACTGCAATATCTAATTCTTGTCCCTTTGATCCCATAAAACTGCTAAAAGTTTCCCTTAGTATATTAATTTCTTGGCTGCTTTTAAACTGGGAAATCCTTGATGGGAAAAGCAGCACCAAATGTTAGGCTCATCTCCTTGTTTTTTCTATTATTTTGAAGATATTGAACCCTCTATTTCTAGCTGTCTTATAGTTTTCCAGTGTCATCAAAAAATTTTTTTGAATTTATCCAGCTTTTCAAGTTGTTATTGTTGGAGTGTTGGTCAGATACAAGCTATTCTGTCATCACTAGAAGTGAAAGTTAATCACTGCTCTAGAAATTATCATCTTAAAGTTTATCATATCTAAATTGAAATGAGCACTTTTTAATATAGTGTTTAGCTCATTAACACTAAAGGATGACAATATTCAAATTAATACTTAGGACTAATATTTAAGAACAGTTTTTTAAAAGTCACACTAAATATATGAGATTTCCTTTTCAGACTGCTAAAGGGCTTTTTCGTTTAAATTTAAACTCTTTACATTGTTCACTGTTTTAAATAATGCAGTGATAAACATCATTGGATATATGCTTTTGTGTCATAATTTCCTGATTATTTCCTGAGTAGGCTTCTAAAGGCATAATTTCTTGATCAAAGTTATAAACATTTTTAAAGTTCTACATTTTTGCCCTATTGTCTACAGAAAGGTTTGGCTATTTACATTCTAATACTTAAGCTTAATTTTATGTGCATATCTATAACTTTGTACTTTTGTTAATTCAAGAAGAAATGAGAAAATATTTTGATCCTGGAAAATATTTTTCCCTACCCATCTAGCCATAAAATTTTATAAAGGGAATTTTTATTTTATTCTTCACACACAGCAAAAGATCTCCTTGAGCTTGATTCAAAATATATTAAATTTTATCCATAAAGATCTTTTATTCCTAGCAACATGTTTGAGTTTATATCAAAGAGGGTGTTCCCATTAAATTCATGTTGTAACATTAAATGCTTCAATAATTACTGAAGTAGAGGTCTGGTAAGTGAAGCTAACAAGTAGAAAGGTACTAAAGTTTTGCACATGGTTTAAGATTTCCAACATATCTGGGTGGCATGACAGAGCTTACACATCTTCTGTTGCCGTCCATTGGGAAAGCACCATTTGAGTATGTTTAATAAGAGTTAGTATATGGCTTGGTTCGGTTCACAAGACATAGAAGAAAATAGGGTTCTGAACTTTGGAATGACAGGACCAAACATTGTGTGACTACCTCTTTAAAAAGTTAGAAGAATATGGGGTGGCCTAGGGCACCTCAGTGAGGGAGGCTGACTTCAAATTACCAGACAGGTCTATTATGAAGTGTTGAAAGGAGAAAGAAAAACAAATAATAAAGTTACAAAATAAAGTTTATTTTATCAAAATTAAAACTGTTTCCTTCTCTGCACTTCAGAGCAACCTTGAGATGGAACAGTCTGAGGATTACATTGCTATATCCCTTAGCAGTTAGTTCCACAGCAGGAGATGCCTGCTACAGACAAAATTATAGGGTTAGGAATGTTCACAATTCAGCAACCTGATTGGCTGACTATTCCTCAGGGCTTTTGAATCAAATATTTATACATCTAAATGGGAGGAAAGAAAAGAAAATTGTTCATAAAGAGAGTCCCAGAGCATGTATTATTAAAATAACAGATGGAAATATTATATTTTTGAAACATTCTTTCTATAAAGATGTCTTTTGAAGTGTGTTTTGGTAGGATAAACTGAGCCAAAAGTAGAGGAGAGAGAGAGAGAAAAAAAGTTTTATTTTCAAATGTTTAGTGTCAGCAGTGTACAAAGTTAGCACTTTCCAAAAAAGGCATGTCTCAAAATGCACTGCAGCACAATGTGTTTGCAAAGTCTCTACTTTACATAATAGTCTCAGGCGAGGAATAATTCAGAAAACACTTGATTGTTGTTGCTCAGTTTGTGTGTATCGTCTCCTAAACCTTGACCTCTGAAATCTTTACAGAGGGTGTTGGGCCTCTCCCCACCGAACTTTTCAAGTCTCCTAAACTTATTGAAACCTAAGCTAAGAATCAGAGCATCGTCTCATAAAAGCTATTGGCCACCTCATTCTTGCTGAGATTTTGGAAACAAGCAGATTAAGAGTGTGGATTTTAAGCCACATGGCCAATATAGCTGGGCCATCTAGTCAGGGTTTAAAGAATAAAAATAGAGGCATGAAATACAAGGCAAAAAGCAAGAAATCCAGGCAGAAGGCCAAATGAAAAGTTCATCACACTTGCTTTATTTTCCTCTACATGGGAGCTTGTACCCTTGACAAAATCAATAGTTCAGAATTATCCTGTTCTTTCCAGGAAAAATACCCCATCACTAAGTCATCAATTTGAAGTGCCCCACGTCCAATTTCTCCATCACTTAGCTCTCAGGACATGGTTCAGTTATCCTGCTAGTCTCAGCTATTAACTGGATCTGCTATATGATGATGTGATTTATTGCATGGCAACTGGCAGTTACTCTGGCCAAGGAAAGAGAAAATTCACAGGGCCACAATTATTTTGACCTTGTATCCAGACATGATCTGTGTGACAGGGATCTGAATGTAATTTCTGTTTGAATCTATTTTTATAAGGAACAAAGAAAGACTAGCCTGGGAGAAGGGATAATGGTTATGATGCGATAAATAAAAGAAGTTCATTTCCATATTGATATTTGCTGATCAGGTGATCTAGATATTGCTAAGAGTTTGAGGATTTGGTTTTTGTATACATGCCCTGAGCATCAAACAATGGCCAGTTAGCAAAGCGTAAGAATCCAGTAATCTATGGCTTCTGAAAAAATCAAAGTGAGCAATCAGATGACAGACTCTGCCAAAAGGAAGAAGCAAGAAAGAGAAAAAAAGAGAGAGCAACTCACTCCCACCCACCAGTGGGGCCACCTCAAAGCAAAGCAAGAAAATGCTTTAGTAATGGCTCTGTAGGTGACAGCATCTGCTCAGGGAGTTGACTTAGAGAGCCTCAGAAGCTCAGGGTTCCAGCCAGCAGCAGAAAGGACTCTTGGCAGAGCTACTTCCTGTACCTCTTTTGATCACAGGGCTCAGGCTTGGAAAGGTTTTCACCAGTCTGTGGTTTCCTGGTTGTGCGTCAGTACATTCTGGCTGAAACACTTCACTTCCTTCAGGCCAGCCCCTCCACCAATGGCTCCCAGCTCCATGCTTCACTTTCTCCAGCTTTGAACTAGACTCCAAGGACACTGCTGGCTGCGGCAAGAGCCCTGAATGAGAGGCTTATAGCTGGGATGATAGCTTTCTCCTACTTGTGACAGGGATCCTAAGTGGAAAAAAATAGGTTTAATGGAGTCACACCAAAAATCCACTGAAGTATTGAAGCATGGAATATTATGTAGTTCTCACACAATCTCTTTTCAGAGACATTCTGCAAAATAGAAGCACCTGGGCAAATACAGAGATTCCCAATCCAATCTCAGACCTTCCCAATCCAATCTCTAAGTGGAGACTGGGAATCTATATTCTTAAGAATCTCTTTCACCATGCTGATGTATAGTCACTGTCTAGTATAATATACCCAATTTTATAAATTAGGATACTCAGACCCAGAAAGGTTGAGTAACTTTGCTAAGGTAAAACAGGTTCTAACGATGCTCCTAACCATGGAGTGTCCTTGTGTGATTTGACTCTCCAAAAAGAACTCATTCTGCTTACATAGGGCCCCTTTTTAATCCCACTATCCTCAGCTCAGGTCATATTAGAAAAATGTGTAAGTTCAGAACAGCTATCAGAAAAGGTAATACTTTTGTTCATCTGTTTTGGGTGAGGAGATTTATATAAAGGAACCTGAGACACTGGACGTTCACAATAGCTCACACACAAAAAATGAATTCCTCAGACTGATAATTACATACAGTCATTCAAAAATGTCAGGGTTGGCCATAGAACAAGGTTTCTGCCTAGTGATTTGGGGGATTGGTAGAGATCAGGAAGGACTGAACAGAAGATCAAAGAATTTCCCAAAGAAAATCGATGATTTTCCTCTTGAAAATGAATGGTATTAGAAACATTACAATTTACAATGGATCAGAACCATTGTAAGCTGAAAATTGTACCAAAAATAATATATGCTTTTATCATTCACACAGTTACAGACCAGAGTTTAGATTGTGCCAGGAGTCACAGACTATCTCAGAGAAATCATAATCCCATGTGATTAAGTACTTAATAGTAAAAGCATGGAAGAAATTTTTTAAAGAGTACAGGAATAAAAATTGTGGTTGGTTATACAATTTTTGGAGTGAGATATATATGAGTCAAAATCCCAGATCTACCACTGACTAGCTGTGTGGCCTTGAGTAAGTTATTTAACTTCCTTCAGTCTAATTTCCTCATCTATAAAATGAAGCCTGACAGGGCTCTTAAAAATATTAAAGAATGGTGGAGTGTGGGGAGGGGGAGTAATTGGTGAAGGGGTCGGGGGCTGAGGTTACTGAAGAAAACAAAAGGCAAAAGGAAAAATGCAGGTGAACCAAGATTATCCAAGGAGAAATACATCTAGACTAATAAGGCCCAAAGAGTAACAACCTAAAAATACTTGTATGATAATTAATCTAAAAATTTAAGCTGAGTTTTTTCATCAAATCTCCAGAGTCCTGTGCCCATAGACAAACTATACCCAGCCTAAGGAGTATGTAAAGATTGTTGAACATGACTATAATATATGCATTGTATCTGCTCCATGAAATTAAGAATTTTACCTGTTTTGTTCACTCTTGTGCCCAGTGTTTTGTTGTGGAATGAATGAGTGGGTTGGTGGAATCTAATAAGGTCCAAAAGCCTCGATACCTCAACAAGGGAGGAGATCAATGAATATGTAATGAGTGTACTTCTGGATGATGGTCTATCCTGTACACATCTGTGCCATTTCTGTTAGCCATAACAACCAAGGGATGAAGAAAGTTGCTCTATTATGTTGCCAAAACACCTTGAATGCTACATTGATATCAATGAAGTTGAAGAACAATTGCCTAGAGAGAGGTTCTGATATTAGTAATAAACTGCCCAATAAATAGAAGGTATTACTGTTACTATCTCAAATTAGATGACATGTCACAAAAGTCAAAAGTTTGCTCTAGATTCCACATATGCAGAGCAGGAATAGAGACGTAGATGTAGAGAACGGACATGTGGACACAGCAGAGGAAGGGGAGGGTGGGACTAACTGGGAGATTAGGATTGACATATATACACTACCATGCGTAAAATAGCAAGTGAGAACATGCTATAAAGCACAGCTCGGTGCTCTGTGACAACATAGACGGGTGGGATGGGGGGCAGGAGGGAGGTCCAAGAGGGAGAGGATATAGGTATACATAAAGCTGATTCACTTCACTGTATAGCAGAAACTAACAAAACATTGTAAAGCAATTACACTAATAATAATAAATAATAATAATAATAAGTTTGCTCTAAATGTCTCCAAAATATTGCTTCAATTTAATGAAGACTTGGTGGATAGGTGTTGGAAATAGACGGCAATTTAACAAATCCTTTTTTTATAGAATTGAAGTTCAAAGCCATTAACTTTTAGAAAGAAAAGAAGGAGGGAGAGAGGGAGGGAGGAAGGAGGAAGGAGGTGGAAAAAGAGGAAAATGGAAGGAAGGAAGGAAGGAAGGAAAGAAAGAAAACCAACAAAGACAGCATAGGACCATATACTTAAACCAAATTATAAGTAAGCAGAAAACTGTAGTTATTTTCTAATTTATTTTCTGTTAAAATATTCTTAGCATAACAATACTTGTTATGCTAAGAATATGAGTCAAATTGTCACAAAGAACAAGAGTTCCCACTTCACAGCTGTCTGCTGCGAGCCCAGTGCCTTGGTCAGTGAAAGTGATATGGTATGCTGGTTATGAACTCAAGCTTGATGTCAGAGAGGTGAGAGTTTTTCATCTCACTAATTCTGTGAATTCAGACAAGCCACTTATCTGGACTAAGCCTCAGTTATTTTTGTTTTTCTTCAAAAAAGAGATAGTAATACATACTTCGCAGGAGTTTTGTAAAGTTTGATCCAGAATCTATTACACTCTTAAGGCTCAACAAAGGCTATCTATCATTTTCATCATCATCATTGTTAATATTATTGAGATTTAAAAATACCTCAGATTTATCATTTAAAAATGTGTTATGTCATTTGGTCTTGAAAATGGAGCTGGGAAATATACTCATTGCTGGGCCTCATGGGAGAAGGATCTGAAAGCTCTAATCCCCTGCAGCAGTTGGGATGGCTATATTTAGCTTTTATATATAGCCTTAAGCTCACAAACTGCATGCAGCTTTTACTATTCTTTGCAGTCGACCTTCTGGTTACACAGAATAAATTTTACCTTTTGCTGATGGAGCAATGAAAGCAAAGAAAAATAAATACTTGGCCTGGGATCATAAGATGAGCCATAATTATCATAATTCCCCAAATCCCAGTCCCAGATTCAGCCAAACAAACTAGAGTTTCCATGAGGTTTAACAGTGGCGTCAACCCTAGAGATATTTGGGACAGTTTTAAAACAATCCAAGTATACTTTGTATTTCCGATTTGAATAAAAGAGTGAACTAAAACAGAGGAATCAAGAATACAAGACAGTGTAAAGGAAGCAAAAAAATCTTTTCAGTTCTGCTGTAAAAACAAAGTACATTTGATTCATGAGCTATAGGAAGATTATTCTGCCAACAGAGAACCAAGAGTGAGGTCAGTTTCAGAGAAAAATTATTAACATAGTCTGTGTTGTTACTAAGGTCGTTGCACGGAGACCTAAAAATTTTTTTAATAAAATAAGAAATATTGAGTCAAATTCTGAGAGGCCAGAGAATGGAACAGAAAGAACATAGAAGTAGGAATAAGGTGACCTGACTCGTTCTATCAGTAATTGAACTGCTTTATGGAAATCACATAGTTGTTCAAATAGAGATATCTAATCTAACCCTACAGAATTGTTTTAAGGACACAATAAAAGTGCGTTTTTTAAAATGTTTCCAAAACTTTATCCAGGGAACTCCCTGGTGATCCAGTGGTTAGGACTCCACGCTTCCACTGCAGGGAAGATCCCTGATTGGGGAGATCTTGCATGCCATGGGGCATGGCCAAAAAAAATTAAATTAATTAAAAAAATTAAAAAATAAAAACCTTATCCACTCAAAGCAAACAAACAAAAACCAACAACAACAACAAAAAACCCTGGGAAAAATGTAGCCCTAAATCCCACTCTCCTTTACCCACAAATAAATGTTTATTAACCACTAGGTATTAGATATTACAAAGGGTTCAAAAATTTATAAAACATGAATTCTATACTTGAAAGTTTCAGTTAAAGGGTAAAACATAAAAGGATGTAATTATATAAAGATAAATCAAGACATATTTTGAAAATTACTGAAAGAAGACTGTTGTAGAAATGCATTCATGATGATGAGAGACTGCTAAAATCTGGAATGTCAAGGAAAACAAAAGGAAGTTGAATTTGAGATACAACATGAAGGATTTAAATTGTTAAAATGAAAGTGTGGAGGGGTTTATGTTATACTGAAGAATTAGAAATTTATTTTATGAACACTAAAATAAAATCCAAAAATTTTTGTGTAGAAATGAATCTTTTGGAAGACTCATTTAGCAAAAGTGGTTTGGATGAAGATTATAAGTAAGAAGACTCTTTAGAAGGTATTTGTGAAAATTCAACTATAATAACAAGAACCTGAAATACAGTGATGGTTGTGGGAATTAAAATGAAACGAAGTGTGTGAGAGCTCGTCTGAGAGATTTCTTAAAAAAAACAAAACCCTACAAAGTCTTGACAATAGATTAGGTGGATAAAGTAAAGATCAGGATAAAAATTAGGCAAGTGTGAGTGTGGTTTTAAGCCTAAGTCTAGAAAAATATGGTACCATTTATAGACCTAGGATATCAAAAGGAGAATGTTTTGGTAACTTCTGAGAATAAAATTTTCAGTACAGTGCTTATGGAGTGGTAATAGCTGTAAAAATTCATCTGGCAGGTATGCTCAGAGATGTCACAAGAAATCAGGGGTAGGCTAGAGGAAAATCAGAGACTGGGAACCAAAGAATTTAGGGCCATATTTGGCAAATCCCAATTATCTGTAAATATGTTATCTACCTTGTAGACAAAGCATCATCCGTTATGACATAAGCAGTATATCGACTTCGCACAGCCTCAGGAAAATCAATAGCAAAATCTGCTTAAATGTTACCAAAACCCAGGTACCCTCATGTCTTTCAGAGTGTATATGGAATATGTCAACAGAATAACTTTTGTTATAGTACATTCTAAGAATGACGATTTATTATCCTAATAATTGGTGACAAATACCTTAATAACTGTGGTAGGCAGAATGATGGTCCCCCACAGCTATCTACATTCTAATCCTTGCAACCTATGAATATGTCACCTTACATTGCAAAGGGGACTTTGTAGAGGTGAAAAAGTTAAGAATCTTGAGGTTGGGAGATTATCCTGGATTATCCAGGTGGTTCCAATGTAATCAGAAGAAATTATTTCAGTGATAAAGTAGGGCAGGAGAATCAGAGTCAGAAAGAAATTGAGTTGAAGATGTTATGCTTCTAACTTTGAGATGGAGAAAGTGGCCATGAGCCAAGGAATGCAGGCAACATCTAAAAGCTGGAAAGGGCAAAGAAGCAGATTCTCCCCTAGAGCCTCTAAAAGGAATGCAGCCCTGTCAGCACCTTGATATTGCCCAGTGAGACTCTTACTGAACTTCTGACCTACAGAACTGCAAGGTAAAATTTTTGTGTTTTTAAAGCCACTATGTTTGTGGTAACTTGTTACAGAAACAATAGAAAACTCATGCGATAATATTACATATATTTTCTGAGTAATACTTGCTCATTGTAGAAAATTTAGAAACTATAAACAGATATTTTTAATAATATAAAGATCAAAATTACTTTTCTGACCATGATAGAATAACTGGTACCTGACTTGCCTTCCTGTCATAAAAAAATCTAGAAAACTGGACAAAATATAAGAAATATATAAAAAAAAACTGTTTTCAGACACAGAACTTTATTCTCTATAGGAAGTAAAGAAAATGAAGTGAGCTCTATAATCCCCCAGCTTTGTCCCTGAAAACACATTTGAGACCACATTTGTATTCCAATCATCCAAAATGGAGGGACTTTTTGAACACGCATAGCATAGAGTAGAGACTCAAGAAGTTTACACCTTAATTGTAGGACAAAATTAGCTCTAGAGGAGAGACAACTCACACTTCCACTAAGAAAGCTTTTTTTTTTTTTTTTTTTTTTTTGTGGTATGCGGGCCTCTCACTGTTGTGGCCTCTCCCCTTGCGGAGCACAGGCTCCGGACGTGCAGGCTCAGCGGCCATAGCTCACGGGCCCAGCCGCTCCGCGGCATGTGGGATCTTCCCGGACCAGGGCACGAACCCGCATCCCCTGCATCGGCAGGCAGACTCTCAACCACTGCGCCACCAGGGAAGCCCAAGAAAGCTTTTTTAAAACAAAGCCTGAAAGAACTAAGTGGAATCTCAATTAATCTAACCAGCACTCCAAACAAAATTCAACACTCTTTAAAGAAAGAAAACATTCAGGAAGCCTTGTTGAATTTGCTATTTCAGCTTCCCCTCATGGGTCTCACAGATTCGAATAATATTAGGTTAATAGGAGAAAGGGGAAAGGAAGAGGACAGAATCAAAAGGCTAGTCTTAGGGTGGAAATTTTTAAAACCTTATTAAGGAGTAAGAATAAAGCAAATACTGATAGGGACAAACCAAAGAAGAAACAGGAGAGTCACAGGATTCATCCAGCAGGGTGGAAATCATTAGACAGCTATTAAACTGTGGGATGAACAAAACAGATATTGATGGGGTTAAAACAAAGGTTTTAGTACAGCACTACCAAAGGTTGAGTGGACCAAAGGAACTCCCTGCTGGTCCCTAAAAAAAAAAAAAAAAAAAAAAAAGAAAGCAAAATACCCAAACTCATCAGTGTAATAGTCACAATCAAAAAGGACTAGATAAACAAAAAAGCTTGGAAATTTGACCCATAACCAAAAGAAAAATTAATCAATAGAAACAGATGCAGAAATGATAGAGATGGTAGAATTAGCAGATAAAGAATATTAAAACAGCTATTACAAATATGATCATGAATTTAAAGTAAAAGAGGAACATAAGAACGAGAAGTGGAAACAGTAAAGAAGAATCAAATTGAACTTCTAGAGATCTTAATGTGTATAGAGTTAATAACAGGGCTTCACATTATTTACAATAGCCAGGACATGGAAGCAATGTAAGTGTCCATCGACAGATGAATGGATAAAGATGTTGCACATATATACAATGGAATGTTACTCAGCCATAAAAAGAAATGAAACTGAGTTATTTGTAGCGAGGTGGATGGACCTAGAGTCTGTCATACAGAGTGAAGTAAGTCAGAAAGAGTAAAACAAACACCATATGCTAACACGTATTTATGGAATCTAAAAAAACAAACAAAAAATGGCTCTGAAGAACCTAGGCGGAGGACAGGAATAAAGATGCAGATGTAGAGAACGGACTTGAGGACACTGGGAGGGGGAAGGGTAAGCTGGGACAAAATGAGAGAGTGGCATGGACACATATACACTACTAAATGTAAAATAGATAGCTAGTGGGAAGTAACCATATAGCACAGGGAGATCAGCTCAGTTCTTTGTGACCACCTAGATGGGTGGGATAGGGAGGGTGGGAGGGAGATGCAAGGGGGAGGGGATATGGGATATATGTATATGTATAGCTGATTCACTTTGTTATACAATAGAAACTAACACACCATTGTAAAACAATTATACTCCAATAAAGATGTTAAAAAAAAAAAACAGGGCTTCAAAAATACATAAAACGGAAACATAAGAATGAAATGAGAAATAGAAAAGTCCATGATTATAGTTGGGTGCAAAAACACTTCTGTCCTAGTAATAAAACAAGTTCATAGAAAATCAGTCAGGAAAGTTTGAACAACACTAGCAAACAACTTGAAACCTATTTGACATACACAAACAATGACAGGATAGACATTCCTTTCAACTACAAATGGAACATTTACCTAGAGAAACCATATGCTGAACTATAAAATACATTCAGATAGGCTAAAAAGAATTGAAGTCATACAGAATATCCCCTCTAACTTCAACAAAATTAAATAAGAAATTAATAACACAAGATATATAAAAAAAATTCCCATGTATTTGGAAATTTAACAACATACCTCTCAAGCAGTGAATTAAAGAAGAAAATTGCAAGGCAAATAAGATAATATTCAACTGTATGAAAGTGAAAACAGCATATCATTTAGCTGGGATGCAGCTAAAGCAGTGCCTGGAGTTAAATTTATAGCTTTAGTGCTTATATTAGAAAGAAAGAAAAAAAAGAATGTCTGCCATCAATGATCTAAGCTTTCATTTTAAGGAGCTAGAATGTGCTGTATAAAAAGTAAATAAAATAAAATTCAAAAATTAAAAAGGAGCTAGAAAAAGATGACATTAAACATAAAAGAAGTGTAAAGAAGAAAATTATAAAGATGAGCAAAAATCAGTGAAATAGAGAAGAGAAAATCAATAGAGAAAAATTAAAAATCTAAGAGCTACTTCTTTAAAAGTATCCATAAAATTTATAAACATCTAGCTAGGTTGATTAAAAAGACAAAGATTTTCACTAACCATAATGAAAAAAATATTAAATTAACTTAATTAAAAACTTTTTAAAAAACCAAACTCTGGTCTTCAAATGACATCCTTAGGAAATTTAAAATGCAAGCCATAGACTGGGGGGAAAATGTCTATAATACATTATGATAATACAATATCAGATAATATGTAATACATGTATCTGGCCTGTAACATATATATATATATATATATATATATGCCTTATACAGTATTAAAAAACCCTCAAGTTTTCAAAAATGGTTAAAAAATTTGAATAGAACTTTTTTTTTTTTTTTTTTTTTTTTGCGTTATGTGGGCCTCTCACTGTTGTGGCCTCTCCCGTTGCGGAGCACAGGCTCCGGACGCACAGGCCCAGCGGCCATGGCTCACGGGCCCAGCCGCTCCGCGGCATGTGGGATCTTCCCAGACCGGGGCACGAACCCGTGTCCCCTGCATCGGCAGGCGGACTCTCAACCACTGCGCCACCAGGGAAGCCCTGAATAGAACTTTTGCAAAAGAAAAAATATATATGACCAACGAGTAGCAGAAAATATGTTACACATAATCAGTAATCAGGGAACACAAATCAAACCCACAATGAAGCATTATTATACATGCATTTAGAATGGTAAAAAAAACTGTCAATATTCACTGGTTTTATGGATGAAAAGCAACAGAAAGTCTCATACATTGATGGTAGAAGTGTAAAATAGTACACCTCTTTAGAATGCAGTTTGACAATTTGTATTAAAGTACACTTACTATTTGACCAGTGATTTCATTTCTAGGTATTTACAATAAAAGCTGAAAACATATGTCCACAAAATGTCTCATATACAGATGTTCATAACAGCTTTATTTTTAATGACCCCAAACTGGAAACAGCC
Organism: Hyperoodon ampullatus; assembly: GCF_949752795.1. Lineage (NCBI taxonomy): Eukaryota > Metazoa > Chordata > Mammalia > Artiodactyla > Ziphiidae > Hyperoodon > Hyperoodon ampullatus. The sequence continues at coordinate 170,122,959 of NC_136915.1, read as the reverse complement.
TAAAGGTCTATAAACAGGTTAATGGAGAAACAAATTATGAATACTACTCAGCCAAAAAAATTTTTTAAATAAAAGAGGAACGAACTACTGCCGCATTCAACAGCATGAAGTTTCAATAACATTGCACGGACAGAAGAAAGTGAGAAACAAGAGTATGTGCACTTATATGTATTTTCCATTATACTGTTGTATATTCCATTATGTGAAATCTAGAGTAGGCAAAACTAATATCTCAATTTTGTTAGAGTTAGTTCTAATTTTTCCAAACTTTTTGTTTATAGTTGAGGTAATATTCTGTGCACTATTTGATACCATTTTCTCTACCTCTATCACTTATAGTCAATTTACCATATCATCAATAATTATTTGTAGACATTAAACAGCTTAATGATCCCTACTTTATTATTTTAATAAAAATTATCTTATAGTTTAGACTGTCAAGTTTTCAGTTTTATAAATAATAGTCCAGTGATCATCTCTGCACATAAAGCTTCGTCCACATTTGTATCATTTCTTTAGGAAAGATTTCTAGAAAAGAAATGTTGGGTTAGGTTAAAGGATAAAGGAAGACAATATTTTTATGTGGCTCTTATTTTTCTGGATTTGCTTTATAAGAATTCTACTTAAAAGCTTAGACACATTGACAACCTGGCCTGTGATTCTTATTTCAGGTTAGTGATTTGTTTGGAAGACACATTTTGATTAATTAGCCTCTTAGGAATTAGGACAAAGACCATAAGGAACTGTTAACAAAACATAGTGGCAAAATGTCCGTGGAAGTTTGGTTCTGTTGCTGGTAGATCCTTTGCTTTGTTGAGTCCTATAAGGAGTCATCTATGAACTTTAGTGGTAGAAGCTGGAGTGGAGGTGAACTGTTCCACTGACTCCTCATGGTTCGTTCTCCTTATTCCTCAGGTCTCTCTCGATGTCTTCTTCTCGGAGAGGTCTTCCCTAGCTTCCCCTTGTAATTCAGTGACTCCCGTGCTTGCGTGCACACACATGTGCACAAACACTCCAGTCACTCCTTCTTTCCCCTTAGTCTGATACATATTTTTTCTTCATGGCACTTGTTCTCATCTGACATCTGCCACATGCACCATTCCCATCCCCTGGAAGAAAGTAAGCTCCATGAGAGCTGGGATTTTTTGTTGTTCATTGTCATATCCCTATTACCTGGGATGTATTTGTCTCACAGTAGGTGAGTGAGTGCTTCTCAATAAGCCTTTAATTATTTGTCGAATGAAAGCTTGAATGAATAGGGATGAGGAGCTTTAAATTGCTGGCAGAAAATCCTGGAGTAAAGAAAAATTAATGCAAGGCTGGGTATTGCCGGAAGAGGAAGCTACACCAAAACAAAGCAAACAACTCCTGGGGAATAATTAAAATGTCTACTGTGATTGTTTAAATAGCTGATAGTTGTATTTAAATTGTCTGTTATAAGTTTATGAGGAAAGCTCAACACCTACCTCCCATTCTGCTACAAAATCTTTAGTTAAATCTATAATATATGAGTGACTTTGGTGGGGAATGTGGAATGGGTTGAGTTCTACTGTAAATTTGACAAGAGAAGTTCAGAGTCAAACAGTAAAGCACTTGTAAACAAATGTAAGAAAAGGTGCTTCCAGATTCTTCCTTTCTTGGCCATAGATAACGTTGTCAAGAATGAATCACTGGGTTTCCCTGGTGGCTCAGTGGTTAAGAATCCGCCTGCCAATGCAGGGGACATGGGTTCCAGCCCTGATCCGGGAAGATCCCACATGCTGTGGAGAAACTAAGCCCTTGTGCCACAGCTACTGAAACCTGCACGCCTAAAGCCCATGCTCCGCAACAAGAGAAGCCACTGCAATGAGAAGGCTGCACACCCACCACACAAAAGAGTAGCCCCCGCTCACTGCAACTAGAGAAAAGCCTGCGCGCAGCAACAAAGACCCAACGCAGCCAAAAAAAAAAAAAAAAAAAAAGAAAGAATCACCACTCATGATTAGGAGTAAACTAGTACACTATTTTTAACTTACACACATCATATCTCTTCAGGGTCACATAAGTGATTTATGAAGAAAGTGAATTTTATCATGGAAGACATTGGAACAGAATAAACAAAGACATTGGAGGTAAATGATGACTTAAGGTCTTAAAATTCATAAACCATTTAGATAGTAAGTCCACAAACTCTCGAAAGGTGTACTGGAAATAGTAGACCAAACTCATGATTAATGAAGACTATTCAACATGATCATACGTTCTATTTCAAAGTTTTATATTAAAATCAATTTAGTTCCTCCTTTATTTTGACTAGGTAAGATGAGAACACCATAAAAAGAGTATCTCCACAGGAAGGCATTTTCTCACCAGCGTAATAACACATTTTACAGATTCTTAGATTATGGTAGTAGTAAAAAATCCAGATGATTGCTTATTAGTTCAAGGTTTCTGTCTACTGAAATCAGTAGTTACCATATTTTCTAGATTCTAAGATGTCATTGACTGTCATATGCACCATTAATTTAATAACAAATGTGGGCACAAAAATAAACAAACTTACTAAATGTTCACACTAAATATGAGATGCATTCCCACCATGGAAAAAGTAAATTATGGGCAAGTGCATTTTATCATTGAGAAAATACTATACTTTGAAAATAGATGATATGAATTCAGCAAGTTCATTGTTTACTGGTTTTGAGACCTGTATCAAAACACTGGATCCTTTTGGTTCTCAGTCATCTGACACTACAAGGAGACCATTCTCTTCCTCCCTGTAAGGTGGAGGAAGAGAAGGACTGAGGAAGGGAAAAGCAGATCAGATGATCTTTGAGGAATCATTCTAGCTCTAAGGCTCTAAGGCTGTGGTTCCATGTTTTTTGATAATACAATTATTGAAAGGGAGAAGATCCTGATTTAGTTAATTCATGCAAACACTTGTGTTGATTTTCATTCTCAGCTAAATCTTTATCTAAGTGCTTAGAGAATATCTACCTTTGTAACCTCTGATTTTGAGAAGGCCCTTGAAGTTGACGATTTTAGGAGTTGGTGAGTCATTCTTTCTTCATAAAATCTTCGACGACAAGCTCCAATAGCTAAAGTAGACACGGCTTCCAATGAGCAGGACGGCAGCTCCACTTCTAATAAGTTAATCCAATGGGTTTTGTCATGAGCAAAACAAGAAATCATGTTTTTAATCATACTAAAAGGTCTCTGCATCTTGTTAACATCTGGAGTTCAATCACTTCTGTGCTAAAAACCGGGGAATGCTTCAGCAGGGCATAAATCTTGCCCCTCATAGTACATGCGATCCAGATGCTGGAGGAGAATTAACGTTCGTTTGTAACACATCTGGTGTCGGCAGCTTTGAGTAAACTCTAATAGAAAGAGTGCAGAACTAACATGGCATTACACCTTTCCTCGGGCCAGGGGTTCTAGACTGAAGGTAAAAGCCTGCAGGTGTCCCTTGGGGCTTAGCAATAAACTGCACTAATCAGCTCTGGCATTGTGTTAAGTGCAGGGTGTTTTGAATTTTCCACAGAAATTTCACAGCCAAGTAATTTTACGTTCTAACTGTCTGCTTTTGACAACTCTTTAGATTTGCCGCCATCTTGAAACTCCAAATAAAGTAAAAGTCCAGAGTCATTGTCAGGGTTGGGCTACCCCAAAAGATGGAAAGGGCAGATCATGACCAGATTGATAGTGAGGGAAAAACAAGACTGAACTAACTGTAGGTATGAGAAGTAGCTTGGAATCTGCAGTGAAAGGCAGTCTGGTGGAGTTGAGAGAGCAATGAATTTGAACTGGGACATCTGAGCTTAAGTCCCACCTCTGGTGTGTGTGCAGAAGTCCAGAATTACCTAGGTCACAGTTTTCTCAGAAGGACATTTAAGAACCAAATAGGATGATGGCTTTTTGTAACAAAAGAATGAAATCCAAATTTCTTAGAAGAGCATCTTAATTCACTTCATAATATAGCTTTCCTTTCCAAATGCCTTTGTCCTCAACATATTCCTGGGTTTAAAACTACCATAAATATCTTGCTTTTTAAAGACCTGTTGTTTAGGGCTTCCTTGGTGGTGCAGTGGTTAAGAATCCGCCTGCCAATGCAGGGGACATGGGTTTGAGCCCTGGCCTGGGAAGATCCCACAGGCCGCAGAGCAACTAACCCCATGCGCCACAACTACTGAGCCTGCGCTCTAGAGCCCGCGAGCCACAACCACTGAAGCCTGCGCACCTAGAGCTGGTACTCTGCAACAAGAAAAGCCATGGTAATAAGAAGCCCACGCAGCGCAGTAAGAGTAGCCCCCGCTCGCTGCAACTAGAGAAAGTCTGCGCGCAGCAACAAAGACCCAACGCAGCCAAAAATAAATACATTTATTTAAAAAAAATAATAAAGTTACATCAATTAACATTCAAAAAAAATGTGTACTTTTGAGCTTTCCATGCTATTCTTATTGGTTTTAATGCTTTGCTTCGGTTCATTTGCTGACCTGTTATTTCCCACTTAGCTCTAAGTCTCCATAATGCACTTGTACAAGTCTCTCTTCGTGAAGCACTTTTCATGAAGCATTATATATTTCCCATTGTTTTTTGTGCCTATCTTCTTGGCTAGACTTTGATCCTATTTCATGAGAATCTATTAGAGAAGAGGTGGTATCTATTGGAAGCATTTAATAAAGTCTGAGGGATACATTTCATGTTGTTGCAGATGGCCTCCAAGTAAATCATACTTCTAGAAGAAAATTATTTGTTATAGTCAAGTGATAGAACATGCAAATGCTGCTGGGTAATTGGAGGGTTTATATTAGGGTTTTAAAGAACATCTAGTTAACTATGTGTTTTTATGATGGCATTGTGTTCTGTTGGGGGTCAGGCTTTGACGTCAGGGGAGTAAGATGTTCACACCACAAGAGCATCTAAAGAGAGATCAGATTCACATCTTCCCATTCATGCTCTGCTGGGCCCTTGTGCTCACTGAGGGAAATCGTGGGTGAAATTGTCCACCCTATTCAAAGTGTTCTTCTTTATTTTAATTTTGTGCAGCATGTATGGTTGAATTATATGAGTTAAATGTGCATATGACGTGACTCCATTAATCTCTTATGTTTTGAATTTGGTATTTGTAACTATAACTAGAATGCCAGAAGAAGCTTCTTTCCAATTTAGACTTGAAAACCGCCACACCACAAAATGAATCATATAGAATAAAAGAGATAAGACATGAACACTGATAAATGTTTATCATCTCATTAGAAGAAAAAAATGTGAACTAAAAAAGTAAGATTGACAATGGTATTGATGTCTTAAAGGGACAGATCTCTAGCAGTGATAAAATCCTAACTTGAATTTGCTTGGATAGCACTTATGTTTTCCCCAGTACTTGTTTCATTCATTTCATGTATTTGCCATCTCTGTCCATCTGTGAAGTAAAGCACTAGGGAAGCAAGAAAACTAAAGAATGGCTATAACAATCTAAAAGTAGCCAGGCAGGATTCATCAGTTGTTCAGTAGAAAAGTTTTGTAAGTTAACTTACAAAGGTTTATTTAGGAAAGCAACTTTGATTGAATAAGACATATTCAATTCAGGTTTGATGGATAAATAAGTAATAGAAGATAAGGCCACTGATGTGCTGAAAGAAAACATACACACACACACACACAAATGTTGAGAGAATTCACAACCAAGAGACATTTACTATAAGAAATACTAAAGAATGTATTTTAAGCTACAAGAAAATAATAACAGGTAGAAGTACAAAAGCAATGGACAGTTCTGAAAAGGGTAAATATGTTGATAAATATAAAGAATATTGACTGTTTAAAATAACAATAGTGTAATGTCTGTGGGGCTTACAACATGTAGAAGCATATGACAAAAGCAAAAATGGCAAGAGTGAGGTAGAGAATACCGGAGTTATATTCTTCTAAATTTCTTGAATTGTTGAAAAAGCAGTAAATGTATTAATTTAAGATAGACTATAAGTTAGAATGTCTCTTGTAACTTTTAGGGTAACCACTGAAACAAGGACGTTAAAAAGTATAACAGGGCTTCCCTGGTGGCGCAGTGGTTGAGAGTCCGCCTGCCGATGCAGGGGACGTGGGTGCGTGCCCCGGTCCAGGAAGATCCCACATGACTCGGAGCGGCTAGGCTCTTGAGCCATGGCCGCTGAGCCTGCGCATCCGGAGCCTGTGCTCCGCAACCGGAGAGGCCACAACAGGGAGAGGCCCACACACCGCAAAAAAAAAAAAGGTATAACAAAAGACTAACAGAGGAGATAAAGTAGAATATTAAAAAAATTTGACTATTACAAAGAAAGGCAAGAAAGGAATTTTAAAAAACAGAAAGAAAAAGGAAAAATAGAAAACAAATAGCAAGTATGGTAGACTTAAACCCAGCTATATCAGTAATTGTATTATATATAAATGAATGAAAAACTTCGGTTAACAAGATTTTTAGACTGGATTTTTAAAAGAATACAATTATGGCTGCTTATAAGAAATACACCAGAAATATAAAAATACACAATGTTTAAAAGTAAAAGAAGAAAAAAAGATACACCAAGCAAGCATTAATCAAAGGAGAGTTGGTCTGACTATATTGATATCAAAGTAGACTTTAAGGTGAGAAGAATTAAGAGAGATAAAAGCGATATTTCAAAATATGGCAACGGGAGAGGCCACAACAGTGAGAGGCCCACGTACCTCAAAAAAAAAAACCCCAAAAAAACAAAAGGGGAGAGAGGAGGAGCAGAGCGAGAAGGTTGGGAGGGGAGGGAAAAAGGGTAGGAGGAGAGGGGAGGGGGACGAGAGAGAGAACAAGTGACCAATATCAAGATAAAATGGGAGAAATCATTACAAGCATTTAAAGGATGAAAAATATTAGAAACAACTTTACACCAATAATTTAACAACTTAGGTTAAATGGGCAAGTGCCTTTAACACCACTGCTTAGTAACGCTTATGATAAGGTGGAAGAGTACCTTCCTGGTCATGCTCAGCTCGGTCCATCACAACAGAGCTGCAAGAGCTGAATGCCCACGGGGACCACAGGATCTGCTGCAGACCCTCCAGCGCGCACAGACTGCTCTGAGGTAGGGTGACAGTACCTGTTTGCCTGAGACTGAGGGATTTCCCAAGATACAAGACGTTCAGTGCTAAAACAAGGAAAGTCCCAAACAAACCAAGAGGATTTCATTATCCAGTGCCCTCCAAAAATCCTCCACGGTGGAGGGGACCAGTACCAAGCAGTTCATGTCTCTCCTGGCATCCTCAAGGGCTGAGGGGATCAGTATCTCAGTATCTCAGAACACACCCATATCTTGAGGCGCAGCTTTTGGGGAAGCTCATATGTGATGACATCTTTAAAAGATGTCTCAGCCAACTCACCTAGGAAAATGGCTTAATCTTTGTTCCTTATTGGTCAGTAATAGTAATATCCTCAGTACTTATTCAAAATATCATCAACATCTTACCCTTCATCCGTGCACAAATGTATTTTCTAAATGGAACTTTGTGTTCATATTCTGTTACCTAAAGCTACCCTGGCTTACACCCTCTACCTTTCCTAAGTCCTCCTCCAGCCCAGACACTATCTTCCTTAAGTGTAAGCACAAACAGCCGTAATCCTATGTAGCATCTGACCATTCCTTCATTTAGTCAGCTAAGGGAAGACAATGTGAAAGCCCCATATTCCCACTTTGCTGCAGGTTTTTTAAATGAAGGAAAAAAGCAACAACCCCACAACTGACTATTTGCATTTCAGTTTCCCCTATTTTTTTTAAAATTGAAGTACAGTTGATTTACAATATTGTGTTAGTTTCGGGTGTATAGCAAAATGATTCAGTTATACATATGTATATTTTCTCAGATTCTTTTCCCTTATAGGTTATTACAAAATGTTGAACATAGTTCCCTGTGCTGTACAGTAGGTCCTTGTTGTTTATCTATTTTATATATATAGTAGTGTGTATTGGTTAATCCCAAGCTCCTAATTTATCGTTCCCCCCATTTCCCCTTTGGTAACCATACATTGGTTTTCTATTTCTGTTAGTCTTTTTCTGTTTTGTATATAATTTCATTTGTATCTCTTTTGTTTAGATTCCACATATAAGTGATATCATACGATATTTGTCTTTCTCTGTCTGGCTTACTTCCCTTAGTAAATGAATCTCTAGGTCCATCCATGTTGCTGCAAATGCCTAGTTCTATACAGTATAGGCACTCAAAATTGGAATTGACTTGAAGTTATTTAAATAAGTCAGGACTTCCTAACTGCTTGGGGTTCCAGAGATTTAAGTTGTCATCAGCCAGAGGAAGAAGCTAGGTGTCACCGAAAACTATTTCCTTAAGCTATAGGACAATTTAATTCTGGAAATTACCAAAAAAGCAAAACATAAATTAAGCAGAACACACTGTCTTAACCTTGAAAGGAAAAACCTCCATCGCATTGCACCTCTTATTCTGGGTGAACATTTTCCAGTAAAAACAAAGCAGTAAGAGGCACCAGGAAAGAGGAGTGGCTGCCTGGGAAAGGTGCAGGAGGGGAGGCTTGCATATGAACAGGGGCTCTTAAAAAATAACAAGTATTCTCTTTAATCCAAAAAAGGGAAGAAAACTGGTAAGTGGCTTAAGTTTACAAAAAATAAAGAACTAAATGTATATAGGATGCCCTACTATCTTGAGAAAATTGGCTTGTATATCAACATTTTGAAGGTTTTTTTTTTTTAAGAAGATGTGGGGGGTAGGAGTTTATTAATTTATTTCTTTATTTTGGCTGTGTTGAGTCCTCGTCCCTGAGCGAGGGCCCTCTCCAGCTGTGGCAAGCGGGGGCCACTGTTCATCATGGTGCGCGGGCCTCTCATTATCGTGGCCTCTCTTGCTGCGGAGCACGGGCTCCAGACGCGCAGGCTCAGTAGTTGTGGCTCACGGGCCTAGCCGCTCCGTGGCATGTGGGATCCTCCCAGACCAGGGCTCGAACCCGTGTCCCCCCCACCGGCAGGCAGATTCTCAACCACTGCGGCACCAGGGAAGCCCCTGAAGGTTTTTTTTAATAAAAGATCAAAAAGACATAAAATTCTTCTCCAAGTATACATTTCTGGTTAAAAAGTAAAAAGGTGTTTAGGGAGCCTTTGGATAAACTTGGAGATAATAGATTGGATGGCTTATTAAAAGAAGTCTGGAGGGCTTCCCTGGTGGCACAGTGTTTAAGAATCCGCCTGCCAATGCAGGGGACACGGGTTTGAGCCCTGGTCCGGGAAGGTCCCACATGCCGAGGAGCAACTAAGCCCATGTGCCACAACTACTGAGCCTGCACTCTAGAGCCTGTGCTCCGCAACAAAGAGTAGCCTCTGCTCGCCACAACTAGAGAAAGCCGGCGTGCAGCAACAAAGACCCAATGCAGCCAGAATACATAAAAATAAAATAAATAAGTTTATTAAAAAAAAAAGTCTGGAAAATATGGAATAGGTGCCACCTTAAGTTTTCTTTGGTCTGAGACAAATACAGTTAAAGTTGTGTTCTCTGTTAATCAGTTAATTTTTTCCTGGTGTATCTTTATCACTTTTAGTTTCAGACTTATGTCATTTGGTTTTATTTTGTAAATAGTATATTATTAAAAGATTTGTCAGATGAATTCATTTTTTGTAGTTATATATTATAGATATGGTGAACTTTTTACGCCATTGTTTTATCTATTTATCATGAGGTTTTTTCCTCCTCTCCTAACTTCCATGAGCTACATCATATTTATGTTTCCTTTACTTTTACTATATATTTTATTATTTTAGCCATTACCCTTTAAATTTTATCCAAAATACTTATATTTTGCTTTTAAAAAAGGGATGAAGAATTAGTATTTGTATTTGTTCCCCTGAAGACAATGAGATTAGTATTCTTTAATTTCTTCCAAAATCCTCTTACCAGAGTAAGAAGTTAGGGACTTCCCTGGTGGTCCAGTGGTTAAGACTCTGCGCTTCCAATGCAGGGGGCTCAGGTTTGATCCCTGGTTGGGGAACTAAGATGCTACATGCCATGCAGTGCAGCCAAAAAACAAAAGCAAAACAAAACAAAAAAAACAGAGTAAGAAGTTAGTGTTATCTATATTTAGATCTACTTTAAAAAGCCAATAATTATTATAACAGAAAATGTTCATTTAGAATGATCAATATGTTTTACTGATTTATATGCTTAAAGTTGCTCCTTGCATTCCATTCTACTTCTGCTTCTCTACCCAGACATCCAGTTCTCCTCTACAAAAGCAATCACTCTGAACAGTTCTTCTTTGTCCTTATAGAAATAATCTATGTATCTACAGACAGGTATATATATATAGATAGATATATGTACATGTGCGAGTCTCTGTGTGTGTATGTGTATGTGTACACATACATAATATTTTCATATATTTTTAACACTAAATTACTGGGTTGGCCAAAAGGTTCCTTCAGTTTTTAAATAAAAATAAAAGACACATTTTTCATTTTCACGAAGAACTTTATTGAACAACGTATTCACCGTTTTGTTCCACTACCTTCTGCCATTTTCCAGGCAACTTCATAATTCAGTCTTCCCCAAACTCTTTATCTTTTCGAGCAAAGAACTGTTCCAGGTTTACAGTCTTCCAGGGAATTTAATTTTTTTTCATTAAGAGAATTTTGTAAAGACCTAAATAAATGGAAATCCGAAGGTGCAACGTGTGGTGAATACAGCAGATGAATCAGAACTTCCCAGACAAGCTGTAACAGTTTTTGCCTGGTCATCAAAGAAACATGTAGTCTTGTGTTATCCCCATGGAAAATTATGCGTTTTCTGTTGACTAATTCCGGACACTTTTTGTCAAGTGCTGCTTTCAGTTGGTCTAATTGAGAGCAGTACTTGTTGGAATTAATCATTTGTTTTCCAGAAGGAGCTCACAATAGAGGACTCCCTTCCAATCCCACCATATACACAACATCACCTTCTTTGGATGAAGACCGGCCTTTGGTGTGGTTGGTGGTGGTTCATTTCACTTGCCCTACGATTTCTTCCTTTCCACATTATTGTGCAGTATCCACTTTTCATCCCCCGTCACAATTTGTTTTAAAAACGGAACATTTTCATTACGTTTAAATAGAGAATCTCCTGCAGAAATATGGTCAAGAAGGGTTTTTTCGCTTAACTTATGTGAAACCCAAACATCAAAGCAATTAAAGTAACCAAGCTGGTGCAAATGATTTTCAACACTTGATTTGGATATTTTGAGTATGTCGGCCATCTCCCGTGTGGTATAACGTTGATTGTTCTCAAGTAAAGTCTCAGTTTGATCGCCATCAACTTCAACTGGTCTACCTGACCATGGAGCATTGCCCAGTGAGAAATCTCCAGCATGAAACTTCACAAACCACTTTTGACACATTCCATCAGTCACAGCACCTTCTCCATACACTGCACAATCATTTTTTTGCATTTCAGTTGCATTTTTACCTTTCTTAAAATAATAAAGCATAATATGCCGAAAATTTTGTGCTTTTTCTTCCATCTTCAATATTAAAAATGGCTACACAAAAATTCACCAATTTTGATGTTTTTTTTTAAATGCACGCTGATATGAGAGCTGTTGCAATACAATCTAACAAAATTGTTTCGAATGAAGTTAAAGACAACTAAGTGCTACTAGAGCCATCTTACAGAAAAAACTGAACAAACCTTTTGGCCAACCCAATATAATGTGCTGTCCTTGCTTTTTAAACTTAAAAACGTATTTCAGAGATAATGCTTTATCTATACCTTATTCTTTTTAAGGAATTCATATTATTCCATAATGTAATCATGCATAACTTATTTAATCAAACCCATATCATTAAACATTTAGGCTGTTTCCAAACTCTTGCTATTATAAACAATACTGAAACAAAAATCCTTATAAAGACACACATTTCAGTGTGCTCATAGGGTAAATTTCTACAAGTAAACGTGAAAACAAAGGCTATATGAATTTATAATTTTGATACCTATCACCACGTTGGCCTCCAGAGAGGTTTACCAATGTACACACTTACTAATTATGTATAAGAGTGCCTGTTTCACTCATCCTCACCAACACACTATGACGTTAAACTTTATGATTTTTGCCAGTCTGGTAGGTGAAAAGGTATAGCTTAATATAGTGATTTGTAGCTTTCTCTTGCATGGGTCAGGTTAAGCATTTTTTTAACAGTTTAAAAGAGATCTGAGGGTTTTTTCATTTCAACTCTTCCAAGGCATCTATTTTAGGCATAATTTTTATATAAAACATAGAGTTGAATTTTTTATTATGATCAAAAATGATTTTTTTTAATAGGTGAGTTACCCACTTACATTTATGGAGGCCAGTCTTGTTGGGTCTTAATTCTGTCATTTTTGTCATGCTTTCTGTTTTTATTGCCTCTATTAAAAAACTTTACATGATCTATTTTCTTCCCTTTGTTCTCTATTTACATGTTCTTGATTTTTAAAACTCTTAATAAGAAGGGAATAATAATCATACTTTATAATGCAAAGAAGTGTACATCTCAATCATCATCTGACTTAACGGGCTACTTCTGCCAAATCTTCAAAACATTGATCATTCCAATGATATTAAAATTGTTCCAGAGAAAAAATTTCTACTAAAGTCAAGGATAAAACATAAATGTTTATTACCATTACCTTCATTTAACATTATCCTGGAGGTATTAGCCAACACAATTCAAAAAGAAAAATAAACTAGGGTCTAAAAAAAAGGAGACAAAATTACCATCATGCAGATGATATGATTGTATACCTGGAGAAAACAAAGAAATCAATTTTAAGAAGTATTACATCAATAAGAGAACTTTATAAGGTGGTTTGGTAAAAGATTAATGAATAATCACAGTCCTTACACTATATTTATTTATTTTTTTTTTTTTTGCGGTACGCGGGCCTCTCACTGTTGTGGCCTCTCCTGTTGCGGAGCACAGGCTCCAGACGCGCAGGCTCAGCGGCCATGGCTTACGGGCCCAGCCACTCCGCAGCATGTGGGATTTTCCCGGACCGAGGCACGAACCCGTGTCCCCTGCATCGGCAGGTGGACTCTCAACCACTGCGCCTCCAGGGAAGCCCAGTCCTTATACTATAAACAATACCCAGTTGGATGATCTACAGGAGAAAAAGATTTACAAAAGCAATAACAACAACAAAATCTAGGAATACACTTAATGAGAAATCAGATCTATATGAAGAAAAATTTAAACTACTCTTGAGAATCACAAAATATACACACACATACATAGACATATACACACCTGCACACATACACACTTGAACATAAGGAAAAGTGTAGAATGTGCTTGGAAAGGAATATCAAAAAATACTTTAAAAGTCAATGTCACCTAAATTAATTTATAAATTTGATGTATTTGTTTTAGAGGGTAGGTGTGGGACACCTCATTGACTCTAAAATTCTTCCAGAAAAATAAGCAAGTAAAAATAGTCATACATTTTCTGAAAAACTAAAGCAAGAGAAAGAAACCATTTTTACCAGGTTTTGATACATATTATAAAACTAATATAAATTTAAAATTTGCTACTTGCACATAAATAGACAGAAAAGCCTATGAAACAGACAAGAAAATCCAGAAATTGATCCAAATGCATATAGTTATATAGTAAAGTACAGGAAACATTTCAAAATGTCATTGAAAATATGAATTATATAATAGTCTGTGATGGGAAAGCTGGGTAGCCACCTTAAAAAAATAAACTTGGATTCATATCTCTCCCCACAATAAATTTGAAATTGATCAAAGATTTAAGTATAAGAAATGAAACAATAAAATAGATGAAACCATGAAAAAAAATTCTCTTGAGAAAAGTTTTTCTAAGTATAAACAAAATCCAAAAGCCATAAAAACCTGATAAACTTCACTATATAAAAAAATTTTTAAACAGTTTGTGTGGTAAGAATCACAATAATCAAAATCAAACAAAAAATTGAGAGAAAATGTCTGCATAAGAAACAAAAAGCTAATTTCTCTAATATATAAAGAATTTCCACTAATCAATAGGGAAAATCCCAATAATCCAGCAGCCTAATGATTAGAGACTATGGACAGATAGATCACAGAAAGGAGATACAGACAAATCTTAAATACATAAAAAGATGTTCAAGAAATGCTTCTTCAAGTACATTAAAATAGCATTTTTTTAATCTAGAAGATTTTGGCCAAATTCAGAAACTATGATTAACTCTGTATCAACTAGAGTCCAGGGAAACAGTCTCATACATAGACTATGTATGTTGAAATCAATAAAACATGTTTGCAGGGCATTTGACCAGACTTATGAAAATTACAAATACAGCAGATCCACATTTAGGACTCTATCCTACAGATTTACTTACACATGTGGTAAAGTGATGTGTATACAAGATTATTCACTGCAACCTTGTTTATAAAAGTAAAATATGGTAACCACCTAAATATGCACCACTAGAGTACTGTTTATATAAATTGCAGTATATACACATAATGGTATATTATAAATAGTAAATAAAGAAAAAGGAGCTTTATGTACACATAGGATGATCTCCAAAGTATGTTTTTAAAAGAAAAAAACAGAACATTGTGTGCAATATACAAACAATTGAGTAAAAATTAATTTATAGGTCAAGAGATAGAAACATAAAATAATATATCTTAACCCTGGCCAATAGAGTCTACATTTCAATAGCATCAGGAGACTTATTCTCCACATACACCTTTTAATTACAGCCATCATACATTTGATTACATTCTTCCCTGGGTAGCATGTCCTACATCCTTCTTTTGCTTGTCAAAATTCAGTCCCTCTTTAGATCCTCCTGTAAATTAGTCTTTATCTTCTCTTCTTTCAACATTACCATCTGAAACTGGATTTTTTTTCTAATAAAAGTTAGTAAAATCTATTGTCTACATAATGCTGAAAGAAGGGAAGTAAGGGGAAAGAAACAGCTATTAAATATGTGTCTGCCAGACACTTTAATGCCCCATGTCACTTAATTGTATAACAACCATATAACTTAGGTATTATTCCAGTTACAAATGTTGAAACTAGATTGAGATTAGACAATGTTCCCAGTGTCACACATCTAATAATTGGACATGCAGAGGTTTGGACTCAAGTACCCAGGATCCCCCAAATTTCCTTTTTCTACCATACAGACTTATACCCATGGAATTTCTGCCACTTTTCTTTAGAACCCAAACAAATGTGAGATCATCTAGTTCAATACTCTTGATTTACAAATGAGGACAAAAAACGCTGGAGAGGTTAAGTGCTTTGTAAACTAGTTTGTTGGTGTTGAGGTTGGATAGAAGGTCTATAAAAACACATGTATGTAATTAGGGCAAGGGATGCAAGGGCAACCTGGTACTTTACACTTTTATAGTAGAATTTAGAATTAGCAGGATAATTGATAGTCTTTAAAATTAAAATGTTGTCACATACCACAGTCTGGGGAGGTTCAGGAATGAAAAGCATAAACATCTGAGAATGAATAACCTTCTGTGAAAATTAATGTCCAGCCATGACATTTATAAGAATGCTTTAGTGTAATTAATTCTTTGCCAAGCATCTTTCTGGGCTAAAGACAAAATGAGTTCTTGACATTCTGATACAAAGTCCATGCGCCCGACGATAAAATCCTGAGGTCTCCAGTGCTTACATGCCTCCTCCCTCCAATATCTGGCTCCCATCCACAGCCTCTACCACTCTGGCTCAGGAAGTAGGCAATTTCCTGCCCTGACTGAGCCGGATATTAAGACCTCTTTGTTCCTTATCTCTGAGAAATAACACCTCTCTGTAATACTTCAAATGGCTGACTGACTAGTGGTCATACCTACCTAAGGCCTCTCTGCTGTTCTTTAACATCAGTGTTAACTGAGGCAGAGCGATTTGCCCACATTCTAATTGTAAAATGTTGTTGGGTGATATGGAGCATGTTGGATTATTATAGTTTGTGGATTGTCTATTAGAATAAAGAAGATTTTTTAAAGAACTATAAAGATAGAGGATCTTTCCTTCTGTGCCCCCCTGCCCCCCAACTCATCTACAAGCAAACAAACCCACCATTTTATGTCAATTTGCATTTATGGAAGCATCCTCTCTCCTATGAGACATCTTAAATGGATTCATTCATATTGGTGCAGACAAAACTAAAACTTTTAGACTGCATAACATGGGCAATTTGACTCTTCTCCTTGGAGGCAATACATACAGAGATAAAAACTGCTGACAAATTCTTGGTACATCCCAATGTATAAAGACACGTGACATATTGATCCGCATGCATAGGCTGTGTTCTCTACTTGACTGATGGTTAGTAATAACCATCTGCACATCCACAGTTTGTCCAGTTTCCAGGCTTCTTCCATTTGGTGGAATGTTCTTAATACAATATTCCTATTCAACACTTCAAAGCCCTTTCAAAACATTTTACTTTTCATGTAATGCATGCCCTACATTCCGGCCTCTACTGTTTGGAGCTCTGATACCAGGTATAGCTAAAAACAGTTCATCATGGTAACCAAGCACAGAAAATAAAATTTAGAAGTAAAAATATAGGGAGCGCATTCCGCCCTCCTCCTTCACTAGCAGGGTTGAAGGAATCAAAATATTTTAGAGCTAAGAATTTTAAAGATTATTTAGTCTCACCAGCTTATTTTATAATACTGGAAACTGGGCAGGATTATTAAAAGTATTTTAAGTAGTGGGATGGAAAAGCTTCTAGGTAAAGAAAACTCCAACTCCATGGACACAGGAATGCTGACTGGGCTACCAGGAGAAGAACCTGACTAAATGGGCTAATCAGGAAGAAAGAGAACACAGATTTAGTAAGTAGGGTTGAAAAAATTTACAAACGACCTTGAAATTTCCATCTGCAATTTGCGGATCAATTTTCTACTTTCCTGGAAATTTAAACATTAAATCATGTAGTTTACATTTGGAAAGAAACTCAGCATCTCAGCTTTTATTTCTTCCCTTCATTACAGTTACTTTATTTAGTTGTAATTTTTTATTTATTTAATTTAAAAATCTTCGCCATCCGCTAGATTGTAATCTTCCTCGTATCCGGCCCAGCTGGCAGGCATATAGTAAGTACTGAAAAACTATCTCTTGAATGAAGGAGGTCATCTGAATTAACCTTCTACATAGAGATGACATCTTTTTTTTATAGTTTCCTGAATAGTTGACTCCCTAACCATGGTCTCCATAAATATCCTCAATGATAAAGCCTGGCCATCACCAAGGTATCCCATGTCTTTGTCAAGCTGCCATTATTGAGAAGGAGCCCACTTCCTCTGGAAGAAGAAGGATGGACTTTAGGTTACTAGGATATTCTAGGTCAAAGGACATGAGAATATTGAATGATCCTTACGTTTCTGGTAGGCACTAGGCTTTAGGTAAGATACAAAGAAATGAAATATATAAGGGCCTTTTTGCACTTCTCAAAAAGCCTTATGGAATTAGACATCACCATACTTATTTTTCACATAAAATAACTCAGGCTAAGCTTTGAGTACTTTATTCAAGACTAGATGTAGTAGTGAAATTGATTTGAAACCAAGTCTGGCTTGGAAGTTCAGATTCTTCCTCACTTGCTACCCTGTTTGTATTAAAAAGTATAAAACAAAATTGCTACCCTAAAATAAGTCACAATATAGCTGGAGACACAGATCTGTAAACACCCACTATCATGTTTATTGCAAGTATGTAAAATGCATTAAGCGCAGAGAAAGCTATTAGTTTGGCCTGGAGTTTGGAAATGTCAGGGAATGCTTCACCAAAGCAATGGTTTCTGACCTGGTTCATGAAGATGACTATCAAGTGGAATCAACCTGACTCATCAGAAAGAGTGTCCCAGAAGAAGGAGTCCAAGAACTCAGTGCAGCCAGAAGACTTTCTCACTGGGGCATATAATACATTCCAGCCAGGCTGGGAACACAGCCAAGTCAATATGTGATATTTTCAGTGGGATTCTTATAAGATCTTGTTTGCTTGATACATAAGTACCCCCTAAATCTCTCTACCTATGTGTGTACATGTGTACACACACACACATATACACGCCACCTGCCACCACCATCACCATCACATACACCCCATTGTCATGCTTGGACAGATTGTCTCAGTCCCCTTTCTACTACACTCACTGACTCTGAGCATTAATAAACAAGGCACTCAGTTTATGTGATAATAAGAGTACAACCAAAGGAATTTTAAATGCCAGACATGGTTAATTTAACTGACTTGAATGTTACAAACAATTGTCTAACACCAAAATTTAGCATAGAGAATAAATACAGACTAGGCAGCAGTAGAGAAATTCCCTGAACTTCTCAATTTCATAATAGAAATTGGTGAATGCCCTCTGCAATTTCTTTTAATGTGGATGGAATCAGTCTACCATGGAAACAGATACCTTCCTCTGTGTTTATTGAGCATTTAAAAAAAAAGAAAAAAAGACTGTCTGGCTTAAGGCAGCCACATAGACCACCTCGCTCTCTTGCTTAGAGGAGACTCAACAGGGAATTTAAAATTAAAACTCCAGCTTGTTCATCACACAGAAAACTATCCAATACTAATCGGCTAACTCCAAATCAAATTTGCTGGTATTACGGTATTCAAATAGACCAACAGGGGTTATTTGAGACATTCAGTAAGTGGTTGATTTGTGATTATTGCTTAGCTGTTAATAGGTATTGTGAGAATAATGATCTTTCAAACAAAGCATTGTTATTCCTGAACAATGCCCCTGGTCTCTCAATAAACTTTGAGTCTTTGGCAGCAAATTTTAAGTTTCTTCTACCCAATACATATCCATACAGCATCCAATGAAGCAAGAAGTAATTGTGTATCCAAGATGGACTGAATGTAACACTGATTTCATAGCTCATCAATGATACTGAGGCTGAGGGTGGCATGTGTCAGGGATTTTGGCACAGTTCTACTAACAGGTTAAGAAAAATATTGAAAAGTGATGGTGGAAAGTGATATGAACAGTGTGTGGAAAGAAGTCTAATTTGAGAGTGGACCTGATTTCCTTAGTCTTGAACTTGATATGCCTCAAATTCCCAACACTGCATGGTTTGTACAACTGGACAGTCTTAATGAGGTCATGGAAGATGATGTGGAAGTGACATTAACTCCTTAAAATGAGTCCTTAGAGAGCAAGTGCTGCTGCTGCTGCTGAGAATTCAGAGTTTTCCAGTGCAAAGAGCTTTAATATGTTCAAAGGAGCCAAACAGACTTCTGAAAAAGAGGTCCTAGAAATGGGAACCACAGCAGTGAACTGTTAAAAAAGATGCCAGAAGCACTGACCTATAATGAAGTGAATAGGAAGAAAGGAGAAAAGACACATCTTTAGAAAACTCAGCTCTATCTGGATTCACAGAAAGAAGCACAGGAATATCAACCTAGGAAGAGAAAGTTGAGGAAACTATGCCTCTAAACAGCATAGTCTTTCTTCCACATTGTCACATTACCTTTTGCAGGGAAAATAATATTGGAACTTTAGAACTAGAAGGACCATTAGGGACCAACTACTTCAACTCCATTATTATACAGCTGGGAAAACTGAGGGCCCAGAGGTAGTGACTGAACCAGGGCTGCACAGCTAGTAACTGGCCAACCAGGACTAGAGCTTATCTTTCAGACTTCTGATGCTCTCAGATTTTGGGATCAGAAGACTCTGGATCTAGTACTTGTTCTCCTACCAACTAGCTATTGTATATTGAAAAGATTCTGCAAGCTCTCTATGCCCAGCTTATTCATCTACCCTGTTTCATACAATTATTAGAATAAAATGAAGATTTGGCATGTAACATTCATTGTAAAAGGCAAATAGTACTATTCAAAAATAATTCAAAAGGAGACATGTACCACAATGTTCATTGCAGCACTATTTACAATAGTCAGTACATGGAACCAAACCTAAATGTCTATCGAGAGATGAATGGATAAAGATGTGGCACATATACACAATGGAATATTACTCAGCCATAAAAATGAAATGAAATTGAGTTATTTGTAGTGAGGTGGATGGACCTAGAGTCTGTCACACAAGAGTGAAGTAAGTCAGAAAGAGCAAAACAAATACCATATGCTAACACATATATATGGAATCTTATTTAAAAACGGTACTGATGAACCTAGTTGCAGGAATAAAGATGTAGACATAGAGAATGGACTTGAGGACACTGGGTGGGAGGGGGAAGCTGGGGCAAAGTGAGTAGCATCGACATATATACACTACTGAATGTAAAATAGTTAGCTAGTGGGAAGCAGCAGCATAGCACAGGGAGATCAGCTTGGTGCTTTGCGATGACCTAGAGGGGTGGGATAGGGAGGATGGGAGGGAGGCTCAACAGGGAGGGGATATGGGGACATATGCATGCATATGGCTGATTCACTCTGGTGTACAACAGAAACTAACACAGTATTGTGAATCAATTATACTCCAATAAAGATCTATTTTAAAAAAAAAGGATTCCTACTAGATGGTATCTCTTTGGAAGTAAGGGATGAGAATTAACTTTGTATCTTTCTCAGGGTCTAGCACAGACATTACATGAATAACAATGAAATGAACTTCCATTTTAATAAACTCAAAATAACCTGAGATTGTGTATAACAGGGAAGCCATCTAGTAGGGCTACTTCCAAGAAAGCTATATTATGTTTTCGAAATAATAAATATACTCCTTGGGAAAAAGCAACACCCCTCTGCAAAATACTCTGAGATCTAGTAAGAGTTTAAGGATACAGAACTCGTTGACCAAAAAAAAAAAAAAAAAATTGATTATACTTCCAAACTTCGGAATTCAACAAATAATTTCTAATTGCTATGCAACTTATTTTCCTTATTACTCTATTTCATTAGGGAAAACCCCACTGAAAATAATCTTTCCTATTTTAGCAAACTAAATAAATTTAATTTAAAAATATGTACAGGACCACTCAGATAGTTGGTTAATGAATTCAAGGCAATTGGCATTTACTAAAAATATTATCAGCATTTATGAACCAACTCATTCATGAAATATTTCAGTCAAGTTATAATTCATTTTAAGCTTAGCATTTGAACTTTCTAAAAATAGAACTACTCCACTGATACAACCTGACACTATTTCACTTGTTACCCGTTTTGAAGCAGAAGGACATATACCAGATATTTGAATTCATAAAAATTTATTGTTTAAATTTTTATTATCATTAAAAATTTATTGTTTCTATTCGTCCCTGTATTTTCTTAAATAACTTTACTGTTAACTAAGATGTGAAATGCCTTATGCCAACATTTATTCTTTTGCATCTTCTCCAGAGGACATTCATAGAGCACATAAAAATGACACCCTCTCTCTCATTTCAGAAGTGGCTGAATTTCAGTGGGTTTATTCTGTGAAATTAAACTAAGTTTTTGTCAGCACTGTCAGGGAAAAAAATGGTTCAAATTGCCACACTTGATTTTACACCTCAGCTCTAGAGAATAGCAACATTAGTTATTGTCATCATCAGAAAGTTCTAGGACCAAATTCTACCAGGTGAAACAGTATTGTTGCTAAGGAAATAAGATACCTAAGAGAAATGAAGTTGATCCTCAAATCTGGTTTCCCTCAACGAAGAAATTCCAGATGGTGTATTTTAACATATAGAGCTTTCATTGCCATAAAGACCCTCTTGGGTTCTTAAATTTTTGTCAGCTAACACTTTCAATTTGCAGACATGGAAAAGTGCTCCCAGAGACATGGTCATCCTCCTCATATCTTGTGACAGAGGTGCCGTGGAAAATTCCCACACATTTTGGTTTGTCAAAATGTACTCTTGGGTGGACTTTGCTAACTCACAACAGACAGCAATATTTTAATGTCCATTCAAAACTTCCTGAATTTTTAAGTTTAGGAAAAACTTATTCCTATTTCACTTACAGGAGAAGTTCAACAAGGAAAAAAAATGACTCTATAGGATAAAAGAAGACATCCATATAGTTTGGCCTAAGCAAACTAAAACAACCAGGACTTACTTAGAAATAATCTCTGGATCAGGGTGATGAGGAAATCAGAAGAAAGGGAGCATCAACATGTGACCTCCATATACCAAGGTTGTATGAGGTCCAAGTGGGTGAACTTTCTTTATCAAAAATCCAGACAAGATTTATCAAGTAAACTGATTGGCTCCAGAAGGAGTTTAGTGAGGGTCCCACAAAATGCTGTAAGAAGGGTCAAGTATTACTTCTAAAAGCTATATGGGGTCACATTGCAGACCATAGGCTTTGGAGTCAGACAGATCTGGGTTTGAATTCTAGTTCCACCACTTACTAGCTGACTGACCTTGCAACACGTGCTTAATCTCTTTGAACCTCAGTCTCTTCATCTGGAAAGTGGACATAATGCTGACTGTCTCCATGGGTTGCTATGGGGTCAGGTGGGCACCTGATTGTGAATGCTTAATACAGTGCCTGGCACACAGCAAGAGATTTAAAAAAATGGCTACTCCAGGGGAAAAGATGTAACCAAAAGGTTATGTGGACTAAACAGGATTAGTGTCCTACCATTTCAAGTGAGAGGGCATGGCAAATCAGAAACCTCATTTAAATCTTCTGATTTTCTAAGTGAAATGCTTGTTTATTAGTAACCATATAAAACAAATGCACAACTAGAATGAAAATTAGATTCCACTAATAATTAGAGATAATTTGAAGAACTATAAGGGTAAAGGATATCTAGATGTAGTATCATCAGGCAGTAGAAAAGTGTACCAACTAAAGAGGACAAAAAAGTCGAAAGCACTATGGTCTTCAGAGTATTACTTGCTTATGATCACTAATAGTTTCAAGATACCCCTTAAGAATTCCTTCACTTGGCTGGATAAATGGAAAATTATACAGTAGTGTTTTCATTGTCCACTAAAGTCAGTTGTTGCCCATCGTGTCCCCAAACCATTTGTTCCATAGTTTAAAAACTAGATTTAATTTTGAGGTTTACATAAGCCAAATACATATTTTTATACCCAAAGAGGCTAAAAACATATCCTGTGCTCCAAAAATTTAGTTTGTTTTTAACATTTGAGAAAAACAGTGTTATTTCCATTTGTCAGAGCAAGTTGCTCTTGTCTTCCATATCTAGAGGGGGTAATAGAATCAAAGAGTGGAAGATACATAGTTTGAATAAAACATGTTCAGTATTATAATTTTTAATATCTAAAAACATGTAAATCAATAAGATTTTTCAAAAGCTACAGAAAAAGAAACAAAAGCTTGATATAAACTTCTTGGCTGGTGAAACCAGAAAACAGAAACCAGAAAACAAATGAAGCAATCATCCCTCCTCCACGCCTCACTCATTTTGGTCTTTCCCCTTTTTCAGGCGGGCCATAATATAATTTCCAGAGAAACATGAAATTTTTCTTTATCAAAGAGGGGCAGAGGTTATAAAAAGGTTGAGAAACACCTTTAGAAACCCATCAGCTGGAGAACTATTTAAACATCACTAGGGACAACATATTCCCCCCATGAGGCATGCTACAGGAAGGAGAGGAATTGAAGCCTTTAATTTCTTCTGTGGTAAAAGGAGCCCCCCAAAATCAGATTATAAACATTGGAATACTAGCTCGAGTGGTTCCACCAAAGATTTTATTGCAGTGACTGTGTCAGACCTTTGCTCTTATCAGTTCTCTTAGGAATAGTCAAATGAACAAGATCCCTGAATAAGGATCTTTACACACTGCTAGTCCTACACTCACTTAAAAAGAAAAATGAAAAAATAAATATTACTCTTATAAATGCCAGTTTTATATGCATTTAATACAGGTTACTCTTTTAAAAATGACCTTTCACTTAAATGAGACTTGCACTGATACACACAAATTTTCTATAAGAGCCAAGTATTTTTTGCTTATACTAAGAGTCTGCTTGCCTTCTGCTATGAAGTATATGACTTCAGTAACTTCCATTGGATTTTTATTTCTTTGCATCATTGAGATTTCTGCTCAGTGTGTTTTCAACCCCATTTTTTTCAATGTGGTTTCTCATTAAGATTAGATTTTTGAGTTGAAATAATATTTCACACACAAAAAATTGCTCTCTTTGGGCAATAATGACCAATTAAAGATGATTTGCACAGTGCTGACTAAAGAACCATAGATATGGCAAGTTCTGATATCTCATCTGCTGCTGAATTTCTGAATGTTTCAGGAAAGTTTGTTACTAATGACAGTTCATGGTTTTAAGTACATATTTATATGGCAAAATTATCAGCTGACACTTAAGCTTACATTGATACAATCACTGCAATATTTACATTATAAAGGGAATAAACATGCTAGAGACAATTGAGTTGCATCAATGCTGGGCTGTGTGTGATGGTTAAGGGGGTTGTGACACTTTGAGTCTTGCTAGGGCTTGGTTGATACTGCAGTTAGAATAAGGATGGGCTCAAGGCCAAACGGATGTTAAGAGCTGAGAATCTCAGACAACAGTAGAGGCTACTTCTAGAGTTGTATAAAAGAAATGCCTACGCAGCTCAGTAAACAAGTTACATCTCCTTACGTGAAGGATACTTAGAAACACTGTTTACTACCATTGATAAAGCCTCACTGTATATGTGGCAAGGCTGGGACTGGCTGAAACAGCAGAGCAGGGCCACTATGCAAAGTGCTGGACAAGACAGTTGAGCTCATCCAGAAACAGACTCAAATAAGGTAATAAAATCAGTCATGGAAAACAGACAGCTTTGAGATCATATGTAGCAGCTGAGTCAATCTTCCCCTCATGCCCAGATGGGCAACTCCAAATTCTTTCGCTGTATGCAGATGGTTTATCTTAGTGGACATCTTGGGACTAGGTAACAATGGCATGAGGTGGATTTAACTCCTGAGATGCTTCATTGGCAGTGGGTCCCTGATATCAAACTCAGAAGACTTCTTTGAAAACTATTTAATTGTGGGTAATTTGAATCATCCATTGCATTTGTAAGACTGACCACTGGATATTTTTGTGATTTCACTGTCTTGCAAGCCAAGACATGGTCACATAAATCAATTTTCTAGTTGATGAAAAAATGAAATAGACATCGAATATAAGATGCCATTGGTGATTGGATACATATTAAGGAAAAAATTATGACATGGACCTATACCATTAGGACTACTCTTAAATGAAGGATCAGTTTCAAAGGATTCACTGTATATAGCTTGGTGAAGAAAATAAAATAAGAGTAGACTCTCCTAAGGCTTTAGTTCAGACTTAATTATTTGCTCAGGACAGTGAATTCAAAGAATTACTCTTGGACTTAATGATGACTTCTAGATTTTCTTTGGAAGCTAATGAATCATTTCTGGCATTTCAGCCTCCACATAATATAAAAGGGACCCAACAATTTGGAGATGAGAGACACAAACTTTCTACATATTGGTTAGCTCTCAATCAACACGAGCTGGATAAATTTGAGAGTATGTTCACGATTTTGATGTCAACTTTTAGATCACTAACATGACTAAGACTAATATCCCATTTTCTCAATCCTTATAATGTCCTAAGTTTAAGAATGTAAGTTCCACTTAATATTTGAATATCTAATACACCCAAAACACTGATACTCAGATAAATATGAAATATTTTTTGTCCAAGAGGCAGTAATTGCATAAAAATGTAAGTTAACCTCAAAAGGAAATGGAGTTAGTTACCTGGAGTACAGTTTCTTACTAACAGATACATAGTTGTGAAAGGATGGAGGCAAAATTTGGTGTTAATATACATTTTTTTTTCTGTAAAAGGGAACCATAGCTTTCATCAGACTAAAAATTGGTCAAGATTATTGTTTTGTAGTTTGAGTTGTAGATTCTGTTTCCACATAGCACCAGATGCCTATTATTTCTGAGATAAGGGTGCTGATAATTTATTATCAAGAGAGAATACTTGATAGGATCTGAAGTAACCTCTACTGATTTTAATTTTAAAAACTGTTTTTCTTGGTGTAACTGGCCATAAATCTGCCATTCAGATGGACCTGGTTTATTGCTTTGGAAAGGGAGGGGAAGGAAGATTTTCTAAGGTGAAAGTCTTAGAAACGATTAAAAGTCAAAAAAAAAAAAAAGTTAAGATGTTTAAAAAAACAATTAGAAATGTGAAAACATGAGCAGCAACATATAATTCTTAACAAGCAATTGAAGTAAACTCAAATTTTAAACAAACTTAGGAATAACAGTAGTTTTAAAATTACTTTTTGCCAAAGCCAAACTTTTGAAACTACTTGGCCTATTTTTAGGCTAAAGATAGATATAGCTAGATGGATAATGGAGACAGATGTAAATAGATCAACCGTGGATACAAGATCACCTAAAATTCAAAGCCATGGAGTAGCCTTATTTTATTAGCATTTTTTGAACAACAGAGCAGGCAATCTTATATAAGTTTTAAAATACTGTGAACAATATGAAGTAGTAAGAGCCAATATAGAATAAAACTCATCAGAATAATAAACGGAATTAAATGAAGTAAAGTTTGCCCTATTTTCAAGCAAACCAGAATACGCTATTTGATATATCATCATTTGGGGCTCTCAGCTTTAGAATGAAGGGACTATCTTGTTGAATAGCATAACCTGAGAGCCTGTTACACAATAGACACTTGATAAATATTTGTTAAATGAATGGAGTTTGATATTGCAGAAACTCCCCTACCATCACAAAACCTGTAGCACTTTCAAATGCTAATGTCTGGACACTGAGATGAATCCACTGGGAAGAGAGCTCTTAGTAATATTAAAAACATGGGACTAGTTCTTCAGAGCTGAGTCAGAAGGTGCCAGTGACCTGGGGAGCAAAGGGAAGAGGGGAGGGAGGACTTTGAAAATGAAGTATATACATCACATTTATTGGAATACCTAGACCAGCTTATATCTATAACCAGTATCTGATTGGTAAAGGGGGTAGTAGTTTATTCATTCTTATAAAGAACTATAGTGGTTCCTATCATATATCAGCAAGTCAAGCTTTCTGTGATTTAATAAATGCCTAAACATGGATTTTTCTTACATATATGTGCATGCTGGGTAAGGTGCAGCATGCATAAACCAGAATTCAATACAAAATTCTACTCATAAATGACAGATTTTCAACAGTCTGACCTTAACCTTTAGTTAATAAAAGCATTTTTGTGTTTGAAATATACCCATTCATGATATGCAACTCACTTTATCTTGTTTCCATATGGATGGGGCTGGCAATGGGGGAAACAATGACAAATCTGTCTTGACTGAAAGTGTTCTACCAATCCTCCCTCCTCTCCAATCCATCTCCAGTTCCCTGCCTGCCTCCCCCATTCCCCGGCACCCCGCCCCAAACAAGTGGCTTCAAGAGAGGAGTAGCATTAGATTGCTACCAGTGGTAACTGCTGTTGGCTGCATCTTTGAACTTAGGCACATGTCTGTCTAGCAGTGGAAACAAAGGTCTCTGCAGCCCCACTAGCTGGTGCTGTGCTGCTTCTGTCTTCAGCATTCATTAATGAGGCAACGTGAAGGCAAAACCTTCCATTCCTGTCCTCAATCCCTTCCCCCAGCGAACCATGGGATAGGCATTAAGTAAGACCTCCTTCTCCGAGACCATTTCCCCCACTTGAGCGTTCTCTCACAAGCCCCCTTTGTTCCCTGCCCTCCGCCCCCATCTATATGCTGCAGCAGCAGTTGCCCAGATGTTCTCTATCAAAGCCGAAGCCATGGCAGCAAACTTTGGCACACATGAAAGTGCACTGAGTACTCGCTCTCCAGAAATACCTTTTCCACCCCTCTGATTTCTGCAAATATTTTTAAATGTTAATGGGTTCCACTCACCCACAACCTAGGGGGAGGTTACAGAACAGGGCTCTGTGTGTCCAGCAAATTAGCAGCCCAAGGATACTGCTTGGCGCCTGGGTTCTGTCCCACCCTCAGGCATTGGCTGTGGTTCTCCAACCTTGAATTGTTGAGGCCAGTTTGCCAGCGCATAGCTTTCTAGTGACAGAGGTTAGATGGATGGTTGACAGGAAAGTTGCTTCAAGCTACAAAAAAAGAAAGGCCCCTATCTTGCTCTGAAGTTTCTGAGAGCAAGAGAGATCCTTTGAGCATCATGGAAATAAGATTTTGAAGTGTTTATTTTGCCTCTTGCTCATCCTCTCTCTTTTTCTTTTTTTTTGGTTAAAATTTTTTTCCAATTCAATACACAGGCACAGAACAATGTGATGTGTGCTCTGGGACTTTGGGTGTCATGTCCATTTTGAAGTACTTTAAATATACAATAGAAAATGGTATATTAACAGCAGCCTTTGTGCAAATTTTAAAAAATAAAAATTTGGATCTTTCATATGGAGGCAGGAAAGTGATATGTATTTGGAGGAGGAAGAATGGATGGCACAAGAAAGGCTTATTCATCTTCCTTGCATTGAGACAGTATGACAGCTGTTTTAAGGCTCAGTTTGAGGCCTCTAAAATGCCCAGTTTCAAAAGATAATTGAAAGCTACCTTTGAAGATTCTTTGTTTCTAATCCTGTCCTCACAATCTCACAAGTCACTCTGGAAACAAATTGCTTCAATGTCATCACCTCTAGGCCCTTGTTCTCCATGGCTAAGGCTCCCTTGATACTCATTGAAGTCACAGTGCTTGAGCCAGCTAGTCCATATGCTTTGTTCCTGCCCACGCTTGGGAGTGGAGAACTTGGCCCTCAGGTCTTAGGGCCTCCTAGATTTGAGCTTCAGATAATCACACCATGATTCAAAGACTTCAGAATGTGCCAGTCAGACTATCAGTATTCCTGCTTCCAGGCAAAATTTTATTCTACCACTTTTTAGAGAGTAGTAGTTGGAAAATTAGGAGATTTGACTGCAGAGCAAATAGAAGAGTACATAACCTGGATAACTCTTGAGAATCTTGAGAAGTAAAACCAACTACCCACACACTCAGCCTGGGCACTGAGGAAGGAAATAATAACTTACTGCCTAGATTCATGTGATTTTGCTATTCCACTGTCTTCATTAGCATTTTAAATATTTATTTATTTATTTATTTATTTAACTCTTCCAGGACTGTCCTACTGTTTGATTGTTCAATACAGGAATTTCCCCAAAGACCCATCAACTCTTCAACAGAAAACATCAACAGACAAATGCTCAAATTCTTTGGAATCCCTTGGTTCAAAACCTTCCCCTTGCACTTTCTACCAATCCTGGACTTCTTACCCAATCCTAATCTAGTCCCCACATTAAGAGAGCAGATTTAAACCAGACTTCCAATCCTCAATAAATTCTGATCTTACCGTTCCCCCTTTCCCCTCCCATATACTGCCAAAGCTTTGTGAGGTGGTACTTATTACCTTACCTTAGCAATAAATTCAGCTCTATCTTACCCACAGATTGTGTTGGTGATATTTAGGGAGCCAACTGTTGATACGCTTTTGTTTAACTATAACCTGAGATGGAACTAAAAGTTTTAGATTGAATTTCACGTGAAAAACTGGGGGAAGTAGGACAGTTTTTTTTCAATTCTCTTATCTTCTTTCCCTCAAAATTCTTCTTCTCTATTATTTGAAAAGTTCTGAGATAATTAAAAAACTGAAATTAAGAAGAATTTCCATTATGAGTTAGTTCTAAAATGAAATTTAAATAATGTTAAGAAGCAAAGCTTTATTTAATAAATTAAAAATATAAGCAGAGACCATGTCTTTAATCTCCAATTTTTAGTGATCACAAATTAATTTGGTGCAAGCCAAAATATCTGTAATATTTATGTCAATGTCAAATCACTGGGACTTTTTAGATGTGGGAAAACTCAGCATACAGAATTCTATTGTTGGCAGTCCCTGTAAGTGTGACTCATCCTGGGTGCATATTGATAAGGTTCCAACATAGGAACTACCTTGATATCAGGCAAGAGTGTAACCAGACAAATAAAGCACACATGGAACTTCACTAAATTTATTTTTAAACAGCAACCAAACAAATCACAATAATAGATGTCTGATATGAGACAGGTGTCTCACCAAAGAATATGATGATAGTTACACAGACCACTAAAAACTCTGGAGAGGTGTGCTGAGTCAAAGGAAAGAACTGTAAGATAAACACTGCTCTATTTACAAATGCCTTAGTTTAAAAAAGAAGCAGAAGCAGAAACAGAAGAAGAAGAAATCCAATGAAGATTTTATATACAACAGTGTTTCTCAGGCTAAGTCAGTAGATACTAGGAGCCTGCAAAAATTTTGGCTTTTCTTTAAAAGGGTTCTGCAAGTTTGAGGACCACTGTTAAAACACTCTAAATCCTTACTTAAACCAATATAAAGAAGATAAGACTTCTGGTTTAAGAAGGCAAGCTAAACATAATTATTCATCTGTTTCACCTCCTAAAAATCAGAGAAAGCGTAAATAAATAAATTTTTAAAAAGGTGTTAACAAAAAAAAATTACATCAACCAAAACAGAATGCCATTTAGTAGGAGTTCAAGAAAGAGAAATGTAAAAAGTAGAAGGAACAAAATCAAATAAATAATAAAAACACTAAAGAACACCAACAACAAAATTTCCCCTAGATAAAGAAAGTCCTTTCATAGTGAAAGAACCCACTGACAGCAGGGAAAGAATAACATCTAGACACATTTTATTAAACTATATGTACTCCAACAATAAGTAATAAACTATGAAAGAGACAAGGAGTATAACTAAATAGAAATGAAAATTAAAACAGCATCGGACCTCTCATCTGCAACAAATACCTAGAAGATAACAGTACAATACTTTAATAAGGGACAATTAGAATTTACATACAAAGTAAACTATCATTTGAAAGCCAGGGCTAATAATAATATGAAAAGTCTAAGAGTTGAACACCAATAATCTTTCTGAAAAAATACAAAATAATGTACTATAACTAAAAACAGAATTTAAGAAAGAGGCTAATATAAGAAAAAACGTGAGCAAATGAAAGATGAAGCCTGCAGTTAAGTTCAAGTAGAAATTGACAATTGACTCTAAAGTTAATTCAATTGCCAAGAAGTGATTCATCAGCAATCACAAACACAATGATAGAAGAGGATGCAAATACACCCAGATCAATCCAAAAGGATTCCAAAAAATCTTCAAATGTAAATTGATGATGCAGTGCATTGTTAAAGAGAAAGTATGGTAAAGGATTTGTCTGCTCTGGGAGATAGAGGAGATTCAGATTCTGATTAATTCTTGATGTTGATAGAAAAGTCAGTATCAGTATGTAATTATAAATGTGTAAGTAAAAGTATTTATTCTTAAATTAGCATAACATGGACACTGCATATTATTTCTCCCTTCTGCTTTGGCCCTAAAATGGTTCAGAGCCAAAATCGTTATGTAGCTCTAGAAAGTATATGAAACCTTGAAACATGGTTTTGGTAAACTACCCTCATTCCTGGCTCCATTTTATTTTTTCTGCTCTTACTTTCCCTTAACTTGGATTTCCTCATTTCCTTTAAAGTAAAATACATTGGCAAATGTGTGTACATACGTACCTATTCAATATATATGTGTATGTATACATAAGCATCACCTCAAATTCTTTCGGGCCTAGGCAGGGCTATAAAGAGTACAAATTTATCATTTCTTGATATATGATTTCCATTAACTAAAGGCAAGGGTACACCTTAGCCACATTACTATTTAATCTCCATTTTATTAATGTAATCCAAAGATTATCTGGCCTAGAAATGTCTTAACCTTAAAATGGTTTCCAAACTGTCTACCCTTCTGAATATCAGTGAGAGCTTCACTATATCTCTTATCCACATATTGAATCTTATGTAAATTCAATGACCAAAAAGAAACATTTTTTAATATTCAAAGTGATTGGCTAACTGCCATAATCTTAAAAAAAAACTATACAAAAACAGTACTCTTTTGCTTTTGAAGCAAAAGAGTGCATTAAGAGCATGAACTCTTGAGTCAGACTTCCTGGATTAATCCCAATTACTAGGTGTGGCAACTTGGAAAAGTTATTTAAACTCCTTGTTCCTCAGTTTCCTTACCTGCAAAATGGGAGGGATAATAAGAAGGTTGTTGTGAAGATTTAAAAAGATAAACATGAGAACCTCTTAGAACAGAGAATGCCAAAATAAATGTTAGCTACAATTATTTTAATGAAATATTTTCCTGAAAGACATCTTTCCCAGAAACATTTTAGCATTCTATCATACAAATGATTGTTTCAAGGGATCCAGATCAAAGCTCATTCAGATTCTTTGTGAAAAACAAGTAATATAAATAAAACATGACCACTTTGACTTTTTCTATTTCCATTCATTTTGCCAAGCCACTTATTCAATAGCTACTTAAAGTTTATAACTAGGCATTTGCTCAAAATTCTCCATTTGGTAAGGTGACTAAATTCTGTCAAAACTTTCCCAGGTGGTATATCCCCAAAGAAATGGTGCTAGTCCATCTTACCCAGTTAAATCAAATTTTCCCTTTAAACTTAGACCTTTATAACTGATGGCTTCCAAAATGTACGTTTAGTAAGTATAAAAGAATTCCTCTTCAGTGGTCTGCTGGAGCAGGCTGGCATCAACTGATAAGAGGTGATTGTATGCATCTCTTCTTAACTCCACATTTCATATTTACACTATGGGAATCAAGAAATCAAGGTGGTTGCTGGCTTTTTTCTTTTCTTTCTGGAGAGCCTTTCATTAAACATTACCAGCAAATCATAGCCTCTAGCTCAAAAGAACCAGTCTTTGTGAAATCCCAGATTTAGAGTGTCTACGTTATCTTTTACAGTGCAGTGTATTTTAAAAGCAGGTATCAGAAAACATCCTGATTTGAACATACAAAAGAAATACAGTGTAAAAAAAAGTGTGTTTTTATCTATAATATTCCTACTTGTGAATCTAGCTTTCTATTCTGGTTTAAAATTTTGAGCATAACTCTTTTTAGATGAAATAGCGGTAATGTGGTTTGATGATTCCACATACTCAATTAACTTGGAAATATTGATACATGATAGTAAGTCCTCTTAGAAATTCAGCCTGTTTTATTCAAAGAAGTTTAAATGCAGAATATTTTATTTTGCTCTGGAAATTTTATAAAGATGCTTTGCCAAAAGCACTAAATATTTGATTCTAGTTGTTAAGATTTGCAGGAACTGCTTTAAATTTATTATAAAAAGTAACAGCAACAGCAACACATTTTCCCCTTTCATTAAGGTAGTGAAAAACAGAACTTTGAGAGCTTTTCCATAAAAATGCTCTAAAATATTCCATTAAAATTAAAAGGCAACTGCCATTTCACACGTGGTCAGATTTAACTATTCAGTTATTTTAGGTATATCAGGCTCCAAAGACCAAACTACCTGAGAGTCCAGCTGTGTTCAAAGATCTCTAGAACTTAGCCTCCAGAGGTGGATAGGGCTGACCAGAGAAGGGAAGAATAATTTGGGGTGCAATATTAGTATGCTATTCCCTCCAGTTCCTCACTTAATTATAGGTTTCTTAATGAAACAGTCATCCTGCAATGATCAGGGAGAAATCCACAGTAGAGACTTCCCTGGCGGTGCAGTGGTTAAGAATCCACCTGCCAATGCAGGAGACACGGGTTTGAGCCCTGGTCCGGGAAGATCCCATACGCCTCAGAGCAACTAAGTCCGTGTGCCACAACTACTGAGCCTGTGCTCTAGAGCCCGTGAGCCAAAACTACTGAGCCCGCGTGCTGCAACTACTGAAGCCCGTGCGCCTAGAGCCCATGCTTCACAAGCCCCCGCTTGCCGCAGCTAGAGAAAGCTCGCGCACAGCAACGAAGACCCAACGCAACCAAAAAATTAATAAATTAATAAATAAATAAATTTATTTTTTAAAAAAAGAAATCTACAGTAGAGCAAGGAGCTTGGAACAAAAGCCCAATTCCAATATTGATAGCATGTGACCTCACGTCAGCAATGGTGAATTGAGAGTCTTAATGGCAAGCAATCTTCCAAGGTTGTGGGAAATAATAACATTTCAGTTGAAATCTTATGCTCTCATGATTATAAAAAGTATTTTTTTAAATGCTACAATAATATGCATATTTGTCTTTAAATATTATACTCCTTCTGGTATGGTTCTCCTTGCCTAGTTTTGTTTTATAGCAATACTTCTGCATTTTAAATATGGTTCAAACATTAGTTGCCACAAAGATATGTAGTTTCATGCATGAATCACTCATTAATGTAGTTCTTAGGGTGGCCCATTATTCGTATGTTTAATTAGCCCTAGAATCAGATTGTTAAATACTTGTTTAAATGTCCCAAGTATCAGGAAATAAGTACCCTATATTTTTCAGGAATTTATTATTGACTTTTGTACTTAAACCTTAACAATCCTTGTTAGGGTCTCTCCCAGAACCCCAACAAACTTTGAAATAACTTACTTTTACTTTAGTGCCAGATGCTGATGTCTTTGGAATTTCATTTTTGGTAGAAAAGAGAGTTATCAAAAAAAAAAAAGTGAACTAATGACATAAGATTAAAAAACATGGACACAAAAGATACAGTAACTAAATTAAAAGGCCAAAAGACTTGCCAATAAGTCTTTATCTCTGAACCAGTGTTAGAAATAGGATATGGGGATAGGAGTGTTTTTGTTTGGTTGGCTTGTTTGTTTAGACTTAAGTGAAAAGTACAGGGCTTGAAGACATGCATATTTGGGGTATCATTCTGACTCTCCCATTTACTGTTTTGCCTGACCCTCAGGAAATCACTCAACTTCAAGTGATTTCTACATTTCATTAGATTTCCTTTCAGATCCATCAAAAAATGAGGAAAAAATAGTGAACATTATTTTAATGATCTTATTTATACAAATACGGTATACATTCTGAAAAACTATAAAACAATGATAACTTTCAGGTTAGGCCACTGCCCTTCCTCAAAATATTCCGTTTAAGAACTTCTCAGCCTCTGCTTTAGAAAGATTTCTTATGGTAAAGTCTGGCTATAATGTTATTTCAGGTGAAGGACTCCTTCGACTTCACACACATATTACTTGCTGGCAGGCCACTGGCTTTTCTTCCCCCTGAATCGAGGAAAGGGCAATTTCTTGTCTACTCACCTATGCATTTACTGTGAGCTCAACTCCATTTGGTGGAAAGCTGCCATACACTTATAAGAGCCTAAGGGATACTGGCTGGTTGTCATCTTTCTCTTGCTCACTCCCACCACACCAAGTGCCCTGGCAAGGTTGCTGCACCTGGACTCTGCATTCCCTACAGAGCACCTTGTTACCAAAATTGTGGAAAACTTGTACTAAGTTCAGAGAAGAGCTACTAAAATGATTAAGTGACTGAGGGGACCAATTTATAAGGAACTCAGAAATGTTTGGTTAAGTGGTAATTACCCTAAAAAGGGTGTGGTGGCTCTGGCATTAAGTTTGAATTCCAAACCATTCTTGGCAAAAAGACTTCCTTTCAGGCCTCTACATTCAGAAATGCTCCGAAGAGGGGGCAGAATCTCCCTCTTGTTTGGGCCCCCGAACCACTGCACAGGTTGCTTGGGTGATATTCCCACTTAAGTGTAATGACTTCTACAAACAAGCACGGAAGGAAAACTATCAAAGCAGAGAGCTCACTTAAGAAGGCTGAAGGATGCTTAAAGGCAAGTCTTCTTGGGAATCATGAAGAACAAGCCTGGGCTGTGACGGGCCAGTTCCTCCACCCCTGTTAAGCACCTATTCACACCCCATTGCCAATCTCTGCTCGATGGGTGGTACCATTTAATAAGAGCTGCTGACTGAGTCCAAGTGTGCAAGTCTGCCTAAAATACACTGCTGGGAATGTGGAGTCCTTCAAGAATGACAGTTCCCACTTGGCCAAAGAGGAAAATCTAAGAACACCTGTAACAGTTAAGGAGGCTGAAAGAGATAATTCCTCATAGCAGTATTTCCCAAAATGTCTTCCAGGTGATGTTACTATGTGTTACACATACTAAAAAAGAAAAGAGCTAAAAACTGGAACAAATGAAGCTTCACCTTGTGTGTATGTACATGATGTGTTTGTTAACAGTAACACCTCTCAGAGCCATTAATATGCTAAAGTCCGTTGTGTCTCACTAAAAGGGGTGGTGTGTACACTCTTTCCCAAATTCAAATTGAGCATGGAATGCTTTATTCCTTAAGTACAGGTTCTTTGAATTCACAGCCACTTCCATAATGCCATTTATTGGGTTAGCCAAAAAGTTCATTCAGGTTTTTGGTAGCATCGTTCAGAAAAACCAGAACAAACTTTTTGGCCAGCCCAATACGATGCTGCACTCAGTAAATAAACAATGAAATGTATGAATCAGCCTAAGCTAGAAAACAAATCTTAAATCCCAATCCACTCCTCTTTCCACCACACTGATATTCTAGTTACACTTCACTTACATGAATCTTTTTATCCTGTATAAATTAAATGAAATTTGTTTATTAGCAGCAGATTGACTACCTGAGGCTACTACAGCTCAAGCTTGAGGGCCTTCCACTTGCTTGAGGCTTCCAAGTCTCTGAAAGTAAGTGTGCACTTATAATATTGTAATCTTTATTTCTTAAGGAGGCCCCACAAAACTGTATAATCTTCATGTCCTACAAAACCTGCTGTTACCATATAAGATGAAAATGACTCGATAGTTTGTCACCAAATTTGTAAGTTATGATTGAGATAGCTGAACTTAAATTACTCATGATATGACAGACTAAAATTCACTTTAGATTACTCTCAAGTCACCTTTGAGAGAGAGGTATTCATCCTTCTGTGCAGGTAAAATGTAGATCCAAGTAAGAACTAAAAGTAGATTCATTCCCTCTATATGCTCCATAAGAACATTAGCTTCAACCATCTCACTTTTTAGAATTCCTCTTAGGACATTCATCACCTCTATTATTCTGTTTTTGCTTTTGTTTTTTAAAACACCTTACCCAATAGTATTACTTCTACTCTCCCTACTTCTCAATATTTTAAGACCATGAATAGCCACTTTGAAATCATCACATTGTAAATATTACCACAGTTGAAATTCCTTCTGAAGACCATCTGAAGTTTCTGTATCATTTTTTTTCCTTGAGTAGAGACTGACATCTTTAAACTTGAACCCACAGTACTGCAGTTTGGCATTCCACTTCAATTCTTTAAAAGCTTCATTTATACTTGTCTTTTGGAATTTCCTGTAGGCTGCCTCAGATAAAATTTTCCAGTCTAATCTTCCTCTTGTCTGCTCTCTAGTTTGACATTATGCCTTCAAAATCAGATCTTATTATTTAATACAAAACAAAACACTTTATTACAGAATAGTAAATCAATAACATTAAAAGACTGACCTTGGTGATTCATTTATACTATGACTGATAAGCCAATGTTTAAGCTTTGACTATTGATAGTCAAAGCTTTGTAAATTTCTTCTAGACTATTCATAATTTAACAAGATATTCTAACAACCACACACGCAGAAATCACTATCCAACCACTTGTGTCTTAGACTAAATCAATGCTTCACTCTCTCATTTTTTAAGTAAACTTATAGCTAAAATTACAAAACTAGGACTGTGTATAAAGGCCAAACATTTTACCTTCCTCTGTTTGCTTCCTATTATCTTCCTGAGTTGGTGACTATGAAAATATGCTAAGCCCAAAATAACAGTTCTGCACTGCCAGGTCATCCTCAGTCCCACTTCCAGCCAAATGGGACTTCACAGACCTTTACAAGTCATGGTGTTTGTAAATATCCAAGGAAATTACTTCATTCAGTCAATTATTTCTGGAGAAAGCTGGCAGAATGACACAGTAATTAAACTGAAGACTAAACAGGAGACCTATTTTGCCCAGAAGTTCTAATTAATGCTTTTAATGTATTTTCATTTCTTAAATATGCTTGAAATAGCAGTGTAATGAAAAGGCATTGCCTCTTCATTGAGAAATATATTTAAAATATTCCAGTGAAGACAGTATATGGAAAAGGAAAGAGAAACTCAGTATGATTTCTTATTTTAAGTGTGAGGAATTCTGAAATCAAAAAACAACTGGATTCAAATGCAAATAGAATAGACATCCCAAAGCCAGGACATCATGTGGTCAAGACTCAATTGTCTCTGTGCTAGATATTCACTTCATAGTGAATATGCTGTCTGCAGCATATTGCCCTCCGGTCTCCCTTTGGCTCCTCCAATTGGCCACCAGCATATTCTGATTCACCCATCCATCCATTCATTCATTGAGTCACCATCTCAAGTGACTTGTAATGTGACTTGTAATGTAGCCATAAACAGAAATACTTTCCCACATACCTCTCCTAGCTGCCTAATGGTTACACACTTGGAGACAGACAACAGTTCAAACACAAAGAAATAAATTAGAATTCAAAAGCTAATGGAAAGAGCTTTGAATGCTTCCCAAAGGAAAATGCAAACTGTTAAATTACTTGTAGTACTTCATTTTTACAAGCCTCTTGCTTACAAATAACCACCATCTTTCCTAGTACCTGATGCCATGAATACAAAGGTTAAAAAAAGGGAAACTTTTAGGCAATCTGTAACAGTCTAAAGAATGAAGTAAGAGAAGTTGGCAAAAATCAAGACCAGCTAAGGGAAACCAAGTCAGAAAATTCCAAGGTTGAGTGAAATTGGGAGAGTTAATGACTAAAAAGTGCTTCTGCTACACTTCACAAATATTTCTCATTTCTCTTTGTCAGGACACATGGTATTTCACTTACTAAAGATTCTTCTGGATGAATAAGCATACTGTTTTGAAAATGCAAATAACATGGAATTAAGAACTCAGTTACATAAGAATTTAATGAGATGTATGCCACAGTTCTTTATAAACTGAGGAATACTACAAAATCAGAATGGCAGGTAGGTAAGATAATAGATTCTGGAGTCATACTGTCTGAGTTTGAGTCTTAGCTCTATTACTAACAAGCTATGCAAGTTTGGGCAACTCACAGCCTCTTGGTGCCTCAGTTTCCTCATCTACACAACGGGAATATGAGTTGAAAGTATTCCACAGTGTTGAAAGGCTTAATTAATATATGTAAAGCACTTAAAACAGTGCTGGGACTTGCACTGTTGACCAAAATGGAGTAAGAGGGATTGAATTTATGTTTCCTCCTAAAACAACCACAAACAAACAAGCAAATAGAATATATGAAACAATGATTTTCAAGACATAGGCAAAGGAGAATAGTTATCCCTGAGACATGGGAAACAAATGAAACAAGCCCTATGATTCCCCAATTTAATGCCTTGAGAGAGCTCCTAGGCCACCAAATGGGGTTGGGGAGAGGGGAGAATCCAGGCAAAGCCTGCTGGACTCCCTAGGTTGAGGAGATGAAGTTCAGAGTACCAGGAAAACAAGGGGGTCAGGATTTCCAAGACAGAGTACCAGAAAGGAAAGAGCTGCACAGGAAAGGAATGATGGAGATCAGCAGAGGGTCCCCTCAAATATGCAGCAGAATAGTGATCAGCACATGTGTGTGAGGAAACTGTGTGAGGCCAGGGAAAGAACTATCCAAAAGCACCAGAGAATACAGTACACAGCACCCACATAGGACCAGGAATAGGGGCTATTGCCACCAGTCAGACTGGAAAACCTCGTAATTTACAGAGCGTTTGGTAGAGTATTCAACAGATTCTTGCCGGAGTAGTAGGAAATAATTAGTCTTGAGTAAACATTTCTCTGGTCACATCTAACAAATTTTAAAAGTTAAAATTCTCAGAAAGATAAAACTATCTCCAAGTAACTTAACTGCATCTCAGAACAAAGCTCAAAAATATTTATAGGAAAACAAAAATAGCTAACACCCAACATGATAAAATTCACATCTTGAATCAAATCAAAGGTTACCAGGCATGCAAAGAAGCCAGAAAATATGAATCATATTGAAGAAAATAATTAATCAATTAGAACTGACCCAGAACACAGATGTTAAAATCATCAGACAATGACATTATTTATCACTACTGTATTCCATATGTTCAGAAAGTTAAGGAGAGATACCAAAGATATAAAAAGATCCAAACAGAACATCTATAGAAAGAAACTACAATGTCTGTGTTGAAAAAATACACTTGATGGGATTAGTAGAAGGTTAGACATTGGATAAAATATTTGTGAATTTGAAGACACAACAATAGAAACTATACAAAATGAAGCAAAAAGAGGGAAAGAAAACCATGTTAAAAAATAAAAAGAGCATCAGTGAACTGCAGGAAAACTTCAAGTGGCTAACAAATGTGTAATGGAAACCCCAAAAGAAGACAGCAGGGAGGACAGAAAATATATTTGAAGAAATAATAGTAGTCTATTCCTTTTTATTACTGAATAGTATTCTATCACATGAGTAAAACACAATTTGTTTATCCAGTTATTAAGCAATAGACATTGGGATTGTTCCCAGTATTTTGCCTGATATGAATAAAACTTTTTTGTATATTCAAGTACAAAAAAACAAAAACAAAAACCAAAGGCAAAATAAAGACTTTTTTACATATATAAAAGCTGAAAGAATTCATCAACAGTAGACCTTAACAGTACTAGAAGAAA
This sequence comes from Hyperoodon ampullatus, assembly GCF_949752795.1. NCBI lineage: Eukaryota > Metazoa > Chordata > Mammalia > Artiodactyla > Ziphiidae > Hyperoodon > Hyperoodon ampullatus. Next base: position 170,082,438 of record NC_136915.1, on the reverse strand, counting down.
TGTTAAGCCTTTTAGGAGGAAAATTATACCTGATGAAAATACGGATCTGCACACAGGAATGAAGAGCACAGAAATCTGTATCTATATGAGTAAATATATAAGACTTTTTAATTTAAATCTTTTAAAGAAATAATTGTTTAAATGAAGATAATAACAATATATTGTGAGATTTATAACATGTATAAGTTAAACGCATGAAAATAATAACATAAAGGGCAGAAGAGAAGTAGAATATATATTTGTAAGTTTCTTATATGTGAAGTGTTATAATATTATGTGAATGTCAACTGTGATAAGTTAAAGCTGTATACTATCATTCTAAAGCAACCACTGAAATAATAAAACAGAGTTATAGCTAATAAGTTACCAAAGGAAATAGAATCATTTAAAAACTTTAATGAAAAAGAAGATGGGGAAGGGGAACAAACAACAAAGACAAGGAGAAATCAAAGACTGGAATATTTTGGTTTAAGGTTTAAGGTTTAGCTTAGAGGTTTAAGACCTAAACATAATAATCACATTAAATATAAATGGTATAAACACACTAATTAAAAGGCAGAAGTTGCTATATTGGCTAGAAAAGCAAGACCAATGCTGCCTAAAAGAAAGGTACAAGTATGTTAAAAGAAAAAAAAAAAGATATACCATCCTAACATTATTCAAAAGAAAACTAGAGTGGCATATTAATATCAGACTAAATAGATTTAAGACAAATATTATCAGGCAAAAGGAGGACATATTTTATAAGTGGGTCTAATAATCAAGAAGACATACAATCCTAAGTGTTCATGCACCTAATAATAGGGCTTCAAGACATTAACACAATACTGAGAGAACAGCAAGAAGAAATGACAAATCCACAGTTATAGTAGGAGATTTCATTTCTCATCTCTCAATAAATGGAATAAGTAGACAGAAAGCCAGTAATAATATGGGAGACTTAAAAACCACAGGCAAACAAAATTGACCTGATTGGCACTAATAGAACACTCTATCCAACAGCAACAGAATTCATGTTCCTTTCATTTGCACACAGAATATTTTCCAAGAGAGACTACATTGTGGGGCATAAAACATATCTCAATAAATATAAAAGGACTCAAATTATATATACTACTTACCTGATCACAATGAAATTAAACTAGGAATCAGTAGTAAGAGAGGACTCTAGAAATCTCCAAATATTGATATTTAAAACTAAACAACAGAATTTTAATCAATGACTCAAAGATAAAATCAAAAGAGAAATTAGAATTGAATTAAAAAAACACAGCACATCAAAATTCATGGGATTCTGCCAAAGCAGTACTTAGGAGAAAATTTATTGCACTAAACACCTATTTCAAAAAGAGAAAAGTTTTAAATCAACAACCTCAATTTCTATCTTAAGAAACTAGAAAAAGAAGAGCAAATGAAACATGAAGTAAGCAGAAGAAATAAAATTGTAAAGATTAGAGCAGAACTCAACAAAGTGGAAAACTAATAAACAATAGAGAAATTTAGTAATACCAAAAGCTGATTGTCTGAGAAAACAGAATTGCTAAACCTCTAAGGAGAGTGATCAGATAAAAAGAGATAAGATACAAATTACCAATATCAGGAATTAGAGAAGTGATAACACTGCAAAATCTACAGATATTAAAAGGATAATAAGTGTTGGGGGTCCCCATACCACCCTAAGTTTTGATGATTAGCACTAGAAAGACTCAAAGAACTCAGAAAAACTGTTATACTTACAATTGCAGTTTATTACAGTGAACAGATACATACTAAAATCAGAAAAGGCAAAACACACAGAGAGGAGCCCAGAAGAAATCAGATATAAACTTCTAGTTGTCCTCTCCCAATGTAGTTGTATGGACAGGTCTTAATTCTCCCATCAATGATGTGTGACAACACATATGAAGTATTGCCACCAGGGAAGCTCATGTAAACCTTGTTGTCTAGGGTTCTTATTGGGAGTCAAGTCATGCAGGCATGGAACACCAACATCACTGATTTTAGCTATCCAGTCTCCAGCCCCTCCAGAGATCAAACTGATAAAGTATGGCCCATAAATCCAGGTAAACAAAAATAGGCATTCACCATAAATCACATTGTTAGCATAAACTATCTGACAAGCACAAAGACCCTAGGCATATAAAGACAATTTTATCATGAAGGATGCTTAGAGGTTTTCTCCCAGGAGCCAGTCAAGGGCCAGTTATTTCTTTGGAATGTGCAGAGTTTGAACATCACAAACCCTCTGAGCTAACCCTTTCCTGAACAATAAGAACATTATGAACAATTTTATGCCAATAAATTCAACAACTTAGATGAAACTAAGAAATATCTTGAAGGAAAAACTACCAAAATCACTCAAGAATAAATAATCTAAGTAGGCCTTTATCTATCAAAGAAATTCAACTTGTAGTTAAAAAGTTTCCCACAAAGAAAAACTCAGATGGCTTCACTGGTAAATTCTACCAAGTATATAAGGAAGAATTAATACCAATGCTACACAAGTCTTTCAGAAAATCAAAGAGAAGAAAACATTTCTCATTTGGTGAAACCAGTATTACCCTGACCCCCAAACAAGGGAAACATTACACAAAATTAAACTTTAGACCAATATCTCTCATGAACATATGCAAAAATTTTAACAACATTTTAGCCAATCAAATCCAATATACAAAAAGCATAATGTACTATACTACATCTAAGTAAAGTTTATCCCAGGATGCAAGATTGGTGTAACATTGGCCAGCTGATCAATGCAATTCACCATATTAAGAATCTAATAAAGAAAAATCATATTATCATGTCAATAGACCCAGAAAACACATGAAAGAAAATCCATTATCCATTTCTGATAAAAAACTCTTAGAAAACTAGGAATAGAAAGGACATCAACCTAATAAAGGACATCTACCAAGAAAAACCCTAAAGCTAGCACCACACTTAATGGTGAAAGACTTTATGCTTTGCCCCTAAGATCAGAAACAAGAAAGGATACCCAATCTCATTTTTCTATTCAACATTATACTGGTGGGTCTAGCCAGTGCAATAAGGCAAGAAAAGAAAAAAAGGTATGCAGATTAGAAGAAAGAAAGAAGTAAAACTGTCGTCTGCAGACAACATGATCATCCAGGTAGAAAATCCAATGAAATCTACTTTAAAAAATGCTGCTACAACTATTAAGTGTGTTGGGCTTCCCTGATGGCACAGTGGTTAAGAATCTGCCTGCCAATGCAGGGGACACAGGTTTGAGCCCTGGTCCGGGAAGATTCCACATGCTGCAGAGCAACTAGCCCATGCACAACTACTGAAGCCCGTGCACATAGAGCCCGTGCTCCGTAACAAGAGAACCCATGACAATGAGAAGCCCGCGCACCACAACGAAGAGTAGCCCCCACTCACTGCAACTAGAGAAAGCCCACGTGCAGAAACGAAGACACAACACAGCCAAAAATAAAAACAAATAAATACAAAATTTAAAAAAAACACTATTAAGTGTGTTTATCATGGTTGATCAACAAAAATTGATTTTATTTCTATGTAGTAGACACAAAATATTAAAAATTGAATAAAATTGCTATTTACAATAGCATCATGTTATTAATTACTTATGGATAAATCTGATAGATGTGCAAGATATATTGAAAATTATGGGATACTGATGAAATGCTATTTTAAAGGCTTTATAAAAAATAAAATAGCATCTTGATTCTTTTCAGCCTATTTTTAAAATAAATTTATTTATATTTTATTTGTTTATTTTTGGCTGCGTTGGGTCTTGGTTGCTGCGTGCAGACTTTCTCTAGTTGCTGTGAGTGGAGGCTACTCTTCATTGTAGTGCACAGGCTTCTCACTGTGGTGGTGGAGCATGGGCTCTAGGTGCATTGGCTTCAGCAGTTGTGGCTCACGGGCTCTAGAACGCAGACTCAGTAGTTGTGGCGCACGGGCTTAGTTGCTCCACAGCATGTGGGATCTTCCCAGATCAGGGATCAAACCCACGTCCCCTGCATTGGCAGGCACATTCTTAACCACTGTGCCACCAAGGAAGTCCCTGTTCCGCCTATTTTTAATGTTTTTTATTTACTAAACCATGAGGCCATGGCTGCAACTAGCAATAAGTAACAAATGGGGTTCATAGAAACTCATACTGGAAAGGAATCTCAGAATATATAAGATGTGGAAATATTTCAATACTTAAGTTTGAAAGGTTTCTTCTTTCAGTATTTATGTGAGCGCTCAGTAGGTGTCAAACACTGTTATACACTGAGTAAATAAAAGATGCATCAGCTGATCTTGTGGAGATATTAACTAGTAAAGGGAAACAAAATAAACAAATGCAAATAATTTAGGAGTTGTAATTAGTGCTAAATGAAAGTAATAAAGAACACAGAAATGTAGGTAAAAAACTGGGGTGCTATTTGGATAGAATAGGGTAGTCATTGAAGTCTAAGTGGACATTCAGGTCAAAACCTGAAGCAGAAAGAGCCAGCCAGATAAGGTAAAGATCATTACAGCCAAATGGAACAGGAGTTGGGAACACCTTGGGTAGGGCAGTAGGGGATGCCAGGAGAGACTGGCATGTTCTAAAACTCCAAAGAAAGCCAACCTGGCTGGAGTGTAGGGAATGTGGAATAAAGGGAAAGACAGCACAATGGTCATGTAAGAGGTAGGCAGGGATCAGATCATGCAGGCTCATGTAGGAACTGGGATTTTATTCAAAGGGCAACGGGAAGCTGTTCTACAGTTTTAAGCAGGCTATAGACATTAGATTTTTCTTTCCTAAAAAATTACTCTAGCTTCTCTGTTGGAGAATCAACTGGAGGCAATATAATAGTCTAAGTTGTCACAGATGGTCTCCTTTTGCTACAAACACAAAAATGCTGTATACTACACAACGTGTTTTTATTTAAAAGAAAAAATACATCACAGAACTTAAAAGAAAGCAAAAAGAGATGTAGAAAGCAAATCCAAGGGGTACTCTACCTGAATGCGTGCTGGGGATTTGATTCCTAAACACATATGAAGACAAGATCACCGAAATAAAGTTCAGTGTGGAAAGGATGGTCCACATGGTAACAGAGGACTAGAAAAAACTCAGCCTACTGCTTTGTAAAAGCAGTAAGGAAAACTGTTATCTTTGAGTTTTATATATATATATATATATATATATATATATATATATATATATATGTATATATATATATATTTTTTTAAGGGCATCTACAGATACTTGAGGCCTGTATCATACTTGGGGGTTAGATCTAAATTTATATTACAAGTTTAAAAATTTACCTTAAATCTGGTTTAAAGCAAATGAAAGTTCTAGGGACCAGCAAAACCAATCTGTAGTCTCTCAATCCAAGATATAAAGGGCTCTTACAGAACTTTTTTGAAGATAAACTCCCAATAAAATATACATTATTTGAAGAAACCAGTCACCATGAGGAAGAGCTAACAGAAACAAAAAACAGTAGATTTAGAAGCTTGCAAATTGGAAATTATAACTTCATACAGATGTTGTCTTTTACCATAATCTTGCTCATGCTTTGGTTCTCATTCAGGGTTAATGCAAAACTTTAAAAAATACCTTAATTTCCATCTCTATTATGATTACTGATACTTCTTGAAATCTACCCAAAGTGAGCTAAAGAATGTTTATGTATAAATTTTAACATGGGCCATACAAGGTGGTTCATTTTTATTAGATGGAACTAGAGAGCTGATGCCTGTAAATGGCAAACTGAATTAACTACCAGAATGTACCGATCCCCATGTACTATTTTGAAGCTAGATTATCTGTATACTTTAACGTATTTAGTCTAGCTTCAAAAACTGGATGAATCTGGCTCCTCCAATCCTTTTGGATAGCATTTTTTTAAATGTTAGGAAAAATGAGTCCACAGTTAAAATGAAGAGTTTGTGCACACCTAAATTTATGAAATCGCTTTTAAGTTTAAAAGATTAAAGTTTACAAAGAGAATTCCAAACAGCCTTCACCTTCTAATCACCTATTTAAGCTTGAAATATTCATTCCAACTCTTTTCTTGGTGTAGTAGTCTTTATTTCAATTTGTTTAAAAATATTGACACACTAAAACCAGAAACCACACATGTGATTTTTAAATTTAAGCCAAAACTGGTTTTAAAAATGAAAAACAGTGAAAAGAGAAACACGAAAAATGAAGTGGTCTCATTTAAATCATCCTGATCTATATGTACTTTGACAACGTTTGCATCTTTTAATCTCCAAAATCTTGCTTAAAATGAGAAAATGGAAGCCCAGAGTGGTAACGTGTTCAAGGTGGTACCAGAACATTGAAATCAGGACTCCAGGAGGGAGAAGCCTAGGAAGTGTTTTCCCATCCCCCAGCGCCGACGTTTTTACATTGTCTTCTCTGAACATAAAAACAGAGGACAGATCATTTTTAAGAGGGATTTAGACATCCCTTAGGAGAAAGGTTACAGATTAGCGAGAATCTTTCACAAAATCGAAGAACCAACTCCCAATGAACAGAAATCTATGAGTCGCTGCAGCCTGGGGGAGACCTGGCTACGCTGTTAAACGTGTCTGTTCCTTTTCCACTATTATACACCAGCCCTCTGAAATGATTCTTTGTAATTAAAAGCCTAAATCTGAACATTCTTGAGTCAACTTGCGGGATGATTTCAGCGCAGTTTTGGAATAAGCCACTACAAGCCACGCACCGAAACCCTCCACCACCAACACGTAGAGTGCTCCGCCCCAATAAATTCGAGGGCGCCAAGAGGCAGCACTGTCCTCCCTTTCCGCCACCGACTCGTAGTCACTTCCTCACTGCCTGTTTATCTCCACCTTTATTTCCATCGCTATTTCCCCCTTTACCTCTTGAAGCGATAACCCAACAAGTATAGGAGACAGGGAGAAAGAGCAGCCAGGTCAGGGGAAATGAATGTCTGCGAGGCCACGATTTCTTCACGCAGTTTGTCCGGCACTGACGGAGAGAGCCTCGAAGAGAGCCGGGTCCGGCTGCAGGGGAGAGGGGGCCTTGCGTCCAGAGCTCGATGCGCTGATTGGTTGGTCAGCCGCGGCCGGGGAAGAACCCGGATGTACCTGGGTAGTTGTGTTGGCAATTGGGGTTCTGAGGTTTGGGCGTTTTAGGCGTGCAGGCGAATCGAGGCGGATGGCGCGGGGTTGGGCCGGATTCTCTGAGGAGGAGCTGAGGCGACTAAAGCAGACTAAAGGTAAAGGGACGGGTCTGCACAGATTAAATTCTTGGGTCTGTTAAGGGGAAGGGGCGGGGCTGCAGTTTTTGAGGGGAAGGGGGCGGGGAAAAGGGTTATCTGTGTTAGGGGAAGGAGCTATAAGTGGGAGGAGAGGCTTGAGAGGGCGCCAGAAGTGGATGTACTTGGAGCCACCGCTGGGGGAGGGGGGCAGGCACAGAAGACTGGGGTCTACTTTTAGAAAAGAGACTTCAGGTATTTATTTCAGGGATCTGACTTTTTCCGGTGAAAGGAAGGGGACTTGGGAGAGGAAGTGACCTATTAGGGGGATTGCTGCATAGACCAGTGGTTGGAGGGTTGGGGTCTGAGTAAAGGAAGGAGAAGGGGCGCACACCATATTAGATTTGTGATGAATTTATAGAAGCAGGCAATGATTGGGAAAAAGGATCACAGGGGTCTGAATAAATGCAAAAAGTTGGTGCTTTTCATAAGACATCTGGAGTCTTGCTTTCACCAGCCAGGTGATTTTTGCAGTTCTTTCCAATTCTTGAGAGTCAGCAAACCAAAAGGGTCTTTGAGAAGATAGATGTGAAATATCTAGCTACCTATCTACGCCTCTGTCCATCCATCCATCCATATCTACTGACTTTAGTGTAAGCTAAAATTTTGTGCTTCCTTCTCCAGCTTTATAACGTAATCATTGAATGGACTTGTACAATTTTGTTATCTTTCAGTGAAGAAATTAAGTTTGCTGATACTTTGTGAGAAACTCTTGGTAATATAAAGTGTGCTTTAATTGTGGTTGAAATTTCGTAAAGTTCTGTACGGTGATACTGGCAGCGCACACCACTTCTGTGAGCTTACACCATTCTTGGTGCCGTAACTTATACATTCTGGGAGAAAATTAAATAAGCTCTGCCATGCCTTTAATTAGAGTATGTGAGAAAACTGGATGTTTTCTCAGGTAAGCTTGTGCATTTTTAGCATGGTTCTGAAAATAATCTAGGACTGACAAGTGGAAAAGGAAGTAAATTTGTAATGTAAGGCCAGTGTAGATTATGTAGATCGAGGAAATTTTGACTGGTCCAGAGACCTTTAAAAACATATCATAAAAGTTACACTACAGTTTGTAATTAACTGACATTCCCATGTTCAGATGTATGGAGTACTAGTACCCGTGCTTCTGGTCTGACCAGAAGTTACAGGTATCAGCATCTGCATTAGGGATGCTGATATGAACAAGGCCTCATCCCTGCCTTCAAAGAGCTTATAGTCTAATGAGGAGACAAACTATAATATAATGTGATAGTAGATGTTGTACAAGAGCTTGCTACAGAATTAGCAGGAACTTTACTGTGCTGGTGGTTGGATGGAGCTTGGCAAAATTTCACAGAGATTATGTGCTAGCAGAGGTGAGTTTGCCAGGGGAAAGAAGACTTACTGTAGAAGTCTGAGTTAAACATTGGGTTCATTATGTGGAACTACGTTTCTAAATATCTTCGTAATTTGGCATAGAGAGGGGGTGGAAGGACCTTAACTTAAAGACCTATCATTTCAGTGAGAGGTTAGAGCATAGACGTCAACTCACTAGTCTTTGATCACCTTAACAAAACATCTCAGCATCTTTGTATACTCATAGCCAAACACTGATTGGTATATAGAAGATCTCCCAGCTCTGCTTCTAAATCTTTTTGTCTTGGAGCTCTTATTTATAAGACTAGAACAGCTGAATCTTTAATTTTTAAGGCTCCTTCCAGCTGTTCTCCAGCCTTAAAAATATATTTAAATAATCTATGAAGATGGAGTTGGTTGCCAGCAAAAATAAAGACACGACTACTCTAGAGAAGCCCATATGGGCATTTGGGAAAGTCAAAAAGTTCTTAATAATCTTGTTTATATTGTTTATAATATTAAAAAGCTGGAAACAACCCAAGTGTTCATTAACAAGGGAATGGATAAATAAATTGTGGTATAATCATCCACTGGGCTACTATATGAATAGTATAGTAATATATAGGAATATAGTATATATAGTATAGGAATATATGAACTATAGTCACATGTATTAACATGTATAAATTTCATAAACTTAATATATGAAAAGAACAAATTGCAGAAGAATATATACAATCTGATACCATTTATAGAAATTCAGAATCATACAAAGCAGGTATATTCTTTTAGGAATATAGGAGATATATAAAGAAATTCAAAGGAATGAAACACAAAATTCAGGGTGGTGGGAAGGCAAGGGACTATGAACAAGAAGGGGCAAATACACTTTCAGAAGTACTGATAATTATGAAATCAGGTTAAGCCAATTTAAGCTGCAGTAACACATATCCTTAAAGTATCAGCTGTTTGAATAATAAAGATCTCTTTTTCACTCTAGTTTCATGTCTTCCATGGGTTGACATGGTCACTACACACCATGATTTGGTATTGTCATAGGAGTTCACCATGGCAGGAGAAGATTGAGAATTGAGCATTGGGAATTAAATGCTTCCACCACTAAATGACAGGTGTCACTCCTACTTATGTTTCATTTAGCAAAAGTAAGTCATATGACTTGTAGGACAGGAAGTAAAATTATCTTGTGTGTTCCAAAAGAGGGGTAATGTGTCAGTCCTTGAACATCAGTTACGTCTACTGTAGTCATGTTTTATAAAACTGTGTTATGAGTTTTTATAATTCGTACAAGTTGGATGTGTATATGTAACAGAGACATACATATTATTTAATGTATAGTTTATTTTGTAATAAAAATTGTAAACAAACAGTGCTGTCAATTTCTAATTAAAGAAAATATTCACGAGTTCTTTTTTTTTAATTTTATTTATTTTTGGCTGCATCAGGTCTTCGTTGCTGCGTGCGGGCTTCCTCTAGTTGTAGCAAGCGGGGCCTACTCTTCATCACAGTGCATGGGCTTCTCATTGTGGTGGCTTCTCTTGTTGCGGAGCACAGGCTCTAGGCGCACAGGATTCAGTAGTTGCAGAATGTGGGCCCAGTAGTTGTGGCATGCGGCTCTCTAGTTGTGGAGAGCAGGCTCAGTAGTTGTGGCGCACTAGCTTAGTTGTTCCATGGCATGTGGGATCTTCCTGGACCAGGGACCGAACCTATGTCCCCTGCATTGGCAGGCAGATTCTTAACCACTGTGTCCCAAGGGAAGTTCTGAGTTCTTTTTTCTAGATACTAGTTCCTTGCCAGTTATATTATGAATATCTTCTCACAGTATGTAATTTATCTTTTAACTTTTATCTTTTAATGAAGAAAGTATTTAATTTTAATATGGACAGATTTGTTAGTTCTTCTTTTATAGTCAACATTTTCTGTGTTTTAAGAAATTAGCACCCTACTGTAAGTTCTAAAAGATATTAATCCCTATTTTCAATTAAGAATTTTTAAAAATCGTTTTTATTATAAGCTGTAGCAGATTCAAAACATTGCGTAAAGAAATGTGTTTCTGATGTGTTTTAAAGTGTTGATTTGACATTTAAGTCCTTAATCCATTTGGTGAGTGTTTTGTTTGTTTTTATATGGTATGAGGGATAGATCTGATTTCATCTTTTCCATATAGATAACCATTTTTCCCCCGGGTCCATTTATTGAAGAGATCCCACCTTTTGTTGTTGATTTGCTATGCTACCTCTGTTGTACAGCAGTGCTTCAAACATGTATGAGCTTGTTTCTCTGTTCTTTATTCTAATCCATTGGTCGTCTTATCTATGCCTGCACTGATACCACAGTGTTTTAAAGTTTTGCAATATTCCTGATAGCCAGTAGTCTAGTCCCCTTGTTCTTTTTCTTTGTAAGTTTCCTTGCTATTCTTGAACTTTTACCCCTTCATATAAAAATTTTGTGATTTTACCAAATTTCATGGAAAACCCAGTTGAAATTTTTATTGGAATTGCATTGAGTCTTTAGATCAATTTGGGGAGATTTCACATTTTCACATTGTGAACACTACCACTAACACAGTATGTGTCTTCATTTATTTAGGTCTTCTTTAATATCTTCTAATAAAATTTTAGAATTTTTCCTGTAGAGGTTTTGAACACCCGCTTGCTAGATTTGTTCCTAGATACTTGATAATTTCTAGTATTGAAATATCTTCTCTTTAATTATATTTTCCAATTGCTGCTGACATATGAAGAATACAAACAAGCCAAAAGAAAAATCAACAAAAGATATGAATATATATTTCTTAGGGAAATATGAAGAGATGCTTATCACCATCAACAATCAGAATTGCAAATCAGGACCACAGTGAGATACTACTTCATACACATTTGATTGACAAAAACCAGTCTGATACTATTATATATTGAAGAGAAAGTGCATCCACAGGATCTTATACATTGCCAGAGGGAATGCACTTTGGAAAGCAATTTGACATTTCTCCTAAAGTTATACTTTATGACACAACAGTTCCTAGATGGTATCTAAGGTAAATTCTTGTACCTATACAAGAGGAGACATTAAAATTAAATTAGCATTAAAATTGAATGGCTAAAGCCACATGAACAATATGGATGAATATTGGCAATATCATATTAAGTTAAAGAAGATTACATCCACCATGACACCCTTTATATAAAGTTAAAACAAAATAAAATTTTAAAGAAATATTTGTAGATGCAGTATGACATAAAAAGCAAAGGAAGGGAATGATCAACACATGATTCAAATGATGGTTGTCTTGGTAGGAGAAAGTAGAGCGTAAAGGATATAGAACAAAGTTCACAAACTCAGCCTCTTGGATTGATTTAACGCAGAAATGTGTTTGTCTTTTTATTTTTCCTTTTTTGGATTATCTAATCTTTAAATTTCTTTTTAAATTAATAGTGGTGAAAATACTTCTAGTCCACTTCTCTTCCCAGTATATTCCTATTACCATTGTTTTTGGATCAGACCAAGTGCTAGTTCAGCATTGAATTGTGAGCAGAAGTGTTATGTCACTACTGGGTCAGAGCAATTAATTGCTGAACCAGGACCTTCCTGAGCTCTCTTCTCACCTGCCATGGGGGCTAGCAACACTAAATGGCTGTGCAGTCAGCCTGGAGCCCTAAGAGACTGATCAGCAGAAAGCTGCTGCTGGCCTTCAGTTGGCACATGGCATTAATGAGAAATAAACCTTTGTTGTTTAAAACCACAAATATTCCAGGGTTCTTTGCCTCTACAGCATAACCTAGACTTTCTTGATTGATGCAATTCCCTATATTTTACATAAAAATCTGAATTTTTCTGGTGAAAAATCAAAATGTCTGATAACACTGACCTAAATTTTTTAGTGACAGCTGCCATTTTTAATGGCTAGAGGTGGCTATGGATTGCCCCCTTTAAACTGTACTTCTGCTCCCAGTTTACCACAGTCTTCTGGATACTTGCAGCCCCCAATGTAAGTATGTAAAACAGTATGTTCCTTTTTTTTCCAGTTCTTCCTAAAAACCTAATTTTTTTTAAGAGCAGTTTTAGGTTCATGGCAAAATTATGAGGAAGATACAGAGGTTTCCCATTTACTCCCTGCCCCCACATGTACATGGCCACCCCCATTATCAACATCTTCCACCAGAGTGGCACATTCGTTATAACCTACATTGACCCATCATTATCACCCAAGTCTACAGTTTACGTTAAGGTTCACTCTTGGTGGTGTACATGCTATGGGTTTGGCCAAATGCATAATGTCATGTATCTGTCATAGTATACAGAGTATTTTCACTGCCCTAAACATCCTCTTTTCTCTTCTTATTCATCCTTTCTCTCCTCAGTCCTTAGCAGTCACTGATCTTTTTACTGTTTCCGTAGTTTTGCCTTTTCCAGAACGTCATATAGTTGGAATCATACAGTATATAGCCTTTTCAGATTGTTTTCTCTCACTTAGTAGTATGCAGTTAAGGTTCCTCCATGCTCTGTGTGGCTTGACAGCTTATTTCTTTTATTTTTAGCATTGAATAATATTCCAGTGTCTGTGTGTACCACAGTTTATCCATTCACGTACTGAAGGACATCTTGGTTGCTTCCAGGTTTTGGCAATTATGAGTAAAGTTTCTATAAACATCCATGTTCAGGTTTTCGTGTGGACATGAGTTTTTATTGCCTTTAAAATATCAGTGAGGGCTTCCCTGGTGGTGCAGTGGTTGAGAATCCGCCTGCCGATGCAGGGGACACGGGTTCGTGCCCCAGTCCAGGATCCCACATGCCGCGGAGCGGCTGGGCCCGTGAGCCATGGCCGCTGAGCCTGTGCATCCGGAGCCTGTGCTCCGCAATGGGAGAGGCCACAACAGTGAGAGGCCCGCGTTCCGCAAAAAAAAAAAAAAAAAAAAAAAGCAGTGAGCACGATTGCTATATCGTATGGTAAGAGTATGTTTAGTTTTGTGAGAAACCACCAAACTGTCTTCCAAAGTGACTACCATTTTGCATTGCTACCAACAACAGAAGAGTTCTGGTTGCTCCGCAACCTCACCAGCATTTGGTGTTGTCAGTGTTACAGATTTTTGGCCATTCTAATAGTTGTGTAGTGGTATCTTGTTTTAATTTGCATTTCCCTGATGGCATGTGATTTGGAATCTTTTCATATGCATATTTGCTGCATGTGTATCTTCTTTGGTGACAAGGTGTCTGTTAAAGGTCTTTGGCCCATTTTTTAATCAGGTTGTTTTCTTACTATTGAGTTTTTAGAGTTCTTTGTATATTTTACTTTGTATATTTTAGATAACAGTCCTTTTTTATCAGATGTGTCTGTTGCAAATGTTTTCTCCCAGTTTGTGACTTGTCTTCTCATTCTTTTGACATTGTCTTCCACAGAGCAGAAGTTTTTAATTTTAATGAAATTCAGTTTATCAGTTATCTCTTTTATGAATAGTGCCTTTTGGTGTTATATCTAAAAAGTCATTGCTGTGCCTGAGATCATCTAGATTTTCTTCTGTGTTGTCTTCTAGGAGTTTTATAGTTTGGAGTTTTACATTAGGTCTATAATCCATTTTGAATGAAAGGCATAAGGTCTGTGTCTAGATTTATTTTTTATTTTTTATTTTTATTTTTTGCGGTACGCGGGCCTCTCACTGTTGTGGCCTCTCCCGTTGCGGAGCACAGGTTCCGGACGCGCAGGCTCAGCAGCCATGGCTCACGGGCCCAGCCACTCCGCGGCACGTGGGGTCTTCCTGGACCGGGGAGCGAACCCGTGTCCCCTGCATCGGCAGGCGGACTCTCAACGACTGCGCCACCAGGGAAGCCCGATTTATTTTTTTTTTTTGCTTGAGGATGTCCAGTTGTTCCAGCACCAGTTGTTGAAAAGAATATTTTTATTCCATTGTATTGCCTTTGCACCCTTGCCAAAGATCAGTTGACTGTATTAATATGGGCCTATTTCTGGGCTCTCTGTTCTATTCCATTGATCTCTATTCTTCTGCTGATACCCACTGTAGTTTATAGTAAGTATTAAAGTCAAGTAGTGCCAGTCCAGCTTTGTTCTTCAATATTATGTTGGTTATTTTGGGTCTTTTGCCTCTCTATATAAACTTGAGAATCATTTTGTCAATATCCATAAAATACCTTGCTGGGATTTTGATTGGTATTGCGGTGAATCTATAGATCAAATTAGGATGAACTGACGTGGACATCTTGACAATGCTGAGTCTTCTTACCAATGAATATGGGATATCTCTCCATTTATTTAGTTCCCTGATTTCATTCGAGTTTTGTAGTTTTCCTCACAGATCTTGTACATATTTTGTTAGATTTATACCTAAGTAATTCTTTTTTTTGAGTGCTAATGTAAATGTTACTGTGTTTTTTATATCAAATTCCACTTGTTCATTGCTGCTAGGAAAGTAATTGATTTTTGTATATTAATCTTGTATTCCGTAACCTTGCTATAATGACTCATTAGTTCCAAGAGGTTTTTTGTCATATGTTTAATCCTTAAGTGACCTGATTTGTTGTTTGGGAGTTTAAAAGTTAGCATTTTTAATCTCATAGATAGGTTCTGTGAAAATGCAAAATAAAATGGAAGCTGCATTACTGACTTTCAGAGGGATATTAATAATTCAGCTAACAAGTGTAACTGAAAGGTAAGCAGGCTCCATGACATTTTCTGATGGTGTGAATAAAGATGAGTAGCCAAGAATAAGTTTCTGTTGCAAGATGTAGTACTCTACTTTGTGTTTCTGTCTAAAGTCAACAATAACATTTTACTTTTGATTGTATGTCTTTGAAAATATTTTCTTTAATTCTTACACCAACTCCATGAGATAAGTAGAGCAAGTAAATTTTCAACCAGTTTGACAGATGAAGAAACTGAGGTATAGAATAATTAATTGACTTGCCTAAGGTTACTGAGGTGTGGAGAAAAGCAACACCAGAACTTTGACTCCAAAGCTTTTAACTCTCCTTTGGGAAATTTAAATATTAAGCTTATGTTGTTTCAAAGGTCAATATGCAGGATTTAAAAAACCCATTTAGTTCATTCATTAGAACTTATCATAGTTTCATTTCTCAGGCATTTTGTAAAGAATATCTCTTACAGATCTTATTTAGTATAGTATGAATGTGAGTCAAGATTCTCCAGTTGTCTGACCTACAAGGTTAACACTGGTATGGACAATCCAAAAAGTACAATAGAAGTGTTATCATTTAGTTCGTAATGCTTTTAAACAAAATTTCTCCTGATTGTTTTATCTTCCTCTATTGCTTTGCTCAGGCTGCTATTAAAATTAACTTGCATACATTGATTAAAGGCTAACTACACTTTGGGGAACACAGCCCTGGACTGTTTGGAAGATGAAAGAAAACAATGTAGAGTTAACTAGCATTCCTAAAATTGAGAGACTTCATTCAGCTATACTTTGTGTATCATGTCTACCTATGTATCAAATTACCCTAAGATCTGTTAAAATTTAAGAAAGATGAAGCCTATTTGAAAACAACCACCATTTTATTTCAAAAGAACAGACAGAACCATAAATCAAATTTAAGACATATCAGAGAATTCATTTGTCTACCTACTTTGGTCATATTAGATTCTTTTGGCAGTTAGCAAACCAAGTTGAAACCTTGCTTTGTATTCTAAGGCCTAACTCACAGACAAATGGACCTCCTCAAAGATAATTGAGAACTAAGGTAGTTTTTATTAAATATTAACGGTATGATCAGAGAACTGTCAAAACTCTGCAAGAAGATGGCTGTGTTTCTCTGGGATTTTAAGAAAGAGAAGGGGAGAAAAACTCTGCAAAATTATCAGAGTTTAATGTTAATGCTTTATTTTCTTAGAGAAATTATAATTATTTGCTGCTCACACAAAGGAATTTTTCTCCATTCTCTTTTTTATATAGATCCATTTGAACCACAGCGGCGTCTTCTCCCTGTGAAGAAAAGTCGACAGCAACTTCAGCGAGAAAAAGCCCTTCAAGAGCAAAGCCAAAAACTTGGACTTCAAGATGGATCAACCTCATTACCTCCAGAGCAGCTGCTTTCTGCACCAAAACAAAGATTTAATACTCAAAGACCATGTTCTTCTCCCCCCACTCCCCCCACTCTCACCTCTCCTATTGGTGATGGAAAATCACAGGGTATTGAAAGTCAACCAAGGGAACTAGGACTTAAGAATTCCCATGAAGGTCACAAAAATGCTGAGGTTCTACCTCCAAAACCAGATTGCAAATTGGAAGAAAAGAAAGTGGAATTGTTAGTAAGTCTGTACATCCATGAGACTTTTTTCCATTTTACCATTTTTTTCCCATTGGCCTTTGAAGAAATACAGTTTTAACATTTTGTTTGTTTTATATTCTAACGTAGAAATGTAATGAATAAACTATTGAAAAATAGCTACCACCTAAATATAAGTAGCAGTGTTACGCACTTTTTCTGTTCTATGTTATTTAGTCTTTACAGCAGTCTTACAATGCATGTCCATTATTTTCACTTTACAGATGAGATATCTTGGACTCAAAAGATACTGTATTCCCAAAGTGAATACACCACTAATAAGTAGCAGAGTTGGGGTTCACAACTCTGGATCCAGAGTCTATGCCCTTTACACTCACCAGAACTGGTTCTTATATGCATGATACTCCTCCCCAAATTGAACCCATTCTTTCAACTTCCAGATTGCATCTCCATTGGCCCAGAAAAGGGTACTTCTGAAGAGACCTGAAGGGATGGTCAAAGGAAAGAGTATTGGAAATTGAGAGGACTAATTAAATAATTCAGCTGCATCATTAGATTTCTTTATTTAATGTGTTTGTATTAGAAACCACCTGCAGAATTTGGTTTAGCCACATTTTTGTGGAAATTACCATTCTATGACTTGTGAATTCTTATAATCAGAATTTTTTTTTATTATATAGTTTATGTTTGAATATCCACTCTTTATTTCCTCCTGATTTATCACTCACAGGGAAGAAAGAATGGTATTTGTTTCTGTTTTCCATTTTCCAAGTCTTTTTCAAAGTGTCTTACATTTTTTCTAATCTCACCTATTTTTCCAATCTCTGCTAATCCAGATTCTGTACTGAGTTTTAAGTGTTTCCTGCCCACCAGGGGTTTACAGCCAAGAAATCATTTTGACAAGAGATAGAAAGCCACATGAAGTATGAGACCCAAATTAAACAAGTGCATACGTTTAATGTCTTAAGTGTAGTTTACCAGCAAAGTCCTGAGACAAGTTGTTGCAGGGGTGTGTAAATTGAGCTGGAGAATTTAGACTGAATGTCATTAGGAAAATTATTCTCTTTTTAGGTACTTGAGAAGATATTCATAGAAGACATGTAATCTCAGGAACTGTTGTTAAAACGGAGAAATTCTGAGGCTCTAAGAGGGGGAAAGGAAAACTATATACTAGAGAAGGTCAGAGATGATATTTCACTTTTCTGAAAGAGGCACAAGATAAGCCAGAAAATAGTAGAGAATTAAGGAAGTGAAGAAGGACTTGGAAGCAGAAGATGCCTGCCTAGTGAGTTCCTTGATGCTGTAATACACCAGCAAGACCCCTGAAGGAGAGATGCCCTGATAAAAATAATGGTTAGAGAAAATCCAGGTGTCACTGTTGCACACCATTTGGGTGCTGGGTGAGCTGGAACTAAGGTATCTGGGGAGGAAGTACCTGCAGATAGTAAAAATGAGAAAGGACCAATGCCAGCACTAAGGTGGAGGCTGTAGGAATGGAGAGAAAAGGATAATTTTGCAAGTGGTTACTAGGTCTGGGAATAGAGATTTTTGATATAATGGCTGTGAGAAATGACACTAATAGGAACAAATAGCTTTGTCATTACCTTGTTTAATTTGAGTTGACATTAAGTTCATGAATTTACAGGAAATTTTAATATATTTCTTTTAGAATTGGAAAGATTGGAAGACAATTCATGTTTGCAGATCTTTGGAGTTTTTCTTTAGCCCAACATTCAAGTCTTAGTTCATAGTGTTTCACTCTGTTTAAAGTGTTTAAGAGCTAGAAAGAAGTGAGCAAATTGTAAGAGAATGTATGAAATAAACATTGGTTATTGTGCTAAGGGTTATTACATGGGGAAGATGTGTATTATAGAAAACTATAAAAGATATGAAATTAGTTACAGAACAACTTATTTTGCTTTCTATTTTGCATATAATGCATGATTAACTTAAACAAGTTTCTTTGTACTCCTAAAAAATGCCATAGTACTCTGGCTTCCAGTTTGGGTTCCTAGATTATATATGTATAATGGATTTCAAAGGACCAATTTATATAAGCCTTCTTTACTTCAAATCATAGTCTTTGTTCCTATTAGAACAAAATAATGAGCTACAGACGGGTTCCTTTTAAGAGGACTTTTGAAAGACGGGTTCCTTTTAAGAGGACTTTTGATTAAATTTTATACTTAGGAACTGAGACTGGTAAGATTTGGAATGGGGTTTCAGAAACTCATTTTTATACTTTTGCTCCCTAGGCAAGAAAAATCTCGTTGGGAAGTCCTCCAACAAGAACAGCGGCTAATGGAAGAGAAAAATAAACGTAAGAAAGCTCTTTTGGCTAAAGCTATTGCAGAAAGGTGAGGCACCTGAACCAGGAGAGCTTGTTTGTAATCTGTAATTAGTTTTGTCATGTTTTATATTTATTTTCCTATGTCTGTTCTAATAAATGGCGTTTCCTCTACAACCATTACTTTTAAGACCTACTAAACAAATTATGCTTTACAAATGATACTGGAATTACAGTCTTAATTTATTAAGGAGGGCTTCTTAAGCATAGATTATAATGTATTTATGAATACAGGGGCAATTAAAACTTAAGGATCATCATCAGTGTTTTTAGTTTTGACCATCTACACGTTCATAAGGGAGCAGTAAATAGCTATCAACATAAGTAAATCAGCAACAAATGCAGGTTTTAATTTTCACATAGGCCTTTATCATCTGACATGTAGAGGAATAAGATTATTCCACATAAGTGACTTATACACCCACAAATCCTAATTGTATTTCCTATGGCCATTTTTCTTAAATGATGTATCCTGCCCCCACTGATAAAAGATACATGATATAATTTAACTTTTTATCCTTGACTGTGGGTCACCATTATGAGCATTGTCCCATACTGTATACAATTCAGTTTTTCTCTCACCTTCCAGAGTGAGCTTGTCAGCGATCTCTTTTCCTTTACTGCACTATACAAGCCTTGAACAACAACATTCCTATTTGAGCCACTTTTCCCATCCCTCACCCACTCTTCCCTTTTTGTAGTTTCTAGTGTGCTGTGGCCTTAGGAAACCAAGCTCAGTCAATAAAGCAATGATTGAGAATAGTGAGAACTAAATGCAAACAAGTATTCAGAGGCATTTTCTTTTTAGATCTCCAGAAAAGTCTGGCACAACTATTACTCATTAAAGCTGGTGTATGTGTCAGGGGGAGAGGAAGGAATAGGGATGGACAGAAAGGCACGTGGGTATAAGAGTAATTCAGGATTTTATCTGCCAAAGGGATGTATGTATTTGAAAATAATGATTTTTTTTTCTTACTGGTACACCTTGATCTTTCATGAAGCATAGGAAATATTCAACTTACTGAACTTATGTTTCAAGAAGAAAAACAATGTGATTATTGAAAAATGATTATTGAAAAGCATTTTAGTAGTCTTCAGTTTGGAAGAGGTTGGGGAGGCTGTTTACTCGGGATTTTACAAAAAGATTTACAGGCTCAGCACTTACTCTTCTCTATGTGCTTTTGATTTAAGACAGAAAGTATTACTGTAGACAGAAGTGTAAGGAAATATAACCTGATTAGATTATTACTAAATGGATAGTGAATCACTTGAAGTAAAAAGATCACGTGGTTAACTTTTGTAGGCAGAAAATAAGGGTAAATGCATAATGGAGTAGAAATCAGGAGAATGTATTGCAGTATAGTGGTTTTATTGGTAGTTTTATTCTCCTGTGAGAATGTGTATGAAATTTTGAAATGAGTGGAATTGTGATTAAAGGTTGGCTTTTGTATTTGTTTATTCTGTTTCTTAAGTAGATGATGTACTTGGGGTTGGAGAGAAGGCTGAGGTTGCTTCTAAACAAAAGAACAAAAAGAGTGTTTGGTTTTGAGCCCCAGAAAGAAGAATTTTGAGGACCTATAGTTTTCCTAAAGAAGAGGAATCAAAGAAGTTTGGGGAAATGAATCTTAAGAAAATTAAAACCGATTGACATATACCCGCTACTATATATAAAATAGATAACTAATAAGAACCTACGGTATAGCACAGGGAAGTCTACTCAATACTCTGTAATGGCCTATATGGGAAAAGAATCTAAAAAAGAGTGAATATATGTATATGTATAACTGATTCACTACTGATTCACTTTGCTGTACATCTGAAAGTAACACAACATTGTAAATCAACTATACCCCAATAAAAATTATTAAAAAAATAAAACCAAGCAGATGTTCTCAGACTTACAAAGGAATGGTGTTTAATGTAGGCATCTGTTCTTGGCGTCCACTAAGTATCAGACAAATGAAAGTAGGCTTAGCAAGAAGAGTTTAAGGCTGGAATTTGGAAAGCTGTGTTCAGTATTCCAGCATATCCAGTTCTCTATACAGATACGTCCTTTTAGTGCTTATTCTCATCCTTATGGAATGAATATAGGCCTATGAGTGAACTCTCTATTGTTTTTTTTTTATTACTTTTTTTCTTGTGTATAAAAAAGTATATACTAATATATAATTTGGACTAGTAAGGAGGAAAAGTGCAAATGCAGTTTTATAGATATACCAAAATGTTACTAGCATTTGTTTTATCTCAATTTTTCTGTTTTTTTTTTAATTCTTAAAAATTACATATTATAATCATATTGGGTATACAGTAGCTTGCTTTTTTCACTTATATTGTGTATGGATACATGATTTTAAAATGTTTTTATTTTTCCACTCATATTCTTCATTTTATAGATCTAAAAGAACTCAGGCAGAAACCATGAAACTAAAGAGAATCCAGAAGGAGTTACAGGCTTTAGATGACATGGTGTCAGCTGACATTGGAATCCTCAGGAACCGGATTGATCAGGCCAGCCTTGACTATTCATATGCTTGGTAAGTTGGGGGAATGGAACTCTCAACAAGGAGTTTAATTTAGTTAACGTTTATTGCTGGCTAGGCCAGGGCATTTATATATATCATCATTAAGCCTCATAATGACCCTATTAGGCACTGTATTTATTCCAGTTTTATACTAAATCAAGTATCTCCTTTTTGAAGTCTTCCTTAACTCTGCCCTACCCATTAACCTTGTTTATATCCCTGTTAGAGCATTTCTTGCATTATTTATTTACATTTTAGTCTTTCCTGCTAAACCATCAGCTGTTTAATATTTGAGACTCTTTAAATGTCTAAATGACTTGCCCCAGAACTCTATGTATTATTCTAACACCAAGTCTATGCTCTTTCTTTTAAAAATTTTGATTCTGTGAGATGGTATAGCGACTAGCCTATTTCTCATTTCAGTTTTCATCAAAGGAAGGAGATTTAGTTTATTTTTTAAAACCTTTGAGTATTTGAAAGAAAATACCACTCTGTCCTGAAAGCTTGAAGTTTTTTCTTTTTTTTCAATTATACTCTATATAAAATGGTTTGCTATCATGTGTTTCCTTGGTTTCAATGATTGACATTTTTTTAAAGAGAAAAAATCATCATTGCATATTCTCAAAACAAACTAACACATGTAAAGAATTACATGAGCTTTGCAAACAGATAAAAGCAAAAAATTAAGCCCAATTTCAGGGTTATCAGTCCTTTCAACGTTGCTTTAATCATCCTGGTTTGTCCTTTTTCACAAGGGACTGCTGTGTTAGTGACTCGGTTTTGAATCTTTCTCTGTAACACTAGAAATCAGAGTGCCGCATTAGTCCAGGGTAAACCACAGCATCAGAATGTTTATATAACAATTTAATAAAGCGGAAATGCTTGATTGTGGTTTTTTTTTTTTTTTTTTTTTTTTTTTTTTTTTTTTTTTTTTTTTTTGGCGGTACGCGGGCCTCTCACTGTTGTGGCCTCTCCCGTTGAGGAGCACAGGCTCCGGATACGCAGGCTCAGCGGCCATGGCTCACAGGCCTAGCTGCTCTGTGGCATGTGGGATCTTCCCGGACTGGGGCACGAACCCGTGTCCCCTGCATCGGCAGGCAGACTCTCAACCACTGCGCCACCAGGGAAGCCCTGATTGTGGTTTTTAATTCACTGTTTATTGTTTAAGAAAGAGGTTTGTGGTGTCCTTGTGATTTTTGTAATTGTTGTTTGACCATATGCTCTTAGACCTAATGGGTTGCTTTTATTAATTAACTGTGTAAATTAATGCCATCAGTAGCTGATAACTTGTGGTTCCATTTCTATTAATAAGGTCATTAAGAAGGTAACCAAGATTTTATTAAGATTAAACTAAGCCTAGATTTTTAGCACATTTTATTCTCTGTAACTTAAGTTTGCCAGAGGAACATTTTTATGCCTTTGTAGCTCCTTAAATGAATTCCGATTATTCTCGATATCTCCACAGAAAAATCATTTGATCGTGTTTTTTTGTTTGTTTTTTGTGGTACGCCGGCCTCTCACTGTTGTGGCCTCTCGCGTTGAGGAGCACAGGCTCCGGACGCGCAGGCTAAGCGGCCATGGCCCACGGCCCAGCCGCTCCGCGGCATGCGGGATCCTCCCGCACCGGGGCACAAACCTGTGTCCCCTGCATCGGCAGGCAGACTCTCAACCACTGCGCCACCAGGGAAGCCCTGATCATGTTTTAATTTTGTCCTAGGGGAGGCTGAAGAGGATGCCTTTGTACATTGAAAATTATATAAGAAATGTCATAGTTTTAGCCTTCAGAGAACCACAAAGAAGGTGGGATTCTGGTTAAAAGAGAAGACATCCCATAGTATATGAATATTTTTAATGACATTTTAGTACATTTTTATATAGTAAAAAGATTTTATATGGTAAATTTTTACATCTCTTAAGCTAAAGATGACAGTTTATCATGTTACGAGTATTGACATAGATATATGTGAATATCCTTATCGTATGTGTGAGGTTATTTTTAAAAACATAAGCTCTTGAGTTAAGTCAAAGAGAAGCCACTGACAATTTAGATTAGAACCAGGGTTGTATCTTGTTCATGCATAAGATTAAGACAATATTTTCTAAATTTACATCTGTGGTTATTACGAAATTATAGATTGGTGATATAGTGTTAAGGTCTAGATTTCTACTAGAAGATAATCCCCAGGGCAGTCAGTTTCTGTGGTTCTGTGGGAGATTTCCTTGATTTTTTTTTTTTTAATAAAAACATTGTAGTTCTGTAGTGGCTGGCATGGTGCTGTGTCCACAAAATGTTCTTGTATACGACTAGGCCAGAATTTGTCCTAAAATTGGTTTCTGTAGAGCAGTATCAGGGTATCCACCTCTGAGGAGATGGCACTTGGAGTGTCCCAGCGGAGAGAGTTGTCACTGCTGCTGTTCACAGCTGTGATTACAGTGCTGCCATGTGCTGCGCAGGCAGCTTGTAAAACTAGAGTAGCTGCCTGTAGAACATTTCTTTAACCCTCAGTATACCAGGAAAAACAATGATCACCATTTGCCATCGATGTTTAATAGATGGTCCCATACGCACATGCACACATACACGTGTAAACATATATACATAAATGTTTTAAGTCATTTTATGAATAATTTAAAGAAGTAAGAATAAAGGATTGTGGAAAACACCTTTGTTAAAAAATTTTGTATCAAGTAATGTTTGACTGCAAACATTACAAAAAGCTAAAAGAATATCATTATATCCTTGCAGCCACACAGGATGGTCCAGGTACTTGTAAATTATTGTATGATAAAATTCTTCCTCTTGAAATTATTAACTCTGGGAGAATAACGTATTTCCTTTTTATCCTCAGAAATATATTTTTCACTCATTGATTCTTGAGTTTGAGAAAATTCATCTAGGATGTGTTTTTCTGAAGACTCATACTCTGAGATTTCACTTACATGGTCAGTTTTACCATCTAGAATCTAGCCTGTCTCTGCATTTATATTGATTTGCTAGGGCTGCCATAACAAATTACCAAAAACTGGGTAGCTCAAAACAACAAAAATTTATTCTCTTATGCTTTTGGAAACCAGAAGTCTGAAATCAAGGTGTCAGTGGGGTTGTTATTCCTTCAGAGACTCTAGGGAAGAATACATTCCTTGCCTCTTCCAGCTTCTTCTGGTGGATGAAGACATTCCTTGGCTTGTGGCCACACTACTCAGTGTGGGTCTCCATAGTCTCATTGATTCCTCCTGTTTTCTCAAAAGTTCCTCTGCCTTTTTCTTAAAAGAATACATGTGATTGCCCAGCTGGATAGTCCAGAATAGACTCCTCTCAAAATCTTTAACTTAGTCACATCTTTTGCCATTTAAGGAAATGTTCACAGGTTCTTGGGATTAAGAAATGAGTATCTTGGGGGGGGGGGTGTCATTTTTTAGCCTCCACAACATGCATCGTTTGATTTGTCTAATAACTGCAAAATGTCTTCATCTGTCAATTTTCTTTGTCATTCTGGGTAGAAAATGAAAAGTAATACTTCTCATCAGAACAGGGAAAGCTAAGAGCAGATTACAAGTGTGGTATTTCCAGTCTTCTTTTATACCTTATTTAAAGGTGATGTAATACTTCGGCAAAACAGTGAGGAAACTAAGCGATGATGATTTATTTCATTATAGTATCATCCTTTTAGGTCATTCCATCATTCTCTGTTTTCTTATTATTTTAATTTTTTTAGCATAAATGTGAATAATTGATGAGTAATGAGTAAATAATTCCTAGGGTGATGAAATGGCAAAATGTTTCAAGATATAGGAAAAAATATATTTCAACAATCCCATAATGTATCTTAGGTTTATAAAAGTGGATCCATATAGTAATTGCAAAATATAATTAAAGTCTGTTTTTCAAAATATAAGTAAATTTTCTCTTTGTTCTCTGGAATACTTCTAAGAAAGGATAAAAATTATGATATGTTGATCCTTACAAATAGAACTGCTCAGGAAAGAAACTGAAGAACTAAGTATTTCAGTGGAACCTAATGACATGCCAAGGGTTAATGGTGTTTCTAAAAATTTCGGGGAACCAAAACCAAGAGACAGTTTCTAGAATCCTTTAAATAAGATTCATTAAATCATTCAACATTCCTTTAAAATAATAAAACAATTCTATAATTACATTTCCAGTTCAATTTGTCTTACTGTGTTGTGTATAATGCTCTTATTATTCTGTTCCAAAGTATGTCTTCATACTCTGATTTGGTATTATCCCCCTGACCCCCAGACTCATAGAGCAGTTTGTGAAACTAATCAATATTTTGAACATAAATCACTCTGTAAAAAAAATATATATATATATATATATGCTTGTTTCTGGCCAGAAGGACTTTAAATAAATAAACAAAATGCAGAATCTTCAGTGATTTTCCAGGGTGAAAGATCATTGGAAACCTAGGGACCTATTTGCAAATTTTAATTTCAATTCAGCATTCATGAGCCCAGTCAGTAAATCTTTACTAACTGACTTTGGCTGAGGGAGACCACAGACTTGCAGAGAAGGGAGGTTTGAGCTGGGGGGAGAGACAAGATATGTATACCAATAGAGAATGTTGTCAGAGCTCTTAAGCTTGATGAAAGAACATTCATAAACAGGATATGTTATTAAGTATGGAAATAAGGGATCCAGATACCCAACACAGCTCCTTTATAACAATTCTTTTAACATAGGGGTAATTGAAGAACATCTAGTTCTCATTCTTATATTTACTAGATGACAGTAAAAAAAATGAAATATGAGAAATGAACATAATATAAATAAGTTTTCAAATATAAACACCAAGTCCTTAAATTATACATAATTTTAATTTTAGATACATGTTTAGTGGTATACTAACAGTGCTTTTTTATTCTGGCACTCTGAAGAAGAAGTTCTGTTTCTTGAATGCCTACCAGGCACTGGGCTAGACACTTGCCCTGTTTATTCTATTTAATGCTTAATTAACACTCCTATGAGGTGTTATTATCATCACCATTCTACAGATAAACCAAGACTTAGTTCAAGAAACCATCCCTGGTCACCATACTGGAATTTTCAGTCACTGCATGCCTTTTCTCCAGCCTCTTCCACAGGAACCTGGCTGTGTTTTGTATTCATGATGCTGAGCCTGGGACACACCTGATAAGAACAAGGATGGGAACTCCAAAACATTTAATCCATAGACTAAACTGGGGTGCATGGCATGGCCTGGCACTAAGAGTTCTGTTTAAACTGATACGAATCAAGCCAAGCCAACCCAGGCCCTCCCTCTGGAATTTTGGGATTGGAGCACTGAGGGATTGAGTGGAGTGAATTTGATGTCAAGGCAAGCTGGTGGCCATATTGGGCTGTGAATATGATAGGAAAGCCTAAATGAGAGAAACTGTGGTTTCTCAGCATTAGCATGAGCAATAGCCTTTGATTCTGATGACATGCCTGTGAGATTGCCTCTTGTATCCTACAATAAAACCCATTTTTTACCTGAGTGAGTATGACTGAATATCTGCTCATTACATCCAGAAAAAGCCTTCAACAAAGGAGGTACACACATAGTAAATGGCAAAGGCAGGTTTTGAACCCTGGCTTCTCTAAAAGCAAGGCCTTCTATTTTTTCACTATATTTCCCTCCAAGACAGAGAATCTTGCATAAGGAGATATACCTGTTTCTTTTTTGCTATAACTCTAGTATTAGAAATTATTTATTATGTTGAGTAAGGTAAGGCAGTCATAACAGGTAAGGCATCATGGCCTTCACAACTGTTAGTGGTAACTAAATAGAATAATTAGTTGGTAGGTACCATCCTGTTTTCTGGGCAAAAAGAAAAGCAACGCATTATATGGAAAAGGCAAAAAAGAAGAAAAAAAAGAAAAAGGAAGATTGCAAAGTGACTTCCCAAGTAGAATTACCCTACTTCAAAAAAGTCTGGCACTACCTACCTATGGAGTTTCTATATATGTAAAATAATAAACTTATCTTAATAAAAGTCTAACAGTAGTCTGTTACAGAGTGGAGAGGGTGAAAACAACTTAACCTGGGGCTTCTCAACTGGGGGCAGTTTTGCCCCTTAGGAGACATTTGGTAATGTCTGGAGACATTTTTGGTTCTCACAACCAGTGGGTGCTACTGACAACTAAGGAGAGAAAGCCAGTGATGCTCTACACATCCTGCAATGTACAGGACAGCTCCCCACAACGAAGAATTACATGGCCCAAGTTGTCAGTAATGCTGAGGTTGAGAAACCCTGCTTAAACCTATCCTGAAGTTTTCTTTTCTACTTGGTGTTTACTTCTTACTCTCACCCAGTATCATTGGGCTGGCTGTGCTCTGTCATTTCTGAACCACTGTCCATGTCCTTCTCCACCAAACTTTTTCTTCCTTTTCTACTCCATTAATCAAAAGATATAGATTTTCTACTTTCTCCATCTCTTATTATTTTATCTCTCATAAATTTAACCAGTTGTGTGCTGGAGCTGGCTTGCCCTGGTTCATGAGAGAGATTTTGTGTATCTCTTCCCAATTCTGTATTCAGTGATGTCACATTGATAGCTTGAAATTGGCCATAGTAATAGTACGTTTACTACAGAAATTGATAAATGCTACAAATTAGGGCTCTCCCCCACTGGAGCTAGCACACCACTGAATTAACCTCTCAGCCTGCTTTCATTCAAGCACAGCCTTGGAAAGAGGAAATGGGTGCTGAAGAACGTTGTTAGGTTAGGAGAGTTCAAATGTGCATGTTGTGGAAGTTTCAGCAGCAGTAGCCTACTTTGTCTAACGTGTAGATAAGTGTTCGTAAAGTATTTAATAGCCATATTTTCACTATATATATGTATTTCCCGATTTTGGAGTTTAATTATTATTTCTACGCCCTCCTTTGACTGTCTTCTTCAATGGAAAACTAATGGACCAGTCTTTGTACCTGTCCCTGCAGGAAGCGGTTTGACAGGGCTGAAGCAGAGTATGTTACAGCAAAGCTAGATCTACAGCGCAAGACTGAGCTTAAAGAGCAGCTCACTGAACACCTTTGTACGATCATACAGCAAAACGAGCTCCGCAAGGCCAAGAAGTTGGAGGAGTTGATGCAACAACTAGATGTGCACGCTGATGAGGAGACTTTGGAGCTCGAGGTGGAGGTGGAGGGACTGCTGTGTGAACAAGAAGCAGAAGTAGGGAAACAAGTGGTTCATTTAGAGAGGCCATTTCAGCCTTCTGGGGAGAGTATGACCTTAGGGTTTGCTGAAGAGAACAAAAAGCATCAAGACCAGGCTGCTTCCCCAAAGGTAGATGAACAGTGTGAAAGCTCCAGTAGCATTGCCCTTCTTGATCCAGACCAGCCAAATCAAGAAGTTGAAACTACTGTAAAAGACATTTCAGCTGCTCTGACCACATGAGGTGCCAGTGTTTGTTCTTTACAACTAACATTCAGTAAACTAAACTTTCTGTTGTAGATCATGCCATGACCTCTGATAAATGCCTCTTCAAAGCAGTGTTAATTTTTAAATCCATTAGTTTTAGTATAACGTTTGAACATTCTAGAAAATCTGTGATGATAAATTTTTATATGGGGGCATAGTTCACCTTGATTTTGATCCAGTTCCTTCATTGTACGCTTCCTACTGGGTGAAAACAAGTGATTTAAAAGGATGGAAGAAAAACTACACGGTTAATAGTGTTTTTAGACCAGAGAATACTGAAAAGTAAAGTGAAAAATGAACTCAGTACCTAATTGAACTCATTTAACTTCTCCTGGGAGAAATGTTGAGAATGAGAGTACTATTTTATGTAATCAGTAAAGAGACATAAAAGCTAACTAACATGTGAAAAAGAAAGAATGAAGAACAACCAACAAAAGTAGTAGGTTGAATTATCTTTTTGGATCTCACTAGAGTTGTAAAACACAACTTGGAAGTTGTAGTTTATGAAAAGAACCAGAAAACTTAAACCAGCATCACTTTTGTTTTCAATTTGCCTTTTAAATGGCTTTAGTTTACAACCTGAGTTTTGGTTAGTTGATACACACGAGCGCATGCACACACACACGCAGAGTGATAGATATACACATACCATGGTATATAAATAATTTCACTATTAATATATTTTCTTCTTTAATTGGCACATTGATTAAATTTACCCTTCTGCAGGCTGAAAATAATATAAAAAATCTTACTGCTACTTCGGATTATCTAAAAAAGTTGATATATTTTCTTAAAGTTACCCTAAGATGTGTTTTATATGTTGGATATAAATTATCATGTCATAAAACATTTAAATTGTTAAAATGATGGTTTTCTTATTACTTCAATAGTTTGTTAATTACTGTCACTAATAGTTGACCACTACATTGTGCTATATGTGAATGTGTAAATAAATATTGTAGTTTCGTCACAGAATCTATGAATATCACATTAAATTATGATCTGTTTATCAGAAATTCCAAAAGTACAAATACTACATTTTAAGTCTTAAAGAACTATTATAAAAGAAGATAAGGGCAAATGTAACATTGTATCCATAATAACTTCTGAAAAGTTGGGGACATATTATTTTTAAATGAGTTTGTTTGAGGGTATTACCTTCTAGTAATGCAGATGAACTTTGTATTTTTATATTATGTAATCTGAGTTGAATTTATAGCTTTCCATTACTGACTTCTCTAAGCAGAGGCTTTTATATAGATAGTTGTTTTTTTATTTATGAATTACATACGTAAAAACGGAAAGCTTCATTGTCCAATACACTCTTATTTTTCTAAGGAATAAACGATTCTAATGCATTTATAATGTCGCCTTTCAAAGTTTTAAGCAGTTTAGTGTGTATTCTTAAGCACTATGTGGCAGTAATGTATCCTGTATCTCCATGCGGTAGATACACTTACCTCCTTTATATGAGCCTCTTTTAGGGAAAATCCATCAATTCAGCTTCTATAATATCGGCTAAATGCAGGTAGGTACAATCTAATTCTCAGTCTATACTTTAAGTACTTATAAGATATACAAGGAGAAATGAGAACCATGAAATAAATGAATTGGATGGGACCTCAGAGATGATTCGATTTAATCATCTTATTTTACAGTTGAGGAATGAGAGCTAGAGATTTCACTTATGGCATGTTGGCCAACTGGCTCATGTTAAAGTGCTAGTAAAGTTGCAGTTCTAAACTCAATATATCTCGTACATATATTAGGCCATGAAGTACACTGCATTTTTCCACTTGAAAATTTTGCTTTATAACTCATTCAGGGTTTGTGTTTGTACATGTGAAATGATTTCAAATGTGTATAAAAGGTCCACTGAAACCATTATTTTGAAAAACTTACCTTACTTGGCTTTCCCAGGGTGGTATCCAAGTGCTCAGGTGATGATATAAGTGACAAAGTTATATTACATCCGTTTTGTACAAGGCAGCTGTCTCCCATGTGTGAGAGGAACAGAGCAAATGAGTGAGAATGGGGGGCTCATTGGTATGAGGACCATATGCACTGGTTTTTCCAGGATAGCCCTGATGTCTTTTAAAATCATAAAATACACTTGAAAGACTTTTGATATATGGATTCAGAAATCCACAATAATTATTTTCTTTTTTTTAATGTTTTATTTTATTTTATTTCTTTTTGGCTGCTTTGGGTCTTCGTTGCTGCACACGGGCTTTCTTCTAGTTGGGGCGAGCAGGGGCTGCTCTTCGTTGCGGTGGGCATGCATCTCATTGCGGTGGCTTCTCGTTGCAGAGCACGGGTTCTAGGCGTGCGGGCTTCAGTAGTTGCAGCATGTGGGCTCTAGAGCTCAGGCTCAGTAGTTGTGGCACACGGGCTTAGTTGCTCCGCGGCATGTGGTATCTTCCCGGACCAGAGCTCCAACCCGTGTTCCCTGCATTGGCAGGCGGATTCTTAACCACCAGGGAAGCCCCAATAATTGTTATTTTATGAACAATTCATGAAATGTTATGAACGAAATTACTGGTTCAAAATTACTGCCATGAGTTTACTGGGATGCTTCGTAGAACTGTTCCCCTCTGGTGTTTAACTCCTCTTCTCTTCCTCCCTCTTCTCAGATAGTTAGAGGGTAATGTTATCAAGGCTCTTAATGACGTGATATGTAATTTAGGAGTTAACTGCTTTGTTATCTCACTTGTTCTATTTAAAAGATAGGGTTTACCAAATTGTAGTAATTTTCACTCATTATTTAAAAAGGCATACTTTGAAGGGTAAACATGACTTCCAGAATTTGAGTTATAACTTGAGACCCTACTACTTTCTTTAAATTAGAGCCATTTTTATAGGTTTCAGAGAAGCAAAATTTCCTATAGCATGGTTCTCAATACATTTAAAATAAAAAGTTTTTCTCAAGTTTTTCACCTCTGCATAATTCTACAGAATTATAGCAATTGCAGGTGGTAAATCTTTGTACTCACTGAGAGCACAGCTGGTTTCCAAGTCAGCTGATAGAAATCTCTGATTGGAATTCCTAGAACATATTTCATTGCTAGATTGGCATTTGAATTATAGAGTAAAAAGTCAGCTATAAACCTCTCTCATTCTTTGTTTGGATTTGGCAACATAGTATTCTCAAGGAGCCTTAAGTATTCAGCAGCTTCCTCTTCTGAGGCATTGGCACAAAATGAACTCAAGTTATTCTGACCCAGGCCATTCCCAGTGACCTTTATAAATCATGTTTTGGGTTTTGTATTTCTAAGAGCTAAGTCAGCATTTTAAAAGTCCTTGATAGATATAACTCAGTCTGCCAGACAAGACCTGGGGCCGCTCTGTACCAGGGTAATTATACCCCTTCTCAACATAGATCTATCCCAGGCCAGACTTGAACTGCTCTCTGGAGGGATGAAGCAGGACACGATTCTCCAGTCTGCCTTTACCTTAATGTCAGGCTACTTTGGCAAGCTCCTAATCCCAAACAGTTGTCTTGAAAATACAACATCATCTCTTCACACAGTTGATCAAAAAAACAGCTGTGTGTAACTACATATATGCAGAGCTATATAAGAGGTATACAGTCTGCCTTTTGTCCTTAAGAAGCTTGTAGTCTGCTTGAAGGACTAAGATTTACATGCATAAAACAAATGCTGATAAAAGAACATAATGTATTATTAATGGGAAGCAAAATAAGTGGCCGGTGATGCATTCTCCAGAAGTCCCAAATTTTTAGAACAGTTCTAATTTTAGAGAGTCTATACAGTTGTTCTGCGATCTCTGAATGTATTTAGGACCTGCCATATTTCAGTTTGCCTTTAGCACTGAGGAGCAACACATACACAACTAAAAAAACAACAACAAAACTCTGCTAGACAACATGTCCAGATTTTGAGCTAAAAAACTGTAGTCACCAGAACAAGAGTGAAAGGAAGTTTTTGCATGACATGATTTAAAACCGGGGGCCCACTGGGATTTATCAGTTAAAAAAAAAAATCAAGCTTGGTAAAATGAACTTTAAGCACATACCTTTCTGACAAAGGGTTGATAGTGTCTTATGTGGAGAAGAGCATAAATATAATATCTCATTACAGTAATTCAAGGTGTTGCTGAATAATTATTGCCCAAGCCAGAACAAGATGGAAATGGAACACACTGGTGTGAACTCAGGGATGATAGTGTGGATGCATGTTCAAAGATCACACATAAAAGAGGTCTTTTCAAGCCAAATGACTCTAGGCATCTAAAATAGAGCCATAATTAAGCAATAAGACATGACAGAGAGCACATTTCTCAGTGATTATAGCATGCCTCAAGGGATAAGTCACTAGGCCAAAGGTTCATATGAGGAGTGAAATAATAACCTTGCAATGTATAGTATCGTGCTCTTAGAGGGAAAAGAAGAAGCAAATGAATAATGGGAGTTAGAAGAGTCATTTCACGAACTCTTATTTCAGTTGTAGGGTTACACTGCCATATGTACATTACATGTAACCATTAATTGTACCCTGCATCCTGAAGCTCTGTATTTACACCAGAGCGTTCACCTAGTTTAAAACCCAGAATTGTCCATTTCAGATTTTCTTAGCCAAGCAAAAACCAAGTAATTAAGACACAAACAGACTTGAAAGTTCATAGCCGTATATACGGAACTGCAGTCTGGTAGAACTATACAGTTGCTCAGACCTGGCTTTTATAACTGAAAAATAACTGAAGCAACCACACTGAGTTATTTTTATTATCTTGGCTCATTTATCTCATATGCATTTCCCTCAGAAACTACGAGTAGACATGGCCCCAGTGTCACATAGGTCCAGAAACGTTTCCAGCTTTCTAGTCAGCTTTCCTTTCCCTACTGCTATGTTGCTGGTGGAAGACAGGGAAAACTCTAGAGCTAGTGACTAACTGAACCCCACAGTATGGTGGAGGTGAGCCTTTCACTAGGATGAGAAGTGCGATACCCAGTCGCCGTAAAGTGGGGTAAACAATTTCCAGACTCTGACGGATGCCCTGAAAAGCCCAGCAGACAGAGGTAGATATCTTACGGCCAGATGTCTCTCCATGTTTCTATGATTCTTTATCACTTTGGAAGATAGTTAAAAATCTGAACCAAAGTCAGAAGACAAGATTTTTTGTGGACTTCAGTGTCTCCCTATACCAGTGAATTTTGTCTCAGGCTGTACTCTGGACAAAATGCTATGCAAACAATTTATCTTAGATAGTCTAGGCCCTCTTGTGACCAGTGCTCTCACTCTCAAAATCTGTTCTTGAGAAAAGATCTGAATACAGTTGCTAGAGACTGAATGCTTGTGTCCCTCCAAAATTCATATGTTGAGCCATAACCCCCAATGTGATGGCATCAGGAGGCAAGGCCTTTTGGAAGTGATTAGGTGATGAGGGTAGAGCCCTCACGAATGGTATTTGTGCCCTTATAAGAGACTCCAGACAACTTCCTGACCCCTTCCACCATGTGTGGGCATGGCAAGAAGACAGTCATCTCTGAACCAGGAAGCAGGTCCTCACTAGACCCAGAATCGGCCAACACCTTGATCTTGGACTTCCCAGCCTCCAGAACTTGAGAAATAAATTTCTCAAGTGACTCGTTTATGAGTCACCCAGTCTATGCTATTCTGTTAATTTTTCAGACATTTGGTCCTGTCCAAAACTTCTGTGAGCATATTTGGTCCATGCCAAATGGTTTTGGATGGGACCAAATATCAAGGACCTTTTGGCATGGACCAAATGTCTTATGGACCAAGTGTCTCTTATGGACATTTTGGACAGGACCAAGTGTCCTTCAAGTTTCTATTATAGCAGCCCAGACAGACCAAGACAACGGTTACTTACATCTTGGGGAAACTTTAAGTCAGTAGGTTACTTTTCCCAAGGGTGTCTGCATTTTAATGTAATGGAATATTTTAAAGTAATGTATTTTAATTTGTGTAGTGGAAATCTTAACCCCCAGCTAAAGGAATTTCAAGCATCAGAGAGCAGGTGTGAGAATAGTGCTACTGCCTGGAGAGGACTTGAGGAAATCCTGAAATCATACCCTACTGCATGAGCTGAGAAATGAGTCCCTGAAGCCTTTATTGCTTATGCTGGAATAATCCTCATTTGAGGAAAATTACTCCAACCTGAAAAGAAACCAAGTCTGCCATTCAGGCCACATATACCAGTTATTTGTAGCTTCATAGTAAGCCATCCCAAAACTTAGTGTCTTAAAACAGCAACCACTTTTATTTGCTTATGATTCTGTGGGTCAATACTTTGGTCTAGGCTGTGCAGAGAAGTTCACTGTGATTGCTGGGGAACGCTCATGTGGTTGCAGTAATTTGGTAATTTCCCAGAGCTAGATGATCTAAGAAAGCCCCACTCACATTCTGGCAATTGGCGATGCTTGTCACCTGGGCTTTCTTCTCCATTTAGTCTCTTATCCTCAAGAGGGTAGCATGAATTTCTATTTATGGACGTCCGGGGGTTCTAAGATGGCAAGGGTGTAAGCTGCAAAGCTTCCTGAGACCCAGGCTTAGCAGTCACATACCTTACTTCTGCTGCATTCCACTGCAAAGCAAGCCACAAAGTTAGCCCAGATTCGAGTGGTGGCAAAATGTACTCTACATCTTGATGGGAGGAACAGAAAGGCACTCTGAAAAGGGTCAATCATACAGAAAAGGGAGGAACTGTTGTAGGCATCTTTGCAAACAATTTAGCCACAGTCTGCACCCTCCCCCTCGCTACTATAAGTCACAGCCATTTCACATGCAAAATGTACTCACCGCCTCCCCTAAAAGTCCCTTCCTAGTCTGGTTTCAGGCATGGAGTCCAGATATGGATGAGTATTGCAAGGCTGATATATTGAACAATATCCTGCAAACTAAGAAAGTTTGAGACCAAGAACTGAAGTAGGTGACTCCATAAAGTGCAATTATGAAGTTTATTATGGTAACTTACATACAGGCAGGATCAAGCTGATGATGATCCAGAGACATTCACAGCTTCCCTCTGTACCATCAAAAAGGGCACAGGGGAATTTAAGGGGGTCAAAGCTAAAAACAGAATCTGACTACTAGGGAGAAGTATGTCTGCGCTGACAGGAACCAGGAGGTTTTCCTTGCCTCCACCCCTGGGGTGTCTCATGATCACTAATCATCTGCATCAGCAAAAGGCATTCTTCCAGTTTTCATATTAAATGAAGGCAAGAATAAAAGTTGATAGGGAACTTATCTGGCTTGGGTGCATTCCTTGTGAGGAGGCTAAAGCTCAGTGATGCAGAAAGGGGAGAGGGTAGGACTGTGGGCCTAAGATGGAGCTGACAAAATGGAGTCAATGTGGTTCAGCCACACAGTGAGGCTCCTCAGGTGTAACTCCTCCAGTGTGGCTCCTCTTAATCTAAAGACCTATGAACTAAAATGAAAAGTTACCTGTCCTGACCACATATCAACATATAGTGGTGAGACAGAACAGGATAGCTTCAGTAGACATTCCCTTTTAAAAAGAAGAGGAACATGAGGCAAACAGAAGGCATTCTGAAATCTAGCCTGAGGTATGTTGTCAGGTCTCCCTCTTCTGGGGCCAGGGAATGTAATGAGAGCCTAGTTCTGCTCTCTGGGAGTGGCTTCCTAGTTCACAATTCTAGCCTGCGCACTCGGAGATCTCTTCCCTTTTCCAGAAGAAATGACCCATGTTTGCAAATGAGTAGCTTTCTCAGCCTGCTTCCTGTCCATAGAAACTTGAGGGTCCAGAGGTTTCATTTTGGAAAGTCTTAGTCTCTTTTAGTTCGAACTGCTGGTGCTTTTGTCAATTCAATTCTCTTGTATATGTCAGGGAACTGTGACCCAATGTCTCTACTGTGGATTGAATTATGTCCTCCCAAAATATGTATGTTGAAACTCTAACCTCCAGTGTAACTGTATTTGGAGATAGGGCTTATAAGGAGGTAGCTAAGGTTAAATGAGGTCGTAAGGGTGGGCCCCTGATCTGATAGGATTAGTGTCCTCATAAGAGACAACAGAAAGCCCTCATATTCTCTTTCTCTCCCTCTCTCTCTTTTCTTCTTTCTCTCTTTCTCTCTCTCTCTCCCTCTCCCTCATATGAGGACACAGCAAGAAGATGGCCATCTGCAAGCCAGGAAGAGAATGCTCATGAGAAATCAAATCAGCTGGAACCTTGATCTTGGTATTGCAGCCTCCAGAACTATGAGAAATAAATTTCTAATGTTTGAGCCATCTAACCTATCATATTTTGTTATGGCAACCCAAGCTGACTAATACACATATATGTAAGAACTGGGATGCTGTTATAACAAATTCCATCCCAACAGCTCCAAAACCCTTAACTTATTCCAGCATCTGAAGTCTAAAGTCCAGTCTCATCTAAATATCATCTAAATCAGGTATGGCTTACATAAAACTATACACTTAAAAAGGGTGAATTTCACTCTATATAAACATGCCTCAACAAATAAGACTTTGAGAAAAAAATAGTGACTTAAAACAACTATTTTATTTTCTCACCATTCTGTGGGTCAGCAATTCGGACTAGGATCAGAGGGGCAGTTCTTATGTTCTATACACAGCATCAGAAGCAAATAAAACGATTTTTGTTTTAAAGGGATTAAGTTTTAGGGATGGTTTTTTACACAGCAATAAATAATTGATATGGTGCAGTAGATTGAATCAGGAGCTCTTGCTTTTATATGAGGCAACGAAATACAAGTTGGCCATGAGGGAGGTCAGCCTCCCTTAAGGTGATTAGCAGAAACTCTGTCCCATCTAAGGAGGTGTGTGCCATATCTAAATGATGCCTAAACGACCTGATCAGAGCCTTCATTTGAGGAAGTATTCAGTGCAGAGAGCAAAGAATTGTGGGTTAAATTCAGATCGCTACCCAAAGGGAAGCTGAGCTACTTTCCCAGAATTGCCCTTGCCTGTCTTAGGGTCTGGTTCTTGGTTGTTACCTGTCCAGGCTGGCATCCTCTTAAGTCGTATATGGTACCACTTGTCCCTCATATTCAATTCATGTGGATTACATCTTCAACATCGCTTGGACCAGACTGTGGGATTCTTCCACATCTGGCTTCCTCTTGGCCATTTCTATACCTCTCAGGACCAAAGAAAATTTTAGGCTCACAACTCCTTTGCCACTCTAGGACCATGGAAAATTCTCTGAGGCAACCCATACCCTTTTGCTCTAGGTGTGCCAGGCAGTGTCTCTGGCACAATGCTGGGTAGAGGGGATCTTTGGGAAGTTTGCCATCTTTTGGCTTCCAACCTGGAAATAAGGCACAAGTCTCCTTGTTCTCAGAACCTGAAAAACCACGCTTAAGCCAGGGTTCAGCCTGGGGTAGGGGTGGGGGGGCAAGAATAGAGTGCAAGAGTCCCTTTCAGGGAGTCACCAGCATCTAGCCCTCTTGCTTTGCTTTAGAATGGCCTCTTGTCTCCCAGCCAGGGGAATTTTTATTTTACGTGGGCAGGAAAATATTGGCTCAAGTTGATCAAATATTCTTCCAAATCTTTTTTGTCTGAAGCCTGAAGCTCAGCTTTTTAAACTCTGAAAGCCAAGAATTTGTCTCTTTTGTTCTCTGGTTCTGCTGTGACAACCCTCCCTTGAGGCAAGGAATGACTCATGGTCTGGCTGCCCGGTGGGGGAGGGTCAAGGGTAACAGGAAATCACGGGGAAAAACACATTTGTTAATATATAAAAATATTATCCTGCTACACTAGGATTCCTATTCTCTTTCTCATTCTTTGTTCAATGACAAACGTCTTTCTCCTTTCTTACAGTCTTCTGCATTAGAAAGGGGTCTTTGGGATGTAAGTAATAGAAGTCAACCCATTTTTGCCCACCCGCTCCCTGAATGAAATGCAGGTGCTGAGAGAAGGAGCGGGAAGGATTGGAGACAGAAAAGTAAACATGCTTCACGAAGCCACCAAGGACCTAAATTTCTATCAGAACCAAGCTCTCTCTGTTTTCATGTTGGCTCTGTTTACACCATGGTGCTCTCTGGCCTCTCTGTATATAGGGCCT
Source organism: Hyperoodon ampullatus (assembly GCF_949752795.1). Classification (NCBI taxonomy): domain Eukaryota; kingdom Metazoa; phylum Chordata; class Mammalia; order Artiodactyla; family Ziphiidae; genus Hyperoodon; species Hyperoodon ampullatus. Next base: position 170,043,246 of record NC_136915.1, on the reverse strand, counting down.
GCATTTGACCTCCTGCTACTGTGCTGAGACTGAAATCTTGTTCTAATATATGAATTCTAATGGAACGGATCGATCAGTGTGGTCAATGATCAAGCAACAATAGCTGAGAGAGCACTTGTAGGGAAGGGCAGAATCCCATTTTACAAAGACTGCCAAGAGCCCATGCCCAACAGAAGAAAGGAAAATTCTTGGGAAAAAAAGAGGTTGGACAGATAGTGCTTTAGATGTCTAGTTTACTGTTCTCTGGGTGGAAGTGACTTCACCTTTCCAAAACTATCTTGGCAGCTTATCTCTACCTACCTACCAGACTACTCATTTCATAGCTATTTAGGGATATGTCTCTCTTCTAATGGGACAAGCAACCATGGGCAAGAACTTAGTTTCTCCTCCCCACAAGGGCAAACACAGTACCCTGCAGAATACAGGATTCAAAAGCATCCATTGAAGAATCAATGGGGACTTCCCTGGTGGTGCAGTGGTTAAGAATCTGCCTGCCAGTGCAGGGGACACGGGTTCGAGCCCTGGTGCAGGAAGATCCCACATGCCATGGAGCAACAAAGCCCGTGCACCACAACTACTGAAGCCCGCACACATGGAACCCGTGCTCCGCTATAAGAGAAGCCACTGTGATGAGAAGCCCACGTACGACAATGAAGAGTAGCCCCCGCTCGCTGCAACTAGAGAAAGCCCGCATGCAGCAACGAAGACCCAACACAGCCAAAAATAAATAAGTAAATAAATTAAAAAAGAATCAATGAATGGGAACAAAAAAAAGAGTTAATTGAACCAATAAGCCCTCCCCCCAAAATCAATGGATACTATAAGGGGAGAAATATAAGGCATTTACATGACAGATATAATTTTGAAAAAGTATCCAGATACCTTCTATTATATGCTACAATTTTCTTTAGGCAGGGAAAGAGTTAAGCAGTCTTACACCGTGTTCATGGACTTTTGACATGATATAAAACACTACAATTTTGGCTTTTCCATTTTAGCTGACATAGTTTAAGTTGATGAATATTTTGATTTGTGCCAGTCTCAGGCAGTTTTAAATGCTATCCCTGCAGGAGTCAAGAAGTCCAGTCATAATCATAACAATATGCTTGTCAGTCAAAAGCACCGGAAGATTGTTTAGGTGCAAAGAAAGCATTTTCCCCTGAAAGGAAACAGGGCAATTGAAATCACCCACTTTTCAAGGCATTGAAGTCAAAACTGTTACCAGCTTCATGGTGTGAAAATCCAGGTCTCAGCACCCCCTTGGTCAGACTCCAGTATGTCCTGGGGCTATCCAGCCGAAAAACAAGTTATAGTCTAAAGTTCAGAAGAAATTAGACTAAAGGGAAAGCACAGCGATCAAGGTTGATTTCCCCATCATTATTTGCAGGTCACTATTTCAACAGGGAATGTATAATGAATTCCCTTCCATTTCTGCAGTCAGTGCACCTTGGGATAGATTTGCAGAGCCAACTAAATCAGAGAATTCATGCAATTACATGAGATCTGGGCAAAAGAATGTGATTTTTTTCTTCCTGAACCGACCAAGCAAATAATACTTGATAAAATTGACCTAAAGGTTATACCATAGGAACTGTTTGCATTAGAGCAGGCAAAATTAAAACATCCACATAGTATTCGGTTCATTAGAAAAACGGGAAAAGCCAGAAACCAGTGTGGGAGAAAGAAAGGAAGAAATGAACAGCCTGAAGAAATGGATTTCAGAATTGGAGGCAGCCCAGAATTATTCAGATCTTTGGCTATGTTGATGTCAGGACCTTCTTTTTTCAAAGTTAGTGTGACCTTAGCCATTCCAGCTGCTCAACAAATTTGCTCAGCAACTCTGCCCCACCAGAGGAAAATTAAAAACAAATCTGATATGCCCCTTCTTATTTTATTGCATCAATAGCAGCTTTTACATGGAAATGAACTAGTTAAATAAAAAGTTACTATAATAGAAAGAACACCTTTCACCCCCAAAGAATTCCATATACCCCATGCTGATATCAAAAGAATCTCCTCATGGGAAAGAGCAATGTGGAAAGCAGAGGGGAACGAAAATCTGGTGTTCAGAGTCCGCTGGGAGCTTCAGACAAATATGAAACAATGACTTCATGTACTAGATAAATTTCTCACATTCTTCAACCAGTTTTATTGGCTAAATACTCATGTATCCAGTTATATGAACACCAAGCCCGCCCAAAGAAGAATCTGAGTGGGTATTAAAAAATATATCCAGGGTAGAAATCTAATCATGGGCTAACCCTTTGTCCAGCAATTAACCAATGTTCCTATTAGCTGGTCATTGTTGAAGTCATCTAAAAACATGTCCATGATTATCCTCTATCTCACTGACAAGGAAATCATAACTTTGAAAAGATAAAAAATCTTTTAGGAATAATAGAGCTGGAGGACGTATACTGTGGCTCTGTCTCTTTAGCTCTGTCTCCAAATTTTTTCCTATGAGAATCTTTCTTTTCATTTAGGCCATTTCTACTTGTCCTTAACCAGGCCACGCACACATGTGCCTCGGCACCTTCAATGTGCTCTGTTTCCCCTCTTTTCTCTTGTCTAAGTCTATCTTTCTATCCTTCAGACTAGATGCCTCCATGAAACTCTCATGGGCTGCTCCAGGCTTTCCCAGGTCTCTCTCATCTGGATTCCTCTGGTACTAGGCCAGTCTGCGTTGCCTTGTGATACCTCATATGATTTCATTAGCCTCTGAAGGCCATGAGAGATGATAGAAAGTGTATAGGGTTTGGAATCAAATAGACTTAGTTGGAGATCTGGGACCTTTCCCTAATAAACTGGTAATTTAACCTATCTGCAGCTTCATTTTCTCATGTGTAACCTGGAAATAATAATATCTAGCTTACAGAGTTCTTAGGAACATCAAATAAAGTCATATATACAGAGTACCTGGTCCCTTACACTACAAAGTAAGTCAGAGCTTTGTCTCTTTTGTTCTCTGCTTTATCTTTGGCACCTAGAAGAGTTCCTAGCACAGAGCATGTTCTCAATTAATGTGTATTAAATGAATTAATGAATAATCAGTGTGCAGTAAGTGTTGGTTCTCGTTTTTTGGGGTTTTTTTTCCCACTAGCCTGTCATTTTTTTTTTTTTTTGCCATGCGCAGGCCTCTCACTGTTGTGGCCTCTCCCGTTGCGGAGCACAGGCTCTGGACGCGCAGGCTCAGCGGCCATGGCTCACGGGCCTAGCCGCTCCGCAGCATGTGGGATCTTCCCGGACCAGGGCACGAACCTGTGTCCCCTGCATCGGCAGGCGGACTCTCAACCACTGCGCCACCAGGGAAGCCCCATAGCCTGTAATTTTTGGAGGACAGGGCTTGTGCATATATCTCTTGGTATACTCGCTCTGATGAGTGTTTCAAGGAGCTTTGATGAGTGTTTTCTTCTGAGTCCTTGGTCTCCCTGTTTGATGACTAGATGACTCTCAATGGCACATAAAGATCTATTCATCATGGCAGGTAACCCATTTATCTATGGACTTCAATGCTACTCCCCACTGCTGGAAGCAGCAACACAGTAAAAATAATAACCATCTTGGAAAAAACAAGAAAGCTATAAGAAGGCGTTGGACAAATATGTATCATTTACTAACCTTTTCCACCTGTACAGCCCTCTGAAAAATATACCATAAACCTCAAAAATAAAAGTTAAACAATCAGTAATAAAGGTATTGAAGGAAGAAGGAAGGAAGGGAAGGAGAGGAGAGAGGAAGGGAAAAAGGAAGGAAGATAGAGAAAGAGAGGAAAAAAAAAAAAAGAAAGGAAAATATGCCGTGAACATATCGCTATTGCCTCAAGGCTGCGTGTCTTATGTTTGTTCCCAGGACTCTCGTGACCATTCTGGCTCAGGCTGGGAACAGCCTCAGAGGAGTTCTAAAGTCCCAAAAGGACAGTGGTATTTAGAGTCCAGAAATCTCATAGCACGATCTTTTCTTCAGAGACCATGCCAAGGCACCATACGTACATCACAAGCACACGCTGTCTGTGTCTCTCAGAATAATAAACTAGATCTGAGAGCCTAGAAGATCCCTTCTTGATTTTAACCCAAGGACTTCAGAATTTTTTAAATCAACTTGGGCTGCGATGTCATACACTGGAGAGACAGTTTAGAGCAATTAAGACAGGATTTCCCTTGGCATAACGGAAACCACATGCACTATTATGGATTTCTAATGCACCATTGAGGTGGGTACCTGATGCTTTGAAGAAAAGGAAGCCATTTCCAACCACATTTCTCCTGATTTATGCCCAAGCCCCAGAAGGTCCAGACAGGTTGGGAAAGATCTGGTAACTAGAGAAGGGACAGGGGGTGAGAAAGTATACTTTGTAAAAGACTGCAAACTTGACTCTCACCTTAAATCCTTGCCTTGGGCAATGTGTGCATTTCAGAGTTTAAATCATGTTAGTAGTTTAAGTCAGATTGAGGGTGAAAAACTTCATAGCTCTATGAATTAGGACTGGCTTGTTTTGGTAAATACATTTTCTAAGTTGGACAAACATAAATCAGTCCTAACAAGGCACCGTGATTACAAGCAGGTCTAATGCCCTTCCGCATTTTCCACCCATTCTTAATTATCTTATATTCACATTATTTTCCAACCAGAAAAGTGGGGAAAAAATGAGGATTTTTAAAAAAACATGCTGCACTCAGCCCTAAAAGAGAATAGAAGAGTCCAGGATGACTCAAGGACACAGGTGACTGCACGTGTCTTAGCAAGGAGGTCAGGACCAGGCAGAATCTGATGGTGGATACAGGAGAGCTTTTCATCAGACAGCAGGGAATGGAAGTCCTAGATTTCAGCCTAATGTCCAAGAGCTGGCGACAGCTATCACCTGGCAGCTGGCATTCCACAGTGCTGTCCCAGGAGGCCTCCACAACTGCGCCCATGTGCCTCATCTTTCTCCTTCTCTTACTCTTTGACCTATGATCTTCTGGTGCAGGAAATTGTAGCTGCCCATCTTTTCAGTTGACTCTTGTTTATCCATGGAAAATCTTCATATTTTTTTTACATCTTTATTAGAGTATAATTGCTTAACAATGGTGTGTTAGTTTCTGCTTTATAACAAAATCAGTTATACATATACATATGTCCCCATATCCCCTCCCTCTTGCGTCTCCCTCCCACCCTCCCTATCCCACCCCTCCAGGCGGTCACAAAGCAGCGAGCTGATCTCCCTGTGCTATGCGGCTGCTTCCCGCTAGCTATCTACCTTACGTTTGGTAGTGTATATATGTCCATGCCACTCTCTCACTTTGTCACAGCTTACCCTTCCCCCTGCCCATATCCTCAAGTCCATTTTCTAGTAGGTCTGTGTCTTTATTCCTGTCTTAACCCTATGTTCTTCATGACATTTTTTTCTTAAATTCCATATATATGTGTCAGCATACAGTATTTTTCTTTCTCTTTCTGACTTACTTCACTCTGTATGACAGACTCTAGGTCCATCCACCTCATTACAAATAGCTCAATTTTGTTTCTTTTTATGGCTGAGTAATATTCCATTGTATATATGTGCCACATCTTCTTTATCAGTTCATCCGATGATGGACACTTAGGTTGTTTCCATCTCCGGGCTATTGTAAATAGGGCTGCTATGAACATTTTGGTACATGACTATTTTTGAATTATGGTTTTCTCAGGGTATATGCCCAGTAGTGGGATTGCTGGGTCATATGGTAGTTCTATTTTTAGTTTTTTAAGGAACCTCCATACTGTTCTCCATAGTGGCTGTACCAATTCACATTCCCACCAGCAGTGCAAGAGTGTTCCCTTTTTTCCGCACCCTCTCCAGCATTTATTGTTTCTAGATTTTTTGATGATGGCCATTCTGACTGGTGTGAGATGATATCTCATTGTAGTTTTGATTTGCATTTCTCTAATGATTAAAGATGTTGAGCATCCTTTCATGTGTTTGTTGGCAGTCTGTATGTCTTCTGTGGAGAAATGTCTATTTAGGTCTTCTGCCCATTTTTCGATTGGGTTGTTTGTTTTTTTGTTATTGAGCTGCATGAGCTGCTTATAAATTTTGGAGATTAATCCTTTGTCAGTTGCTTCATTTGCAAATATTTTCTCCCATTCTGAGGGTTGTCTTTTGGTCTTGTTTATGGTTTCCTTTGCTGTGCAAAAGCTTTTAAGTTTCATTAGGTTCCATGTGTTTATTTTTGTCTTTATTTCCATTTCTCTAGGAGGTGGGTCAAAAAGGATCTTGCTGTGATTTATGTCATAGAGTGTTTTGCCTATGTTTTCCTCTAAGAGTTTGATAGTGTCTGGCCTTACATTTAGGTCTTTAATCCATTTTGAGCTTATTTTTGTGTATGGTGTTAGGGAGTGATCTAATCTCATACTTTTACATGTCCCTGTCCAGTTTTCCCAGCACCACTTATTGAAGAGACTGTCCTTTCTCCACTGTACATTCCTGCCTCCTTTATCAAAGATAAGGTGATCATATGTGCGTGGGTTTATCTCTGGGCTTTCTATCCTGTTCCATTGATCTATCTTTCTGTTTTTGTGCCAGTACCATACTGTCTTGATTACTGTAGCTTTGTTGTATAGTCTGAAGCCAGGGAGTCTGATTCCTCCAGCTCCATTTTTCATTCTCAAGATTGCTTTGGCTATTCGGGGTCTTTTGTGTTTCCATACAAATTGTGAAATTTTTTGTTCTGGTTCTGTGAAAAATGCCAGTGGTAGTTTGATAGGGATTGCATTGAATCTGTAGATTGCTTTGGGTAGTAGAGTCATTTTCACAATGTTGATTCTTCCAATCCAGGAACATGGTACATCTCTCCATCTATTTGTATCATCTTTAATTTCTTTCATCAGTGTCTTATAATTTTCTGCAAATGGGTCTTTTGTCTCCTTAGGTAGGTTTATTTCTAGATATTTTATTCTTTTTGTTGCAATGGTAAATGGGAGTGTTTTCTTGATTTCACTTTCAGATTTTTCATCATTAGTATATAGGAATGCCAGAGATTTCTGTGCATTAATTTTGTATCCTGCTACTTTACCAAATTCATTGATTAGCTCTAATAGTTTTCTGGTAGCATCTTTAGGATTCTCTATGTATAGTATCATGTCATCTGCAAACAGTGACAGCTTTACTTCTTCTTTTCCGATTTGGATTCCTTTTATTTCCTTTTCTTCTCTGATTGCTGTGGCTAAAACTTCCAAAACTATGTTGAATAAGAGTGGTGAGAGTGGGCAACCTTGTCTTGTTCCTGATCTTAGTGGAAATGGTTTCAGTTTTTCACCATTGAGAACGATGTTAGCTGTGGGTTTGTCATATATGGCCTTTATTATGTTGAGGAAAGTTCCCTCTATGCCTACTTTCTGCAGGGTTTTTATCATAAATGGGTGTTGAATTTTCTCGAAAGCTTTCTCTGCATCTATTGAGTTGATCATATGGTTTTTCTCCTTCAATTTGTTAATATGGTGTATCACGTTGATTGATTTGCATATACTAAAGAATCCTTGCGTTCCTGGAATAAACCCCACTTGATCATGGTGTATGATCCTTTTAATGTGCTGTTGGATTCTGTTTGCTAGTATTTTGTTGAGGATTTTTGCATCTATGTTCATCAGTGATATTGGCCTGTAGTTTTCTTTCTTTGTGACATCCTTGTCTGGTTTTGGTATCAAGGTGATGGTGGCCTCGTAGAATGAGTTTGGGAGTGTTCCTCCCTCTGCTATATTTTGGAAGAGTTTGAGAAGGATAGGTGTTAGCTCTTCTCTAAATGCTTGATAGAATTTGCCTGTGAAGCCATCTGGTCCTGGGCTTTTGTTTGTTGGAAGATTTTTTTATCACAGTTTCAATTTCAGTGCTTGTGATTGGTCTGTTCATATTTTCTATTTCTTCCTGATTCAGTCTTGGCAGGTTGTGCATTTCTAAGAATTTATCCATTTCTTCCAGGTTGTCCATTTTATTGGCACAGAGTTGCTTGTAGTAATCTCTCATGATCTTTTGTATTTCTGCAGTGTCACTTGTTACTTCTCCTTTTTCATTTCTAATTCTATTGATTTGAGGTTTCTCCCTTTTTTTCTTGATGAGTCTGGCTAATGGTTTATCAATTTTGTTTATCTTCTCAAAGAACCAGCTTTTAGTTTTATTGATCTTTGCTATCGTTTCCTTCATTTCTTTTTCATTTATTTCTGATCTGATTTTTATGATTCTTTCCTTCTGCTAACTTTGGGGTGTTTTTGTTCTTCTTTCTCTAATTGCTTTAGGTGCAAGGTTAGGTTGTTTATTCGAGATGTTTCCTGTTTCTTAAGGTGGGATTGTATTGCTATAAACTTCCCTCTTAGAACTGCTTTTGCTGCATCCCATAGGTTTTGGGTCATCGTGTCTCCATTGTCATTTGTTTCTAGGTATTTTTTAATTTCCTCTTTGATTTCTTCAGTGATCACTTCGTTATTAAGTAGTGTATTGTTTAACCTCCATATGTTTGTATTTTTTACAGCTCTTTTCCTGTAATTGATATGTAGTCTCATAGCATTGTGGTCAGAAAAGATACTTGATACAATTTCAATTTTCTTAAATTTACCAAGGCTTGATTTGTGACCCAAGATATGATCTATCCTGGAGAATGCTCCATGAGCACTTGAGAAAAATGTGTATTCTGTTGTTTTTGGATGGAATGTCCTATAAATATCAATTAAGTCCATCTTGTTTAATGTATCATTTAAAGCTTGTGTTTCCTTATTTATTCTCATTTTGGATGATCTGTCCATTGGTGAAAGTGGGGTGTTAAAGTCCCCTACTATGAATGTGTTACTGTCAATTTCCCCTTTTATGGCTGTTAGTATTTGCCTTATGTATTGAGGTGCTCCTATTTTGGGTGCATAAATATTTACAGTTGTTATATCTTCTTCTTGGATGGATCCCTTTATCATTATGTAGTGTCCTTCTTTGTCTCTTCTAGTAGTCTTTGTGTTAAAGTCTATTTTGTCTGATATGAGAATTGCTACTCCAGCTTTCTTTTGGTTTCCATTTGCATGGAATATCTTTTTCATCCCCTTACTTTCAGTCTGTATGTGTCCCTAGGTCTGAAGTGGGTCTCTTGTAGACAGCATATATATGGGTCTTGTTTTTGTATCCATTCAGCCAATCTGTGTCTTTTGGTGGGAGCATTTAGTCCATTTACATTTAAGGTAATTATCGATATGTATGTTCCTATTCCGATTTTCTGAATTGTTTTGGCTTCGTTATTGTAGGTATTTTCCTTCTGTTGTGTTTCTTACCTAGAGAACTTCCTTTAGCATTTGTTGTAAAGCTGGTTTGGTGGTGCTGAACGCTCTCAGCTTTTGCTTGTCTGTAACCGTTTTAATTTCTCCATCAAATCTGAATGAGATCCTTGCTGGGTAGAGTAATCTTTGTTGCAGGGTTTTCTCCTTCATCACTTTAAATATGTCCTGCCAGTCCCTTCTGGCTTGCAGAGTTTCTGCTGAAAGATCAGCTGTTAACCTGATGGGGATTCCCTTGTGTGTTATTTGTTGTTTTTCCCTTGCTGCTTTTAATATGTTTTCTTTGTATTTAATTTTTGACAGTTTGATTAATATGTGTCTTGGCGTATTTCTCCTTGGATTTATCCTGTATGGGACTCTCTGTGCCTCCTGGACTTGACTGACTATTTCCTTTCCCATATTAGGGAAGTTTTCAACTATAATCTCTTCAAATATTTTCTCAGTCCCTTTCTTTTTCTCTTCTTCTTCTGGAACCCCTATAATTCGAATGTTGGTGCATTTAATATTGTCCCAGAGGTCTCTGAGACTGTCCTCAGTTCTTTTCATTCTTTTTTCTTTCTTCTGCTCTGCAGTAGTTATTTCCACTATTTTATCTTCCACGTCACTTATCCGTTCTTCTGCCTCAGTTATTCTGCTATTGATCCCATCTAGAGTATTTTTCATTTCATTTATTGTGTTTTTCATCATTGCTTGATTCATCTTTAGTTCTTCTAGGTCCTTGTTAACTGTTTCTTGCATTTTGTCTATTCAATTTCCAAGATTTTGGATCATCTTTACTATCATTATTCTGAATTCTTTTTCAGGTAGACTGCCTATTTCCTCTTCATTTGTTAGGTCTGGTGGGTTTTTATCTTGCTCCTTCTCCTGCTGTGTGTTTTTCTGTCTTCTCATTTTGATTATCTTACTGTGTTTGGGGTCTCCTTTTTGCAGGCTGCAGGTTTGTAGTTCCCGTTGTTTCTGGTGTCTGTCCCCAGTGGCTAAGGTTGGTTCAGTGGGTTGTGTAGGCTTCCTGGTGGAGGGGGCTAGTGCCTGTGTTCTGGTGGATGAGGCTGGATCTTGTCTTTCTGGTGGGCAGGTCCACGTCTGGTGGTGTGTTTTGGGGTGTATGCGGACTTTTTATGATTTTAGGCAGCCTCTCTGCTAATGCGTGGGGTTGTGTTCCTGTCTTGCTAGTTGTTTGGCATAGGGTGTCCTGCACTGTAGCTTGCTGGTCATTGAGTGAAGCTGGGGGCTGGTGTTGAGATGGAGATCTCTGGAAGATTTTTGCCGTTTGATATTATGTGGAGCTGGGAGGTCTCTTGTGGACCAGTGTCCTGAAGTTGGCTCTCCCACCTCAGAGGCACAGCACTGACTCCTGGCTCCTCAATTTGGGATGATTAGTTGTCTATTCATGTATTCCACAGATGCAGGGCACATTAAGTTGATTGTGGAGCTTTAATCCGCTGTTTCTGAGGCTGCTGAGAGAGATTTCCCTTTCTCTTCTTTGTTCTCACAGCTCCCGGGTCTCAGTTTTGGATTTGGCCCCGCCTCTTCGTGTAGGTCGCCGGAGGGCGTCTGTTCTTTGCTCAGACAGGACAGGGTTAAAGGAGCAGCCACTTCGGTGACTCTGGCTCACTCAGGCCGGGAGGGTGGGAGGGGCACGGAGGCGGGGCGAGCCTGCGGCATCAGAGGCCAGCGTGACGTTGCAGCAGCCCGAGGCGCTCCGTGCGCTTTCCCGGGGAAGCCGTCCCTGGATTCCGGGACCCTGGCAGTGACGGGCTGCACGGGAAGCGGGGCATGGACAGTGACCTGCTCTCGCACACAGGCCTCTTGGCGGCGGCAGCAGCAGCCCCAGCGTCCCAGGTCCTTCTCTGGGGTCCGCGCTTTCAGCCGCGGCTCGTGCCCGTCTCTGCAGCTCCTTTAAGCAGCGCTCTTAATCCCCTCTCCTCGCGCACCAGGAAACAAAGAGGGAAGAAAAATTCTCTTGCCTCTTCGGCAGCTCCAGACTTTTTCCCGGACTCCCTGCCGGCTAGCTGTGGCGCATTAGCCCCTTCAGGCTGTGTTCACGCCGCCAGCCCCAGTCCTCTCCCTGCGCTCCGACCGAAGCCCGAGCCTCAGCTCCCAGCGCCGCTCGCCCCGGCGGGCGAGCAGACAAGCCTCGGGCTGGTGAGTGCCGGTCGGCACCGATCCCTTGTGCGGGAATCTCTCCGCTTTGCCCTACCCAGGTACGTGGGGAGTTTCTTGCCTTTTGGGAGGTCTGAGGTCTTCTGCCAGCGTTCAGTAGGTGTTTTGTAGGAGTTGTTCCACGTGTAGCTGTATTTCTGGTGTATCTGTGGGGAGGAAGGTGATCTCCGCGTCTTACTCTTCCGCCATCTTCCCCGGAAGTTCTAGAAGAATCTTCATATTTGTTTTTTATTAAACCTTGGGTTTTGACCTTACTATATTTTCTCATGATTGTTGTATTCTTTTTTTTTTTTTTTTTTTTTTTGCGGTATGCGGGCCTCTCACTGTTGTGGCCTCTCCCGTTGCGGGCTACGGATGCGCAGGCTCAGCGGCCATGGCTCACTGGTCCAGCCGCTCTGCGGCATGTGGGATCCTCCCGGACCGGGGCACGAACCCGTGTCCTCTGCGTCGGCAGGTGGACTCTCAACCACTGCCCCACCAGGGAAGCCCCTGTTTTATTCTTTATTGCTGTCTCATCAATAATGGTCTCACCTTTGAATGACTGCTTTATTTCTATTAGCAAATGACTTTCTTCTTCAAGTTTCATCAGAAATAGAACAATAACACTGAAAGAAAAGACACCAGGGTCATTTTGTCCTTTTTCATACCATGGTAAACTGGTCAAGTAGGTTTGAGAGTTTTTGTTCACCAAATCCAGTGGTCTCGGGAAAAAGCTTTATGTGTGTCTATTTCCAGTCTTTTATCTATTTTTAAAATTTGATTTGAATTATCTCCCCTTATTATGTTATCTACCGTTTGTAAACATTTTTATGAGTAAAACCTTCTTACTTTTATGGTTTGTGACTCATCACAGGTAATTCACTTTTCCAGTTGATTGATGCTATTTTAATATTCTATATCAACTACTGCTTAAGTTAGTTACTGAGTTCTGAGATCTGATGGAAAACAATGATTCTGTTTGTGAGCATCGTGTGACCAAGGTACTGTTAATTGGTTGAAATTTCTTGGGTTCTTCTGGGTCACATTGCCAGTAAGAAGCAGATTACAGCCTCATCTTCAGGAAAATTAATTTAGCCTGCATTATATATTTTATATAGTGCAACAAAGTTTCCATTTATTTACTAAATAAATGACAAGGTCTAATTTGTCAAACTCTTGAGACAAAATCCTCCACAAATATCTGATCATTTAAAATGATCACATTTCAAAATCAAGCTTACATGAACAAGGTACCCAAGTGCTGTGTCTAGCAACCTGGCAGTTATTTATTGTTATGTCCGCTCTAACAGGTATGATTAGCCACATATAAAAATGAAAAGAGGTTCAGCAAAATGAAGTAACCCATCCAAGACCATATAACTCTAGTATAAAGGACTCAGGATTTCAACTCATGTCTGTCTGATTCTAATGCCTTGCTATCTCCTAAATAGATTGTTACATGAATAATAATAGCACTTTATAGCCATAGAGAATGTCAGAGCTCTCAAGCACTGATTTCCTTGGATATTCCTGACAATCAGTTAAGATTGACAAAGCAATTATATGATTTCTATTTTATAGCTGAGGAAATGAAGGATCAAGAGGTAATGCAATTTATCAAAGACCCCAGGCTCCTGATTCCTACTTTGGTGCTTTTTTTAGTACATCCTACTGTCTCCTGAGGCTTCCTTCTGGGCATCACCTTTTGCCTCGTTCCCTACATCTCTCTGTGGTGATTGTTAGCCCACAGTGGATGATGAAGATGGGGATCATCATGCTGATGAGGAGGAGGAATAATGCCGTTACACACACAGAAGCTGTGTATATTTTTTCTATGAAAAGGTTTATAATGCTCCCACCTTATGATTATACATATGGCCTCTTTTTTGCCTGATTTACAGATGTACTCTTCAGGGTAAAGTAACAAAAATGAATAAATACTAGGTCTCAAAATTATGTGCTTCATATAGTTTAGTGTGTAGCCTAAGAGTAAACCCTGTTTAGATTTCTCAGAAGAGGAGATGGTTTCAAGAGATTTAATCCATTAGAGTGATCTCCTTTGATAAATTTCATTCTTTGAACGTATAATTCTTGAATATCTACCATATGTCAAGTGCTATGATGCTGGAGATGCATCAATGAAAATCAACAAAATTTGATCTCCGGATTGAATAAAAGAAAGTATATTGATAGGTGGGGAGGGGAGGGGTGAGAGGGGCAATAAATGAACAGCAATGCACAATATCCATTTTTTACTTTTGTGTATCCATAATAATGTGTATACAAATATGTGTCACAGTTGAATATCAACTAGAAGAAAGCAGTAGTAATAGATCTACTGACAATAACATACATGTTGAACCTTAAATCTTGTGTCATGTGGGAATTCTGAAATTTTGTTTTTATTATTCATTATTTTTATCTTAAAATTAAAATAGTCACCATTCCTCTAACTACTCAAAGGAAGGATTGGGGGAAAAGACTCATAAGATCCCAAAATAGAAATTGGATGAGTATAGCTGGTATGGACTTTTGAGCTTTTTAAACTGTGTTACGGGGAATGTGTTTATGACTATAATTATATTATACTAGTCTCTTTGGGGTACAGACACATATGCTAATCAACTGGGCAGACCCTTCAGTTTTTCCTGGACTTAGAAACTGTGACACAGGTAAAGTTTTAAGGGAAAAAGTCATTGGTTCTGTCCTCAATCTTACTTAGCTGTTGTATTGTTTGCTCTTTCCTGTAGTCATTTTTTCTCAAGCTTAATAATTACTAATAATTTCTCAAGCATAATTTGAGAGTATCTGGAAGCTGCCTTTCATTATAAGTAGAGGGCTTATAATAAGGAGCTCTAACCTTAGAACATATTATCTTTTCAAGTGTCAAGTTCTCTACCTCATTTTACCCAAAGCTATCATCTGAGAAGCATTTAGCTTTGAGTATACAATTTAAAAGACTTAGTCAAGAAAGCTTGATGTCATAGTGTTGCATGGTCATTTCTAAGGGAAATGGAATATCTCATGGATTGATTACTGGCTTAGGATGCAGGAAAACAAATAATAATGTAGAGCCAGTCATGGTGCATCCCTTTAGTAAATGGACCTCAACAAGTGTCACACTATGCCCTACAGAAACATGGCAAGGGTACACAGCAAATAGTAATCACACTGTGGCTAGCTCATGTATAATGCAGTTAGTCATTCTAACTCAGCAACTGCATTATAAAAGTTTGCTTTGGTCCAACTTGTATTACAGAACTTTTAACCTTTCCCTCAATACTCCCCTTTCCCAAATTTCCAAATAGTTCTAAAACTCTCAAATTCTTCTGAACAAGGTCTCTCAAACCACCATGTACCACCCACCATACTCTCTGCTCCTCTGTCTATTTCTCTTTAGTGATTTCCCCACAAAGCTTGTCATCACAACTACTAAGGCTGGGCTACTTCCTGCCACTGAGGGACCCAGTGGCCCTAAGGGCCACCCTGTGCCCACATGGTCCTGCATTGAGGAAGTGGAGAGACCTCTCCTCCGTTTGCCCTCATAGATGGGTATTTGTGCGACCCTCTGCTACCAAGATCTTAAAGGAGGCTGTCTAGCATTCCAAACTCCTCAGAGGGATTTCTTACTTTTACACACTTTTTCTAAGATTCAGACAGTAGTCCATGAGGGTTGCTGAAAAGACTAGTTTCTCAGAGGACTTCATGCTGCCCTCTGGTCTTTAATCAGGCCCCCTGGAAAACATATCCTGAGGCAAAGTTTCCCTGGTGATGCTTTGCTTGGGAAGTCAGAAAGAGTGAGGAAGAAGGAAGGGAGGAAGGGAAGGAACAGGAAGCAATAATGCACTGGCCAGTGTTTTGCCACAATGGTGAAGATCTATAGCTGGTCGCAGCACTGGTATATCCAGCAGCCACTTCTACAGATAGACTATAATGCTTCAGAGCAGTCCATGGGTATGAGGAAGAAGAAGAAGCTTATCTGGCCAGCTCCCACCTCTTTCCCTTTCTCACTGGTTGAAGTTTGCCCTATGGGGTGGGGCTCCCCACCTTTCTGGATTACATCATCTCAGCGGCTGCTAGGATGTCAAATGCCATCGTAGGTATAGTATGTGTAGTAGGCCTGTGGTGTACTGTTTTATCCAAGTCCGAAAGCGGTGGGAGGAGATAGAAACATGTGGATAAGTGACTGGCAGCTGATGGGGAGGACTTGGCATTTGCAAACTGTAGACTGCTCATGGCAGCAGGGGAGTCACCAGGCCTGGCTGAGTTGGTAGGCTGGGCAAAGCAAGGCAAGTAAGGGGGTGAGGGTGCAGAAAGTGAGAGGCTCCAAGGTAATCTTGAGAGATGCTTAGAATGTGCCACATCACCTCCAAATCCCTCCCTTCACACCTCCATCCCACTCTTGACTGACAGTCTTGGGAGCATTCAATCCCCCACCCCGCAGGGCTACCTACTTCAGCACAAGACTTGGTTTTCTTTGAGGTTAGTGCTATATAAACACTGTCCATTAAAATTTGACAAGGTGTCAGGTATGAATCAATTATGAGGCCCCTGATCATCTCTTTTTAACAGAACTGAAGAGTTAATACGAATAGAGTTTTAACTGAATACTATTTCTCAGGGACTTGTTCCAAACTTTCTTTAAAGATGAAGAAAAAAAAAATACCTGACATCTTATATAATCATCAACATGGCACAATGAAAACTGCTAATATAAATAACCTAGAAAACCTAATCTCCATCCCTAAGACACCTCAGCCTCCTTTGAAGAGAAGCAAAAAGGATGTCCAAATGTAAATAAACTAAAACAAAAACCAATACACCCTGAGGGATGGGGTTGTTTAGCTCACACAATGGATTGAAAAGTGGTTTTTGTTTGTTTGTGTCTTTTTAGTTTGTTTTATTGTTGTGGTTTTAACTTCTCCATGGTTAGGACTCAAGTAATTTTCTTCTTTTCTAAGTTGCTGGCAGGCTGGTCAAGATTCGGTTTCATTCTAATGTTTAGAGAAAATGATCTTCCTGTTCCATATTCAAAGATAAAAATATCTCCCAGCTAAAGAGATTGTCAATGCCAGGGCCAGGTCCCTTTTCAGGAATTTCCTTCCTGGACTTGGCCCTTCAACCTCTGAAATAACAATTGTTTTTTAGCTTTTCTGAAATGAAAATATTTACCAACAGGGTTTGATTGTACAACATCGCATCTCCTTCTCTGGTCTGCTGGGGTAGCTCATTCGATGGGCTGGTGGTGAGCAGGGGAAAAGCCAGGAGGAAACCTCTGTGGGCAAAGAAGGAAGGAAGGAGAGAGTGAGCAAGAAAGAGGAACAAGCCCTGACTATTTGACATGCACACAGGAATTTCGAAACAGGCTGCAGGGCTGAGTATCCAAACAGAGGAAACGTGTATCAGATGAAACACCTACGCTTTGATCTTTCTTAGAATGTAGTTCTTTTTGGCAAAAACCCTTTCTCCTCCATACTCATTACAGAAAGGAACTTGTCGTTGCCAATCAGTAAGGATAAAACAATAACGATAGTGTTAACACCTTCCCAATGGGAAAACAGTGTTGGGAACTGTGCATGCTATCTGCTCTTGGCTTGGTTTCATATTTTAAAGGGGATTTGGCAAAATAATTAGATGCTTCTGTCTACCTCTGTTCTATCCTATCCAAACCCTATGCAGCTTAATATGATGTCGGAGGAATTTGGCAGGATGCTTAGTGATAGCCTCTCAAATGAATGTATAACTAGGGCAGAAATAGCCTTTCTGAAGGGTACTTCCTATCTCAATCCCTAATGTATTAATAGTTAATGCTGAGTAATGCTAATACCAGGGATGGTGTTGAAATGGGATGACGTGCTGGTGGTGGGGTAAGGGCATTATGTCATTTGATTGTTTTCCTCTGACAAGAGTGACATCCTCCAGGGGCAAAAAGCACAACCCTGATCCAAAATGTCAACACTCCTCGTGGAACAAGGCAGTTTACAACACGACAACATTTTCATCTGTGGACTAACCTCAAGGACAATCTGCTATTTGTTAGATCTCCCTTACTTTTTGAAACTATCCTTAGACATGAAAAAAGGATTGTCATTTGATAAGAGAGGAAGGTGAAACTCACTTTTAAAGAGAGCCCATTACATGTCAGGCATTCTGCTAGATGCTTGAAAATTTTATTTCTTTTTGTCTTCATTATAACTTTATCTGGTTCTGTTATTATCCACAATTTGGGAATGAGCAAAGCATGAGTTAAGAAGCACAAAACTTAAGCATCTTGTCTAAGGTCATACATCTAGTAGGAGAGAAGCTACAAAAAGAACAATGTAAACAGATCCTATATTCGTCTTTGTAATGGTCACAGTGGTGCGCTGCCCAGATGGCCCCTTCAAGACCAAGGCACCCCTTCCCCCCGCTGTGGAACGTGTTGGTTGCTAATGGCTCACTGGAGATTCTTTCTTCAGGAATTGCCCTAGGCTGAAGAGAGTGGTCTTGCCAAAGTTTGTGCCCCCTTCCTGGGGGACAGCCTGGAACCAAAGTCTGAGAGTTATGGGGGTACAAAGAACTGGCCCCCATGCCTCAATTGGGAAGAACTGGGGCCAGAACTCCAAATAGGATCAGCTGAGGCCTTTGTTGTGTCTGTATCACACCCAACGGCTCTCCCTACCCAGTCCTGCTTCCTTGACCACTTACAGCCCTTGTCCTCAAACATACTCTCCAATAAACTTTGGCACACACATCTCCATCCCAGACTCTATTTTCTGAGAAGTCTGATCTTTGACAGCCTTCTGGAATGTATATTAAAAATGAAAAAACAAAAACATAAATAATTTAAATGTTAAGACATAGAAAAAACAAAAAGATAAACAAACAAATAATACCCTGCCTCATCATTTCAGTATAGTGGCCTTAGTATTCCACACAGGAATATCTAGAAGTGACACTCTTAGTCCAGGAAGAATGTTGTAAATCATAGGACTTTACTCTTTTTAGAACCACAATGAATGTTAAGGAGACTTTCTCTCCCATCCCACTTCTATCCACCTTCATATTACAATTTAAAAAAATAAATGAGGCTTTGAAAAAATAACTGACTTGGTTATGGTCACCCAGCTATTTGGTAGATGAGGGCCTAGTGCTGAATCTAAGATGTCACTATGAAACACAGAGCCAAGGTCGTATTAAACTTTTAATTTGATTAAATTAAAATGCTTTATGGTACATATTATGTGCAAGAAAGTAATTAACTCAGAAATATCAGGTTCTTTCATGCCAATTTTAGAGTTAGTGATACATAACTATTGCTTTTGCAAATATAATAAAGGAACTTAATATCATGGAAGCAAACATTATCCTTTGCTTATCCTCTGGTCAAGTACTGGATCTTACTTGATTCTACCTATTTTAACCAAGTAGTGTCTTTTACACATAATTCACGCAGCTTTAAGTGATGCATTTTCTCTCCCTGCCACCCTGTGATAATTTTAATTTAAATTTCACCATGTTACATGATAAATTTATTTTCCTTAAAAGGAACAACTTCAAGTGTGCCTTCCAGAGCTCTGGGAGTTCTTTTTCCTTTCAATTAGATTAGTTCATAAATGGGGATCTTGGAAACTGAAAGAAGATTCAGTTGTAGGAGGGAAAACTTTGTGCATGATTCTGATCCCCCCAATACGTACGCGTGCGTGGGCACAAACACACACACCATCGTCCATCAAGAGGTTAAAGGACCATGGCCTTTTGTTTCATGGGATGGATTAACGTTGCTGGGTTGCTTGCAGGGAGAAAGGACTTTCCAATCTGTTATATGCTGGATGTGTTGAGAGTGCATGTTTATGTAACACCATATTTTTTAATACAACTGACGGTCTGTCTTGAGATTTAAGTGTGTTTTGACAGTTTTTATGCACCTGTTAATTCAAAGCTCTTAACATATGCCAGTTAAAAAGAGTCAGGCACTAAAACATCTAGCTTTAGAGGCTAAATATGGCTCAGCTGCAATCCCAGGCAGGCAGGCTGACAGGAACAATTCCTTCCTCCAAGATGGAAATCAGCTGTAGCCTCCTCTTGTGACTTGCACAAACCATTTCTAGGTGGGGAGGGTGGAAATACCATTTGATTTCCCAGGGAACAGTTATCAGAGCCAACTCAGGTCTTCCGCCATGGTTGGTTACTCTGGATAATATTCTGTTGTGTTCAAGTGGAGGACTCAGGATTTGGAAAGACCTTTATGTTCATCGTGGTGTCTATTTAGGAGAGCTCTTCATCCATTCTCTGCTCCACACCTTCCCTTCATACCCACCTACCCACACCCAGCAAAACTGAGGACAGATGCCCGAATTTTTCCAATGCTAACTCCATGGTTTTTAAGAACTAAGGCCATGCATTTCTCTACAACACAAAGAGCAATATTTCTGGTTTAAATAAAGAAATAATTCTCATCAAACTTAAACAAGGATGATGAAGGGATATTCACTTTAGCACTAGACACATGCCAAAAGATAAATGATCTCTCTGTGCATGCAAAGTACCTTGTACTCAGAGCTTTAAAACAGCATAGAGTGGAAGATAAATAAGCATTTGCCTTTATTGTTCTCTGAGACTATTTGGGGCAAGTTATGAATTTGATACATTTCAAACATCTGGTATATTTCCTCTTGAGGGTACAGAACAATTGCTGTCCAATGGAAATGTAATGCAAGCTACAAATGTAAGTCTATGCATATGTAATTTGAAATTTTCCAGTAGCCACATTTTCAAAAGTAAAGAGAAACAGGTAAAAATAATTTTAATAATGTACCTATTTAAGCAATGTCCAAAATACTATCATATCAATGTGTAAGGAATTAATGAGAACTTTTATGTGAAATTCGATGTGTATTTTGCACTCACAGCACATCTCTGTTTGGACTAGCCACATTAGCCACATTTCAAGTTTTTAATACCCACATGTAGCAAGTGCAGTTCTAAAATGTTGGTCATGAAAATGTTCCAACAAATGGAAAATAACATTTAATGACCCTGGGAATATTACTAGAAACTGAATAATGGCCAGGGGACCTGTAGAGAATTCACCAGCTTCTTCTCTTTTTTACCCTGTATTACAACACATTTCTTTTCATACAGTTGTTTGAATGTCCTTCTCAGCTTCACAGTGATGATCATCAGATTCCAAGTAAATAACCATAGAAAAACAGAACTATTAAAAAGTGGAATGAGTTACCTAGATGGAAAACTAGATTTCATGTCATCAGGGTATTTGAGCAGAATCTAAATGATTGTCTGCAGTGATGCTATGGTGAAATTCTGTACCATGTGGCTGAATAGCATAAGGTAGTATACACAGCGGCTAAGAGATTGGGATTTAGAGCCAAGTAGAACTGGGTTACAATCTCACCTCCACTATTTGTGTGGTAGCAAATAATGAGATTTAATTGTCCCATTTGTAAAACAGGAATAACCACTTCATAAAATTATTATGTGAAATAAATGAAAGAATATATCTATAGCTCTCACAATGTTCAAAAAGATATTATGATTGTGATTATTACAGCATAAGAAAACTGCCTACGGATATTTGGTACTAAAGACAGATGACACATAATATTAAGCATTTAAGACATTGTGTATCGTGTCTCCTTTAACTTCTACAACTAATCTATCATGGTTATAGCAAGGTCATCAACTGTTAAAGAGGATGACAACTAGACTTCAGAGTGATTTGTACCAAAAATGGTTCACTTCAAAAATTGTGGTTTTGTTATATTTTTAGGAGAAAAGAAAGAACTAACTTTCATTGAGCATTGATGGTTTTGTTTTTGTTTTTTTCCCTGTTTCCCGTTTGTTTTTTAACCGTACCAAGCACTTTCTGTATCTTAGCTTAAAAATCCCTTGAGGTGGTGTTCTTTTTAAAGGGTGAGTGTACTGAGGATCTGGGAAGTCAAGGGTGCAAGGTTAACATGTAGTGCGTTAATATGTGCATCCAGACCCGTCCGACTTTAAAGCTCGTGCTATTTCCACTACATGGGAATGGCCAGATTTGACTTTCACTTATCTGCAACTGTCAAATCAACAGTAGAAACAGATAGAAACAGTACTTCAATCAGTACTAAAATACCAATATTCTGGCTCCTAAATTGACAGTGGTTAAAATACATGTCCCCCAACTACCATCATTTACCCGGAAAGGGGGTTAGTGCCGCACCTATGGATCATCACTGTTATCCACATCACAGTCTGCTTAGGCACTGCTTCTTACTGCACCACTGAAACATTCACCCCTTTGAGGAGCTCACTTCTGATGGAAAAAATACTGGAAATTGGGACACATAAGTTGAAACATATTTCAAGAGACTTCTCTTAGAGCATGCTACACCAGTGTTCTCAGGGCAACACTGGTGGCCACCCTAGAGGTGGGAGCCATGCACACACTTCTCCAGAATGACTTTCCAGGTGTGTCTATCCTGATAAAACTAGTTTAAGGTTGATGTCGGGGGGGAAAGGGGCAGGGTGGAATGGAGTGGAAAGAAAATAGATGTTTAAACACCACCCTTCAGACAATCATTTATGATTAATCACTATCAGTGCCTTTAGAACATGTCTGCCATAGAAGAAAACAAAAGAACAGAAGTCCCTGGCAGCTGTTCTAAGGTTCTTTGCTTCATCAAGTTCAGTCTTTGTAGCTTTGCAGAGAGAGGTCCAAATAAGAATGTCCATAGTATGGCTGAGATTTTCAGAGGAGTCAAAATTCCTCAGTTTTGATCCTGGGACAGAGGTGAACAATCCATTTCAAACTGCATTTGTATTTCTTATCTATAATGTATTCAATTTAGTTTAAACAAACTTCCATGTTTCCCTTAGGTGTTCTTACTCCAGAGGAACTGTTTCCACAAATTATATATAATTACCCCTTCTGGTCAAAGGTGAGAAGGAAATTAGCATCACAATGGCAAGTTTTCTCTCTGGGTGTTGCCAGCTCACACAGTTCCATGGGTCATTTGAGTGTGTTAAGCCTCCGTTTACAAGCAGGAAAGCTCAGCAGAGCCCATGAGGACAGCATTAAAAATTCCTGATCATAGACAAGCATTTCAGACATTCATTACCACACAAGCCATCAGTGGATTAGATCAAATAAGCCAAAGACTTGCAGACCTCAGCCCTGGGGCTGGTTAGACTATTCAAGTAATGCAAAGTCAAATGGGCCCGAGTTACACCCTGCCTTCTTTTGAAACAAGCCAATGAGCCTCTATCTCCTCATAAGGGGTGTTAGGATACTAGTTGAAAGACAGTAGGCCCAGACATTTGGGTTTTAGCACTCTATTTGGTTATAGAAAGTAGGAAGTCATCTAGTGAGTCAGCACACACACACACACACACACACACACACACCATTTTTAAAAAATGTGTTAAGTTAGAGGAGGTAGCCTTTTGGGGGGAAGATAAGGGTGTTCTATCCACTATTCTAGAAGAATGAAAATAACTCATCTTTTTCAGCAAAAAGAAATTGCAAAATATTCTTCCAGAAATAAAAATGAAAAACTATACACACACATGAATTTCTGAGATAGATGCCAAGTACTGCTCTGAAACCATGTGAATTTTTCTCTCGTGCATTTGTCAGCCTGACTCCAAACCATTTTATTCTTTCCTCATTTCTCCCCTCTGCTCTGTCTGTTTTTAGTTAGTTGCTTCTTGGCATAGCTTCCGTTGGAGCAGAGAGTGCCTGTACTTTCTTCTTTTCTTCCTCTCTTCTTTTTCTTTTGTTTCTTTTTAAAACTTTTTTTGTGTTCTTTCTCCTGGGCTCTGCAGTGACTCTGCAATAATTACTAAGACCAGAGCAAACAGGAGTTATGTGTCTCTGGAGCCCACTCTGTCCCCCTCCATCAGGCCTTCATACTACACATAAAGAACAGTTCAGTGAGGGGCACAGAGACATGTTCACGAATGCAAATGACACGCATGCACGCTGCCCATGACTCACTTCTCTGCAAGAACCTGCAGCTCCCCCGGCCACCTTCTCTTGTGAGTGGACTTGCCCAATGGCACCATTTTGTGTCAAGGACTTCCTGCAGAGGAATCCTCCAAGCTGCTTTTGCTTTTAAGAACTAGGTTTTTGAGACCCAGAGTGTAGAGGTTGCGATATTCATGTATTTACAGAACTCCATTACATTTTATTGGACCTCATTTTTAACTGGTTTTGTCACAACATGTTTCAAGTTGTGGAAAAATGAAAAATAGAATCACACTAGCCATGCAGCCACATAGAGACCTGAAAAGAAAATGGCTGTTTTAAATCTAAATTTAAGCAAACAAGTTTTGTTTGAATATGGAGTAAGTTTTAAAAAGCATCATGAATACACAGAATATAAAATGAAACACACTATAAGGGCACATCTTTGTTCTCATTCTTTTTGTCTGGGGAGCTGGAGTGGATTTAGCTGGTGTTACTGTTTCTAGCAATGTGTGATCAGCCTTTGGAAAGGACACAATACCAGAACACACTCATAAGTGTACGTTGGTTCAGGAATGTTAAAAAAAAGGGGGGGGGACTTCCCTGGTGGTGCAGTGGTTAAGAATCCATCTGCCAACGCAAGGGACACGGGCTCGATCCCTGGTCTGGGAAGATCCCACATGCCACAGAGCAACTAAGCCCGTGCGCCACAACTACTGAGCCTGTACTCTAGAGCCCGCGAGCCACAACTAGGAAGCCCACAAGCCACAACTGCAGAAGCCTGCATGCCTAGAGCCCGTGCTCCACAACAAGAGAAGCCACCGCAATGAGAAGCCTGCTCACCGCAACAAAGAGTAGCCCCTGCTCACCACAACTAGAGAAAGCCTGGGCGCAGCAACAAAGACCCAATGCAGCCAAAAATCAAAAATTAATTAATTAGAAAAAAAAAGAAAGACAAGTCAATGCCTTTAACAAATTGAGAGTTACTTAAACTTGAATCAGCACTGTAGTCTAATGAGACAATAGAAATTGGCCTATATGTTCCTGTCTTACCCTTCCCAAGTTCACGGACATTCAGCTTCTTTGAAAGAATTAACTCTGAAGCATGAAGCCCACTCTGTCTTCAGGTAAAACTTGAAATAAGAAGATTCTTTCCCTCTCTAGGAGCAGTTTTTTCGAAGAGACATAGAAACACAGAGGCATTTGTTGATGATGTGCATAGGACTTATGAACAAAATTTAAATCTCCATCATGTATAGAATTTAAAAAAATAATCACGTTAATTTCAGGAAACAAAAATAAAGGAATCAACACACACAGGTGCAAAGACTGATGTAGGAGAAAATCATCTGAGGTATAAAATGAGAGACGTGAATTGGAATGA
The DNA here is from genome assembly GCF_949752795.1 of Hyperoodon ampullatus. Classification (NCBI taxonomy): domain Eukaryota; kingdom Metazoa; phylum Chordata; class Mammalia; order Artiodactyla; family Ziphiidae; genus Hyperoodon; species Hyperoodon ampullatus. The sequence continues at coordinate 170,018,509 of NC_136915.1, read as the reverse complement.
CTTGGCTACTTGGAAGAAAAAGTGTTCAAAACTTACCCTCTTCAAGTATGCAGCCTGGAGAATGTCATTTCAATCACTTCTGCAGTTGCTCTACTGAGTACTTTTGAAATATCCTCTATCTACAGATGACAAGCACCCTCATCAGGGAGGGAACGAGCCTGTGACCATGTCTACATGATGCCAAACACTTGGGTAAAAACTGAAAGCATTACACCAGTGCCTTGATGCTTTTCAGACACTCAGCTCTTTGGCATTGTAAAGGGAAACAATTCAGACTTTTCAGTTTTCATTCTGATATTTGTCATTGTGTAGCTGTAGTCAAGGGCTAGATAAGTGTATGTTTACCAGAAAAAAAAGTTTGAAAGTTATGTATATGATAGGTAATTCAAGAGAAGTAAATTATAGGAAAGATACATAAAGTAAACAGCTAAATCATCGTGCTATGGTCACCTATGTGTCTTTAGTATAGAAAAACACATAACATGCACAGGTGCAAACATACACTCAAAGACCAATTTTTAAAAATCCAGTTAAGTGAGATTTTCCCTCTACCTTTAGTTATTTGTTGTGATGTTATCTCAATCTTATTCGTCCATACGCCAGATAACTCCTATGAGAATAAAACTTTGCAGAAGTACATGACTTCTCTTTGTAAATCTGCAAACCATTTTTCTTTCTATCACTTGAAATATTGTCACTGTGGTTTCAGTTATGGGCAGAGTATATTTTAAAGGCACTGCTCAAATCCAGAATGCTCTGAGCTTCTCTGTTATTTTAGTGATCATATGGTTGCTGAAATACAAGAAAATTTATGTGCAAAAAAAATCCCAGCTTCAGTTTCTAAAATATACTTACTGTTTTTTCAACAGAAATAAAAATTGTATCCAAAGAACACATGATTAATATTCTTACGTTAAAGGATTCAAAATAAAGATGAGGATAAATATTTTGTGTTTTGGTAGCATAATATATTTGCCAACAGACTTACCTTAATGTCTCTTAATTGGGAGATGGTGAAATAAGGGAATGCATTTAAAGTGAAGAACCACTTTACAGTTGACTTATTTAAAATGGATATTTAATGATTTCTAAAACATTTTCTAAAATAAATGGAAAAGAAAATGTTTAAGCTATTTGATAAAAGCTGCTTTCAAAAGGCACATAGCATACTACTAACATTTTCCCTGAGCCTGCCGTTCTCCAGAAATTCTCCTAACTATAAGGCATGTTCATAAACCCCACACCAGTAGAGACATAATTGTCACACCCAATCTTGCTATCTTCTTAGTTATTCATTTTACAGGAAAAATTCCTCATCTTATTTTCTAAATTTTTAAATGCAACTTCGTCTAGGTAATATGTACATGAAATGGCATTCATTTCCAACATATTAAATGTCATAACTGAGGTCATTTTAGGATTAGAAAGAATCAGTGTTTTCAAGACAATGCCCTTGAATTATCTGTACAAAGACATACATGTACTTAAATAAGGTTGGAATTGTATAGGATTATATATAAAGTTATAAATTACATTGTTCTAGAAAACACTTGAAATGGGCACTGAGAAGCCATATAATTAAATAAAAATTGAAAACCTTTGAACATGTCCAGATTGGTGTAAATGGCTTCACAGACATAGATTTCATGTTTTCATTTTAATAGCAATAAAATATTTTGTTTATGTACGTTCACTTTAAAACTCAACTTGAAAAGCATGGCATATATAGCATTTATGCACATGTTTACCATATATTTAAAGACAGATTTTAATGAGCCATGACTGGAAATCCATAAAAGTTTGCATGTCAACACTGGCTCCATTTTAGAAAATATTTTCCTTTCTCTATTACATTTCTAAAAGTATGAAATGTTTGGTGAATGTGGAGGATAAGAGGGAAGAAATGCTTTAAATAAATACATAGATTCTGAAGGTGCACTTTCTTTCTTTTTCTTTCTTTTCTTCTACCTATTGAGAACAAGAATAAATAGATTAGTAGTTTAGTGCAGAGGAGAAATTGTACAGAAACTGAGATGGAGGATGTAACATCACTGCAGTGATAATGTATAAATACTATTAGCTCCGTGTTCCTCTATCGCTTATGAACATTTAGAAAGTATTCAGCATGTTTGCTGGGTCAGATAAACTGTTGAAAGTCATTATTTGTCTATTTTTCAAAACTTCAAAATTTAGTGCTTTGTAATTTTGAACAAGGAAATTTAAACTGGTTGCAAGTCAAATGTTATAGAAAACAAACACAAAAACAAAAATCAGAAAGAAAGGAAGAAAGGAGATATAAAATGAGAATAATAGTATGGAAACAGAGGGAGAAATAATTTGGGGGGAGGGCAAAAAGGACAAAATTAAGATCAGAATTGAAGGGGTCTGATAAAAGAATCCAACATAAACTTAAAAATATAGAAGCAGAGTAAACATCACAAAACGCCCTTAACAAACCCCAGTTCTGCAGGCTTTTCTGCTGCCACACAAAAGTGTATTTTTCAAGAAAATTGGTTACAGCAGTTACCCGTGCCTTCGAATAGCAACAAGTAGAAATCAGGCAGGACGTCTAGAGGAGCTCTCCTTAGAGCCGCATTCCCTACCTTTTCAATCCCTGCCCGTTCTCCTGCGCCAAACCATATGGAATCCATCTCACTCAAGGACATAGACGAGGAAAGGGGCTTCGGGAAACCAGGGCTGCTGCAGGCGTTTTAACGGCATGCCACAGGAAAGTTTTATTTCCAATTGATTGGTTACAAATCAGATAAATATCGCTTCTAATGAAAGCAGCTTCAACCGCTGGAAATGTTATCTATAGGAGTCTGGGGTTTATCAAAAGTCAAACGTAGCTTTAATCACATCAACATGCTAATTACAGGCAAACAATAAAAGCTTTAAGAAATGATTGTGCGGGTTTTATTACTATTGACAGTCGCTGAGGTATATTTATTTCGGGAGGTAATTGTCAGAAGACTTTCTCCAGAAAGACTTGTTTGTATAATTAAGTGCGTGTTATGCAAGCTTATCTACTGATCTACTTCTGCTAGTTATGTAGCTCCCCCAATGCCTCAGAACACAGAAGCAATTAAAAAAGAAAGGCCCGGGGAGATGGTTTTTCAGTAGTTCATTTGTGAAGGAGGAAAAAATAAAGACCTAATGTACTCTGGAAAAACAGAATGTACTAGAGTGAGAAATGTGATCAGTCACTAAAACATAAAGGAATAAAACAATAAAGGTAAGTTGAAAAGTCTTCACAATCAGTGATGTAAAAGTAGGAAATAATAAGAATGGGCATTTTCATTTGGAGGAGAAGTTGGGGGAGCAGGAATTTTCTTTTTTGTATACAAAATATCATTCAATAAAATGGGGTATTCCAACCTAAAAATATATGTGATGAGAATGAGACAAAATGGAAAATAGCAATAAGTGGCTTCAGGACCACTGGTTTTATTATTTTATTGGGGGTTTATTACCTAATTCCCAGAAGTGCCTAATTTACAAGTAAGAGCCTAAACTTTTGGTAACATCATTTCAAATCTGCACAGACACACGTGCTTTTTCATCCAAATAAACAACAAAAGTAGATTTACAGTTGCCGCCCTGAGCTATTTTTTTTTTTAAGGCTAGACCACCTGAAACATATTTTTTAAAAAATATTTCCATCTTATTTCTAATGACAAACTGCATTGTGACTGGACTAAAAGAGGAAAAACTAAACCTTTCAAACTATGAACTATTTTTGTGCCATAAAGAATCATTCAACTCTAAAAGGGAAAAACCCTAATTTAAAAGATATCATTATTATATAAAAAGGTGTTGGACTGGATTTAATTCTTTCCATTCCAACATATTGGCCTCAGTTCAGTTTCCACCTCATTCAAAGCAATTAAAAATGTGGCAAATCCTTGATCAATTTTTTACCCTTAAATCAGGTCGGTTCTGAAGTTGTCACATTTTAATGGGTTCAGAGTCAGTTTATGCAAGAGACAATCAAATGTTTGCTTTTAAAAGCCCTATAAAAAGTAAGAGCTTTTAACCGTTTGAATGCATTAATAAAATGCTAATGGCATCATGGCCAAGACCACATTTGGAGGTTCCCCAAAACTCCAAATGACTGTTGTGAAAACAGAATTTTAATCAAATGATCTGTTATTTTAATGGCCACTTACAAAACAGGAGATTTATTGAGAAGCATAAAGTTTGTTTGCATGAGTGAAAGCAAAGCTTTTAAGCATTACCTTCTTCTGGGTTTTTTTTGCCCCAGTTCCTTACAACATAATACTACCAAATATTTGTGAATTGTGACTCAAGACTGCAGTCTTATTTCTAGCAGAAAATAAAAGGGAGGCTGGAGAGCAAAAGAAAAGTGGTGCCAATTTGTCTGCCCAGGCTCTGATTATTGGATGCAGAAATTTTTTTTTTTTCCTTTCAGGGGAGAAGGATTTGGTGGGAATGTTTCTCCCTTCAGGGTGAGATATCTGATATCCATCCCGAGACCAATCATAAGGCCAAACTTTCATGCAAACTGCACAGGGGAAAAAAATTGTGTCTTTGGGTAAAATTCTCATCTAAATTTGCAGCAGATCCCTAGTTTCCGCTGGGCAATTATGTCTCTTCTTACCATTTCTGATTGCAAAACACATTGATTTTTTTAAAAAGTTATTTCTGATAACTTGAGAACCTTCGATCCCTAGCCCCCTCCCCCAACTCTTCGTCCTCTCTTTTGAGTCTCTGTTCCTCATTTCTGTCTCCCCCATCTAGAAGTGCTATCCAGTGACCCCTGGTGCTGATTAAAGTTTCTCGGGTGACCCCTGAATGCATTTTATTACACTGGCTGGTCATAAAACCTGCTTAAACTGCTGGCTTATCCAAACTCCTACCTCTTCTGTGGAAAGCCCTACAGTCAGTCCAGCCTCAGGCAGGGAAAATACAAACAAGCAAACCAAGGAGGGCAGAGAAGGCTTGAACACAGACTTTGTCAATACCAAGGAGCCATCCGGCATAGGGGAGGGGAAAACTTAGAATGAAGGCAGACACTCACAAGGGTTCTGGAGGAAATCAACTTAATACTAGTGTAGGTGGGACATGGAGAAGTAGAAACATGAGAAAAGAGGGAAAAAATTAAAACCGTTTGGTGTTTTCTTTTTCCTTAAAATGATGTCACAACACTGCAATAACTTACAAGGTGAAAGGTAAGCATCACTAACACAGGTCAGCATAAAACATCTCTGAAAACAACATACTCCTAAAACGGATCCCAGGAAAACATTTACTCAGCTTCTGGAAGCAACACTAAGAGGTTAGAAGCCTTTGTATGTTTATGTATTTACTACATCTAGGTAAAAATATGTATTGTTATATTTACATGGCTCAGGAGAAACCAACTTACAGTGTGGTTTAGTTTAACTGTTTATTTTCCGGGGCTGCTGAAGGGAGGCAAAATCTATAAGATTCACAGTCCTGCCTGGATGGAATTTCTGTGGCAGGGATAAGGCATGCAATGCTTATAGGGGAGGTCAGAGAAATCAGCGTTCAAAAGGAGAATGGTGTTATTGCGCATCAAAACCTATCAAGTGGGGGATTCCCTGGTGGCGCAGTGGTTGAGAGTCTGCCTGCCTGAGCAGGGGACGCGGGTTCGTGCCCCGGTTCGGGAGGATCCCACATGCCGCGGAGCGGCTGGGTCCGTGAGCTGTGGCCGCTGGGCCTGCACGTCTGGCGCCTGTGCTCCGCGGCGGGAGAGGCCACAGCAGTGAGAGGTCCGCGTACCGCAAAAAAAAAAAACGAAACAAAAAGACCTATCAAGCTTTGGGTTTTCCCCTGGGACTAAAACTGAACATATGCGTGTGTATCAAATCCAATTTAAAAAGTGTTTTGAATTTCATTGTCATTCGCGAAATCTGAAAATAAATCGGTAGGGTCGGTTCTCAGCCTTAAGCCAGAGTAGGAGGCTACAGTCTGGAAGTTTGCCGAGAGAAGTCCGTCTGTTCAGTTCTGCAGGTAAGGTGCTACCTGCAGATGAAGATCTGACACACAGAGTTAGCTCCTGGCAGCTGTCCCACCAACCACGGTAGAGATCCACAGAGGCAGGAGAAGAACACACTTTTCCTACTGGTCAGGTTCCCATTTCAGTGACACTGAACCTGGATGAGATCCAGACTCTGCTCGGAGCCCTTGACATTCCTAATGTCCAAGTGACAGGCTCCCCAATTGCTGGGCAGTTTTTCAATACTTTGGTCATTTTCACACTAGCTAGAAATCTTTAAGAAGGTAAAATCAAGGGCCCAAAGTGAATCATTAATGACTATTTAATTGGCATCTTGTGATTAAAAAGTGATTTGTGATGGTTACTCTTGACATCATTTTCTTTGTTCATGTGATTTTTTAAACTCTTAGAAAATGTATGTCATTATTTTCCCTTTTGTTCAAAGAAATACAAAATAACCACGAATTCAACTCCTCGGTAGACCAGAAGTGGTCCCTTTCACCTGTTTAAAATTTTCATGTAGTCACTAAGCAAAAGTCAAGCATTTCCCCAAAGATACTATTAGTGGAAGCTGGTGACTTTGTTAATACCTAGAATGAACTGGTGAGATATGCTTTATTTATCTAATTTAATTGATCTAATGTAATTCATTCAGAGATTCTTCATAGTGATGATAAATCTGATAACCAATGACATTCATCAACCATTTTTATTTTTTATATGCAGCCCACGTTACACCAGGAGAGGAGTTTGATACTGTTCCTGCTGTTGCTTGCCTGTCTACTAGGCCTGGCAATTTACAGATGTAAACACTTTACTTCTTACTACAACCATATGGAGTAAATATAATTATTCCCAGTTTGTAGATGAGGAAACTAGGGCTTAGAGAAATTAGTTAATTGACCAGCTTCACATAACTAGTGAGTGTTACAGTCAGGAATGTGATTCTGGGCAATCTGACTCTCTGCACTGACTTGGGCCCCAATTCACTCCTTAACCAACATCTCTTCATCAACTTTGCTGAGTCCCAAACAGAGTAAATAGAAAGGAAAGATAGGGGAAACAAACAAATGTACACTTGGTTGCTTATTTTATTTTTCTCAATATGTTAGGTCCAGAATATATATTAATCCACAACTCAAGGTTATTTTCTTCATGAAAACTTCCTGAGTAAACTGACTTACTCTCCACTTGATAAATCTATTTCTCACCTCTCCTTTCCTCAGTGGAATCTAAATTTCTTTTAAATTGTATATATTTTAGTTGGTTACATATAGTATGTCTTCTTGGGCTTCCCTGCTGGTGCAGTGGTTGAGAGTCTGCCTGCCGATGCAGGGGACACGGGTTCGTGCCCCGGTCCGGGAAGATCCCACATGCCGTGGAGCGGCTGGGCCCGTGAGCCATGGCCACTGAGCCTGCACGTCCGGAGCCTGTGCTCCGCAATGGGAGAGGCCACAACAGTGAGAGGCCCGCGTACCCCCCCCCCAAAAAAAAAGCTTGTTCCATGCTTTCAGATAGAGGATGTAAGAAAGGAAAGTGGAAAGTGGGTGCCAGATGTGCCAAAATGCTAAATGGTTTGGAGTTCAAGTTGAAGCTGGGAAACAGAGAGGGTAGATAGGTCAAAGTGGTAGTCAGCCTTCATGTATTTGATTTAAAAAGATGGTGAGTAAAGTGGTGGGGTGACAGAGTCTAGGAAGTTAAGATATAAAATGACCTAGTAAAAATTTCTTGGAATCTAGCCTAGAACAAAAAATTATGAGGGAAAAGTTATGTGCAGGAAGATATTCACAATAGCAAAAGTTTGAAAACATTAGAGCTATCCAAAATTGGGAAAATAAATAATTAAATGCTGACATACACACTGTGAAATATTATTACAACTACTAAAAGTGGTAATATAATATAAAGTGAATAAGTTACAAGTGTCATTACATTGTTATTACTCTAGGTGAAATGTATGTACAGATGAATAAAGATTGGAAAAGAATGCATAGAAACTTTCAAAGTTACTTTAACAAGAGTATTGGTTTAGGAATTTTTTTCTCTCAGTTGTCCAAAGTTTCTGTAGCATTGTTATACAATACATTATATACAATATAATAAACAATAATATATTTACTGTAGTGCAGAGTGACAAGCAATTATATGTGTAGAAATATGTGGGATATTTCTCTATAATATTTCTATAGCCCCATTATTTTCAAAGGACATTTGATTTATGTAAATGTATGTATATTTATAGAAATTAATAAATTGATTATATTTATACATTTTAAAGTGATATTCTTAATATTTTCCTCTTTTTCTTGACATCTCCCTCCACTTTCTGCTGTCCCCTTCTCACCCCCACCCCAATAATCTAAAAAGTATTCACTATTGAAATCCCAGTGACAACACAATAAAAATTTGTCACTTATTTCAAATCTGATGAAGGTAAGGTGGTCCTCTTCCAATTTGTAACTATATCATCTGGAACACATGACCTTCAAGATCACTATACAAGAAAAGAGTTTTTAACTATTTTGGCTTTCAGGTGACACACAAGTTCTACTGACAGACCATTAGATGAATTAGTCACAAAGCCCCAGCTAAACTGTAAAACAGGCTGCAAAATCAAGGCAGCTGATGGAGTATGTAGTGAGCACTGTCATTGTGACAAATACCCATTTTCTCCTTCCTTTCCACAGTCAATGTCTTCTCAAAAGAGACAACAAAAGTCCTATTCAGGTGCTGCCTCCATCTCAGAGTCCAGAATGTAGATTAGTATCTCCATCAAGACTGGAGAACTTTGAACTAAATACCCAAGTCATCTTCATACCCCAACCCTGCTGCTCAAGATGTTAATAAATAATGGAACAGTAAACACCCCCCATTTTGAAAGGGAAGAATGGAAGATACACAATAGTCACTGGCCCTCAGAAGTTCTGAAGTCCTCTGGACAGGAAATATGAAGGCCTCCTAGCTGGCATGGGGATGTGTGTGTAAGACAGCTCCCAGTTCTGCTCTCTGAATCTCCTCTGTCCACTGTTCTCAATAACCTTTGTTTTCCCATCTGAAAGTTCTTTTTTGAACATCCTCCTTGTCTACACCTGAAAAAGTCATTTAGGGAATATACTGTCCTTGGAACTATATACCTTTTTCAGTCTACTTTCTGCTTGCAGAAGTTTGAGGCCCTAATTGCCTGGTTTTTTAACAGATTTATTGTGATATACTTGATATATAAGTTGCCCATATTTAAAATATAATTTGATAGGTTTTGGCATATGTTTACAAGGAGAAATCATCATATTCAGACAATAAACATATCCATCACATATAAAAATTTCCTCAAGCCCCTTAGAATTCTTCTCCACCTCCCCTTTCTGCCCCCCTCATCCTTAGGCAATAACTGATCTGCTTTCTAGATCACTTCATTTTCTAAAATTTTATATACATGGACTTTATATATAGTACGTACGTTTTTTTTGTCTGTTTTCTTTTACTCATCATGATTATTTCGATATTCATGCATGCTGTACGGCAGGCATGAACATCTCGTTCCTTTTTATTACTGAGTAGTATTTCATCATATTCCCCTGTTAATAGATATTTGGGTTGTTTCTAGTTTTCAAATATTACCAATACAGCTGCTATGACACTCAAGAACAAGTCTTTGTATGGGAATATAAATTTATTTGTCTTGCTTAAAAACCTAAGCATAGAATAACTAGGTCATATGGTTGCTGTATTTTTAAGTTTCAAAATCCCACCAAGCTGTTATCCAAAGTAAGCACCATTTTACACTTCCACCAGCAGTATATGAGAGTTTCAATTTCTCCACTTCCACAACACTTAGTATGGTCAGTCTTTCTAATTTCAAACTTTCTGATAGGTGTGTAACATGATCTTCTTGTGGTTTGGACTTATATTTCAAAAATGGCCAATGACTTTGAACTTCTTTTTATGTATTTATTTGCCATCAGCATCTCTCCTTTGGAGAATTGTCATTTATACACTTTTTTGATTGGGCTGTTTCTTTTCTTATTCAATTTGGAGAGTTTCTTCTATATTCTGGATATAAATCATTTATCAGATATGTGATTTTTAATCATTTTCACTCAGCCAGAGGCTTGTCTTTTCATAGTAGTATCTTTCAAAGAGCAGAAATTCTTAATTTTGATGAACTCCAATTTTTCCATTTTTTCTTTTGTGGATCATGCTTTTGTTTTGTTTCTTTAATTAATTTATTTATTTTTTAAATTTTGGCTGCACTGTGCAGCATGCAGGATCTTAAATCTTAGTTTCCTGACCAGGGATGGAACCCGTGCCCCCTGCATTGGGAGCATGGAGTCTTAACCACTGGACCGCCAGGGAAGCTCCTGGATCATGCTTTTGATGTTTTATCTAATAAATCTTTTCCTAACTGAAGGTCATAAAGATTCCATGCATTGCTTTTATCAAGTGTTTTATAGTTTTAGGTATTACACTTAGGTTTATGATCAATTTGAGTGATTTTAATATGCATATGGATGGAAGTTATCCCTCCACCATACACACACATATGGATTTTCGATTGTTCTAGCACCTTTTAACATTATGAATTATCTTTCTTTATCTCTAATAATATTTCTTGCCTTAAAGTATCATTTGCCTTATATTAAAATAATCACTCCTGCTCTCATAATTTTTATCAAATTTGTAATTGTTTTGACCATTATTTTTAGCATTATTTCTTTTAAGAAATTTCTGTCCCTCCCCTCCTCTCTTTGGGGACTAGAATCACGTGTATATTAGGTTGCTTAAAATTATACCACAACTAACTGAAGCTCTGTTCATCCTTTTTTCAATAACTATTTTTCCTCTCTGTGATTCATTTTGAATTGTTTCTATTGCTATGTCTTCTAATTCGCTAATCCTTTCCTCTGCAATATCTAATCTACCATTAATCCTGTCCAGTGTATTTTTCATCTTTGACATTGTAATTTTCATTTTAAGAAGTTCAGTTTGGTTCTCTTTTATATCTTCCATGTTTCTGATTTACATATTCAAGCTTTTCTCTAGCTTCTTGAACATATAGAATGTACTTATAATTGCTTTTTAAATTAATTAATTTTTTATTGAAGTATAGTTGATTTACAGTGTTTTTAAATTAAATTTTATTGGAGTATCATTGATTTACAATGTTGTGTTATTGCTGTAGAGAAAAGTGACTCATTTATATACATATATATTTTCAGATTCTTTTCCTATAATTGTTTCAATATCCTTGCCTATTAATTCTGTCATCTGTATCATTTATGATTTGAGTTTGATTAATTGATCGTTTTTCCATATTATCAGCCATTATTTGTTGCATGCTTGATAATTTTTGATTGCATGCCAGACATTGTGAATTTCACTTTGTTGATGGCTAGGGAGTTTTACATTTGTTTGTTTTCCTATAAATATATTTGAGCTTTATTCTGAGACATTGTTAAATTACTTGGGAGCAGTTTAATCCTTTGGATCTTTCTTAAAACTTTGTTAGACATAGTGGTGTTGAGTCAGGGACTAATTTTTCCTTATCTTGAGACAAAATCCTTCTGAGTACTCTAATCAAAGCTCTATACATTATGAGTTTTCTTCACTCTTGCTCACAGGGTTTTCCCTCTAATCCTTTCAGGTGCCTTTTCGCTCAGTCTTGAGAATTTCATTACATGCATGTGTTGATCATTAGTTAGCTGAATACTTGAGAAGAACCCTCTACAGATGTCCAGAATTTTCTCTTTTTGCAGCTCTCTTCTCTCTAGTACCCTACCTGCAAAATCTAGCCATGATTTTACTACCCAGGCTCCCATCTCTGTCTTCTCAACTCAGGGAGACTGCCATGCTCCACCTGTACTCTTTCATCTGTGCCCTGATTGGAAACTTTTTCTGGGCTTTAAACTGTAACAATTGTAGGGTTCACCTACTCTGTCTCCCATTTCTCAAAGATCATTTTTCTTCATTGCCTTATGCCTAATGTCTTGAAAATCAATATTTTATATATTTTCTTGGTTTCTTAGTTGTCTTATGTGGGAGGGTAATTTTTTTTGGATGGTAAGTAGAAGTCTCCCTATCTTGATCAAAATCTCACAGTTGGTCTAAGCTACTGGTTTCTTTGGCAATGTAGTTCTTTAAAATCTTGGTTGGCTTAACACTTAAAAAATGTAGTAGGCTTTTCATCCACTTGCTCAGTTTCATGTGCCAGTAACCACACTGTAAATCTTATTGAGGCATAGTTTTCAGATCTGCTTTATGTCTTTGCTTTCTTATCTCTACGCTTGTCTTTCTCAACTTAATAATAGCCACCTAAAGGCTTTCAGGCTTAAAAGTGAGAAATCTGAATGTGATCACTAATGCTAACAAGGACCTTAATTTTTTTTTGTTACTATCTTACAATTTTTGAGGTTGATAAGCAATCAGTTTTTCCAACCTTGCATGATCCCAAATTTCTCATCTCTGTAATCCTTCTAACTTCTGCTTGAAAATTGGCAATTTTTTTCTGAGTTCATCACTTTCTTATAAGATTCTGACAAAAGCAATTAGCAGTAGCCAATATTCACTACTAATTGTTGTCTTTTCTAATCTCTTCTGCTATGCATGAGGTCTGGCCTAATGCCCAAGTTACCACGAGTGATAATTTTACCTTTTCTTTTTCTTAGGGGTGGGGGTGAGACACTGGATAACATCAATTTTTATCTTTCTTTCCTCTGATGTCAATTTTATCACTGCTGGCTTCACACTAATATGAAGCATATATTTTAGATTTTTAATTTCAGCAACATCTCATCTCAAAATATTAATCACTGGATTAAGATAATTAATGTAGCTACCATAAGAGAAAAATGCCAAAATCTCTAAGGCTTAACAAAATAAGTTTAATTTTCCTCATGCAAAGTTTAATGTAGATTGGCAGTCTTCCTCAGACTTGTAGCTATGCCATCTGGAACATGTAGCCTCCAAGTTTTCCAAGGCAAGGGAAGAGAGAAATACAGGAAACACATCATTTCTGAACTGCTTCATTTTTCCTCTTGGTCCATTGGTCAAGATTGTCATGTGGCCCCAACCTAACTCCAAAGATAGTTAGGAAATGTTAGGAAACATAAGGAAGTAATTGGGAGAAACAAGGGGGACATAATGATTAAATAACTCTTCCACAACATGCTAATAACTTTGTATTGTACCATTCACATTTTCTTTATGGTCACATCCTTCCATATATAAATGTATTATATATGGAAGGATGTGCAATGATAGGATTATGTGTATATAATATATGATAGATATAGTTATATACATATAATCTTATCATTGTATGTGTATACATAGATATAAAACCTTATTGTTGTTTTCTAAAAATAGAATCATATTTATGCTATTTTATCTTTCTTTTTGTTTAGAAAAATCTACTGGAAATCTTTCCAAATTAATTTCTAGACCTGTAGTTCATTCATTTTAATGACTCCATAATATTCCCTGGTGTGGTTGTACCATAATTTACTATTTCTATACTGAGGTACATTTACTTTATTAGCTCATTTTTTGTCAGTATCAACTGTGCTTTAATATATCTAATCAAATAAAATTTATTTCTGGAAATTAATGGCTTTTCCCCTCTGTGGGATAGATATTAAAGAGTGGGATTTAATGGGTTGAAGTGTACATGTTTTGTTAATTTTAATATTTTTCCAGATTGGTGGTCATAAAGGCTGAAAATATTCACATTTTCATGTACAATACATAAGAGAACCCATGTTTCCATGAATGTGACAATAGATGTTTCAATACATTTTAGTTTTGTTAATTTAATGGGGAGTAAAGAGAATTAGGGAAATGCAAATTAAAGTAAGAATATCTTCATATAGTAGTTGGCCATTTGGTTGCCTCTTCATATTCTTTGCTATTGAGATTCACATCCCATTTTTGTCAAGTAGTAAGAACTTTTCATTGTCATAGTAAATATTTGGTGATCTTCTGAATTGCAAATATTTTTCCCAAATCAATTATATAAATGTTTATAAAATTTTATAAATTTTATAAACGTTTTGGGTATATTTCTGCATAATATAAAATATTTAATATTAAAACATATGATATATGTTATTTTGTCATTCAAATGTTTAAAGTTTAAATTAAAATTTTAATTTTAAATTAAAAATAAAAGTTTAATTTTCGTATTATCAAGAAGTCTTTTATACTGCTGAGTCTCTTCTGCTCCTTGATTGTACTTGTTGTGTACTAGATTTTCTTGCCATATTTTATTATTTTTTTACTTATTTAAGGTTTTAATCCATGTGGAATTAATTTTTTCATAAAATAGATTTCAGTTTTATTTTTTTCAGATGGGTAGTTTTCTGTGCCAGCACTATTTATTAAATAATTCAGTATTTTTCTTCTTTTCATATATCAAATCATGTATTTTCTGGGATTCTTTATTTTATTCTATTGATCTATTTGTTTCTTCCTATGCCTATAACCATACTAATGCAATTTCAACTGTTTACTATTATATTCTGATAGTAAGGCAAGCCCCTATTCACTATTCACCTTTATAAAAATTTGCTTGGCTATTCTCAAAAATGTTTGCTTCCTTATAAACTTTAAAGTCGTTTTATCCATTTTCCCCAAGCCTCTGCAAGGATTAAAACCAAGATTATTTTAAATTTAAACAATAATTTTTGGAAAATTGACACTTTTATTATATCAGATCTTTCCATCAGGGAATGTGGAAAACTTTTTTTAAATGGTTAGATAAAAGTTAGTTATGAATCCATCTGTTCCTGGTACTGTTTTTAATGGTAAGTCTTTAATCTTTTGACAATCTCTTCTGTGGTAATTGATCCATTACAGTTTTCCTGGGTCTTCTTTGATAATTTTGTTAGGAAATTCTTCTTTTCCTGACTTCAAATTTGTTGTTAAAAGTTTTATGTAATTTTTTAATAAGTTTTTCACCTTTTATGAACCTGTGATGTCTCTTTTTAAATTCCTGCAGTTTTGTGAGAAATTTTAATCACGTTACTATTTTTTTTTCTTTTTAAAAATCCTAATGGGTTTATGTCTTTTCTCATCAGTCCTTTTAATTGAAGATTAGACCTTTATTTGAACTTGAGGGAAATCTGATATTTGTTTCATTGCTTCACCTCCTTTTGCGATTTCTTCTTCTAGAGCTTCCTTCATTCATATATGGGGCTCCTGCTCTATCCTCCAAGTTTCTGTGTGTGTGTTTTTCATATTTGTGAAATATTATGTTGTGCTTTGAGATATCATTTTTTTTTTTTTTTTTTTTTTTTTGCGGTACGTGGGCCTCTCACTGTTGTGGCCTCTCCCGTTGTGGAGCACAGGCTCCGGACGCGCAGGCTCAGCAGCCATGGCTCACGGGCCCAGCCACTCCGCGGCACGTGGGATCTTCCCGGACTGGGGCACGAACCCATGTCCCCTGCATCTGCAGGCGGACTCTCAACCACTGCGCCACCAGGGAAGCCTGAGATATTACTTTTATTTGACATCTCAGGCCACTAATTTGAGTCTAGGTGATAGCCAACAATTCCATCAACTCATTTACTGAATTGATTAGCTCAGAAATTATGATCTCACATACAGGAAGTATTTCGGAACTGCATTTGAATCTTTATGAATTGTCATGTGTCTCCTTCAGCAGCTGTGTGGGTGTTTTGTGCATTATGATCTATCTTCTTTTTGTAGATTGTTGGGCTGTCCTCAACTGATCACTTTTCATTATGAGCTCATTGTCTAGTTATTGGATTATCTCAAGTTGTCTATAGGCTCTTGCATTGTGGAAGGTGAAGCAGACTTTACAAACAAGAGGCTGACTCTTATTGAAGGACTGGATGAAAACCTTCCTGCTTCCAGCTATCCTCTCTCTCTTCTAATCCCAGGTATAATGAGAGTTCAACCTTTGCTTTACTTCTCCTTAGCTCTTGAAGCCCAGAAGACCAGGCACATTCACTGATACTAATGCCAAACTTCTTCCAAGGATCCATACTGTCTTAGAAACAAGTGCTTTCCAGGTTTCTCAGTCTTCATCTTGGAGATCTCCAGGCTTTCCAAGACCATATAGAAAAAGCCCTATACAACATTTCTCCTCTGGGTGTCCCATAGAGTTTGGGTTTCACTGGAACATGAGTATATACTAATCAGCTTCAGTGGTCTGGAGGCTCAGAAAGCAGACCAGACAAAGTTGAAATAACAGGGAAAAAAGATACATTCAGTGGAAATTCCCTGGTGGTCCAGTGGTTAAGACTCCATGTTTCTGGGCTTCCCTGGTGGCACAGTGGCTGAGAATCTGCCTGCTAATGCAGGGGACACGGGTTCGAGCCCTGGTCTGGGAGGATCCCACGTGCCGCGTAGCAACTAGGCCCGTGAGCCACAGCTACTGGTCATGCGTGCCTGGAGCCTGTGCTCCGCAAAAAGAGAGGCCACAGTAGTGAGAGGCCCGCGCACCGCGATGAAGAGTGGCCCCTGCTTGCCACAACTAGAGAAAGCCCTTGCACAGAAACGAAGACCCAACACAGCCATAAATAAATTAATTAATTAAAAAAAAAGACTCCGTGCTTCCACTGCAGGGGGACACAGGTTCAATCTCTGGTCTGAGAACTAAGATCCTGCATGCCACAAGATCCCTCATGCTGCATGGCATGGCCAGAAAAAAAAAAAAAAAAAAAAGATACATTCAGGTTACCACCTTCCTAGAAACTTCCCACTATTTTCTATAGAAATTATGGAAATTGAGAGGACACAGTGACAGAGTGATGAGGACTGTGAAAAACTGGGCACTCCACTCAATTATTGCCAATTAGGAAAGAAAACCCTGTGTTGCCATATCTCCCCATTTTTTTCAAAAGCAGTCATAAATCCAGAATTTTATGTAATATCTTCCCATTTCAAAATATCAATGACTTGTTAAAATTTATTCTGTAAATACTTTGTGAGCCAAAACAAGTATGTCTGTAAGTTGAATTTAGCCTATAGGCTCCGAGGTTAGGATCTCTGGAGTAGATGGTACTCTGGACAATAGATAGGTATCTCTGACTTTGAAGTTCTGCATCATGGAGGGAAACTGTCATGCCTTCTCTTGAGGCAAGCTCCTTGAGGCAGATCCACATTCTCTACTTAGTTTTGCATTCCCCAAGGTTCCAAGTACAGCATAAGGTATGCACAGGACATTTCATACATGTTTATGGAATGAAGAAAGACAACTCTTGATGCCATCGTCAGAGACTAATGGATCATTGCTCTGGCTTTTGTAAAAATAAACAGTACTGCAGTTATGGAAGCTGCTAATGTGACAACTGAAAATGTAAGTAGGATGAGGCATGGGGTCATGAAAAACAAATTCCCTGAAATTCCTTTTCAGGTAAGTTGGATGTACAATGACAAGTTTTATACAAGACCAGAATATTTTCAACTGTCTAACTTTTCTGTGTCAAAGAGTTAGCTGGACAATGCTTAATGAATGAGGAAGACATAAAGTTTTGTCCCAACCATGTGGATGTGAAGATTTCATACAATCACCTTAATGCAAAGCTTTGTCTAGTAAGGCAGTCTGAGGATGAACTCAGAACAACGGATTTTCATAATTTTTCTATTTGCCATGCTTCTCTATGAGACCTCTGTAAGGAAAGGAAAACAAGAAAATCATTGTTCTATATTATACAAGCATGGAGTCTGAATACTATAATGCTGAAGAAATGGTTGTCTGAGATGAGAACTCAAACATGATTTTAAAATTGGAGGGAGAAAGGCCCAAAATCCAAGTTTTGAATTGCAAATCTCCTTATCTTTGATTGGGCTCTGATGGTCCACTCACCATAGTGCTGCTTCTATTAACCTGAGACCTATTCCCAATTACAACCTGCTTTTGGTGTTCCTGGATGGCATCAAGATGTGTGGGATTAATAGACAGTAACAGGCACACTGCAGAACAATTGTAACAAAACACCGCGTTCCCTCAAGAGCATGGAGGGTGATTTCCTGGGTCAAAATATTAATGTCTAGGCTTTCAAGGCTGTTGTTATTATTCTGGAAAAAAAAAAGCATCATTCTACTGAGTCAACAGACCATCCTGGATTTATCATTGAACTCATCTCATTTTACTCTCTAATTTAAAATTTCTTTGTTTCTCTCTGACAGTTTGAAAACATACTACTGTTAACCTCAAAGAGTATTGGGTCCACTTATACATGATAGAAATATAATGTGTATAATAATATTACACATGTATTTATAATCTGTCTACTTTCAAAGAAAGGATTTGAGGTGGGCTATTCTGAGTAAATGTAAGAGATTCAATCAGCCCTTTCTGTCTGGGAATTTGAGAATCTAAGTGTACCCCCAAAATGCCAAATATGGCAATTTTCTCCAGGACTGTCACATTGCCCTACTTCCAAAGATATGACACCCAAAGAGTTCACAGCTGCGCTGTCATCTCAAGTTTAAATTTGACACTGGTGATATCAAAACCGTGGAAAATAATTTTTTTAAAATATCACAGCTGAGTTTATGGATTACTTAAGTTGTCATTAAGAAATAAGCTCCACGGAGTTTGACAGAGACTACTGACAGTAAAGGATGCTCAGTGAAGGAAATTTATTAAAGAATCAGCTGTGTGAAATGCTGTGCTAGGCCTTCCACATCCATTATCTCATTTAGTAACCCCATTAACTAAGTATTATTATTTTTCTTATTCTGTATATCAGCAACAAATTTCAAAGAGGTTAAATACCTTCCCCAACAGCTGTAAGTGACAGAATGAGGAAGCTTACTCATGTCTACCTGATTCCAAAGCTTCATGTGCTCTTTCCATTACAACTGGAATGTTTGGAATTCAGATTAAATTCCATTTTTGGCCTGGATTAAAGATGTGCTCTGTGGCATCTCTCAGGAGTCAAATAAAATAGAGGCTAATGAAAACAGCTGATTCACCTCCTAACAAAGCATAACACACCACAGAAGCAAGGGAAAGGGTCTTACTCTTGGAACAAAATCATGGCAAGACTGAAAGCCTTCTCAGCCATTCCCTCTCAGAGAAGCCATGATAGCTAAAAGTCTACTATGAATGTTTCTTCCTTATGCCCCCTTTTTTTTTTTTAAAAAAAAGAAACGATTTCTCTGGAATACAGGAAAGGTTTATACATGAAATGAATTCACATCCAGATATGTTGTGACTAATCGGATATGCCTTCTTATGAGAGGAGAGAAAAGGCAGTCAACACATTTTTGGTGTGTGGAAGGCAGCAGGGCTGAAAAAAAGAATGGAAATCTAGAAATGAGAGAATGCTCCCTATTTTATCTCTTCCTTAGGTCAAATGCTAGACATAGTACTTGGGAAAAAAGGAGAAAATAAGATTCTGGTGTATCTTTCTTGCATAATCTAGAAGCTTGCAATGGGCCTGAAATTTGTAGCCATGTTCTTAATGTGAAGGAAGTCTGCCTGAAGATATTCATAAATTTTTATTCTATTCTACTGACCACTGATGATTTGTATCATTTTACAGGTCAAGAATTGGCATCAAGGTCTTTTCTGAACTATTTGCTTTTATAATTTTCATAATCCTATACAGGAAAGGTACACTTTGAAAAAGTTAGGAAGAGATTTCTTTACCTTATCTTTGTCAATTTGACCTTTGATTATCATTAAGTTTGAACCACAAATTATGGATTTGACTAAGACCGGTCCTAGTTAGCAAATTGCACAAAACCATAGAGAAAAAAAAAAAACTTAGTGATTTATTCTGTCATATTGACTTTCCTGCTTGACTGAATATTAGAAAGTATAATGTAACTAAATATAGAATGTACCTCAGAACATAAGGGTTGAAAGACAAGAGCCAAACTCCAAGCACCGCCTATAGTTGGCAACACACAAAGTTCCGTTTTTAAACAACTTTTTTCAAAGCTTCTAAAAAATTATTCTTTTCTTTAGAAAACACTGCCTAGCCCTGTCACATTGAGACAAGCCTGTGGAGTTGGCAGCCATCTTGTGCAGTGAAAGACAAAGTATCTGACTCTGAGCCAAGGAAAGCCAAAGTGATCAATATTACATTCTGAAAGCACCAATGGACCCTTTGTCCCAGGACTAACTCTTCTGGGAGATGTGCCAGAAGATTCACGTGTGCACATATGTGCACACATGCAGTAACATGATGATTCAGGAAATCCAGTCATATGGGAAGATCAAAAGCACAGCAGGATATTCCTGTGACTCTGGCATTGGTCAGCAATACTTCAATGTCCACATCCAAATATGAAGGCAGCTTAAAGAGTCTACAGATGGAAGATTAACAGAAACTTGAAAAAATGTACTAAAGGCAGCTTATTTTTTTCCCGTTGTCCTTCCACCTACCATGAGCAGCCCTGGTACATTGTCAATCACTCCCTCACACCACTTTGAAGTATGACTCTGTCCCTGAATCCTACAGAGTGGATGCCAGCCTGGCCTCATCTCACCTCTTTAAGCCTCTGCCCTTCAGCACACTCACAAGTGTTTGGAACATATACCGGGGATGGAAGGGAATATGATCCCAGCCCCAAGTCCAGACGGCTACTAGAACACGTCATGTGTCTGGCACTGAAAACGATCACATTGCCAATTTAAAACTAGAGAAATGATCTCAGTTTTGAGGGGAAAGAAAAAAGAAAGTCCATGTGGCTGATGAGAGAACAATGAAAAGATACCTCACACACACAAAGATCATTTATCTAAAAATCAAGGCCATATTTGGGATCAGAAAAAAATAGACTTAGTGGATCACATTAATAGAAGGGCCTAATGAGGCACTCTTGCTACTGTTGTCCTTACAAATAAATTTTAAGAACACATTGAGCCAGGGAGGAAATTGGTATTCAATTTAGAACTTTTTCATACGTTTAATATCTGCCTCTCTCATCATGTTTGCAATTTTTACAGTCTTTGTTATGAATAGCTTCTCATCACATTTCTATGAAGGAGATCATCATAATTACAACCTTATGTTACGGCAGAGCAGAAAGAAGTGACTTGGCAAAGGTCATGTGGCAACACAGTGTCCTAGACAGGAAGGGAACTGATATATCTGGAAACCATTGTGAGTTGTGCATTCCAGTGTGCCTGGCAGAAAACAAGGCTCAGGTTGCCCTAGCCAAAGCCCTGAGCTTATTCAGAGACATGCGTGCTTGATGTGGATGTGATGTCTCTAAGAAGAAGAAATCAAGCTTTACTAGTAATAAATTGAGCAAAATCATGTTGGAAGCAATTTCCAAAATTACTGTTACTGCTAGGAGCGTTGGGAGTAAGGTAGGGAAAGAATGAACTGCCTTTTAATACTGGAGCATTTGATTTGGCATTTAAATTGCTACAAATTCTGCTCTTAGCTAACCACCTATCATTTGCAAAAGCATATTAATTCATTAAGGATGGTATCTCTTTCATGAGATGCTCCAGGAGGCTACGTCCTTGTGTTCTTGGATAGTCTTGTATAGTCCACGTGGCGATGGGACAAACCAGCACTTCTATCCTAGGATGCTGCTTTGCAGTCGAAACTAGGTGTTTAAATAATTTTAGAAATAAAATATCATAAAGTTCATAATTTCTGAACAATGAATGAGCCTTCTTTCAGAACTTACCCAAACTGATAACTGTTCTTTTTCCACCAGAGTTAAAATAAAACTCCATCTCCCATTACAACATAGAAGAGAGTAAGACTGAAAACTCAAATGAGAGAAATTACAGAGTGTTGTAATCAGTATTTTTCAGAAACTGCCTGTTACCAGGTAAGTAAATATCCTTCTGTTTTAAAACACTGCACTTACTATGTGTACTTTGAAATAAAGTGGAGAAATTGAGAATTTTCTGTAATTAATATTGAAATTCTGATGTATAGAAGTAAACATTTAAATCATAAGGTAAAGGACTAAAACTTCATTGGATACAGAAAAAGTCTACTAAATGAGAGTATGACCCAAACTGGACAAGGACAGCCACATATCCCACAGCCATATCTGAACAAGTGGCTTTCCCCAATTATTCCACAGAGAAATTAAATGTTAATATGCCATATAGTTTATGTTTCAAATGTTTTAAAGTGATTATTAAATATTTCATACAGCACATACGAAATGGTATATTATCACCAGCTACATTTTTCAAACCTTACTCTCTTGTCACATTTGCTCCAGATCTATTTTTTTTACAAGGAGACATAGCAGGTACATTTGAAGTTCACAACAGAACGCCACCCTCCACCCTCACCCCTGCATTTAATTTCCTCTCCTCTGTCTGCACCAGTAATTGGAAACTGGTGTGTATTTGTGTTTGTTGTTTTCATACTGCATTATATGTGGTTATATCAAAACCCATTATGCAGCATAATTTTGCACATTTAAAATTTTTACCCAAATGGTATAATGTTGTTCACATTCTTTTCTACTGTTTTCACCTTCCACATTGTTTTCAACATTTATTCAAGTTGATGTATATATATATATGTGTGTGTGTGTGTGTGTGTATAGTTTAATCATTATAATCACTAAAATTGGTCTACTTGTGTGTGTAAGTTGGGGGAGAATACTATTTAATAACAGTTCACTTCATTGATTTTCATTTTTATTGTACTTTTTTTTTTTTTTTTTTGCGGTACGCGGGCCTCTCACTGTTGTGGCCTCTCCCGTTGCGGAGCACAGGCTCCGGACGCGCAGGCTCAGCGGCCATGGCTCACGGGCCCAGCCACTTAATATGTTATAGATACTAATTCTTTGACAATTATATGCCTTGCAAATAATTTATATTATGCTTCTTTCTACAACTATTTATGTATTGCTGTATTTAATGTCATGCCCCATCTCTATTCTCTGACAGCTCCATTCACCATACACAGTTAATGACCCAAAAGAAATTTTACAGTAACTTCACTTTCCTTTCCTATCAACCCCATTCTTGTTCAGTTCCAGATACAACTGGCTTCTGACGCTTGACTCCATTTCCTTTCATTGGCCCCAAATCTGATCTTTTGTATGACATTTAAACTTAGAGGTTTTGATATTCTGTGCTCCCTTAAACTCTTGCCAAGCACTCAGCCTTGGTCATCTCAGCTCTTTTCCTCCTGATGCAGATTTTTTGGATTTGTATAACTCATGTATCATGTTCTCATGATAGTAGATCCTTTGGTCTAGCATTAAATTTCCTAACAAATGCTAAATCTTTATCAACCTGATTTGTTTTCTTCAGGCATATATCAGTGTCCTAAATCATCTTGTCCATGTCCAGAATCAAAGCAATATCACTGCTTCTTTATTATCTGTTTCATGCACTCTACCCTCCTACCACTATGTAAGCTCCATGAGATCAAGGGTTTCGTCTTTTCACCATAGTGTTCTCAATACTTTTAGAATGAATGAATGAATCCAGGTGTTCTTTGCACAACCGCTGAACTTTGGAAAGCTAATTCTAGCACAAGTCTTTCTAATTAAAGTTCTATACCATTCTCACACCATAATATACAACTGAAGAGATGAATAAATGAATAGAATGAATGAAGTAATTTCAAAACTGCTTTCCTCCCAATATTCCCTATTTTCAGAATGGAGTCGTCATCTCCTTTTATTTTTCTAGTCCAAGAACCTCAGAGTCATCCTAAATCTTTCTCTTCTCCTTGCTCTAGCGTACCCAATTTTGTCAGTTCTACTTTCTGAATATTTGCCCTTCCTCCCCATCTCCATGACCATTGCCCTAGTTTATCTCCATCCTCTTCATCTTCTACATGTCTATCAGAGGGATAATTCTAAACACAAGTGCTATTATGTTATACTCCTGCCCAGCTCTGCCACTGAGCTGCACGACCTAGGTCAAGTAACTTAACCATGCTGTACCTTACAGAGGATTGTTGTGGGGCTTAAATGAATTAATATAATGAATAATAATAACATTTAGAATGGAGCCTGGGATATGGTGACAGTCAATGTATGTTACTTAGTATTTTTTTATTAGAACTCAGTATTCTTCAATGAACTTGCATTGCTTATAGGAAAACAAAAGTATGTCACAGCACAAAACAACATTTTTGCCACGCATGTAAGACCTTTACTATTTGACCCTGCCCACTGCTCTATACTCACTTCCCACTCTTCTCACTCTAAATTCTAGTAATATCAAATCACTTTGCATTCTCTATACATTACATGCTTCTTTATAACATTGCACACACTGGTGTCATCCTTTTCAAACTTCTCTTACCATTTAAGTCTCAGCTTTAATGCTGTGTCCTCTGATGAACCTTGCCAGACATATCTTGATAAAGTCAGGTGCTTCCCTGGAAGTACCACTTAACTTTGTGTATATGCCACTTGCAGCTATTATCTTACTGTATTATTAAATTTTAAGTAGTATTTCTCAATCTTCAGTAAACTGTATACTTCTTTGGGGCAGAAATATTTCATTTTATCTTTTTTTCCTTTTTCCTCGTACCAGGGTCTGGCATTTAGTACATATCCAACAATTATTTATTGAACAGATATATGAATTACCTGGAATGGCCTATATTATTATTTTTTTATCTTTATTTTTTTTTTTGCTTTATAACAAATTTAATCAGTTATACATATACATATGTTCCCATATCCCCTCCCTTTTGCGTCTCCCTCCCACCCTCCCTATCCCACCCCTCCAGGCGGTCACAAAGCACCGAGCTGATCTCCCTGTGCTATGCGGCTGCTTCCCGCTAGCTATCTACCTTACGTTTGGTAGTGTATATATGTCCATGCCGCTCTTTCACTTTGTCACAGCTTACCCTTCCCCCTCCCCATAGCCTCAAGTCCATTCTCTAGTAGGTCTGTGTCTTTATTCCTGTCTTACTCCTAGGTTCTTCATGACATTTTTTTTTCTTAAATTCCATATATATGTGTCAGCATACAGTATTTGTCTTTCTCTTTCTGACTTACTTCACTCTGTATGACAGACTCTAGGTCCATCCACCTCATTACAAATAGCTCAATTTCGTTTCTTTTTATGGCTGAGTAATATTCCATTGTATATATGTGCCACATCTTCTTTACCCATTCATCCGATGATGGAAGGTTGTTTCCATCTCCAGGCTATTGTAAATAGGGCTGCTATGAACATTTTGGTACATGACTATTTTTGAATTATGGTTTTCTCAGGGTATATGCCCAGTAGTGGAATTGCTGGGTCATATGGTAGTTCTATTTGTAGTTTTTTAAGGAACCTCCATACCGTTCTCCATAGTGGCTGTACCAATTCACATTCCCACCAGCAGTGCAAGAGTGTTCCCTTTTTTCCACACCCTCTCCAGCATTTATGGTTTCTAGATTTTTTGATGATGGCCATTCTGACTGGTGTGAGATGATATCTCATTGTAGTTTTGATTTGCATTTCTCTAATGATTAAAGATGTTGAGCATCCTTTCATGTGTTTGTTGGCAGTCTGTATATCTTCTGTGGAGAAATGTCTAGTTAGGTCTTCTGCCCATTTTTGGATTGGGTTGTTTGTTTTTTTGTTATTGAGCTGCATGTGCTGCTTATAAATTTTGGAGATTAATGCTTTGTCAGTTGCTTCATTTGCAAATATTTTCTCCCATTCTGAGGGTTGTCTTTTGGTCTTGTTTATGGTTTCCTTTGCTGTGCAAAAGCTTTTAAGTTTCATTAGGTCCCATGTGTTTATTTTTGTCTTTATTTTGATTTCTCTAGGAGGTGGGTCAAAAAGGATCTTGCTGTGATTTATGTCATAGAGTGTTCTGCCTATGTTTTCCTCTAAGAGTTTGATAGTGTCTGGCCTTACATTTAGGTCTTTAATCCATTTTGAGCTTATTTTTGTGTATGGTGTTAGGGAGTGATCTAATCTCATACTTTTACATGTCCCTGTCCAGTTTTCCCAGCACCACTTATTGAAGAGACTGTCCTTTCTCCACTGTACATTCCTGCCTCCTTTATCAAAGATAAGGTGACCATATGTGCATGGGTTTCTCTCTGGGCTTTCTATCCTGTTCCATTGATCTATCTTTCTGTTTTTGTGCCAGTACCATACTGTCTTGATTACTGTAGCTTTGTAGTCTAGTCTGAAGTCAGGGAGCCTGATTCCTCCAGCTCCATTTTTCGTTCTCAAGATTGCTTTGGCTATTCGGGGTCTTTTGTGTTTCCACACAAATTGTGAAATTTTTTGTTCTAGTTCTGTGAAAAATGCCAGTGGTAGTGGCCTATATTATTGATAGGGGAATAATATTTTGAATAAAGGAAAAACCCCACCATTATTATTCATGACTCTCTACTGAGAAAAACTCCAATTCTGCATATTTAGTGATTTAAGTATGTAAGCTCATCCTTTGAAGAATCTCATAGCTTGTGATCTATTTTAACTTCATATATTTCTTCTCTAACACTCTTCCTTTCTTTATGTAGATACAAGTTTCTGACCTGCATCATTTTCCTCCTTTCTGAAGAATTTCTTTAATATTTCTTGCAGTGCAGGTGTCCTGACAACAATTTCCCTCAATTTTTGTTTGTCTGAGAAAATCTTTATTTGTCTTTCATTTTTGAAGGATAATTTCACTGAATAAAGAATTCTATTTTGGTGGATTTTTCTTTCAACACATTAAGTATTTCACTCTACTCTTTTGCTTACATGGCTTCTGAAAATAAGTCTGATGCAATTTCTATCCTTGCTGTTCTGTAGGTAAGGTGTTTAAACTCTGGTTTCTTTCAAGATTTTTCTCTTTGTCTTTGATTGTCTGCCATTTCAATATTATGTACCTATGTGTAGATTTTTTATTTTATCCTACTTGGTATTTTGTGAGCTTTCTGGATCTGTGTTTGGTGTCTATCACTAATTTTAGACAATTCCCAGTCATTATTGCTTCAAATATTTCATCTGTTCCTTTCTCTTTATTTTCTTTCTGATAGTCTCATTGTATGCATATTACACCTTTTGTAACTGTCCCAAAGTTCTTGAGTATTCTGTTTGGTATCATTCTATTCTTTTCATTCCTTTTTCTCTTTGCATTTCAGTTTAGAAGTTTCCATTAATGTTTCTTCAAGCTCTCTGATTCTTTCTTCAGTTGTGTCCAGTCTATTGAGGAGCCCATCAGAGGCATCTTTCATTCCTGCTACAGTGTTTTTGATTTCTGGTATGCCCTTTTGATTCTTTCCTAGAATTTCCACCTCCCTGATTACACCACCCATCTGTTCTTGCAGTCACCCACCTTTTTCTTTAGGGCTCTTAGCACATTAATCATAGTTGTTTTAAAGTATCAGCCTAATAATTCCAACATTCATGTCATACATGACTCTGGTTCTGATGATTGCTCTGTCTCTTCAAACTGTACTTTTTGTCTTTTAGTATGCCTTATAACTTTTTATTGAAAGCTAGAAATGGTGTACTGGGTAAAAGAAACTGAGGAAAGTAGGCCTTTTTTGTGAGGTTTTATGTTTATCATACTAGGAGTTAGGCTGTGTTTACTGTTTGCTGTAGCTGTAGATGTCAGAGGCTAAAATTTCCTATGGTCGACTTACAGTTGTCTTCTCTGTTGTCTTTGGGTTTCCTTAGAGATATCAATTTTTTTTAATGTCTACTGCTTCTCAGTAGAACTATAGGGAATACACTGATACTTCCAAGAAGAAATGGTTGAGTGGTGCTCAGGAAGATAGAAGCACAGGTAATCTCACTAAGAAAGGGTTCCATGCTCCAAATATGTATGGCATTAATCTACTGGTATTGAAAGGGTCATGCAGGCAGCAGACATTTAAATGGTTATCAATGTGGCAGAAAGACTGAAGACCACATGCCCCCTACCCAATATCTTCACCCTATGTAAAATCTACAAACTGTGACATAACCCAGGATGGAGAAGTCCAGGAAAGCCTAATGCTTATGTTTTCTGCCGTATGGGTTGAAGGCTTAAAATATTAATTATATTAATTTATGATTGGGAAAACCCATTTATGATTAAAAACTCTCCAGAAAGTGGATAGAGAGGGAACGTACCTCAACATAAGAGTCATATATGACAAACCCACAGCTAACATTATAGTCAATGGTGAAAAGCTGAAAGCATATCCTCTAAGATCAGGAACAAGACAAGGATGTCCACTCTTTACATTATTATTCAACAGAGTTTTGGAAGTCCTAGCCATGGCAATCAGAGGAGAAAAAGAAATAAAAGGAATCCAAATTGGAAAAGAAGAAGTAAAACTGTCACTGTTTGCAGATGAAATAATACTATACATAGAAAATCCTAAAGATGGTACCAGAAAACAACTAGACTTCATCAGTGAGTTCAGTAAAGTTACAGGATACAAAATTAATACACAGAAATATGTTGCATTTCTATACACTAACCATGAAAGATCAGAGAGAGAAATTAAGGAAACAATCCCATTTACCATTGCATCAGAAAGAATGAAATACCTAGGAATAAACCTGGGAGGCAAAAGACCTGTACTCCAAAAACTATAAGATGCTGATGAAAGAAATAGAAGATGACACAAACAGAAGGAAGGATATACCATGTTCATGGACTGGAAGAATCAATATTGTCAAAGTGACTTTACTACCCAAGGTAATCTACAGATTCAATGCAATCCCTATCAAATTACCAATGGCATTTTTTGCAGATGTAGAACAAAAAGAAATCTTAAAATTTGTATGGAATTACAAAAGACCCTGAATAGCCAAAGCAATCTTGAGGGAAAAAAAAAAAGAAAAAAAGGAGCTGGGGGAGTAAGGCTCCCTGACTTCAGATTATACTATAAAGCTATAGTAATCAAAGCAGTATGGTACTGACACAAAGACAGACTTATAGATCAATGAAACAGGATAGAAAGCCCAGAAATAAACCCATACACATATGGCCAATTAATCTATGACAAAGTAGGCAAGAATATACAGTGGAGAAAAGACAGTCTCTTCAATAAATGGTGCTGGGAAAAATGGACAGCCACATGTAAGAGAATGAAATTAGAACATTCTCTAACACCATACACAAAAATAAACTCAAAATGGATTAAAGACCTCAATGTAAGCCCAGATACTATAAAATTGTTAGAGAAAAACATAGGCAGAACACTCTTTGACATAAATTACAGCAATACTTTTTTGGATCCACCTCCTAGAGTAATGAAAACAAAAATAAACAAATGGGACCTAATTAAACTTAAAAACTTTTGCACAGCAAAGGAAACTATAAACAACAAAAAGACAACCAACAGAATGGGGGAAAATATTTGTGAACAATGTGACCAACAAGGGAGTAATCTCCAAAATATACAAACAGCTCATGCAGCTCAATATCAAAAAACAAACAACCCAATCAAACAATGGGCAGAAGATCTAAATAGACATTTCTCCAAAGAAGACATACAGATGGCCAAGAGGCACATGAAAAGATGCTCAACATCACTAATTATTAGAGAAATGCAAATCAAAACTACAGTGAGGTATCACCTCACACCAGTCAGAATGGCTATCATCAAAAAGCCTACAAACAATAAATGCTGGAGAAGGTGTGGAGAAAAGAGAACCCTCCTACATTGTTGGTAGGAATGTAATTGGCATAGCTACTATGGATAAAAGTATGGAGTTTCCTTAAAAAAACTAAAAATAGAGCTACCATATAATCCAGCAATCCCGCTCCTGGGCACATATGTGGAGAAAGCCATAACTCAAAAAGATACATGCACCCCAATGTTCATTGCAGTGCTATTTGCAATAGCCAAGACATGGAAGCAACTTAAATGTTCATCGACAAAGGAATGGATAAAGAAGATGTGGTACATATATACAATGGAATATTACTCAGACATTAAAAAGAATAAAATAATGCCAGTTGCAGCAAAATGGATGGACCTAGAGATTATCATACTAAGTGATGTAAATCAGACAAAGACAAATATCTAATGATATCACTTACATGTGGAATCTAAAAAATGATACAAATGAACTTATTTACAAAAAGAAACAGACTCACAGACTTAGAAAAGAAACTTATGGTTACCAAAGCAGAAAGATGGGGGGGTGATAAATTAGGAGGTTGGAATTAACATATACATACTACTGTATATAAAATAGATAATCAATAAGGATCTACTGTATAGCACAGGGAACTCAATACTCTATAATAATCTATATGGGAAAAGAATCTTAAAAAGAATAGATATGTATATGTAAAACTGAATCACTTTGCTGTACACCTGAAACTAACACAACATTGTAAATCAACTATACTCCAATATGAAATAAAAATTAAATTTAAAAGCTTTTTTTAAAATTTACAATGGGGAAAACATTTCTTTCCAACCTGAATTTGTAGACATATTCACATTTTTATTAGATCCCTATGCTCTTCTTTAAAACAGAGGGTACATACCTACATTCAAATGATTTCAGAAGGTTTCTCCAATTCTCTTTTAATAGGATTCATCTTCTGGAAAATTAATAAATATGGAACACAGAAGACTTAGGCAAACTAGACTTTATTGCTATAAAGACCACTTTGGATTAAACCCAATCTAAATGACTCAGTATGAAACTACAGGAACTCAAAAGGAACAAGATAAAACAACAAAATTACAACAAATAAGAAACTCAGAAGGGTCAAAAATGCTAATATTTAGCAGTTTTATGAGCTCCTAATTATTAATTGCATCACAACTTAGCCTTGTGACACCTCATTACTACTGTAGTCCTCTTACTGTACAATGTTCCTGCCCCTTCAAATTCTCTTGTCCCAAACATTACAGCTGCTATGGGCATCACATAAAAATTTGCTGCAATCATTGGCACTTCAGCTTAGTAATTATTCTAAGTTTTTTCTATCATCCTGGACTCTTTGAACTCCCTCACAAATTGGTTCTCTTAAATCTCCAGTCTCCCTTGTCTTTGGATCTTGGATTGCTCATCTGTTGATAACCCAACCTCAGACCATCCTGATTGTTATGGGTTAATTTTATTTCTCTGCTTCCCCTCCCCACCAAAGATATGTTGGAGTCCTATCCCCCAGTACCTCAGACTATGACCTTATTTGGCGATAGAGTCTTAACAGAGGTAATCAAGTAAAAATGACTGGTGTTCAATATGACTTGTATCCCTATAAAAAAAGGGAGATCTGGATGCAGAGACAGAAACATACAGAAAGATGATGTGAAGAGACACAGGGAGAAGATGGCCATCTCTAAGCCAAAGAGAAAGCCCTGGAACAGATCCTTCCTCACAGCCCTTAAAAGGAATCAATCATGATGACACCTTGAGTTCAGACTTCTAGCCTCTAGAACTGTGAGAGGACAAATTTCTGTTGTTTAAGCCACCCAATTTGTGGTACTTTATTATGGCAGCCCTAGCAAACTAATACACTGATCCTCATCTGACATCACCTTGGAATGCTGCTTCCGATCATTGTTCTTTGGCTCCCGGCACAGAAACCAAATGCAGGATGTCCCACCGCATAAAACACAGCAGCAAAACAATATTCCTTAGGCTCCCTATCAGGAGAAGTAAACATAGCCACACCTTGGGCTTCAAGAACATTTTTCTTTATGCTATATATGAGTAATAATTATCAGTCTCTTTCAAAACACATAATTCACTGTTGTATTTACTAGCCAATGTTGTTAAAGATATTGTTCACCACATCACCCATATCCTTACATGGAATCCTGTGTGAGAAACTTGTTCTGAAATTCAGTGTTTCACAATTTGGCAATATCTATGAAAGTTAGAAATGGAATGATAATCTATGACTAAGAAATTCCACATGGCCCTTAAGGTGGATACAAGCTTGGATTGTCTAAAGATCAGGAAAAAGGCCGGTCTTAGTCTTTCGGTGCTTCAAGATGTGGATCTTTCTGAGACAGTTTGTTCTTCAACTTAGTGAACAATCAAGAGTAGAATAGAGTGAGAAATATCCCTAAACCATCAAATATTTTCTGTTTGACCCTCTTGGATCCTTGGAATTTGGGGCATTTAGAATGAGGGTTTCAGTTCATCATAGATCTCGCCCATACCATGTAGCTGTGACTGTTCACTTTGTGGATCCTCAGACACAGATCTTCAGAGTAAGAATAATGAGATTGATACGAATCAGGTTACAGGGCCACAATACCCATCAGGTGTGTCTTTTAAAGTAGCTCTATAGCGTAGCTAAGACAGCACTCAAACTGTACATAAAACAGTAATGATAAACTGCTTATAAATTATTAATACGAAAGCTTAGAAACCTTATATGCTCAGAAGAAACAAACACTTTGCACCTGCTCCTGTAATCCTTACATAAGGGAAGGAAGAGCTGTAATTTAGACTGTTTTGTGGTTTCTTTGTCTTCTATCTGCCCCAAAGAAAACAAATACACACACAGCTGTTATAGCACTTGCTTTCTGCTCCAGAAGAGCATAAGTATGGAGTAGAAATCTTGACTGCTTGCAGACATTGCCTAATAACTAAAAAGTGACAAACACAGCAGGTCTCTCCTGGTTCCAGTAAGGAGGCAGTAATTCATTATAAAAGCAACTCTGCAGCTGCAGTGATGGCTGTTTTATTCTCATTTGTGCACCAGAGTCTGTCCATGCATAACTGTGTAAGTTTAAAGCTGAGGAAGTAACATCACTACTGTGGGCCTGGAGGTAGAAAGCACTATGATGATCCCAAATCAGAAGAGGAAAGTGACCAGTCCTACTGAGATAAAACCAGTTTCCCAAGCTTGGTCCCATCAAGGCCAAGAGTGACTCCAATTGAGAGGTAGTGATCCGAGATTAAGTCAGTGCAGTGTTTAAAAATATATATTTTATTTTTTACATTTCACAAACCAAAAATTTGTGAATTCCAGACCATGCCCAATTTAAACATTTTCAAAGGGCCATGAAGTTGCAATACAGTAAGGTGCTTGGCTGAGGTTGGTGATGTCAGTGAATTTAACCCTTATTTTTGACTATTATTTCCTGTAGTAGTTATCGGTGGTATTGGTCAAAGATGTTATTTTTTAAAATCCCGTTGATTATAGACAGATGGAATGTCCTTCAAAGTTCCCTTTGGAAAGCTCTTACTTTTTCTTCCTACTATAAAGTAAATAATCTTGTGATAATTTTTAAGAAGAATCATTTGGCATAATATAAAGATATCAATCACAAGTGCTATGAAGCATTTCAGAAAAGCTCACTCATTCATTCATTCATCCAACCAGCTCTGATTAATTGCTGAGGTGACTTTGAAACTGACAGCTAAAGGAAGAGCAAAAGCTAATCTTAAGCAAAGTAGGTGTGATGACCATTATAGACAAGGAAATGTCATAGGTGAAGAGAAGGGTAGGAGGTAAAGTTAATCCAGTTAATGAAAGGAAGTGTGCTAAACCCTGGCAGAATAGAGATAAGGACAAATCCCAGTGGGAGCTTACATTCCAGTAGAGGGAAGTAGATATGTGAACTAATAAAAGTAATAGAATGTGATCAATTTTATGATAAGGTGAACGATGGTTCAGCAGGGTCCAAAGATAAGAGTGGTCAACTCTACCAGGCTTTCTATAATGCTTGAGCTGAGTCATGAAATATGGCGGTATACTCCCCAGACTTTTCAGAGAATGACAAATGCTCTAGACAGAGGAAACTGAAAATGTGAAGGCAGAAGTTGAAATAGCTTGATACATTCAGGTTGCTGAAGCTCGCTCCATTTGGAATAAGGGTTCATTCATATACTCATTCGTTAAAGTTCCTTAGAATAGTGAACGAGATGTGTTCAGTCTATGCCTGCATGAAGACCAGTTTATAGTGATGGAGGCAGATTTTTCAAGTACGATGTAAATAAATATATAATTACAAATTTTAAGTGTTTATAAAGAAAAAAAGTGAGAGCTAAGATAGATATAGAGAAAGGGACATGAGGAGGAATAGAAATATTCTTTAAAGTCTAGGAAGTGCTCTTGTGAGAGGTGACTTTTAAAGTGACATCGAAGAATGAACTAAAGCTAATCGTAAGCAAAGTAAGTGTGATGACCATTAGAGACAAGTAAATGGCATAGGTCCTGATATGTGAAGAGAAGGGTGGGAGGTAAGGTTAATCTAGTTAATGGAAGGAAGTGCATGCCATCACTATATTAAGATGTTTAATCTTGCTCTTGTAGGCAATACAGAACCACTGGATAATGTTGAAAGAGACAAATACAATCATATTTGCATTTTGAGAAATCTACTTTCTTGGCAGTTTAGACAGGTATTGTCCATAAAGTAGCCAGTTAGGAAATTGCTACAGGGGTCCAATCAATGGAAGAAGGATTGCTGGAAGTGAAGTTAAGGAAGGAAAATAGAAGGTGCTTATAAATCAAGCCCACATTTACTCAAATAGTAGTGAAATTCAGGAAATTTAAGGCAAAGGGAAGATCAAAAAACCAGAGGAAAACTCAATGGATGTTACTTTTCATGAGACTTCTTTAGGGCCTCCTATCTGACTCCAAGTATTCTTTTTCCCTGGTATCGAGTTTGCCTACTCAGCCTGCCTTGTTACCAGAAGTCTATATAATTTTCTAAATATTTTGTAGTTTTAATTTTGCCTAGGTTATATATTTTTACAAATTAAAATTTTTAATTTTCTATTAGTTGTAGTTTATTTTCATACTTTTCAAAAGGTAATTTCTAACTTTATTATCTTATTGTCATAAAAGACCTGTTTTATTTCTGCTTTTCTGTGGCATTCTTTTTGTCATAAACTACAGTAATAATCGGCACTTGATTGTGATAACCACAATCAGTTCAACTCTTCTTTGTTTAATCAATCACAGAAGCCAATCTCTGACTGTCTAAGATTTATGTCTTCTGTTAACAGAATCCTGTACACTCATTAACAAGTTAGTTCACTCCTGCCTGAGATACAGAGGCAATTAAATTCAAAAGATATAATATCAGGCAACATTGTGTCTGCCTTCAGTGTCTGTAAGTTTCAGCAAGTATATTTTGGGTACTCAAAGTTTTATCACTAGCATCAAAGAGAATTAAGAATTGTAACCTGACTCTATTCATTCAACAATGTTCTACCATTAAACTTTATTAGTCAAACTTCTTTCAGCATACTATAGTTGAGTTTCTTCCCACTTGGGAAAAGGGAGAACAGTGTCAGCTGGGCATAGGGTGAAATGTACAGGAGATCAATGACTGAATGGATCACCAAGCACTACCTGAAATATGCTTCTCTAGGCCTGTGTATGTGTGCATATATTTGTGTGCACTTCCAAATATATTCCAAAGTATTCAATGTTAGTAATACTATTTAATTTGTATTGATTTTAAGGATGATAAAGCAACATTGTCCTACAGCCTCTAAAGGTTCTTCTTTAATTAATAAATTGTATTATAGTTCCCCATCTGGTTTTCCTTCAGTCTGAATGGCTTATTGGAATAGACTGTGCATTTTAGACATATCCTTGGAAAACCTATGTTCTATCAGTGAAAATCCTGAGAAGTAATAATAACAAGAAACTTGATTGTATCTCTTGCTTCAGTTTTCCAAAAGAAAGCCAATTATATCAATTTAATTATCTTTTTCGTTCTTTTACCCTAACATGT
Source organism: Hyperoodon ampullatus (assembly GCF_949752795.1). Classification (NCBI taxonomy): domain Eukaryota; kingdom Metazoa; phylum Chordata; class Mammalia; order Artiodactyla; family Ziphiidae; genus Hyperoodon; species Hyperoodon ampullatus. Next base: position 169,982,988 of record NC_136915.1, on the reverse strand, counting down.
CTACAGTTGTGTGTTCCTTCTTGGTGTTTCCATTGTAGCTTATGCATCTAAAATAGGGATAATGTATTTTAAAATATTATGTAATAGTATATAATATGTTATAAAACTACAAATATATAATCTATTTTAAATGTCATAAGAAAATAAATACACACAATATATAATAAACATTAAAATATAAACCTTTTCCCCCCTATTTCCATTAACTTTCTATCTATCTGGAAATATCCATCTGCTGGAAATGGCAAATAGAAATGGAAAATAAAAGAGTAGTGGATATTCAACTACTGACTACCAAAATGGGACTTTTGAGTCATTTTTTTATGACAATATTCTTAGAAGCCAAGCATTGTGGAAAGAGAAAATAAATCTCTAATTTTTTTCTACTCTTTTTAAAACATCAAGAAGCAGGACAGGCTGACCTGAACATCAAATTCCCATGGGTAGAGAGAATTCAGAAGACATACATCCTTTCCATATAGGAAAGTGAGCAAATTCTACTTCTTCTAGCCTAAAAGGTTGTGGGAAGAAAAGTTTAAAAGACATGGGAGAAGGTTCAGTTCCTCAGTCATTCTCCCCCACAAAGTATCCCCCCTCCATTTCCCACCAACTCCAAGAGACTTTCCCCCTCTTCCTATTTGCAACTCTTGAAAGAGATAATCTCACAGGGTGCTGTCTTTTGCCAAAACAAAAACAAAAATAAAGAACAAACAAACCACACACACAAAAACAAAAAACAATGGAAAGGCTTCGTTTGCTTATGACTTGAGCTAGCCCTCCAAATACTCCATCATCTCCTTTAGTGTATGAAAAAGATCCAGAAATTTGCATGCAAGGGGAGGGGAGGTAAGGAAAGCAGTTGAGCCATTGGGCTTATATGGTATTGCTGTGACAAGTGATGAGAGGACTTAACCAAAAGGATCCTAATCCTAGGAAGCTGAACAGTGAGCTAAAACTGAGAGGGTTGTGCAATGCTAGTGTCAAACTGGAGCTTAATGAGCCAGGGTGGACCACTGGGGCCTAACCAGCTATGAGAAACAAAAGCACACCTTCATCTATAATACCTGTGAAAGGGAGGCCAGGAATAAATTCCAACCAGAAGCTTTGTCATACAGGACCTAGAAATCAACACAGGGCCATAGATCTTATTTGTGGATCTTAGACTCTCTCTTTCCAGCCTCTTTGAGACTTGAAACCCCTTCCTAACATTCTTAGATGCTAACCTAGAAGAAAGCCAGGGGAATGGAAAACAAGCTGAAAGATTGAGCATTAACATCCTCAAGGATAACGAATTGTCTTTGAGAAACTATTGAATCCCCAAGAGTCTGAGATACCGTTACTTATTGAATTTAAGTTTTTCTTTTGGTCCTACTGGATGAAGGACTAGGGGAATAGATCAATTTTAGAAATTAAAGAAATTACTTTTTTCAGTTTGAAAAATACAGTGTTCAATCATCAACTCTGCCACACAAAACATTTTCTTAATATCTGTTTATCTCCCCTCTTAGATAGTGAGTGTATTGTGGGAAGACCTGTTTTGTTGTTTGGTCTTTTTAAATCTTCAGGGTTAGTAGGCACTCAGCACATGTTAAGTGAGTGAATTAGTGAATGAATGAGTATCTAGTGCAGAAAGGCCTGGGGGATTGTTTTACAAGTACCCATTTTCCTGGTTAGGATTTGAGGTAAACAGACATGAACAGTGCAATGAAGACAGACATCTTTTTGAGAAGTGAAGTTCCGGATGAAGAGATGAATCTTCAAATATAGAAAATCAAGCCTTACAAGGGTTACTGTGTTGAATTCTATTTGACCTTTAATCCCAAATGCCATTAAAAGCAACATAAGCAAAAAAAGAATGTTGGAATCTTCACTTCATGTGCTGTCTGACTCACTATTTATACTTTTTATTTGATCTTCAATAAAGCTCCCTTTATCTCATACATGAGTAATAGGTTCAAGGTTTTTATTAGTCTTCTTGCTGCAGCAGGGTGCAGTAGCTGAAATTCTTCTTCAACCTGTACAAGTACAAGATTCATTTTTCAATTGAAGCTGTTATCTCCAGAAAGAACATATTTCGCCAACACAATCCAAGGGCAGAGTCATAATAACAAGTATTCTCTATGGTCTAAGAATAGGAATCTGGTTCCTGGCAGCTGAAGAGCATGCTGATGACAATATGCATCCTGATGTGACATGGCAAAGGAATCTTTCATTGCAAACAAAAACATGGCACCTTTCAAAAATGGGTGGGTGTGAATGTAGAGAAAAAATCTAAGTATGACTATCCTTTGATTTATAGGATATCTAAGCATACACTTCATAATTCTTTCTTTTCCATTGTTCTACCAAGAAAAATAGTAAGCCTGAATGCTACAATACAACTTCTCTCTTAACTCCATCCCCAGAAAAAAAAAAGCAAAGACAGGGCCCCAAACATTCAGTGGTATCTTATTTGGGAATATGGACACTTTGGTGAGACAGGCAAAGGGACAGGTAAAGACATTCTCTTCTTCCTCATGATATTTCTAGTTTTTCAGTTGCCACTGTAGTGTAGGGTGACTCAAGAGGGTAAATTGAAGGCTAAAGGTAGGGAAACAGAGGGAGTCTTGGAACTAAATTTATACTAAACCTTACATTTACAGTTTCAGACCATTGAACTGGCATTTCTTTGTGTCACTGATGCACACCAGCACAACACACCATTTAGCAAGGTAGTTAAGAGCACATGCCTGACTGTCAGAGAGAACCAGATACTAATCATGTCTGGGTGAATGTCCTGGGAAAATTACTTAATTTTGGTTTCCTTATCTGTAAAAGGAGATAGTAAAACCTACCTTCCAGGGTTATTGTAAAGATTAAATGAGATAATGGGTACAAAACACTTTGCACAGTGTTTGGCACATAGTAAATTCTCATGAAATAGTAGCAGTTATTACTATTATTACAGTTCTGAGGTTATGAAGTTGAGATCATCATGAACACCTGTAGAGCTAGGAGAGAATTGTCATGTCCTTATATACTTCAGACATCTGTTTTCAGTGCTATATACCTGGTATATCATTTAATTGAACACCTAAAAGCATAGTTAAGATTCTGCTAAATATCACAAGGCAATTTGTGAAAATATTTGATGCTTCTTAGACCAAGTGATATTTTAAGCATTTTTTTCTCATGCTGCTACTTATTCTTACAGAAATTCTCTGTGGAAGACAAATGGTAAATGAGTGGCAAGAAACGGGCCTCCAATTCCCTGCTTGAATTATGGTTTCTGTAAGAAACATAATATGATATGTCTTCAGCTTGTGCCATGGAAATGGAGGGAACCAACTTTTTAAAAAATGTATGGAACAAACGAAATGTGCTCTTTGTGTCTGGCATTTTTCCATTAACATTATATTTATGAGACCCATCCATATTGTTGCATGAAGTATTTAATTCTATAAATATAACAATTTATTTATCCATGATATTGTTGTTGAGTATTTGGGTTATTTGCTCTTTGAATCTGTCATAAATAGTACTGTTATACTTTTTAAAAATATTTCTTTGGGTACATGTTCATATGTTGAACCATCCTTTCATTCCAGGAATAAATCCCACTTGGTCCTCATGTACAGTCCTTTTGATATGCTGCTGAATTTGATTTGCTAGTATTTTATTGAGAATTGTTTATTCACGTTCATAAGATATATTTGTCTGTAGTTTTCTCTTCTCATAGTATCTTTGTCTGGCTTTTGGTATGTTGTGTTTTCACTTTCATTCATCTCTATTTTCTAATTTCCCTTGTGGTTTTGTCTTTGATCCACTGTTTGTGATTCAAAGAGTGTGTTGTTTAATTTCCACAAATTTGTGAATTTTCAAGTCTTACTTCTGCTGTTGATTTCATCCTGTAGTAGTGAGAGAATATAATTTAAATAATATTTTCTTTTTAAATTGATTGAAACTAACCTGAAAAATGCCCTAGGTGCACTTGAGGAGAATGCATATGCTGATATAGTTAAGTAGAGTGTTCTGTATGTCTGTCAGATCTTGTTGGTTTATTGTGGTAAGTCCTCTATTTCCTTTCTTATCTTCTCTCTGGTTGTTGTATCTATTATTGAGAGTGGAGCATTGAAGTCTCCTCCTATTATTGTAGACCTGTCTGTTTCTCCCTTCAATTCCATCAGTTTTTGCTTCATATATTTTGCACGTCTGTAATTAGGTATGCAAATGTTTATAATATTTACATATTCTTGGTGCACTGAAACTTTCATTAATATATAGTGTTCTTCTTTGTCTCTTTTAACTTATTTTGATTTAAAATCTATTTTTTCTGATATTAGTACAGCTACCCTTGCTGTCTTTTTGTTACTATTTGCATGGACTGTCTTTTTCCTTCCTTGCACTTTCAAGCTATTTGTGTCTTTGGAAAGTGAGTCTCTTATAGATGGCATATAGTTGGATCATGTGGTTTTATCCTTTCTGTCAATCTCTGTCTTTTTATTAGAGTGTTTAGTATGTTTACATTTAAAGTAGTTGCTGATAAGGAGGGGCTTACTTCTGTCACTTTGCTATTTGTTTTCTGTATTCCTTACAGCTTTTTTGTTCCTCATTTCCTGCATTACTGTTTTCTTTTGTGTTTAGTTGATATTTTGTAGTGAAACATTTAAATTTCTTTCTCATTTCCTTTTGTATATATTCTATAGTTATTTTCTCTGTGGTGACTATGGGGATTATATTTAACATCCTAAAGTTACAACACCTTAATTTGAATTTATACCAGCTTAAATTTGATAACATACAAAAACTCTGCTGTTTACAGCTCTGTCACAATCTGTTCCAGTTGCTGATGTCACGAAATTACATCTTCCATATTGTGTGCTCCAAAACCTAAACTAATAATTCTTTCAAATGCATTCATCTCTTAAATTATGGGTAAGGCAACATGTAGATTTACAAACCAAAGTTACAATAATACTAACTATTAGACAATAATTTAAAATATATTAGTCTCTTAAATCATGTGGAATAGAGAGTGGAGTTACAAACCATTGTTATAATACTACCTTTTAAAATCACCATGTATTTAACTTTATCAAGATCTTTTTTTCTTCACATGGCTTCAATTTATTGTCTAATTTCCTTTCATTTCACTTTTCCTTTGAGCATTTCTCACAGGGAAGTTCCAGTGGTAAAGACATTTCTCAATTTTTATTTATCTGGAAATGTCTTAATGTATCCCTCACTATGAAGGACAGTTTTGCTGGATATAGGATTCTTGGTTGATAGTTCATTTTTCCTTTGAGTACTTTGAATATATTGTCTTCTGGCCCCCAAAGTTTCTTATGAGAAAATCTTCTGATCATCTTATTGAGTATCCCTTGTATGTGATAAATCTCTTCTTGTTGTTTTCAATATTCTCTGTTTATCTTTAGCTTTCAAAAGTTTGATTATAATGTGCCTCAGTGTGGATCTCTTTAAGTTCATCTTACTTGGAGTTTGTTGAATTTCTTGGATGTTTATATTGATGTCTTTCATCAGATTTGGGAAGCTCCTTGCCATTATTTCTTCAAATATCCTCTGTGCCTATTTTCTTTCTCTTCTCTTTCTGGAACTCTAACACTGAATAAATGGTCTGCTTGGTAGTGTCACTTAGGCTCTGTTCAGTTTTCTTCATTCTTTTTTCTTTCTATTCCTCACATTTGGGTATTTCCATTGTCCTATCTTCAAGTCTGCTGATTCTTTCTTCTGCCTGCTCAAATATGCCATTGAATCCTTCTAGTAAATTTTTCATTTCAGTTATTATACTTTTCAGCTCCAGGATTTTTTTTTTTGGTTTCTTTTTATGTTTTCTATCTCTTTATTGGTATTTTCATTTTGTTTATACATCATTTTCTGGAGCATATTTAAGACAGCTATTTTAATTTCTTTACCCAGGTAATCTTCCATCAGGTATTTTAAAGGAACACTTTCTGATTATTTATCTTTTACTTTGAATAGGCCATACTTTCTTGTTTCTTTGTTTGCCTTATGACTTTTTGTTGAAAATTTGATGTTTGAATCTAATAAGGTGAAAACTCTGGAAATCAGATTCTCCCTTTTCCCTAGGGTTTGCTGGTTTTCATTATTGTATATATGTATGTGCTTCTTTGTTTGTTTGTTTGGTTATTTATTTATTTATTTATTTATTTGGGGCAATCTCTGTTCCAAGGATCAGCCTGAGGTGTAAATTTAAAATCTCCTCAGGTCTTTTCTGAGCCTTCACCTTTCCCATGCATGGTCACTTTCTAATTTTCCCTGTATGTGCACTTGCTTTTGAATGTCTTAGGCTTTAGTGTCTGTCTCCCAAAAGGGAAAAAAGAAAAAATGAAGTGGGGAGAAAGGGCACTGGCCATTTAATTCCCTTAGAACCACTTTAGCTTGAGGGGAGGAGCTTGAACAATGGGGGAAATGTTACAACAATTACCATCCTCCTTTTTTGCACTTCTGAGATCAGAATCAGTGATCAGCAATTAGAGCACTGATTCCTGATATTTGGAGAGTAGGGTCCTTTTTGCCTACCCTGGCTTCCACAAGTTGTGTGTAGCTGCTCCAGCAATGTGTGCACAGCTGCCTGCCACGGGGCTGAGGCTAAGGTATGAGTAGTAGTTGCTACTGTGCTAAGAGCTAAAATTGACTGAAATTAACCTCAATTTACTGTCCAAACCATCCCCTGAAACTTGCAAGCCTTCAATATACTCCAGAGTTTTAAATTAATTATATTAGACAGATTCTGCCAGCAAAATTGTTGTCAAGGTGGAGAGACAGTTTCTTGGTGCTTTCTACTCCTCCATTTCCCCAGAATTCTCTCTACTTCTCATTATTTTTCTCCTCCATACTTCAGTCTGGATATTTTCTTCTGATTTATTTCTCAGCTATTTCTCTCTTAAGCTGTGGCAAATATCCAGTTAAACTCATCTACTGAATTTTTGAGTTCACCTGTTGCATTTTTTAGTTCTATAAATTCCACTTGATTCTTATAGTTTCAGTAGTGGAATATTATATTGATTATTGTTATTTTTAAGTCCATGTCTGCTACATCCAATACCTGGGACACCTATTCTGTTGCGCATTGTTTCTCTTGGTCTTGTTTCTTAATATGTCTGTTTTTTTTTTTTTTTAACTCAAATGCTGGACATTTTATACAAAAATTATAGTGACTCTGGGTGTTATATTCCTCCAGAGAGGATTCAACCTATTTTAGAAGGCAAGAGAGAGGCAAATCAGCTCAATTTAATCTAGGACTGAAATCAGTCTTTGGTAAGGTTCAGTCTTCATCTAAGTTTCTTGCATTCTTAGGGATGTAGCTTTCTATGTTTCCTAACAGAGGGCCTGAAGTGTTCTTGTGGATTCTCCTCCTTGATATGTCATAAACTTCAATTTTGGTCTTCCTGGCCCTTTTGGCTTGCCAAAATTGCTGATCTGCTTTTTACTCACATTATGTTATACTGAGCCTTTTGCCTTGTGCAGCTTAATTAGCAAACGCCTTGAGGGAAAAATGGTATTACTGCTCTTATTTGTCTCAGCCTCACTTTTCTATGAAATCTCAGCCACCCCAAACTCTAATTTGTCTTTCTCCATGGCCATACAAATGCATAAAGCTCTGCTGGATTATCTGTTTCTTAGCAGGTACTTCTTTTTTCTTTTCTTTTCTTTTCTTTTTTAAGTTTCTTGTTCCAGTCCAAAATGTGGCAGAAAGTGGCAGACCACCCAACAATTAAGGAGGAATAGAGAAAGTTTGATTTACTTCCAAAAGCATTCTTCTCTGGAACACGATTTTCAAGTCCTGATTGTCTTGGAAGCTCTTTGATATTTGGGGTGAGGCGGATATAAATATTTCAGATTTTCCAGTTGCTCTTAGAGGGAGCATTGTTGTTCTGCTACAAGCTACTATATAATAAACAAAAGTGGAAATTTTGAACTTTTATTGAGTATTTACTATTTGCCAAGCACTCTGTTAGATCCTTACTATGTTATGCAACATTTTTTTTTCAGCAGTACCTTAGATGCTGAGACTCAGATATTGAGAGTCAAAGGGACTGCATAACTTGCTCAAAGTTTTTAAGAGGCAGAATCAAGAAATATACTTCCAAGGTTTTTAAAGCTTCTACTCTTTCCATCATACTAAACTCAACATGGAATATAATAGACTATCTGGTAATGGTTATAGGTTAATGGTAGACTCCTGCTTTATGCCATTTGGTCCAAAATAACATAAAATTGGATATCTGAAATCCTGTATCATAATTTTCATAAGGAAAGCAAGACACCCAACAGTAATGAAAATTAGAGAGATCACTAAATCTTACCCTTCAGAGTTTGAAGGAAATAATTCAGACTTCTGACCTAAAGGAGCAGAAGATGCTCAAAAGAAAAATTACAAAAAGAGGAAAAGATAAGAGGTGAGTGGCAAAAGGAAGTTTTGGGTTTTTTTTTAAATCATGTATTTTGGTGAGAAGTGGTTCTGGTGTTTTAAATGCAGAGCTGGACACCAGGTTTATGAAAAGCAAAGCTGTATTTGTATAAAAGAGGTAAATGGTGACTTAACAAAGTGTTGAAGTATTAGGTTCATGATCTGCAAAGTGTTGAAACACTACATTATTTTAGACTTAAAAAAATCAGTTTTCTAACTTCCATTATGTAAATACTTCCTTCTTATCTGTAGTGATGAAAAGCAAGAAAAGAATGGCAGGAAAATGTGACAACTGGAGGTAATAATCACTGCAACTGGTACTATACATACACATTAACTCACAGCATCCTTTTGAGGCAGGCAAGAAAAAAATGTCACTGAAATTTGTTACCACTATTTACTGTGGAGCAAAACTTGAAGTAAGGCAGATCTGTATGTGTTTAACATGATAGATAAAAAATTTTTATCTAACCAACCAATAATATACCTAACCAAACAAGTGTAAATAGACAATAGAAGGTGCAACCAGCTTGGTTGTTGACCTATGAGCTAGTACTATAGGAAAAGTGGAGAACTGGGGGACAAGAAGTGAGAGACCTGTTTAGAAAATTAGGGATTTATGGAAGGACTCAGGAGAGGAAAGCAGGTGGAGAATGGGTTGTGCTTGGCTCCAGATTTATGAGAGCAGCAAGTCCAAAAAGGTAATCCTAAGTGTCATGCCCACTGGGTAAGCACTAAAGTCAGCTGAAGAGCCTCATAAGTTTTAAATTGGCCAAATTTACCCAGGCCCAAGGCGTTTTGTATCTATCCTGTAAGATTCCACCCCACTTTTGCTTGGCTTAGAAACAGAGCTGTAGCGCCCCAACGTTTAGGAACTTGCAGAGGCAATAAGCCAGCCTGGGATCTCAGCTCTGGTGTCTTACATAGGGCCAAGAATCCAATGAGCATGCAGGTTCTCTAATTATCAGAGTGTGGTTAAAAAAAAAAAAAAAAAAATCCACCAGGCTTGAGCATTTCCAGCACAGTATTGAAGGGTCAGCAATGGTTTCCCTGGCAGCGCTGTGTGCTGTTGTTTGCCTAGAACCATTCCCAGTTTTATGCTTCTCAGTCACATGCATTTGCCCAGGATTTTTCTAAAATAGGAAAACAGCAAGAATTTAGCATCCTATATTTCCATGGAACTCAAAGGAACCTGTAATGAGGGCCATCTGAACAAGGGAATTAACAGAGCAGAAGAAGGGAATTTACATTTGTTAAATGATGATTATGATAAGGCAATTTTTATGTTTTTGGTTTTTTCTTTCTTAATCCTCCCAACAGCCATTTGTTGTTCATCTGAATCTGCCTGGTGAGTAAGGCTTGAGTTCCTCAGGACAGAGAAGGTATGGCGTCTGCACATTCATATTTCCTCTGAGGGCATTTAGCAAGTCATCCTGACTACTAATTGTTATTATGTTAATATAATGTGAACACACTGTAATATTATAGCTACACACTCCCACGTAGTGTTGCCTATTCATTTGTTCCAGTGTTACTTAATCTTCAGTTGCAATTCGACAAGCACTTATTGACTTAGTGACAGGATTGATGCTAGTTAGATAACACAGGCAGAATTTAGTGGTTACCTGAATAAGCTGGAGGTCATGTCAAAGAGGGAGGAATTTGGGGCAACTCCTAGGTTTCCTACTGGGGAAAAAGGCAGAGCATGGGAAGATTAGGTTGAGTTCAGTTTTGGACATGCTGAGTTTAAGGTTCCTTAATGAAGTGCATGTCCATCAAGAAAATAGCTATTTTTTTTCAGGGTTTACTATACCATAAGCACTGTGTTAATGGCTTGCATGCATTCTCATTTAGTTCTCATGAATATATGTGGTAGGAGCATGGTTTATCTCATTGGAAAGATGAGTAAACTGAGGCATAGGGAGGTAAGTAACTTGCCCAGTTTGCCCAAGGTGACAGCGAGTAGGTGGTAAAGCTTAAGATTTAGATATTAGACTCATTGATGAACAAGTGGTAGTTGACCCATGAAAGTATATGAGATCTTTTAGTAATGACCTGTTTACTGGAAAGGACAGTGAGGATGAGGGACAGAACTCTGGATAATATCAATATTTAAGGAGTAAGCTGACAAAAAGGAGCACTCTACGAAGGCCAAGAAGAAGTGGTCATTGAAATAGAGAACCAGGAGAAGAAATTTCAAAAAGAGAGTCCTCAAAACTGTCATTAGAGCGAAGGCATTTGGCAAAGGAAAGTCTGAGAGTACTCATTGCATTTGCCAATGTGCAGGTCCCCGGTGTCTTCAGTGGTACGTGCAAAGTCAGTGTCCAGTGGTCTGAGGAGGAGATAGCTCCAGTGAAACTGCACTATGTCCTACATGAATATGTTAGCCCTCTCAAACTGCAACAAAATGAACCTATTACCAGCTTGCTACCTGGAAATGTGTTTTTAGTCCTACTTCCTTTGATTACTGCAAAATCCCAAAATAATCCAATAGGGCTATTGGATGGAGGTGGGCGTGGGTAGTGTGCATTCACCCATGCATAGGAGAAATGTTCCTGAGATGCCACTTATGTTAAGAAGAACCAGAATGGGGAGGGCCAAGGAGAGTTTTTTTCAAGTCTGGCATAAAATCTCCTCGGAAACACTAAAATATGAGAACCCTGAAGACTCTGTCTTGCATTTTACTCTTTTCCCCTTTTTTATTGCTAATGAATATATACTAGGATGTCAACCATGAGCAGGAAAGCATTTCCACCCCTATAGCATGTTATTTGCATGAGGGTGGTATTGTCTTGTTTACATGTCATGGAACCTATGACCTGTCGCACGTGATTATCATGTCAGCTTATTAACATGTCAGAGAGTACAACTCCTGGCTTCCACCTCAGAGGAGAAACTGCTTAGGGTGGGTGGGGGGCATTCTGCTAGCCAGATGAGGCAGAGTTCTGCTAGCTTCCAGTGCCAGGGAAATCCTGGACAATAATCAATACCAAACCTAACTATGAATAGGACCACACAAGGGCACATAACTGGGAACCAAACCTCCTTCCTACTTTGGTCTGATCTCTTGGCAAGTTTCCTTACTAGTCCGAGCTTTGCTCCCACTTACTTGGGGAGGAATCTAGAAACAGGAGTTATTTTTAAAAAGGATAGGGCAGAAGGAAGGGTTGGAAAGCCACTCTCAGATCCTGGAGGGATCATGAAGAAGAGGGTCCTGGTTAATTACATGATCCAGGGCTTCACATTTTAATAATCATTGATTGATGGATGGAAGTCAAAGCAAAAGCCAGGGAAAGATCTACACATATTTAGAGATTTTGAGTTAGAAATGCTCTCCTTCTAACTTTTCCCAAAAGGAAGTCACATGGTGAAAACAAAGTAGTGATTAGGTAACTAAACAGGCCACAGCATTCTCTGAGGACTTCTAAGTTCCCAGGCCAGGCCTGCCGCTTGCCTGGGAGATGAGCATGTGCTCCCAGCCACAGCTTCTCCTCCCCTGACATCTTTCTGCCAGATGGTCATTCTCTAATTCTAAAGGTGCTTGGCCCTCCTGGTTCCTGCAACCTGAGCCGAGAGAACTTTGATCCACCAATTTCCCCCTCCCTCCACCCCTCTGGCGAGCAGGGCCTGGCGCCTGGACGCAGGGAGAGGCCAGGCGTAGAGACCCTTGGCACTCTGAGAAGGAGCTCTGTGGCCCGCCTCTGTGTGCCCGAGGTACAGCGTCTGCGCTGGCTCCGAGGGTTCCGTGCCAGCCTTCCCCCGCCTGGCCAGCTGGCAGCACAAACCGACGCCTTTCACCGTTTACCGGGTGAATGCGCTCCTTGCTCATGAATCTCCCTGTAGGGTTATCCGGCTGGTTTTTAATTACAGTCCAGAATCTCAACAAATTACAAATGTTTTGTGTAAACATAAGGGTGTGGATCCAATCCACTAGCAATTGTTAATAGAAAAAAATAAAAAGTAAAAAACCCCACAAAGACCTAAATAAGAAAAAAAATATCAATTCTGCAGGGTCTATGCCTCGAGGATTTGCTTTCTTGGGGACCCTCCCAGAGCGTCCTCCCAACTCACCCCGCCGCCCCAGCTCCCTGCGGTGAGAACTCAGGGACTTGGTCCCTGCAGTTGAGGCGTACGGATACCCTGGGAAGGAATGGCCTTCTGGAGCGGTGAAGAGTCCCGGGAGCCTTTCCCGCAGGATTCCAAAATAAGCATGCCGGGACTGCCAGAGGGTCCCTGCCGCCTGTCTCCAGACCCTGTCTCAAGCTGGCATCTCCCTTCCCTTGGACGCCCCGGGAGTCTGCCCCCTAGTTCCAACTTCTTCTGGGCTTGGAGGACACTCTGTCAGCCCTTCTCCCACCACGTAGTCCTCAAATGCCACCCCAATTCCTGGAGGGGGACTCCCGGGCCTCAGGACACTAGCGCAGCACCGAGGGCTACGCTGTGGCAGCTGGGCCATCCCCGCACAGTCTGCTGGTATTTGAGCTCTCACTCCGGAAGACATTTTGGGAAAATATTGTGCATAGAAATTTATAGATGTATAGATGTGTACATATACACACATATATATATGTATATGTATTTTGGTCGACAAATGCTAAGCAAATGTGCCCGGTGTTTTTGTTGAAACCGTTAGCATCTTAGTTGGTATTGGTATAATTGGTTGATATTATTATGAGTATGACAAGTGGCTCATGTAAAGGGAGCGCCCGATCCCCTTGGAAAACACAGCGGAACACAAGTGGAGACGTCTGATTGTTTCCAACTGCCCGTATCTCCCCTGTCGCTACCTCTCGGTCACCAACCAGGCTGACGGCACACTCTGGACAAGGCAACTTCCTCCGAAGGGCGATCTCCCCTCATATGACTGAGATCAATGGGTCTTCAGGGGAAGCGGCAAGTCCTGGGGGTGTCAGAAGCCCCTAGTCCCTTATCCAGACCTTTGTCACAAAAGGCAGTTCGGTTGGTATCCAGGACGAAAAGAAACATTACAACACAACTGTGTAACGAGGGTGGAGAAGGAGGGAAAGGCTAGGGCCTGCTCCAGTTCTGGGAAGATTCGAAGAGGCTGACTCGGCTGCGGGGACAAACCCAGCCGTGCCTCGCGGGGCGTGGAGAGAAGGGAGAAACGGCCGGCCCCTGAGCCCTTTCGCCTAAGCTCATGCAGCGGGACGCCGGGTGAAAACCTCTCTATGCGATTAAGTCACGTCCATTCCAGCCGGTGGCACTGACACATGTGCGCTCGGCTTAGGCGCGCGCAACCAAAGGTTTTGGAAATCTCCGCGCAAGGCACCCGCCTCCAACGCTCCCACTCCGGCGGGCCCACCTGGGAGCTCGGCCGTCTCCCACCGGCATCCCGCTAGCCCTGCCGCGCGGCTCGCCCCAGCCCAGACGCGGACAGATGTTTACTGCTTCGAGCCCCGACCACTGGGGAGACGGAGCGACGGGCTCTGCGCACCACGCGGCGCTGGCTGGGCTCTGGGGCTCCCGGTCCGGGTGCGAGCGGGCGGCGGGGGAGGGCGAAGGGATGGAAGAGGAGGGAGGGAGTGGGTGGGCTAATGATGAAAAAGTCTCCTCCATCCCGGCTCCTTAATTAAATGCATGGAAAGAACCGAGGCGAGCACATCTGGTTTCAATCTGCAGCCCTTTGATGGCATCAAATGTTCTTTTCCTAGATCAGGGCTGGAAGTTCTGGGCTAACTGTGGCCGTTTGGAGCCCAGAAACCATTTACACACACTCGGACCCTTCTTTCTCCCCAGTCGAGCCTCTGGGCTATAGGAGAAAAAGGGAAAAAAAGAGAATAATAATTTTTTTAAAGTTTAGTAATCAAGGGAGTGAGGGAATATGTGTGTATGTGTGTGTGTGTTTAACGAACATAAAACGCCACAAATAAACCCTTAATATTTTACTTACTAGTCATAGAGTAACTCATTTCTAATGAGACTATTAAAGCTGTACCAAATTCCAACAGGTCATGAAAAAATCGCTCAGCACCTCTCTGTCCTCCGTCAAGTTAGGGCTCAGCGTTAGAACGACAAAGCATTATCCGTAGACTTAGATGGGGGTTCGTCCACCCCTCTCCGTCCTTCCTCCCTCCTCCACCCCCAGGGCAGCCGGACTGTACCCTGAACCTCCGCTGGAGCCTCCGCCCGCAGCTGGCTCTAGGAGTGCCCCTGCTTCCTCCGCATCTGGGCAGCGCGACCCTCTCGGCTTAGCGTCGTAGCCTGGGGAAGCGACCTTGGCCGCACCAAAGAGGTTACGAAATTGGCCAGTGTGGGGGAAGGGGAGCAATTATGACAAACTCCTAGAGTCCTTTCTTCCAGCTAAATAAATATGTAAATTTCCTACTGCCTGGCCCCGGGATTCCTAGCGGCGCGGAAAGACTCGAATCGGTTCAGTGCCTTCTAGATCTCCCCCAACCTGCCTTCAGTCCACGGAGGAAGCGTGGGAGAGCCTTCCATTATGATCACTCCTGTCATTTTATTACATTATTTAATAGGCTGCCTCTACAGGGCCAAATGTAGCCTTAATATGCTGGCTGTCTCCCTTGTTCTCAGACGCTCTTCCAGCCCCCCCACCCAAAAATTGTTAGAACAGCAGGAAACGTAAAAAAAAAAAAAAAAAAAAAAAAAAAGTCAGAGGGAGAAGAAAATTTGATTGAGATAGTTGTGGATATTTTCCAACAAGTTTCCCCGCAGCTGTTATCAAAACATGCAAATGAGATTTTCCAACAGGATCTTAAACAAATCTGGAGGAGTTAATGCCGAAGCAAAATAATCAGCCCGTTTGAAGTGACTATGGGTTTCAGTTTGTCTTTTCTCCCCGTGATACTATTGCAGGGGAATGATAATTAGACCTTTACTTAAAAAATCTGAAGGGGCTCTCTCGCTTTCTTCTCCCTCCCTTTTCTCCCCCCTCCTCCCTCTCTCCCTCTCTCGCTCCCTCCCTCTCTCCTTCTCTCTTGCTCAGAAGTTGGCAAAGGGGGTTTTCTTAATCAGACTGTTTTTTTGGTCCGAGGGAAAGGAGGAAGAAGGAGATTGTGATGGAGAAAAGGGGTCTGTAAAACGTCAGGCACCACACAAAGGCTTTGCCACGTAATTACAGGCTCCTATTAAGTCGAGATCTGCCCTCCCAGGGGTCTCCAATTTTCTTGTATTCCCTACAAAGCCTCCTCTGCATGCCAGTTTGTGCCTTTTGAAGTGCCAGAGAGCTTCTTGATCCAACTGAGAAGGAAAAAGGAGCTCAGCAAGAAGAGGGGGAGAGGGAGAAGGGAACGGGGAAACCCACCACCACCCTCCTTCGGACTCTTGGAGCCCTTTTTTTTTTCTTTTTTTTTTTTCCTTACGAAAAGTAAAGTGAGAATCCTGCTCTCCAATACATCTGCAAGACATCACCCTCTCCTCCTGAAACTTTAGTCACTCCTGAGAATCCACAGGAGTGCAGAGAGGGGGAACACGTTTTCTTGAAGATGTTTTAAAGCTGGAACAAGCCTTCTTCTGTTGGTGCTTGAACTCTTGCCTGGGAATAACTTTTTTAACCTTAAAAAAAAAACCCCACTTTGATTCTTCTCTCCCACCCCTTCTTCTCTGTTCTTCTGTTTGCCTAACTCCCCCGCCCTGCTGGCCTCCCCTTTCCTCTCTCCCCCTTATTATTATTTTTAGTGTGTGCGCGTGGACGCTTTTGGAGAGCTGGAAGGGATTTTTTTCTCCTGACTTGAACGTAGGGTGACTTTTAATTTTATTTTTTGGTGTGGATTATCTCTTTGGACCCCGCCGGACTTGGCCTCAGGAAAGCAACCGAGGCTGTCGAAGGCTGCTGGTGCAGAACGCTCTGCTCTACACAAGGGGGTCCCCCGCCCTCTTTCCACTTTTTTTTTGTTCTTCCCCTCCTTCTCTCTCTCTCTCTCTCTCTCTCTCTCTCTCTCTCTCTCTCTCTCTCCACTCCCCCCCTCTCTTCCCCACTCTTCTCCTCTCCCCCCTCGCGCCCACAGCGTTTGGTGTTGATTCGAGCGGGAAGAGGGGGGTGGGTGGGATCGGAGGGGGAGACCATGACCTCCAGCTACGGGCACGTTCTGGAGCGGCAACCGGCGCTGGGCGGCCGCTTGGACAGCCCGGGCAACCTCGACACCCTGCAGGCGAAAAAGAACTTCTCCGTCAGTCACCTGCTAGACCTGGAGGAAGCCGGGGACATGGTGGCGGCGCAGGCGGACGAGAGCGTGGGCGAGGCCGGCCGGAGCCTACTGGAGTCGCCGGGACTCACCAGCGGCAGCGACACCCCGCAACAGGACAGTGAGTGAGGGGCGCATGCCCGCGGGGGGGGGGTGTCCCGGGTCGAGGGCGGGGGTCCGGGCTGGGCGGCTGAAGCCCGCCTGCGGCCAGGGGGAGAAAGTCAGGAACCAGGAGAGGTTGGTGGCAGTGGCCGGAGGAATGGCCGGTCACGGACAGAGGGAAAAGGATGAGAAAAGGAGGGCTCCGCGGAGGACGGAGCCAGGGCGGACGCTGGAGGGAGGCCCTGCGGTTGGGGTCAGGGACCCTGCCCGCCGCAGACTCGCGCCGAAGCCTCCTGCGCTGCCTCTCCGTCGCGAACGAGTGCGGCTGCCAGATCTTCCCGCTTGCGGGGCGACCGGGCTGGGCTGGAAAAGGGTCCCAGAGCGGTGCAAATTCGGGGAGCCCGCCCTGTTTGGGAAGGCATTGGGTTAAAGATGCTCAGTCGAGTCCGGAGGGCTTCTTCCGGGTGGCGTAAGCGGGTTGGAGGGCAGACGGGACAGAGGTGGCGGAGGGCACCTCGTAAATCGAGCTAGACACGCGCTGCTCTGGCTGCGCACCGCGCGCGGGCTCCGAAGGCCGGGTGTGCCGGAGAGGCGGCGCCGGAGCGCCCGGCTAGAAAGCCGGATCCGCTCTCCGTCCCTGGAGCCACTCTCTGTCCCCGGCTGTTGCGGACACCTGCATAAGGGTTTGAGACCCCCAGTAGAATGAAAGGCCTGAATGACACGGGAAGACTCAGGCGAAGCAAAGGTAGTGTCCTTTAGGGGTGAAACCCGAGCTGCCGCCCCGCATGAGCCCGCACGGGAGAGATGCGCTGGGGAAGCGCGGAGCACTGCGTCGCATTGAAGGAGCTCTCCCTACTGGCCCCAAAATTTCCAGAAAAGTCCATGTATAGTCTCCCTTCCGCAACCTACCTGATTGGTATCGCGCCCCCAAGGAAATCTCACCTCGCGTTATTAGCTGTACCTCAAAAAACGTGACTCCAAGTGTATCCATACGTCCTGGAGTCTATAACAGACCTGTCACCTGGCTCATCCCAGGTGACATGGGGCTGGATATTTCCTACACAAGGTTGCTAGAGTCAGAACTTGGCTGGAAGTTTTTAAATGAGGCTGATCCCTTTCCATGCCATTATTTGCTGACTGCTATTTCGTCTTGGAACCTGGAGCCTGTGGAACCAGGGGGTCCACTGGAATTCTGTGCTTTTCAAAAAACAGTGCCAAGGTCAGATTTTCAGGAAACAGATAGCAAAGCAAACGGGACTTAGAAACAGCTGGAAGCAAGGCCTGTGCAAAGTGGTGGGAGGGCCAAGCTGAAACAGGCCGCAGGGAGAGCCCATCTCTACCACAGGCCGCCTGCTGCTCGCCCTGCATCCTTGGTCCAGGCCTGGGCTCCCCTTAGAGTTTTTTAGCCAAAAGCAAACTGGGGCCGATCCACCCTACTACACGCAGAGGCAGAGGGTGATGGGGAGTCTGACCTGGCCTGACACTAGGGAAAAACTGGGCAACTCTGAGGAGTGAAGACCCCGTGTCCCCAAGTCCCCGATAATGGCTAGGCGCAGAGGCCTCCTTGTTGAGGTTACTGGTGCTTTCTGGGGAGCTGCTCAGGCCCAGCACAGCCAGGCGGCATGAGTCAACCACCGAAGGCGTAGGCGCTTGTAGCTCAAGAAAATGCACTGCGAAATAATATTATTTTAAAACACTTTACTAGGGAATATTTAAACATACAAAGAGTAGGGCGAATAGTATTACGAATTTCCGTGTGCCTATTACCCAGCTTCACTAATTCTGCATATTCTGCCGTTTTTTGTTTTTTTTTTTGCCATGGCAAATTATTAATCACAACGTGTATCACTATTCGGAGAACTGAAGGCTGGAGCCACAACAGAAAACAACATTGTGAAGAAACTGATGTATAGAAAATCAGGGTGTGGCAAGGGAGACCAGCCAGGGTTGCTTTGCCCCAAAAGCAAGCGGAGGGCTGTGTAAAGCGGGCCCAGGGTCAGTGGCCGCAGCAAGCCCAGGGCCCACGCAGGCCAGGGCTGGAGAGATGCTGACGGTTCCTGTCGTTTGACTTTAAGTGGGCACAAAGAGAGGGGAGTTCGAGTTCATGGTGGCCTTCTAGTGGGTACAGAGCAAGACTGGGCTGAGGAAGCCAGCTGGGAAGCACCCCCAAGCTGAGTCGAGGCCACAGTGGTGGGGAGGCAGCCCAGGGATGGGTCTTTCAAGACCCAGGCCTGGCGCAGCTAAGGCTGCGTTGAGCACGTGACAACCGCGGGATGGTTGGGAACAGGCAAAGGGCAGCCGGCGGAGCTGGGGACCATTTGTCCTGAGGGAAAGGGATGACACCTGTGGGAACCTGCCTGCTTGATACTTGAGCACATCACAGAGTTTCTAATAGTGAGGAGGCCTAGTGGGGAGTGACCCCAGAAAGGAAACAGATTCTGGGGGAGAGGGTGTTTGAGGAAGAATGGTAGACAAACAGTTCCAGAAGGAGGTCACAGAATGCAGAGCAAGGTGATGGGAATGAGCTGATGGACAGACACCTGGGGCTGAGAAAGTAGCCGAGGAAACACACACACCCAAACACCTCCCCCCGCCACACACACACACACACACACACACACACGCCACAGGCCTTGCTTTGTGGAGATGACCAGGGTCTATCCTAACAAACAGTAGTTGCTTTTAGAAGCAATGTTTCCTCAACCTCCTTCCCCATCTCTGGGATGAGAATAAGGGGGTTTGGTAAGTTTAGTGATAGCAAGTGTCCAGGAGGGCCCTTGTCCTTAGTCTTGGGCCCCAACCAGGAGATGCCAAGGAGCCTGTTATGAGCTACCTAGAAGTCAGGACCAGTGGAGCCCTGCTGGGCCTCCAGTCTACTGTGGACAGTGAGGGTCAGACTGTGAATCAGAGAAGAGAGGAATCTCCAGGCAGGGGGTTAGAGCTAGGCTGCCAGCTGCAAGGGACAGAGGAGGGCACCAAGAGTCAGGCGCTTTTAGCAGCAGTCTACTCCAGAGTGAGAAATCATAATCTCCTTTGGAGAGATGAGGAACATTTAAAAGACACCTTCTCCTCTTAGAGCTGTATAGAAACAGGTCCTTCCTAAATTTTCTGTTCAGCTGAAATAAGTAAAACAGACTCTGCTTACACTTGCAATATTAGATCATTAATACTGCAAATTTTTCGGAATTACAAACTGGACCCATCTTAGCAAAGAGGAGCCACGTGCTGTCCAAAGTGAAGGCTTCCCGCTGATCTCCTGCACTCCACACCACAGTTCTGTCCCCCCCGCTTTTTTATTCACTCCACTTTCCTCTCTGTTGAAGGATTTCTTTCTCCTTTTACTGATATTCCCAGCCTAGTAAATTTCTCAAACGTCTCCGTTCACATATCTTAAGTGTTTAAAGAAACGGTTCTTTAACACGGTTAGAAACCCAGTGGCTGATGGGGGCGTGTGAGTGCGAAGGGGGTGGTGGTTGAACAGGGGTAGTCAGGGAGAGGAAAGAGAAACAGGTCATAAAACTAGGCAGACCTGCTTCTAGGAGGACGGTGCATCCCGCTGTCATTTCTTAAACTGAACTTCTGCAAACTCCTTAAAAAAAAAAAAAAAAAGTGCCTGCCTTCCACGTTCCCAACCTCTAAATTAGTGAAACCAGATTGTCCTAATAAGACCTTTTGTTGGAAACACATGTAGTCATAAAAAGGTAGACGGAAAGTCAATTAGACACGCGTGCACACAAGCACACATTCACAAGACTGTTCTAAGTGTGCACCGGGCGCAGCTGGACCGCGGGCCCCGGCGGGATGCAAATGCAGAACAGCGGCGCGGGGAAATCGATTTGTCACAAAGGGAGAGGTGTAAACGCGGCGCGAAGGAATCACCCGCCCAATGCGCCTGCCACATTCCCGGGGGCCGACTCTTCTAGGCCAGAGAAACGCCCGGGAGAGCGGGACCGTTCTCCAGGGCGCTCCCTGCTTGGAATTCACATCGGAACATCAATTCCACTGGAGTCCCAATATTTGCAACACCTACAGCGCCAAGAAATTTTCTTATGCGGCACCACCCTGGGGCCCTGGAGCCGGTGCCGCCACTCTGAATTTGGGCCTCAATTATCTCGATTCAGGGGAGGGAGCGAACGAAATATACCGTTTTAAGCGTAGCCTGGAATTTTTTTCTCTTTAGAGGAGGTAGTGAAATCCAGGATCAAGGGAGGTCACTGAGTCCCCAAGGTTGAATGTCAAGTCCAGAAAAGAGGTTGTGAATCCTGTTTACCTTACTTGCAGAAGCAAGGGGCTGAGTGGCCTCCTCTTACCGTTTCGGAGAAATTGACCGCCTAGTGACTCCCTCCCGCTTTGGAGCGAAGGGAGCTTGGAGTTTGAAGCTTCGGGGAGGGGAGCCTCTAAAGTCCGAGGCCCCGGCTGCCAATACTCCCTGGGGCTCCAGATCCCCCAGGTCTAGAAGACAGTGAGTCATGGGCTCCACTGTTCACTTCGCTGAGGAGGCCCTGCGCAAGACTCCGGAGCGCCTTTCCCGCACCTTGGGCGTCGCGCAAACCTGCATTTTTGCTCGGCGACCTTAACCTTCCCCGGGCAAGCTCAGGTCAGAGCATAGGGGCGTCAGGCGGGGAGCAGTAGGTCACTCGGGTCCCTGCAGTTCCTTCGTCTTCCCAGGGGCGTCATTTTAGATTTTACAACACGAGTAAATAAATCATCTCCAAACCAACAAGATGTCACCCCCCTCCAGCCCCCTGCGAAAAAACCCCAGCAATTTCAGAACCAAGGAGATCTTCCTATTCCACCGGCTCAGATCAGCTCGGATCCGAATTTTGAACGCCGCTCTGGTCAGCAGACACCTCCGGGAACGTTTTTCAGTTTTAAATAACATCTATAGATTTTCAACGATGAGGATCCCTAGACCCATTGGAATTTTCTTTTAAAAGATGTGTTTCTTTTACAGTTCCTCTCCCATATCCTGTTTACCTGCTCCCTCCTTCAGCAGGGCCGACAGTCAAAGCAGACCTCCCGCCTCCTGGGGAACCCCTCTCCTTCGCGGGGGCGCCAGGGACGCGGGTACGAGGAAGTTGCAAATCCGTGCGCGCCTGTGCGTGCGCGGCGAACCCCGCGTGCCTCTCGCTCCTGGCGGTGCGGACTTTCAAGTGCTCTGAGAATATGTATTTATTTTTTACCCTTTAGGAGAGATGGAGTCAGCAAAAGCCATAAGAAGTACAATTTTTAGGAATCGGGGGAGTGTATTTGTAGAAAGGATATAAGGCTTCCTTTTTTTTTTTTTTTGTCCCCCTGAGGGTGGATAAGGGGCCAACTCCCTGTTGCCACTTCTTGTCCAAACATTTACAGAACTACCTGTGATTGCGCGCCATTGTAATCCGATTGGATGCTCCTTGTCGAATTCTGGGTTTTAATTTGATGCGGGGCGAGTGCCACTCTCATAGTTTTGGTACACTTTAACTCCCTTTTCAACAATTCAAAGAAGATGCATATGTCAACAGCATTATTATTTATCCACAAGAATTTGGATTCTTGTAAAATCAAATAGTTTGGTGAGCAGGCTCACAACACTCAGTTAAAAACCAACCATTTCAAAAAGTAATAATAATATCAACAAACTTCCACGAACGCTTTTTCTCTAAATGCTGCTTGTGATTAAATCATTAAATGCGGAGAAACTTTGCTGAGACGTCTGAGGAGGAACAGTCATCGGTGTTTCAGAGTCAGTGGGTTTGTTTTCCAAACAAACGTAAGTTTTTGAGCAAGGAGTCTCCACCGTGGTCTGAATATTAGTAGATTCTTGGCATTGTCATCTGTCTAATTTAGTGAGGCAGCCTCAAGGAAGTAGTCGTACAGAGAATTATGGCCTATCAATTTTAGGTTTAAGACAGAAAAGAAAACTCACTACATTTCACTTGTCCTGGAAGCACTTTTCTTGGTGAAAAACTATCTGGGAAGCCGATTACAGGGGCAAGCCACTTTAGGGGAGGGGAGGGACACAAAGGCACAATGGTGGTGGGTTAGGGAAAGTTTATGAAAGAAAATAAAGAAAACACGTCAGAACAAATCTATGATAAACACAAGTGACTTCTCAGAAGAGTCTGAGTACAACTAGAATCAAGGATTCTGCTGTTCCCGGAGTCCTCAAATACAGGGATTTATATAGGTCTGAGTTAGGACCAGAATGCAGTTCTCGGGCACTGGATAGCCTAGTCGCTTTGCTGCACCACGTAATAAGGGAGCTCTAATTCCTAAGAACTTTGGTCCTCATTTTTGCCATTATTGATTTCCCCAGACTCAGCTCCAAATGAGGAATGCATTTGAAAAATGTGTATTAATTTGAATCCCCAAGGCCCGAGTTATGAGACAGAACAAGGACAGGTCCTCTGGTTCCTATTTTGTCTACTTTCAAGGAGTTATTTGCAAGCGATTGGAAATGCTCTTAACTGCCGGATGAGGAGAGACTATACCGAAACTCTGTTGCAGGAATGGCGGTCGCACCCGGCCAGAACCACAGGCTCTCTTCCACGCTCATCTGTTTGGGGGAAGAGGGGCGGCAGACGTGGGGGAGGGAGTAGATTGGGCGAGGGAGAATTAATTCAGTAATTCAGTGAAGAATTTTAACTTGTAAAATAAAGACATAGTATCTTAGATTTTAATGTTCTCCATCTCTGCCGGCCGGGACGAAGATGCGAAAACCACCACCCCACCTCCGCCCTTTTCCTCCCAGTTCCAGGGGCGCTGGGGCGCAGCGCTCGGCGAGGTGGAACGCACTCGCGAGCCTTGCCAGACGCGCCTCTCCTTGCTCTCTCTCGCCGAAAGGGGGCGCCTTCCTTCCAGGTCGGGGCTGGAACTTAACCCCGGCCTTCAAAAACCCTTGGACTCCCGCAGGAGAGAGGGACGTGCTGGAAGACCCCTCTACACAAGTAGCAAAAGATGGGAAATATCAATAGCGTGAAGTCACTGCGGGGACTGCGTAAATATATGCTACACATGCGTTTTAACGGAAACATGGAAACAGCTGGTAGGCTTTGGGTTTTCCTCTACTTTGAAATGAGGGTGGTCAGTATTCCAGGGTTAGCAGGAAGGGACAGGAGAAGAGTGGGACTAGATGACCCTGGATAGGTGGGTGCTAGGGCTGATGCCTGGGTTCCAGTGGGAAGGAGAAGGTTCGTCCTTGTGGAGGTGGGTGAGACATTTCTGTAGATGAACTCCAAGTATTTAAAGAAAGAGGGGCAGTTCTGAGAGACGGAGAGCTGGCAGTAGTAGTGAGATGCTGCAAAACTGCCCCAGAAACCCTTATGGTACCTGAAGTCCTTGGATAGGGCAGAACATTGGCCACCTTAGAGTTAGGCCCTAGGGTTAGGGAAAGCCTCTTCCCCTCAAAGGAAGAATAATAGCTGCCCCCCCCGTCTTTTGTGTGTGCCTGCAACTTGGGCACTCACAACCATTTCCAACCCCTGAATCTGACTCCTGGCCTCCAGTGATGCTCCCTTTTTGGGCAAGTTTCAAGAGACTTACAGGACAGATGAGGATACACCCTGGTACAGCTTGGCATCTTCTACTTCTCTCTTGGTCTGTTTCTCACCCTGACATTGGAGGGTCAACAGGATAAGGCAATGCTGGGAACAACAAACGGACAGAATGAATATGTTGTCTTCTTAGCTTCGATGGTAGTTTATACATACCTTCCAAGATAATCTTGAGCTTGGGTGTTCACTAGAAACGGAAGCATGAGGCCAGAACTGGAACGGAAATTGCTTTCCCACAAACGTTTGTCTGAGAGTAAGAACATTCACCCCTTTCACTTAGTTTCTCATCATCAGTATGTCATTATATTTTAAAGGACCTCACAGTGCTGGAAGGTGGTGTAGTTATAAATAAGCATAAAAACAGATGGGTATTCTTCCAGGACTCTGAATATACAGGCGGAGGTCAAATCTATTCAAAGACGATTGAGATATACAACTTAAAGGCCAAGGGGCTCAACTCAATCAATTTTTGAGCCAGGATATGCTAAGTTCAATCAGCTTGACTATGGGCAAAGTGAAAGGCCTAGCCAGACTTCAGATATATACAGAGAACAGGTTTTCTCAAGTTTCCGTTGTATTTATCCACAGAAATTCATGGTAGTCTGCAAAGGTCTTGGTAAATTGGCTTGGGTCTGTTGAGTGATAGGGAGTCAGTGTCCCGGCCTCCTGAGCTTGTCCACCATCCTTTTCTTCTTTGCATTCATTCCCTGTGCCCCAACTGTCTGTCCAAGATCTGTGTGCTGTGGAGAAAACTGATGCTAGAGGCCACAGAAGCCTCTTTAATGCTGTTCTAGAATCCTCAGAAAAGGAGAGGGCTTTTGAGCAAAATATGTAATGTACTAGGTATTTTCATGTATTTGTCCTCTCTGATGATTCATTTTATAATAGCCAGTTAGAGACTTCTTGGGGATTGAGGTTTGGGAAACTGGTTACTATTCTGCTTCTCTTTCAAGTAACTCATAAATATATGAAGTTGAAAGTTCTAGTGGAAACAGGCATTGAATCTAAATCTTTATACCTGGATACTGACATACATCACCATTAATCCAAACTGGGAGGTGACACTAAATAATTATGTACATTGTGACTTTTCTTTCCATTTTCTACCAGTGCTACTTCCCTAAATACTGGTCTGGATTACAGCAGTCACATACCACTGGGACAGGTGCTGAACTGTTGTCTGTGCTCAGTAAATGCTTATTAAGTGATAGAATGAGCTCCCTAAGTTTAGTGGATCCCCTTTCTAACCTAGCATAAGTACTAGGTCCCCTCGCCTCCTCTTCCCACTCTAAACCCTTTGCCTTGGAGATCTCCTCTAGGCTCACCATTTTAGTAACCATCTATATACTAATGACTCCCAGGATATAGCTTCAAGGACCCCCCCTTGGAGCTGCAGATCTATATATGCATCCACCTATTGGACATTTCCATTTGAACAGCACAAAATGCTTCAACCTCAAAAACAACCTAAACACGGCACTAATGAGCTCCTTTTCCCAGTCTGATCCTCTCATAACTTTTTCTATTTTCCTGTATCAAAACATGTGGGTGATGGGCTTCCCCGGTGGCGCAGTGGTTGAGAGTCCGCCTGCCGATACAGGGGACACGGGTTTGTGTCCCGGTCCGGGAGGATCCCACATGCCACGGAGCGGCTGGGCCCGTGAGCCATGGCCGCTGGGCCTGCGCGTCCGGAGCCTGTGCTCCGCAGCGGGAGAGGCCACGGCGGTGAGAGGCCCGCGTACCGCAAAAAAAACAAAGCAAACAAACAAAAAAAATGCGGGTGCAACACTCAGAAACTTCAGACTCATCCTTGACTCCTTCCTTTATGCTTCTGTCCAATCCAACTCCAAATCCCAACAATTTTACCTTCTAAAATCACTTGAACTCATCTCCTTTTTAAATCTTTACGATATCTCACCCGCGCTGCTAAGCCAGCCTCCTAACTAAATGGGTCTGTCTGCATCCACGCTTGTCCTCCTCTATGTGTACATGATGGCAGAGTGGATATAATAGATCTTCAAAAAATATTGGTTGCATGAATGAGTGAATGCTAGTGCATTTTTTACAAATATATTTTTAAAAAAATCATGGCCCTCCTCTTCTTTAGAATTCACATTTGCTTTTCATTCTTTTCTATCTCAAGACCAAATTTTTGTCCCGTTCTTTTTTTAAAATCACTCTTTACAATCTATATTTTTACCTCTGCCCCAGCAACCTGCTCATTCACACACAAATGCTGATTCGAACCATTCCCCTACTTTTCCCTAGTATGCCAGTTAGGCTAGTACATGTGCTCTAGTCTCTTTTCTGCTTCTTTGATTCTGATCTGAAATGTCCTTGCTTCATGCCTCTTTTTTGCAAACCCACCCATGCTACCTTTCAAGGTTTTGCTTCCATCACCTCCTTGTGACATCTTCTTTGTCTGCTTCTTTTAGACCAAGTAAATCCCTTTTCTCAATGCTTACTGTAGAAATAATCAGTTCCTCTACAAGTATTGCTTAATTCTTTTCTAAATATTTTAAATTGTTAATTTACCTTGAGAATTTTCTTAAGATTAGAGACTTTTTTGGGCGGGGTTTATTCCACAGTTGTAGTAAGCAAATAAATCAAATAGATAATTTTAGGGTGGTATTGTATGGTTCTTCTGTTTATGCAATCTCTAATGCAAGTAATTTTTAAAATATGAGTAATACCAAAGTGCAATACATGCTTATTTTAGAAACTGTATTATTTTGCATTAAAAAGTTTAAGTGGGAAAGTCAACTAAATTTCACCACCCTGAGGTAGATACAGGTAACAGATGTTAAAGTATTTCTTTTTTATTTTTTACACAATGTTTGTATTAATACTTTTTTTAAAATATAAATTTATTTACTTTATTTTTATTTTTGGCTGCGTTGGGTCTTCTTTGCTGCACGCGGGCTTTCTCTAGTTGAGGCGAGTGGGGGCTACTCTTCCTTGCGGTGTGCAGGCTTTTCATTGCGGTGGCTTCTCTTGTTGCGGAGCGTGGGCTTCAGTAGTTGTGACCCACGGGCTCAGTAGTTGTGGCTCGCGGGCTCTAGAGCGCAAGCTCAGTAGTTGTGGCACACGGGCTTAGTTGCTCCACAGCGTTTGGGATCTTCCTGGACCAGGGTTCGTACCTGTGTCCCCTGCATTGGTAGGCAGATTCTTAACCGCTGCGCCACCAGGGAAGCCCATGTACAACATTCTTGATGGCTGATTTTTCTTAATTTTTCAAAGACTGTGTTTCCCCCAAATTAAGAAAACACACACACATTGAACCCACTTGCTCTCATCAGAAAAGTTAAACACACACACAAACAACAAACAAAAGTTCTCCAAGAATGATGAGAGCTGTGACATCACAGCTATTTCCCAGCGTTCTCAAGTTCCAGTGGGTACTTTTCCAGCAGTAAAGACCTTCAGAGTAAACAGTTTCTTTTTCTTTTCTGCTTGTTCTAGCTGGGAACCTTCCCTAGACATGAGCACATGTCTCCTTTTGAAATTGGAAAAGCCTGCATAATACCTAAAGGACATTCCAAGACCACAGTTGGAGAGCTACTGCTCAAAAAAAATCATTTTTACATGATTTAGTAAGAAAAGTGCCACAAAGCAAGTTGGGAAGAAAATATCTTAAGGGACTGAAAATTTTCTATTATTGTAGATCCCTGGATCTTGAATTTTCTTTTATTAAATATTTTAAGACTCATACATGCTTTTGTAGGAAAAAAAGGAGGAAAATGATATATATTTCTCTGTACCCTGTAGAATGATGATCAGGTTGGATAGCAACATATTCCAGGACACGGTAGTGTTTTTTGGCAGAAGAAGAAGCACTTAGAAAAATCAAAGACAATGCATTTATCCAGATATGAAAGTCTGCAGTCCCCTAGCCCTTATTTAAAGTGATAATTGCAGAGAAAATATAAATTGTTATTATGAAGTCTATGTAAAAATCGTTCCCAGGCAAAATGATGTTGAAACATTTGCCTGATTAATGCAAATATTTTCTTTAGGGAAAGTATTAACAAATGATATAACATCATGCAGAACCAAATTTTAAAATTATGAATTAGATATAGCTAAATAATTAATCTTTCTCTTTCTCATGAAAAAGAGGGAACAGGGAGAGTAATCATCATTTTTGAGGATTAAAAATCACTCTTCCCCAATAAAAGTTTCTGCAGTTTCCCACATTGCCTAGTTTTAAAGGAGGAAAGAAGGAGAACCACCCAGAGAGCTCTTTGCCTATAACCAGATGTGCTGTTCAGCTGCTCTAATCCTCAAGTTCGAGGGAAGAACACAGGATGAATCCTTAACACATTTAAGAAATAAAACGTAATTTGGTTCATTAATCACAAAACTGAAATCTGCAGTTTCGCTACATATATTTCAAAGGCTGAATCCCTTTTGACAAGAGAAGAAGAAAATAATATCACTGCACGTTTGGCTGTTATGAGTCTGTTCTAGCTTCCCTCAGGGAAGAAGAGATTTTTCCGTGCGTGATCATTTTTTACTCAGAATATATGAAGTGTTATTTAAATTTATATCTTTTTTTCCTTTACCCTAACATTCTCCTTTCTCAGGGTGATGAGAATATCTGTTGTCTGCACTGTTTTGGATTTTTCTTTTGTGTGTGTGTGTGTTTGAAGATTCAGGGCTACCTTGAACAGCCAGGAAATTCCAGCTGTGCTTGGGTAAGCCTTAAAAGTACAATTGTTTAAACTGAATTAATATACTCAGGCTGCTGGTTTGCTTAATTCTTTTCCCTTATTGTATAAATTGATGACTTACTTGTCTTAAAGGATTAATAACATTAATAATAGGAATGATAAAGTGAGATAAAATATGAAACTGCTTCACAAACCCTAAGAACATGTGCCAGTGCTATTATGTTTTATAAAGGCAGTTCTAAGAAGCAGGTAGGGGTAGCATAATTATTTTTATTTTACAGATAAGAAAACTGTGGCTTGGAGAATTTTAGTGAGCTACTGTTGAGTGACTTGAATCTTGATCAGGAATCTCTCCTGATCCCATTTTAATTTTTTTCATTGTATCCCACCACCTTTGATGTCAACCAGATTCTCTTAGATACATTATTATCTAGAGAAACAACACTGAGTTAGGAAGAGGGACCCTAGCATGCCACTTCATGACATACTGCCATGCTGCACAAATCTCTTTTAATTCCTCTGGCTCTTATTCTTCGTTATAAACTGGGCATATAACTTCATTATAAACCGTGCCTGTCTTCCTCATGGGAATGTAGCAGGCCAAAAAGACATTGCATTTGTGAAACTATTTGAGAAATAAAGGGCTAAATTTATGTACATTAGTATACCATAAGGAATCAAATGGAGGCTTTTCTAAATTAAGTTATCAAATAAAGATCAAAAACAAGAATACATTTCAATACATTTGTATCCAATTCTCAAAAGCAAGAATACTTAATTTAGATTTAGGGGCACTGGGAGGTTCAAAGCATTTTACTTTGTTTTTAGACAAATCCATGTTAAATGATGGGTCTGCAATTTACTTACTGGTTGACTTTAGACAAGTCTCTGGCTCTTGATTTTCTCATCTAAACACCTGACACATTAATATCTATCACACAGGTTTATTGTTTGGAATGATGAGATGATGTAAACAAAGACCCTGAATGCTTGCCCTTTCCCTGTTCTCCAATTCTACAACCTCTCTGACAAGTTCAGGCTCAGTTATGTATTCAATATGGTTTCCCAATCCATGCTGGAGGTCATTTAATGTCACTGAAATTAGGAATATTCCCATCCTCCAAAAGTCACAGTCTTACAGCTTGTCACTTACCAAGTGACTAGGGAGATATCCGTTTTTGATCTACAGTTCAGAGCTGATGCCTTAGGATTTTTAGTGACCTCCTAAGACCACACCATAAGTTCCTGGCAGAGCCAGGAGTCTGGCTCAGATGTTCCTGACTACGGTCATCTCTTTCAGGCCACCCTCCCCTTCTTTAGCATGAAACAGTATTGCACATCTTTTTAAATTTTGAGATGGGACCAACCTTTCATATTTCCACGTGCTTCATCCATCACTGAAGACTTTATTGTGACTGAAGAAGACAAACACCCACCCCCAATTTAGACACTGAATTTAATGGAGAATATATGACATATGCTTAGGCTACCAGCTGTCAAGACTTCTTATCCCAGACCTGACACAACCAGTAAGTTTCCAAGAGACCAATCGTGTTAAATTTTCTCTGTAGTATAATATCGCTAACATAGCACTGTCATACCACTCCTCTGAGATTTCTGTGGGGTTTACTTAATTTTTTTGTACATGAATAATACTAAGTTAAATGTGATTATATATAAAGTTGCCATTCTTTTGCCAACTTAGATTTCCTAACCAGTTGAGTAAGATAAACATTCTGTTCTCAGTTTGATATGTGACCTGCTTTCATATGTATGGCTTTGAAATCTGATAAACCTGGAAGACATACAGACTGCATTTCTATATCATGAAGCATCCAGGACTCTTTATGTATTTATTTATTTTGCCAAGCAATTAACGATTAAATCTCCCTGGCATTTTTCTGTAATAGAACAGCATGGCTAATGCTTGTGGTGCATGTGGAGAAAATGGGTCACTGTGGGTGAGGCACTTTGAAGATGGTTTATTGCAAGACGTGTGCTAGCTGTCTAGAGAAGCAGGGTACCATGTACCTTCTGCACATGACAGATGAGAGGCAGATCATTTCTTAAACATGCTCAGTGGGTATTAGTCAGAGATTAGGAGCACAGCTTTGTTGGGAATATCAGTTCCGACATATGGAAAAGTGTTTGTGTGTTTGCTGAAAATGCTTTGTGTGCTTTGCAGTGTTATGTAGTCTCTAATTGTGGGTGTAGATGACTGGGTTACTACTTTCCTTTAGGGAGCATGGAGTCCTTCCTCATCCAGGAAAATTATCCTTTGGTCCTTATATTCTTCCTTTCTTTCTCCTATATACGTGTCTCCCATGTGCAGTTCATTTCTAATGATTTAGAGAAAAAGGATAAAGAGAAATAACAGGTAATCTGATTCTTTCTCTAATGCACTTGCAATCTAATCCTGTGTATCTTAAAGTGTGATCCCTAACTCACCCGCATGCATCAGAAAGAAGAGTCTTAAAATGCAGATTCCAAGGCCCCACCCACACCCAGTGAATCAGAATCCACCAATCATGTGCATTCTAAATATCCTGGATGATTTTTGTATACCGCAAAGTTTGAAAACACTGACGTACACCACTTTCTCTCATAGTAATTGGTATTGAATGATGTTTCTTTGTGACATCCACTGTGTTTTCTGTGTTCCTTTGTTATTTAACTCTCCCTAGGTGTCAATCTTATCTTTTCAACCAGGTGTATAAAGTTTTGAAGACAAGGGCAGAGAGGCAGGTACTTTGTAACTTCAGAGTGCTTATCACGGTGCTTTTCATGTTGTAGATGGCTTCATAAAAAGCAGTTATTAAATAAATGAATGCATGAACAAAGTGGGAGATAAAAAGAGCACACATAAAGCACTCACTAGGTGCCTGGCACTGTTTTAAATGCTTCACATAAAGCAAAGAAAAACAGTTGGAGGCAATTATTGGGGGTTGTAAAAATCCTATGATAAATTTTCAGTGATTGTTATCTCAGCTCTTCTTCTAGAAGAAAAATGTTAAAGAAGGGGCAATCTATCACACAGATACTAATATTTGCAATTTCACTTTAGTTTTAAGTAAGTTTTCAGACGAAAGCATGCCACATTTCGGAAGTTATAGTTCAGTATTTTGTATCTTTTTTTTTTTTTTACAAAGTCCTTCCTTTCTGATGGTTGATAAAGTACAGTTTTTCTAATATTTATGCAATTTTGTGTACTTATCTTCTACATGGTCTGAGAAAGCCAAGTTTTAATTTACCCTTTTTTCAGACATTGACTGTGGGAAGGTTGTATTTTGAAATTTCAACATAACTTTTCCAAGTTTGCCATGTTTAGAGACAAATTTATTCCATTAGTGGGCACATACATTAGCTTGGCACATACTAAAGTTACATTTCAAATATCTCCTTTTAAGGTGTGTTCCAGGGCTTTTGCCCTAAATGGATTTTTCTGCTAAATATCAGGCTTTGCTTTTTTCTACTGAAGTATATCTAATTCATAGCTCGCTGTTCAAAGAGTGTGGAGGAGATGTGGATAGCCTCTTAAATGACAGACCATTCAGTTAAAAAGGAACTGCAGGGGCTTCCCTGGTGGCGCAGTGGTTGAGAGTCCGCCTGCCGATGCAGGGGACACAGGTTCGTGCCCCGGTCCGGGAAGATCCCACATGCCGCGGAGCAGCTGGGCCCGTGAGCCATGGCCGCTGAGCCTGCGCGTCTGGAGCCTGTGCTCCGCAACGGGAGAGGCCACAACGGTGAGAGGCCCGTATACCGCAAAAAAAAAAAAAAAAAAAAAAAAAAGGAACTGCGTTTAGAAAGGCAGGATTAGTGTGATTTTAGAAAGCTCAGAGGAAGAGAACAAGAAAGGAGGACCTTTGCAGAGATGAGAAGGGGCAAAAACCAAGGGGAAAGGCTTTCCTGGAGTCATATCTGCAGCAGAGACCACTGCTGAGTTACAGGCCTCTAAGCTCATCTGGGATCCTTTGGTGACCTAAACTTTGCTCTAGTGGTTTATGACATCACTGGCACCCCCTTAGTGGAATTACAACTTCATAATTTACAGTTAGCTGTTGTTTATTTTATATTTAATCATTTGTGGAGCATACTGGCAGCATACTCAGGGGAACTATGTGGTTATGCTCCTGCAAATCTTGTTGCATAATTAAGTACGTAAGAAGTAATTCACCCAGTGTCATAACATCCCATATTTCAGGTCTTGCAGATGCTGGCCTTGGTTGTGATTGTCCTGAAAGTTAGCCCTGCTGACTCACCTTCTCAATGAGTTTTTCTTTGGGCTGAACAGTTACCAAAGACAGCTGGGCTTCCTGGTTTAAATACAGTTTTCTAAGTAGCAAGCATAATGCTTCCATAGACACATAATCCTCTATGTGATATTAACTTCTATCATGTAACTGTAAAATGTGTTTCTATTCCTATGAACCCAAAAGAATGTAAAATGTATTAATGATATAACAAAGAAGGTTCTTGAGTTAGCAAAGGGAATTTGGATTAGTCTCTATATTTCTCTGTGTTTGGCCCTGCGGCTCAGAGATGATACCACTTATCTAATGTCTTTGGATCTTTCAATGGAGGAAGGGAGCTAAGGGAAAGACATTAAGATTTATTGAGCACTCATCATGACCAGGTACTGTGCTGGGTGATTTATACTACTTAATACTGTTTCCATTTTCACAATAATGCTGAGTGGTAGATATTGTCACGCCCACTTTACAAATAGGGTTTTGAGACTCAGAAGGGGCAGAGCAACTTGCCTGAAGCCTCAAAGTTAATCCTGACAAAACCAGAACCTGGGGCTTCCCTGGTGGCGCAGTGGTTGAGAGTCCGCCTGCCGATGCAGGGGACGCGGGTTCGTGCCCCGGTCTGGGAAGATCCCACGTGCCGCGGAGCGGCTGGGCCCGTGAGCCATGGCCGCTGAGCCTGCGCGTCGGGAGCCTGTGCTCCCCAACGGGAGAGGCCACAACAGTGAGAGGCCCGCGTACCGCAAAAAAAAAAAAAAAAAAAAAAAAAAAAAAAAACCCAGAACCTGTCTTGACCCCTCTGGTAACCCGTATTCTGTTATCCTATCACTTATCCTCCAGTGGCTAGAAAAGTGGAAGAAGATGATTGAGTTGAATGGCTCTTCTGTGACGTTTAGTCCGTGGAACACAGGACTCCTGTAACTGGGGGTACTGGACTGTTCACTGGGCTTCCAAGTTAAAAAATGCAAATAGCCCTTTAGAAAATTATAGTTTTGCAAAGAAAACCCCTCGTGTCACTGGATACTTCAATGACAGTTAAGCAGCAAAGTTGAGGTTAATTACAGGGCTCAGTGAACTTGACTGAAAGGGTGAGCTGAAGATAGTACTAGAGAAGGGATTAGGAGAGCCAGAGAGCTTTCCCCAAGATAAGGACTTGATTTTGATCATGGCTCTGACCTTGAACATGCCACCCAGCCCCTCTGAGCTATAATCCTCTCAAATAGAAAGCATATAAGTATAGTTTTTACAAGTCCATTGAAGATTAAATCAGGTATATATGGATCTTCTTTACCTTATCTCACGAGTGGTACAAATCTTTTAAATTGTGTCAGGTCTAATACTGGATTAAATACTGGATTAAAATATTGAAACAAAATGACGGGTCCCAAATTTCTGGTTTTATTCTTTCCCACTATGGAAATGATTTTTTTTATAGCAAAGAATAGGGTTTTATTTGAAAGAGTCAGTCTGATTTGGTTGTTTGGAATTGGAAATTCATTTTTCCAGATGCAATGTTATAAGTGGTGATTAGGGTCCCAGGAAGCCTCCAACAGACTAGTAAAAGTATGATATAGACGAACAGTAGTGATGATGGAGGCATCCAAAGGGTTGTGTCCTGGAAGGAAGTGTCTCAGGGGCTCAATAGTGAGGAGGAAAGGGATGTCTTTCCCTCTTTACTGGTATAGACCAGTGCTGGGAAAAATTTAGAACTGGATGAATTTTATCTCTGGCAGCCTTCTTTAGCACTTACCCCCGACCACCAATGTATGAATTCAGCCCTCTCTCCTGGTGCTCTCATGTCATTTATGGTGTGGTCTCTTTGCCCTGTTTCTTTAAGAATGCGACTGAGGTGAGGTTTTGGTGCCTCAATCATCCTGCTCACCCCTCTTCTTTCTTAGTTCCCAGTGATAAGATAAACACACAGAACAGTAGTTTAATGGGAAATGATATACTGAATTTTCATCATCTGGACCAACACTCAATAAACCCCGGGCAGCCCAAGGCCCCATCTTCTGAGATTTGCTGATGAAACAAAGTTGGAGGCCTAAGTTTAAGTCTGTCGTGATTGTGGAACAGACTCCCATTCCACTGTCTTTTCTGTTCCTCTCACTCATTTTCTCATTTGACAACTGTTTTGAGTACCTGCTGTGTGCCAGTCACTATTCTAGGTTTTGGGGATGATGACGCAGTGAAAAAGACAAATTGTTTCTTCTCATAAACCTTACGTTCTCCTGGGAAAGAAAGGTGATAAACCTGTACATAAACGAACAACTAGATAAATGATTCAATTACACATGATGCTAAGTCCTATAAAGGAAACGAACAGGATTATATGAGCAAGGATATAATGAAAAGAAGGAGCTAACCATGAGGAGATGAGAGTAAAGAGCCTCTCAGGCAGTGGGAATGAACAGCAAGTGCAAAGGCTCTGTGACAGGTACAAACTTTTTTTTTTTTTTTTTTTTGCGGTACGCGGGCCTCTCACTGTTGCGGTCTCTCCCCGCTGCGGAGCACAGACTCCGGACCCGCAGGCTCAGCGGCCATGGCTCACGGGCCCAGCCGCTCCGCGGCACGTGGGAACTTCCCGAACCGGGGCACGAACCCGCGTCCCCTGCATCGGCAGGCAGACTCTCAACCACTGCACCACCAGGGAAGCCCCATACTCAGTATTTTAATATGTACAAACGCGTAAAAGTTTTCTTACTTTTTTTTTTTTTTTTTTCTTTTGCGTTACGCGGGCCTCTCACTGTTGCGACCTCTCGCGTTGCGGAGCACAGGCTCCGGACGCGCAGGCTCAGCGGCCATGACTCACGGGCCCAGCCGCTCCGCGGCATGTGGGATCTTCGCGGAACGGAGCACGAACCCGCGTCCCCTGCATCGGCAGGCGGACTCTCAACCACTGCGCCACCAGGGAAGCCCAGTATGTACTTTTTGTTTGTTTGTTTGTTTTTGCGGTACGCGGGCCTCTCACTGTTGCGACCTCTCGCGTTGCGGAGCACAGGCTCCGGACGCGCAGGCTCAGCGGCCATAGCTCACGGGCCCAGCCGCTCCGCGGCATGTGGGATCTTCGCGGACCGGAGCACGAACCCGCGTCCCCTGCATTGGCAGGCAGACTCTCAACTACTGCGCCACCAGGGAAGCCCGACAGGTCCAAGGAACAGAAAGGTCAGTGTGACTGGAAGATAGAAAGTGGTAGGAGTTTGGCAGATGAGATCATAGACCTAGGTAGGGGCCAGGTGATAGTGACCTTGTCGGTCACAGTGAGGAGCTGGGCTTATATTCTACGTGTGATGGCAGTGGGAAGCCAGTGGAGAGATTTAAGCTGGGGAGTTTTGTAATCTGATTGATGAATTTAAAAGAACAATTTGACTGCTATATGGAAAATAGATATTAGAGGGGAAAGGAGAAGCAATTAGGAGGTTATTGCAACAGGCCAGGTCGGGGGCAATGGTGTTTTGAACCAGCTGTATGGATGAAAAGCTGAGCATCGGTGGCAGGCACCCAGACTGTGCTTATTATAGGGGCCTAGGAGGCTGATGGGAGCCAGCTGGCTTAGTAGATAAAAGAGGCCTTGCCTGGAGGACTGACCCCAGGTGCTTACTTTTCTTAGCCTCATCTTTTCTGTATTTCCTTACCCAGGTTTTCTCTCAAACTTGCAAGCCTTTTCTCAGGGAGCTCCCTGGAATCAGTTGACAAAGAGGAGGGAGTGGTTGGGTGCAGTGCAGTGTGAAATGTGGGCAATTTTTTCCTCGAGTTTGTGATTTGAAAAGTTTGAGCCTGTAATTCAGGTACTGCCTGTAATTTTCCCAGAAAGGAAGGATTCTGTTTTAAAAGTTCAAAAGCAGCCTCTTTGTAATTTAACAAAACATCAGAAGGTGGTGTTACTGACAACCACAATTCAGATACGTGATAACTGAAAAGCCTTGAGACGTTATTTGTATTTCCTAGGTTGGAGTTCCTCCCCTTTACTGTGTGTGCATTAATGCAGTCAAAGGTCAGAAGTCAGTGAGGTCTTTTCTCCAAACAATGAAATAGTACGCAGAGTTCAGATGAGCTCAAATCAGAACATTTTACCTACCACTGGTCATCCAGCTAACAAGTATTTATTGTGTTCCGCACCATGTCAAGCACTTTGGAGGATGCTAAAGATGCATATGACGTGGGCTTTTGCCAAAAAAAGCCAATCATCTAATTGGTGAGATGAATCTAATACTGGCCCTCACATAGCTCACCTTCAGTGTAATTTTAACACCTCCAATCCTGAGATCACCAGTCCTCCATACCTTCCCTCCTCTTTTCCCCATCACTCAAGGGTACCTCAGGCTGCCAGGTGGTGCCAGCTCAAACTTTCAAAGCAACTGCAACTCCTTCCTGTCTTCTGTGCTACATGCCTGTTTTTTGGGGCAGACATCTTGTCTCACAGGGGCTTGATCAGATCTTTCCTTACAGTTCTTTACAGATGGAATTTTCTATGACCTGTAAGTGATTCTAAACTGGAGGAAGAATTTCAAATATGTAAGAAACCACTAGTTGGAAAGAAGACACTTTGAACAGATACATCTTGCTTTTCTTTATTTTTTATTTTTAAAAATTTTTATTGGAGTGTAGTTGATTTACAATGTTGTGTTAGTTTCAGATGTACAGCAAAGTGAATCAGTTATACATATATCTACTCTTCTTTACATTCTTTTCCCATATAGGCCATTACAGAGTGTTGAGCACTTCCCTGTGCTGTACAGCAGGTCCTTATGAGTTCTCTATTTTATATATAGTAGCGGGTATGTGTCAGCCCTAATCTTCCCATTTATCCTCCCCCCTTACCCCCTGGTAACTACAAATATGTTTGCAACATCTCCTCTTGCTTTTAAAGAATATTTTGAACCTCCAGTACTTTAAGCATTGTGCAGCTTATAGTACCACGAGAGTTAAGAAATACCTCATTATCTCATCTTCCTCAGCATTCTAAACCTTCTAACACTTCTCATGATTTTCAAGTTATTTGGCAAATGGTGTTATAGTCAGCATAAATGTACAAGTATGCAATCAATTAAACAGACCACACAGAAAAGTTCAGTAGTTGGAAAGAAAAACTGGACTTCATATAAACTGAACCTTGGAACAAGATGACAGTCCCCTAACTTTGAGACTAGAATTCAGAGACGGTTTATTAATTTCTTAACACCGGGAATTTAGACAATTTTTTTCCTGAGGCTGAAATATTGGCTTTGCAACAGGGCTTATTTGAGGTTTTATTAGGCTTCTCACTTCTTCTGAGCTTCCACTAATGTCTTTATTAATGATCTGAAAAAAGGAGCAGAGGAAATTGGGTCAGGATAAATCATTTTACACCAGTGGTGGCTGGAACCAGCCCTGCACATCTCCTGATGCAGGGGGACACAGAGGACAGTGTGAGGTGGGGAAGCCCTGTAGCCTGACAGGGCCGGTCATAGTCAGCTCAGACCTGGGAAGGCTTGTCAAAGGGTAATTCAAGTCCTGACTAGTAGCTGACTAGGGAACAACTCAGCAGTTCTCAGAAGGCTGATTCCAAGCCAGAGGATTTATGGAGGCAATCTGCAAGACACAGTTAAGAGGGAAGATGATTTGGGAATTACAGTGCTTTCATCCAGACTAGGAAGTTTAAAAAATACTTGTTTTGGTAGGTGAAGAATAGAAGAATTTGGAATTTGAAATCAGAACATCTAGATTTCAGTCCTGCCTATGTGTGCCGCTCTTGGCCTCTATTACCCATCTGTAAAATGGAATGATAATGCTTGATTTGTCTTTTTTTTTTTTATGGAGTCTTGAAGGGGGGCACAACATGGAAGAAAAGATGTATATGAGAGGAAACTAACACAACATTGTAAACAAACTATACCCTAATAAAAATTCAAAGAAAAAAGATGTATGTGGTTTGAGGTCTGATCAACACTACTATAAAACTCTAGTATAACAGAAGGGTAGCAGACTGCTAGGGAATCAGACGGTGGATTTTTCAAACTAGCAGGGATACATGAGGAAAGGCTTCCTGGAAAAGGCAGCATTTGAACGGGACTTGGGTGTAGTAGAATTTTTTTACAAGCTGGAACATTGTGAGTTAAGAACAATATAAACACTAAGCAAGCAAATCTCAAATGGACATGTACCTGTTCAGTCCCACAAGGACGCTTGCAAGCAGAAAGGTGAGGCCTGTGAATTTCCTTGGCAGTAGCTGACATTGCTTCACTCTGTTATAGTTAAAAATATAGACCCTCCACCTCCAGGTTGTCAATCTAGGCACCTTTCACCAGCATTAAACTCACTTAAAAATGATTTGAAACAACATTACATTTAAGAAAAAAAAAAAGGCTGGTAGATTTTTAGTCAAGGGTACAAAAAACAAGTTGCTGTTTGTGTTCCAGATATTTTTTTAAAAATATGGTCTGGTGAGTGGAGAATGGCAGCTTGGAAAAAATGCTGGCTTTTAGAGGACCAGAAAACCTAAGAGGGCAAAAGCGGGCAGCTCTGCATTTTATAACCCAGCGTTTCTTTAAAAGGAGCTATTGGAGACCCTGGAAAGGGGGGAAGAAGAGAAGTGGGGAAGAGAACTCATTCAAATAATCCCATGGTTTTCAGCAAGGTCAAAAGTCTGAGAGTTCTGTGGTGCCTTGGGGAGTGGACTAAGGAAAATGTGACTTGGCAAGGTCAGCAATTTCTGACACTCATTCAAATTCTAGCCTTAGGAGGGTAGCTATTTGATGAGAACAGGGGAAGAGGTGGCATGAATAGATGACATTTAACATCGGTAGGAGACAGGCAGCTGCAGCAGCTTGTGCGCTCAATTCCGGGAGAGACGTTTCCAGAGCAAACAGCGTCACCTCTTAATTGCCTGCATATGGATTTCCCACTTGGTGGATTCTTTTAATGTCGATGGTTGCTGTCTCTAACTTGCACACTCCAGAGGTACTTCATTTCATTATCCCAGAGACTGCACGTTGAGAACCCAAAATCATCTGGAAACTAAACCTAGGCAAAACTTGTTAGAAATGTATACCTCTTAGGTAAACGAAAACAAAGAAACTATATAATATTTTTCAAGCGTAAATACAGAAGGCTTCTGGACTACCTTTTGTTTTGGGGAGTGGAACTAACATTCATTGAGTACCTTGTAAATGGTCATGGCTTGCTTCTCTCCATTAGTTAAAACAATCAATAATTGATTGGACACTTCCTCATCCCCACCCCAAATACAAGTCATTTAAGCGTTTTTAAATTAATACTAGGCTCTTTCCAGAGTAACACAAAGTTAAACAAAAAGCATAGTTTCTATGATATTAAGAGCTTCTTTCAGAAAGGTCACCTTGACCACTTAGGATTCTTTTTCTTTACAGGTCAGAATATTGTGAGTGAAGAACAATATAAACACTAAACAGGCAAATTTCAAACTCCATACGTGAAAGCTGGTTTTTATTTTTATTTATTTTAAAATAAATTTATTTATTTTATTATTTTATCTTATTTATTTATTGTTTCTGGCTGCGTTGGGTCTTCGTTGCTGCACGCGGGCTTTCTCTTGTTGCGGCGAGGGGGGGCGACTGTTGCGGTGCGCGGGCTTCTCATTGTGGTGGCTTCTCTAGTTGCGGAGCAAGGGCTCTAGGTGCACGGGCTTCAGTAATTGTGGCACGTGGGCTCAGTAGTTGTGGCTCACGGGCTTAGCTGCTCCGCGGCATGTGGGATCTTCCCGGACCAGGGCTCGAACCCGTGTCCCCTGCACGGGTGGGAAGTCCTCATGGATATTAAACAAGGAGGACTCTTGGTCTACAAACCTTCCTCTCTCACCTCTTAAAGGAAATTTATTTGGATGTTCAGGGATGCTCCACAACTTCTGTGAATTCTGTCCTCTGTATCCTGTGCTAAGCCAACAGGAGAAGAGCTTTGCTCTGAGAGAGAGGCAGGGCCCACCGGCTAAGAATGTGGACTTAGTATAGCAGCCCATTCCCTCACTTCATGTTCTGTGGTTACTCTCTGAGCCCCACCTTCCTTTTCTCCAAAACGAGGAGTACAAAACCTCCCATATAAGGCTATTGTGAACATCCAGTGAGATAATGTATTGAGCGTGGTTAGCGCTGTGCCTGGCATGTAGCAAATACTTGCAGAATGGAAGTTATTCTATAATAAGCACTTGATCCTTATTTTACAATTGAGCAGACACTGTGGAGTCCTTTATCACTCAGCCATAAAAACTGTGTGAATATTTCCTTGAAATATTTGTAAACATCTGGAAACAATTTAGTCCGGGGACACTTTAGGTAACTAAAGGGACTCATTCTTAAAATGAATATATAGTCTCAGGAGACTCTGGGGTCAGAGAGCAAGTGACCAAATACTTCTACTCAATCCAGAAAGCTTTGTGGTGAGAGAGAGGGAAAAAGAAGGAGGGAGAAAGAGAACGGGTGGGAGAGAAATAGATTTTGCTTAAAGCTAAGGATCAAGCATATTTTGTTTGAGAAGCAACATGTTGCTTACTCTCTGATTTAAAAGTCAAAGCACCTAGGCTATATATCTGTTTATTTGCTGAGTGACCTCCAAATCCAGTGGAGTACCTCTCTAAAAATTATTATTGTTATTATTATTATTAAATCTATTAACCTAGAGATCTTGGGAGATAAAGCCTAGGACTGCCTGCTGAATTTGGACCTCGAAGCGGTGTAAAATCACTGAAGGGAAACATTAGCACTCAGAGTACAACGTGGATCAGAAAAATGTAATGTTACATAGTGTAAAGAGATATCTGTGGAATTGGGCTATACTTGCAAAAATGGAGATATTTGTGTTTTTTTCTACTTTTCTTAGACATTGCCTTTTTTTTTAACCAATCCATTTGAAAAAGCAATTGGATTTTTAAATTTTGCTCTTAAAGATAACACAAAGCCAGGTGTGTTTTGAGGGTTCCCAACTTTTAGCCCTTCAAAATTAATTTCAGATTCATGCTTGGGATAATCTAGACTTTAGAAATTTATTTAGTTGTAAAATTTTATTCAAAAAATTCTGGTCATTCTTACTTATTTAGCCAAATAAGGACATTTATATAAACTTCCTACTCTTTTCTGACGATATTGTTTCATAAAGAAAAGGATACTATAACACCAAAATAATAAAATGACTATAATCTCAGAATAAAACATATGGGTGCATTTAACGTATGAAGGAACTCGCTGCTTTGTACTTATTTCCTCCCCATTTTATATTGGAACCTTGAAAGCTTTGTCTTTGTTCTGAGGACTGTTGACTAGGAATCTCTGATCTAGGTATTTTTTGTCTCCTATATCTTCACTATATAATTGCTGATTTTGTTATTGAAACTCATTTGATGATTTCGTGATGACTCTAGTTCAAGTAAAATTCATATTATCCTTTAGCTATGCATTTTCAGTTCTTAGTTCTGTGACAATAAAATTATCATTAATATGCCTTAACAACGAATTACATATTTAAAACCAGATGAAAGATAATCTGAATATAAAGTAGACATTTGAGACTTTTTTTCAGGAATTATTGATTTGAAGCTGTACTCAATCCATCAGGATCTATTTTTTCCTTATCCACTGGTACCCAAGTTCAGATTCCCCAGCTTCTTAGGGACAATGATAGGAAAACTTGACTAATTTTCAGTTATTGCAAAACACCTAATGAAAATATATGTTTACTCTCTACAGACAAAGAAAAAAACTTTACAATTTCTTGATTGGATTGATATTAATTTACTGTCACTCTGTGGAACATTGTATAGCTCTTAAAATACAGTAGGGACTCATTAAAGATCTGATTGAACGCGTAATGAATGA
Source organism: Hyperoodon ampullatus (assembly GCF_949752795.1). Lineage (NCBI taxonomy): Eukaryota > Metazoa > Chordata > Mammalia > Artiodactyla > Ziphiidae > Hyperoodon > Hyperoodon ampullatus. Next base: position 169,940,014 of record NC_136915.1, on the reverse strand, counting down.
TGATATTTCTGGCTATCGCAGGCTAAACGACACCTTAGACTGACAATTTTGAGTTTACTTAATGCAAATAACAAATGATAGTTTATTTTCCGGTAAAGTTTTTAAAACATGGAATCTATGGTGGGGGGAAGGTAGTCCATGCAACTGAAAAGATTGACAGCATTCTTTTCTTGTGTGAAGATGTGAGTGGAAACAGGCTGTGCTTTGAGGGAGTTTTGTGCACTTAATCTTTATGGTTGTGACCAGAAGTCTATGCCAAGAAGCATGTGATTTTTTTAAACTTTCAGTATATGATTCTAAGGTCCTGATATTTATCAGCTCAAAAAAAATCCTTTTCATTTCTTAGATAGTTTTCTTGCTTTCGGACACCAGGTGGCGATATGAGGTGAGATGTGGGGAGCTTGGGGCCCTGAGGCTGGATTATGTCACAAGACAGATAAATTTAAAAAGGGAAGGCGTTTTAACGATTTGGCTGTATTTTGGCTGAGAAAGGCTAGGTTGGCATTCATCATCTGTATGAAACACTTTTTTCACCAGATTTCAGGCAATATTTCACTTCGAAAATTCAGGAGCTACCAGTAGGTCTGTAGCTTCTGCTAGCCATTTTTGATTAGTATTTCATAATATACAAGACCTGCCTTCCTCCCATCTCTCACATTCATTCAACATTTACAGAGTACCTACAGTGTTGCACGCACTGTTATAAGCACTAGAAATATTGTGTTGTATAAGGTCTGGGCCCTGCCCCCTAGGACCGCATAGTTTAGAAGAGGCAGACATACGAATCCTAAATCAGCAACATGTCATGGATTCTAGGATGGAGTCAGGATCAAGACAGGATAAAGAAGAGTCACAGAGGATGAAGTTGTCAGCCAAATAAATAGCTAAGGAAGAACTACATGGAAGACACGAACTTTGGGCTGAATAATGAAAGTTGAATAGATGTTAATCACTTAGAATGGATTGGGGGAAGGGAATTCCCTTTATACATAACAGTCCATTTTGCCACTACAGAAAGTTCAAGTATGTGTGGTATGTACAAGAAGAGCTGGTTGGGTCTTAGCAGTTAGTCATAGTCATACCCAAAAGCAAACTTGGTAGTTAACATTAGTAACCTAGTTTTTGGATTTGAAAATGTGAGAGAATACACTGTTGGCAAAACCCACCACCTCCTCCTATATATGAGAATTTTTGTGATAAGAGTAATTGTAATACAAATTGGGTTTAAACATTCAAATGTTTTTACGGGGTCAGGATGGTTTAAATATGGGCCACCTGGATTTTGTGTCAGAAAGATCTGGACGTGTGATTCTTGGAAGAGTTTGAATTTAAAAAAATTTAGAAACTATTCAGAGAGTCGGAAATTTCAGAAGATGTAAGAGCCTGGAGAGAGAATAGTAAGTTGGCTTGATGCAAGCACTGCCATTGGGGTCAGAACCAGGGACTGCAGAGACTGATCAGAGATAGTCCATTAGATAAGGTTTGATCGCAGGGAGAAGGTACTAATGGTTTTGTCTGGGCAGACAAAAAGAATTTAAAGAGGATAATGTGATGAAAAAGATGCTTGCTTGACAAAATTTGGGGATGGATAATAGCACTAGTTTGGGTTTCAGATGGTTGTGGAGAGAGTCGGGTAATCCGTTCAAGTGAGAGAAATGTTTTGTTCGCCACTATTTTTCCAATGCCCATCACAGACCTGGGAAATTGTTCCTCAAAAAGCATTTGTTGAATAATGAAATAAAGCAGATGGGTTGGGTGCCAGCAAGCAAACTCAGATCGGGTTAAAAAATGTTTATTGGCCAACTTAGGCATGAAATATAAAGTAATGTCTTAGACACTGCCAATGGATTTAATCAGGTCAAATTTAACCCAAGTAATGAGAACCAACTTGTTTTTATAGAGTTGCCACTCAAATGAATTCTGACTTCTAGAAGAAATTACATTCATTTCTTCCTTCTTTCTTCTTCCCTTCCTCCCTCTTTCCTTCCCTCCTTCTCTCCCTCCCTCCCTTCTTTCCTTTTCTTTTTCTTTCTCATGTGTTTGCTATTATTTCAGGTACACTGAATTATTTTGTTTTCCCCAGTTCCCATCTTTTCTTCTTTTTCTCCCCCCATTCTTCTGCATTCCCTCCCCCACCCTTCCTTTTCTCCTCCTCTCCTTCCTCCTTCCCCCTTCTCCTTCCTCTCCCTCTTTTTCCTCCCCTATTCTTGTGTGAGTAACAAATATAGAATTGAAAATAAATAAACTAAAGGAGCACAGTCCCAAGGGTTTAATGTAAAAGGGAAATATTTTAACCCTTGTGCTCTGGTGGCTGACAGAGTTCTAGCTGCAGGTTTCAGGGGACCACTCGACCTTCTGTTGGGCTGGGGGAAGCAATGCCTATTACAACACTTAAACCTACCTTATTGGAACATTAATTCAAGAACTATTTAATGCGCCAATATAGGTACATGGTACTGTGTTAAGCACTCTGAGAACACAAAGTTCTTTGTCCCTCAAGAAACTTGAGTTGATGGATGGGTCTAGAATCTAGGCTCTAGATTAGCTAAACACAAAATAAATATAATATTAAATGGAAAGTGATGTTACAAGAGAGGAACAAATTATTTGATACAGGAGTTATTTTTATCTTGGAAGTCCAAAATTGGAGTAGGATTTATATTTCTGGGAAAGAATATGCATTTATATTAATAATTGTCCAAGATCAGGAAGTTCTTCCTAATAACTGACAATCTTTACGGGTGAAAAATCTAGTTATTTTCCATAGTTTCAATATTTCTGATTAAATTCTTAATTTGAAGGGTTTAACTCAAGAGAAGAGCCTTAAAAATCCCAATAAACGGGGTTAGTAAGACTGTTGGAATATTCTTCCTTGATTCACTGTTGAATTATATATTAGAATGTAGCTAACTTTCTAGAATGTAGTTAAAAGATAACCTTACATTATTATTATAACCCTACATTATAATGAGCATTATAACATTATTATTATTAAGTTATGCATTACATGTATCTGATGAAAAAGCAAAGCTGTTTTTATTTCAGGTCGCTAGTATTCTCTTATTATTTAAGAATTAGATTTGTCCTAGTTGTAGAATCATTTTTTTCAAGATAAAAAATGATAGTCTGTGACAAGTATTGAGGATTTAAATGGGTTCAGTAGAGAACTTTCATAAAAATAAGTTAAAGAAATCTTTAACTAATTAATTCCCCCCACCACCCAACACACACTCACCCCTACCTCTCTTACATTTTTCTGCATTTGGGGCTTTTGGAATTTGTATATCATCGAAAAGCCTTACCTTCTGCAGAAAGCCCTTGACCTTGAGGTACCTTGGGAAACTTGAGGAGCTTGCTTAATCCTATATATATTCCAGGCAAATTTTGACAGCCTTATTGCTTTCCATCATTAAGTGATCCTGGAACTTTTCCTAACTAGTTGGGCATATTAACACCAGCATCTTGATTCATTTCCAACCCAACCTTCAATTTATTCCACTTAGGCTAGTCCTAGCGTTCTTCCCTGCTCTTTCTGTGACCTAAGCCATTTGGGAGAACAGTGTGTGCTGTTAATATGTGTAGAGTTCTCAGGAGACAGAAGCAATAGAAAAGCCAAATAGCATGGTTTTGTTATTATTACTAATCACGGGGCTCTACCTCAAAGGAACGAGAGTGAGAAAAGATGAAATAGCATTGATAAATGACTTGCACAATAAAATATGCTGTAGAAAAGTTCTAAATATTACTATAAAGAGTGGAGACAGCATGCAAATGTGATTAAGGAGGTGGGGCCGGAGGGCAAAAGCTGGAATATGGGTGCACTTAGGGTCAACGAGACTGAATTCTGCTATGATGTAACTTCCTGCACATACCAATCTCAGAGTCATGTTTTCAGGAAACAGGATATTTGATATGACAGCAGTGCCTTACTTACGAAGGGGACCAGGAAAGAACAACAGTTAACTTTCTTGCTGGGCTGTGATCCCCCTCTTCCCCTACCCCTAACCCCCACTAAATTCAACAATTACCATGGTAAATAATTTAAAAATTGGTGTTGCTAGGTAGAACTTGCTCAGCCAGACTCTTAAAAGGAGAACTTTTAGGAATGAGACATTTGATAGTACAGTTGGTATGGTGGAGGATGGGGAATGGGGTTGATGGGGCCATTTATTACTTGGAATTTCTTGGAAATTGAATTAAAAAGATGAGAAGATCAGACCTTGAATTGGACTAAATTTTGAGATGAGACAATCAGAAATCTGATCTGATTGGAGGAAAGTGAGATGTATCAGTAGTAGCAAAGAAACAAGTCTACATAGTATAAATTGCAGGTGAGTTTTTGTCTACAAAATAAAATGGTTGGGAGTAATAATTCCATTTTATTTCAAACATTTGATTCCTAATTTCCATGCTTTCTGCCTGTGACAAGCGGGAATAGTATTGTTCACCACACATAGATACCATAGAGTTTTAGTTTTATATAGCACTTTGCAGTTTTTTTGGAAGAAGGTTGCTGCCACAAAGGATTTTATTACCACATACTTTGGTTTCTAGGTGCAAATGTGTCCAAAATCCCAGGTGCAAATGTATCCAGATTTCAGCACCACAAGGTTTTAGTTTCTCACTTGTGTTTGTTATAGTCCCTGCCAACAAATGAAACACAGTAAAAAGGTTGGGTCAATTTCTAAAATGAATTAAGGAGAAAACGGTAACTTACAGAATCTCTGAACTCACAGTTGAAAGAGAGTTTATAAGTGATTGAATCAAACCTATTCTGGAATCTGGAATTCCTCCTCTGGTATTCCTGGATTAAACAAAATCCAGGGCTTGTTTAAAGGTTTTCACAGCGAAGGAGTGCACTATCTCACAGAACAGCTGTTTTCTTTGTAGGGTGGAAATTATCTTTATAAAATTTATATGAAAATTTTGTACATGTACATGCTTGTGTGCATGTATTATACATATGCCCATTTAGAAGAGGCATATTCCCTATATAACTTCATTTTCTTATTCAAAAGCTAGTCACATGGGCTGAAAAGTGTGAGCATATTTATGGGGAAAATAAGAGAATTGGAATAGTGCTTAAAAACTGGGAAATGTGCCCGCAGTATTTACCACTCTTTTAAGAAAGCATATTTAGGCTTTTAGTACCAAGCACATCTTTTTATTAACTCAGGAACTTCTACTATTTCACAATGAAAGCAGACTGTAAATAAAACATTACTGATTTTCTTTTTTCCTTTTCCTGTAGTAACCAAATGCTTTCAGCCACTGGAGTCTAATGAATAACAGCTGTGCTTGAAGTGTTTCTATAGATAAAAAATTTTAAGTACGATAACATCTAAGGATTTTTTGTTGTTGTTAGAATAACAATAGATGCGGGAAAGTAAGTGGTGGCTAAAGGCATGAGTTCTTCTAATTTGTGATTCAGCCTCTTCATGAAGTAAATTAGGAACTGGCAGAGTCTAACAATCCAGTGCATTGGGAGAGAGGCCGGGGCTCTCTGAACCTGCATGTAGTTGCAAGAACTTGCAATGGAAGAGTCTAGTTCACCCCCTGGGATGTCTTTGGTGGCCTGATTTACAAGATATCTGATATTAGAATGGCTAAATGCAATAACTCTAACCCCATGGACAATTAGAGCTACAAGGGGCTGGAGAGGGTGTCCTTCCAAACCTCTTATTTGCAAAATGAGGAGTCTGATGTGATTTACACAGGATCAGGTCGCTGGTGGCAGAACTGTGTCTGCAACTGGAGCGCCTGTTTAATACCCATTATGTTCCCGCAGTGGCTTTTCCAAAGCTGCCTTCTCGTTGTAACCACTCAAAACAAGATGCTATAGAAATACTACATACCTAAATATTCAGTCAATTGTCCTCCCCCACTTCCCACCTTTTAGCAAAACCTTTCTGGAATATATTTGACGCTAGTGTCATGTGTCTGTTCACATACACTTAGTGAAGGAATATTTGTCTTTGGGTGGAAAGGTCATTCTTTCATGCTGGGAATATGTACATGCATGAGATTCTCAGCCACAGTTAGATAGAGGAGAATATTTTCTTCTTCAGAGTCAGGATCAGAAGCCTTTATACTGCCAGCTGTGCTTGAGTTCTTTTCACTTGGACATATCAGCTCCCAGTCAATTATATTTCCTATTAGTTCAAATCATTTCCTATCATAATATTGTAATAATTATATTCAATACTACATAATATTGTAATACTTCAATTAAAAAATAAATAAAAATTAGAAACTCAAAAAGGAAAGTAGAGACTATTGCCACCAACATTTTTGGATTTGTATGCTGGCAAGAGTCAAACATCAAAGAAATTTTGCTGCAAAGCTTTTAGATTTGGATTGTGTTTAAAAAAAGAGCAACTGAAGTGTGCTGGTTCATTATTTTAAAATATTAAATCTGCAACACATAATCAGTGATTTGATTAATAGTGGCTAATAATTATGGATGTGCTTTTTTTTTTTTTTTTTTTTTGCGGTACGCGGGCCCCCCACTGCCGTGGCCTCTCCCGTCGCGGAGCACAGGCTCCGGACGCGCAGGCCCAGCGGCCACGGCCCACGGGCCCAGCCGCTCCGCGGCACGCGGGATCCCCCCGGACCGGGGCACGAACCTGCGCCCCCCGCATCAGCAGGCGGACCCCCAACCACCGCGCCACCAGGGAAGCCCCTGGATGTGCTTTTTTGCTCTATTCAGAGAGGAATCATTTTTAAAGTCTTTATGTGTGAACTTATAGCCTCATATTGGCATTAGATATTATAAGAATAATAGTTACTGATAAATAATAAAAAGAAAACATAAAACTAGATGTATTTAAGGTCCTGAAACTTTTATTTATTTGTTTATTTGATCCTTTATTTTTTTTTTAATAAAATGCATATATATTTAAGGTAAAAAAAAATCACTTCCTGTTAGTTCCTGTTAGAAAGTCACACCTCCAGTCAACAAGAAATCTATAAGAGGTATGAAATCACACCTTTCCCTCCAGCTATCCTAACTGCGTCTTCTCTTATCACTTCTTTTCCTGGATATACTCTTTTTTGCTCTATGCTCTGGGCCCTTATCTGGAACCCCAGTTGATGTAATGTAGCATAGGCTTAGAGTGATTTAGGATGATTTTTCTGGGACCTTCCAGATGTTCAGTGTGGAGAAATAAAATATAGACGTGCTTCCCTCTAGACTTCAACATAAAAGGCTTGAGCTTTTAGCTTCCTCTCCCTGTAGTGGTATGTGTCCAAAATCCAGCACAAAAGAGGGACAGAGAGCATCCACACCTCACATCTGCACGGGTCACTCATGCAAGGTGCCAGCTAGGCAGGAGCAAAGGAGAGAGTGACACATGAAAAGTCACAGGGCCACATGACAGTAAGACCAGCCTGGCATGCTTTTCTAGAGTGGTTTGGAAACTCAGTGGGTGTTACCCCTCCACAGCAGGAAGGGTGCTAAATGCATTATTAGTCATGGCCAGCGGTGATGTTTCTGTATTAGAGAAAAAGAGGCAAACTTGGCTCTCAATATCATATTTTTTGTCTTACTTTGCCTATTCCCTAGTGTGCAGTTTTCAGAGAGGAATGTGCCATAGTATTCCAATGGTTATGAAAAGATAGCGTAAGTACAGCTGGCAGTCCAGAAAGGATGTGGTTAAGATATAAGCCACTTGAAGTTCTTTATAAGTAAAAATACCTCACTTCATGGCTCTTTTTTTTTTTTTTAACATCTTTATTGGAGTATAATTGCTTTACAATGGTGTGTTAGTTTCTGCTGTATAACAAAGTGAATCAGTTATACATATACATATGTTCCCATATCTCTTCCCTCTTGCGTCTCCCTCCCTCCCACCCTCCCTATCCCACCCCTCTAGGTGGTCACAAAGCACCTAGCTGATCTCCCTGTGCTATGCCGCTGCTTCCCACTAGCTATCTATTTTACGTTTGGTAGTGTATATATGTCCATGCCGCTCTCTCACTTTGTCACAGCTTACCCTTCCCCCTCCCCATATACTCAAGTCCATTCTCTAGTAGGTCTGTGTCTTTATTCCTGTCTTGCCCCTAGGTTCTCGTGACCCTTTTTTTTTTTTCTTAGATTCCATATATATGTGTTGGCACATGGTATTTCTTCTTCTCTTTCTGACTTACTTCACTCTGTATGACAGACTCTAGGTCCATCCACCTCACTACAAATAACTCAATTTCATTTCTTTTTATGGCTGAGTAATATTCCATTGTATACATGTGCCACATCTTTATCCATTCATGATAAAGTACATGATGGACACTTAGGTTGCTTCCATGTCCTGGCTATTGTAAATAGAGCTGCAGTGAACATTTTGGTACACGACTCTTTTTGAATTCTGGTCTTCTCAGGGTCTATGCCCAGTAGTGGGATTTCTGGGTCGTATGGTAGTTCTATTTGTAGTTTTTTAAGGAACCTCCATACTGTTCTCCATAGTGGCTGTATCAATTTACATTCCCACCAGCAGTGCAAGAGTGTTCCCTTTTCTCCACACCCTTTCCAGCATTGTTTCTAGATTTTTTGATGATGGCCGTTCTGACTGGTGTGAGATGATATCTCATTGTAGCTTTGATTTGCATTTCTCTAATGATTAGTGATGTTGAGCATTCTTTCATGTGTTTGTTGGCAATCTGTATATCTTCTTTGGAGAAATGTCTGTTTAGGTCTTCTGCCCATCTTTGGATTGGGTTGTTTGTTTTTTTTGATATTGAGCTGCTCTTATGATTCAATTTTCCAGTTAAAAAAGGGCAAAGAACACATTTTGCCATTTGTGCTAGAGATTAGTATCTCTTTATTTACATGCAAATTACTTTAAAAGCTAGGAAAACCTATAAAATCTTAAATATTCCACACTGGGGACTCAAACTAAGAGTCTTTGTCAAATAAAATGAATTCTCTGAGATCTGCTTTGAGCTACTTTCTTTGCATCTAAGCACAGCCTCTCTTAGAGGAAGGAAATAGTAAAGTTCTCACAGGGAGAGAAAACGTTTACCACTCAGTAAAAATCCTGGGGCCTCGCTGTATGAAAGCTTTAATTTAGCTCGGCTCACTCCTCCATGAGTTAATTTAGAGCACTAGTAAAAGGAGATTATTTTTGGACTGAGAATCTGCCTGGTACATTCTTTGAAGCTAATAGAGCTAAATAAAGCCATCCAAACTCCTGTGATTTTTGGAGGAGGTCACCCACAAGTGATAGCCCTGTGATAGTTTTTATGAACATAGCAGACCAAATGTGAAGGAACATGCTCTAATCTGGAGAGATTAGGAGCCTCATACCTGAATAGAGCCGCTTCTTAAACCCACATTAACTGGGAAAGATATGGAATGTGAATGTGCAAGTGTGCCTGAGTGTGCACGAACACACACACACACGCATCAGTGCAGGAGGCAGCAAGGAGAAAGGGAAAGCACATAGGCCTAGAAGTAGAATAAACCGTGTCTCAGCTTTGGCTGTGGTACCTACCCGGTTTCCATTGGGCAAATCACTTAATCTCTTTTAAGACTCAGTTACTTTATTGTAAAAATGGGAACAGTCAAAGGGTTATCATATTGGATGTGAAAAGTATATACATTCACAATCGCCTTGCAAGCCTAATATTTTAGTTTTGATTTTTTCCTTGCCTGTACCTTTTCTGTTTTTTTCTCATAATAAATGTAAGACAAACTCATCATAGAAAATTAAAGAAGAGTATAGAAAAAACAATACGAGAAAAATATCTGTTATTGCATCACTCAGAGGTAAATACTCTTAACATTTTGATTTATCTCCTTCCAGTCTTTTTTGCTGAATATTGTTTTACACAGTTAAGAATATACCACACATGTATAACTTACATTCGTATATATATGGATATATATGTTCACAAGTGTTCTTTCATAACATTAAAAAGGCTTTATAAACACAAATCTTAATACTGCATATTCCCCTTCCTCCTCATCTTTATCAGCATTATTGCCAACAGCATCATTATCATCATTTATTGATCACTATATACTAAACAAAAAATAAGTGGTTTACATATATTCTGTTATTTTACTTCATTCTGATAAAATACCGATGTTTGTATACTGAGACAAATACAGTCAATAAAAGCAAAATATTGAAGGGAATAATAATATTAATCTGTAAGCCTCTGAGAGAAACTCCAGGACCATTTAAATTAAATTAACTGGCAACAAGGTGATAGTAATACTGACAATGACCTCATACTTCGCTGGAAAGTTAAATCTAAATAAAGATATACACATATGTTTCTTGAAAAAGATGTCGTACCACATATATGCACTTGAGACTAAATTTTTTCTAATTTTAAAGTCTGGAAAACAAAGCATCTCTTTGTTTTTCTGTTCCTAAGGAATGAAATCATTTAAAGATGGTTTAATGCCTCAGTGAAATGCAAAAAGGCTTCTTCCGAGAATACATAGGCACCATTCAGGGTTTGGGAGGGTGTTTTAGAATCACAGTAGAGGCCTTTTGCTTATTAAAATTCACTATTTTTCTGACCAGTTAGCCTCTAAATGAAGCAGCTGAGAGGAATAAGACCATATTATTTCTTTAGTTTTCAGAAACCAATCTTGTCATTTCCATTTTTATCAACAGAGCTCATTCAGAGCAGAATTGGAGCAAAGTTGCTGCTGACTTGATTTGGCCAAAGATTCTTAAGTAAGGCCTTTCACAACCATTGCGTCTTTTTGCTGAAAGCTTGCTGGTGAAGGGAGAGAGTGCAAGAGATGGGAGAGTCAGCCTTTAAAGGGGAAGAGGGTGGGCGAGGAAGGGTCGAGGGGGGTCTCTAGGGAAGGGGCTCTTGGTGTTTAATGTTCTAATCCTCCCTTCAGAGTGGCCCACTGGCCGCCAAGGCTGGTGTTATCCTGTGTGCAGTGTTGATGGTCTGTAGTCCTTTGTCAGAGTAATTGATGGTGAAGTCTGCACTTTTGCAGCTAATGATAAATAGGGCTTTTAAAGGTTATAATTTCTTGTTTAACTGATGCCAGTTGCAAATACTTTGTGCTGAGGAATAATTCCTCTCTGCCAAATAAAATACAGTGGAAGTCTGGGGCGTGTTTTTCAGCTTATTGTTAATCACAGCTTGCCTGACAGAGCACTTTCTATGCAGGAGATAAATGCTCAGGCCGTCTGGCTGCCAATTTCAGTACAGAAAGGACTTTTCTTGTGGAAAAAGCTTTTCTGTTTCTCCGGCACACATTAATAAGGCTTGTTTATTTTTTATTTTTTTTACTTTTGATTTTTATTCTTGTATAAAACACTTTCAGAGGGCTAAATGTTTAGTTCCTTGAAAAGAGAGGGATTCTTTGAGTTTCTGAATGTGTCTCACTTCTTTCTCTGTTCCATTCTGGAGCCGTGGTGTGCACATAGCTCCTCCAGATAAATGGCAAGAAGGCAACTTTCTCAATTCACAGAAAACTGAATTATGAGCAATGGGGCTGGGGATGAGGATCTTGAGGGGTCTGCCCATTTCAAGACTGAAGGAAAAGTTAGGGTAAAAAGGGCTGGAGAATGGCAAAGAGAAGAGAAATAAGGGTTCCTGTGGGCTCAGAAGGAGACAGGCTTGCTTGGATTTGAATTGGACAAAGCAACACAAAAATACGATGAGAAATGCCAGTTTGCCTCAAAGTACAAATACATGCACTTCTGGGGTTTTCATATATATATAATTATACTTAGAATATACCAATAGAGTTAGCAATTTAAAAATACCCTGTGGTCAATATTTTTTCATATCTGATATTATATTTTTGGAAATTTTCTTTCTTTTTTTTTAATAAATCAAGTTGCTTAAAGTGAGACTCCTCAGGAGCCTGGGAAGTTCAGTAGGTCTCAGGTGGAATGTTGGAGGGTGGAGGCAATACCAGGTAGTATAGAGCCTTTGATGGGTTGTGTTACTGCAGGCTCCTAGTGGAGGGGTGCGTGGACTTTTTGGATATACATTTGGAACATTTGGAAAGTCCTTCAAAGCTCTGCCGTACAGTAAAAAAATTGTACTTCTTCATGTCCTGAATTTGTACTTTGCATCTTTTGTAACTCAGATACACATATACTTAATAGATTGAAAGAAAGATGAGCACGAAAGTTAAAAACAGGTACATACCGGAGAGATAGTGAGAGGTGATGGACAGAGATATTATGGTGGAAGTTTAAGAATCAGAGATGCCTAAAGCATCCTGAGCATTAAAAGTAGCAGGATGGGCCACATTATGAGTACTGACTTTTTGAATATATAAAGTGTCGATGTTTGCCTCATGCCCAGCCAAAACCACACTCTGTGCAATTAGCAGGATGCTATCTGAGAGGCAAAACTGCTCCTGTCACCCACTCCCCTGCTGAAGAATTCATGACTGACTCCCCTGCACTAAAGGATGAAGTCCAAACGCATGTTTTAGGAGGCCCTCCACCATCTGGCCCTGCTTCCCCTACAGCCCCATCTTTCTCCTCTTCTCAAAGATCCCAGTGCTCAGCTTCAGCAACACAGGAAAGTCAAGATCATATCACTTACCAGCCCTGCGTTCTTGAGATGTCTACTTTTCTGAAACTCTGAAATTAGGACAATGACATGCTCCTTCATGGGGCTAGAATGAGGAATAAATGAAGTGAAAATCCTCTATTAGGAATGAGTAATACTGCTTTCTATCACTTTCCTCCATCCATTACAAGCGGTCATGCCCCACCCCGGTCAAAGTGAAATTTTTTTCCTTGAAAATCCAGTGCAATTTGTTTCTCCTTTTCTGTGACTCTTTTTTTCATCTGTTAAGATGCAGTTGCTCCCTCCTTTGTTCCACAGCTTTGCAGTGTATGCCTCCGTTATTTTACTTAGCTCATTTTTTTTGAAGTCACCTGTTTAAAGATCTGTTTTTCTCACTAAACTGTGAGCTCCTTGTGGGGGTGAAGGCCATTGACCTTTCATACTCACCAGCCCCTAGGTGTTCAATAAACATATGTCACATTGAATAGAAAGAAAACACAAGATAGGAAACCTGAACTGATTCATCATTGCAACTTCATTTTAATTCCATGGTTTAAAGGCTCGTATACACCTTGGGCATGAACTCAGTTTAATTTGTGGGCTACTGATCATTCCATCTCTACTCAGGCCAAATGCTTTGCTTGCTTTTTTCAAGAATTGCTCATTTGTCAGACTCCCCCTACGGAGTTGGCCTGTGTGTGAGGGAAAAGCAGAGGCACATTTCTGCTAACACATGTAGTTTCCATCACCAAAGAACTAAAAAGAGAACTACCCAACTTAATTTCTTAGTGGGGCTCACCGGATCCTTAAATTGAAGTGCTTATCTATGTTCACATCAGATGATATTGAATTTTGATGTTTTTTCTCATGTTTTCCATTGTACTATTACATGAGCACCCTCTGAAGGATAAACACTTAAATTCTATTTTGATAGCACTTAAGACAAAGACAGTATAATATGGTTCTTCCATAAATGGCAATAGTAGAGTATTTCAAACAACGTGGGGATTCCAGAAAGCTGAGGTCGTGGCACTTCAGTGATTGATGATGCTGAGTGTAACGGATGGGTACTAGATCTATGCAATTATCTTGTTCCCACTGGCCTTGTGCATAATCGGATTTATGCTCCCATGATTCTGGGAAGAATTTGTAACTAGTTGATCAGGAGAAGAATAGAAACATCTTGTAGGCTGTAACTTCAGTGTTTAACATTTTGCCAAATCAAATGCTCAGAAGTGTTTCTCCGAAAGAAACACCTCTTATACGAATCATATGATTGCAACCCAATCATATATATCAAGAAGTTGGTGTATTTATTTATTTCAAATTCTGAGTTAAAATTATATCCAACATACGCTCACAAATTCCTATGCACTTCTTAAAAGTCCTTTCATTTTTTGATAGTTTTAGGAAGGACATTTTATAACCTCTGCATTCTTTCAGGAAAGAATGCTGGTTCTATGAAAGGCAAGCAGAGTAAACAGTTTCAGAACTTGGGCTCTGTAGCCAAACTACTAAGAGTCAAGTGTCAGCTATGTGCCCCTGGTCAGGCTGCTCAATCCCTCTCAGTCTTGGTTTCTTCATCTGCAACATGAGAATAATAACATGACCTATTAAGGTAATGAAATATAAAATATTCCATGTAAAGTACTTAACAGTGATTCTTGGAAAATAGTAAGTACTCAGTAATTGTTCATTAAGAAATATTAATTAAGTACTTGGGAAATCATATTAACACAACATCACATTAGATCCTGGAAAGTAGGTAAGACAGTTACAAAATATTGTCTCTGCCTTCACAGAGTTTACAATAATAATGTCTTATTTGTATGCATAGTAGTTTTTAGAAAAAAAATCTTATTTGAACCTCACAGCAATCCTTTAAGATTTTTTTTCATTTGTTAGTAAAGAAACTGGAGCATAGTAAGGCTGCGAGTTTGTTGAATGACAGTGAGGGGCAGACACAGGTTGGGGAATTAAGGCTCTGTCTTGAGTTAGTGTCATTTCCAATACACACCAGTCTCTCCCTTTGAGTAGCTATTGAGACTAAAATACTTAGAAAACAAAGAAGACAATGTAACAGTGTATAACCATGTGCTAAATTGTGTGAATCAAGCACTTAGTGCAGTTAGAGTTAAGAGAATAACTCATAGGATCTTGAGAAGTTGGGAAAACTAAAATAAACACTAACCATTTTTAATTCTGAATGTTACTGAACATTGGTTTCTCTTGTACATTAAATTAAGTAAATGTTACTTTACTTAGTTTTGCTAAACTGTATTAAATTATTAATACACTTTTCCTTAAAATTGTATTAAGTGCTCTTTTCTTATACTGTAAACACATTTGGAATATAAATGAAATAGCATATGTGAGGTGTTTTATGATCTTTGGAAGAAAGGCATCATAAAAATGCAACCTCTCAACCCTCAGAAGTTATGAACACAATTACATTGTCTCTCTCTAATGGAATTCTATTCTCTCCAACTGCACTGAGAATAAAGTGGGGAACATAGATTTCTAGTTCTATTCCTGAGGTTTAAAAATCTCTAGGCTGTGGTTAACTTTTGGCTTGAGACCACAAAAAACACACTCCAAATGTTTGTCATATCCAAAGGTTAAGTAGGGTACAAAGATGTAATTGATTTATTGGCCATTGGTCACTGGAGTCATTGTATAGGACTGTATGCAAACTTGCCTTCTTAGCTGTACTATATTCTTAAAGGCACCTTGAGAAGCAAGCTAGACTTGGGAAAGCCAGTGACATACATCTTCCTGTCTCCTGTCCTGAGCTCCCACAAGGGATGATCTTGGAGGAACTCACCATCATGATAGTCTTTGTTGAAACAAATAAAATGGTAGACAGATTTGCCCCAACAGATCTGCACCCTGTGTATAATAGACTATACACCAAACTTTTCTTAATCCTAAATGTCAGAGTTTTTCTCTCAGCCTGGGAAATAAATTGGTTTTCTGAATGCTCTCCTTTTGGAAGAGGCATCAACTTGCAATCTAACTAACAGGCCTAAATTCTGTTGTTACTGGATCCTTTGCAACATTATTTTTCCAGCCCTGACAAGAAACTGCTTTTCTAGAGGGACCCATAAAATCTACCTAGTGGCTTTGGTCTGGATTTTGAAACATATACCGCAAATGGTTCCAAAGGCTCGCGTATTACTTGGGTCCTAGTGGGATGGTGTTAATGTACAAACACTCACAGTTTAATGGAAGAGCATCCGTAGTGATTCATCTTTAATGCACTCCTACTCCTCTTGTGCCACTTCCCCTCCTCTATGTCTGCATTATGCAGCAATTTAAGACCCCATTGATATAGCACTTGGTTGTACCAACCAGCACAACTTGGCAATTGACTTACTTGGAACCTTACACACTCTGCCTTGGTTTATTTAGATTTTAAACATCTGAAATATCTATTTAAGATTTTTTTTTGTTTACAGCTGAGGCCAGCTGGCACTGATATCACATGAGCCATTGTCGGGGAGCTCCTACCTAGAAACTAACATGTCAAAGTGAGTTACCAGATATAGCTGACATGAGACTAGGTAATGATGATAGGTGTTAACAGTTTTAGTGGGCTACACGGAAAGCCCAAACAAGTAAAATCTTTCACAATGCCAAAGGTTGGTCCTTTCCACTGTGGGCAGTTGGATCTGCTTCTGGTTCTCATGTTTATAGCACTGTTGCAGTTCAACACAGGATTCTCTGAGCTGGGTCACACACACACTCATGCAGACACACACACCCACGCACATGCACAGACTTTTTATAAAAAATGTCCCCCACCTCTAAATGTCAGATTATTTTAAAATTCCAGAACTTTATAAAATGGTTTTTCATCTTTGCTCTCTTCTCAACTGTTTGAATACTTGCTAAATCTGAACATTTTCTTTAAAGTTTATCTAAAAGAAAATAAGCATCTATGCAATGCTGAAATAACCCTGATATCCACAAAGATCATCAGTAATGTTATTTAAAACATCAAGAACACTGCAAATTTGACTACAAAAATGTGTATCTGTGGAGTTATATAATATCTAGTTAGTCATAGATTCCAAAATTGGAGATAATTAATAAGTAAATATATTATTCTTTACTATATACCTCTTTGAGGGCACAGATTTATTCATTGGTCAAGTATTTGAAGAAGAATTTATAATTTAAAATCAGGAAAAGATATTAAAAAATCTAATAACATGCCACATTTGATAACAATAGAAATGGAAACCCAGCTTGGCAAAGTTACATGCTTAAGATTACATGACTGGGAAAAAAATCACATGATTTTTAGTACCAGACAGGTCAAGAACCCAGGCTGTCTGACTTTTAATCCACTGGAGTACCTCCCCCACCCCTGCCCCCACCAATTATATAAAACTGTCTTTATAATAAAATTCTATGAACAGACATAAATATTGGATTGCTGGGGAAAGGTATAAAACCACTATCATGAAAATCTGATCTGGGGCTATGACTAATTAGAGATAAAGTCTGATATAAAACTAGACTCTCTCAAGTCAAGAAGTTAATTATACTGATGTCATTCGGTGACCACCTAGGCTTAGTGGCAAACAAAGTTAGTGCCCTTTTGGTTTTTGGGAAGATCTGAGACTGGTGCTAAAACTAGAAGTTTCCAGGAAAGAAAATCATGATAATCCTTTAGCCAAGGAGCTTTACTTCCAAACTGACAGACCTGTAGTAAAGAAGGAAGTTTAATTATGCTCTCAAGGGAGGTATGACCACTACTGGAAAACCTTAGTATGAAAACAACCAAACAGAACAAAGTGAAGGAGCCCAGCAGGGGTCTGCAAAATACAACTGAAGAGGAAGAAGGAAGTTGATTTCCTTGTAGGTAACTCCCTCTTTGGCTAGATAAAAAAGTATAAAACTGCAGCTTAGGATGGTCTCACTTTCCCAGATCAGTTACCATATGCACACTTCCTTCAACCAATTTATGGCAAACATTATGTTTATAAAATCTTATTTTCTAAAATCTCTTCTCCCACCTACACACCTAATCCATATTGTTTTTTTTGTGAGTCACCTGAGTTCATAAAATCTTCCAGTTTATTCCTAAGATGCTTTATTTTAAAGGTGCTGCCTTCCCAGTAAGCTAACCACATCATCAAACCCTGTGCCATTTTGTCAGCATTGCAGAGGCATAGAGAAGAAATAAGAAGAAAGCTAGCAAATGAAAGTTGAAGAATGGTTTTGTAGTGGAACTAAACACTAGTTTGTAGTGGAATTAAACACTAGTTTTGTAGTGGAATTAAACACTAGTTTGTCCCGGTTTGTCCTTCCTCTTGGTTCAACGTATTGCTATCAAAGTCCTTTCTTGAAAATAACTTAAAGGTTGGAAACAAATCTAAAGGTAGGGAAAATCTGTAAAAAGACACAAGGATGTGGAAGGAGGAATGGCTGTATTGGCAGTGGATGCACGTTGGGAACAGGTGTCAAAGAAGAGGAAGATTTAGGTGGTAACTAGAAAGCCCTTGTACTTACCCTTGGTTATCCTCCTTTTCTAGTTACCTTCTTTTTAATCAGTAAAACTTGTTATTAGGTCTTTCCTCCATCCTGGCTTCTTCCTGTTATGAGTTGAGCAGTATAAAGTCTTCTTGCCAACTTTCAGATGATGCGGAGTTGGAAGTGGTGGCCATGACATGAGTCACAGTGACACATAGATTACTCATAGGTTTCCACTCTAGGCAGACAGAATCACCTACTAACAAGGAGTTCTTTAGGGCTGTTCAACAGCAGGGGACATGATTCAGTGGAATAAGATTATTCCACATGGATTTTTGAGTACTTGGCCCAAAATCTTTTTTCTCTCATATGACCTTAGTGCATCAGCTTTCTTACTGGTTAAAAGTCACATAGCCCTGGAGAGGAAATCACCATATAATTAAGGTTTAGGTGTGGTTGACAGACAGTAATGTTCTTGTATGTTGGCAAATGAATTAGTCATGCTTTTGCCCAAGCTCCTTTACCAGTGAAAAGGAACAGAAAACATAGAAATAACTAACTAGAAGAGAATACAACCTAAAGCTAAAAATGTATATTTTTGGAACAGAAATAACTGTATCAGGTCACAACTAAAATGTTCAATAATTCCATAATGTGTCATCATTACCAAAGTCAAAGATTTAATGAGTGTAACTGCGATGTATAGGGCTCTGTTCTACACACTTATTCACCTGCCTCAAGGCTCTCTTCTGACTGGGGTGATAATTACTGATGCAAAGTCATGTACAAAGAAAGTGCATGAAAGACCTGGATAACGCATGCTCCTGGAATTTTTGTGCCTTGTAGAGATTGCAGTAATCCTTCAGAACAGGAAAGTTTCTGTGCCAAGACTTTATAGAAACTCATCCCTGAAAGGGCTGTCAGGTTTGGTGGCTGAGTGTGAATCAACCAGGTGTACAGAATAGGCATTTTCACCAAGCACAGTTAACATATTCATTAGTCATTCAAAGAAAAGAGCCTAAAGTATGCCAGGCACTAATGCTGGAGGCTGGGATACTACAGTTAACAAGTCAGAAAAGGTTCCTGCCCCCATGAAACTCATATTCTAGTGTGTGAGCCAATCAACAGCAATAATTACAGGTTGTCATAAGTTACAAAGCAGATGGTTCATTCCGATTCTGGAAGGGGAATAGTTATAGGAAGGCTACTTCTGCTTGGTGATCAAAGAGGGTCCCTATGGCGAGCTGACAGGAGGAGGTTAACTGTGGAGGTTGACTGAGACTTGGAGGAGGAGGAGAAGGTGCCATCAATATAAAGAGTCAGTGGATAGGGGAAAGGCCTAGTGTGTGTGGTTAGGCAAAGACAGATGGGGTCAAAGAAGAGTATGAATGACAAATGTGGAAGGCATGATTTGTCACCATCATTAGCTGAACAACCAGAATGGGGTGAATGGAATGACAAGTCATAATGTAGCTGAAAAAAGGATGCTGAACTTCACAGGTGACAGAGGGAGGCTCGTGCTGACTGTGTCTTCTTACTTGCCACCCACTTTGGTGTCTCTGTCCTCCTCCCTCGCCCATTACTGGCTCTGATGGCCACCACATCTACTGGAATCTCTTTTTTCTGTTTTTACTTTACTTTTCAAGTGCTCATGGCTTCATTTCCCAAATCAATTATAAAGTTCCTTGAAGGTGGACTACATGTAATATTTGTCTATTTCTCAGAGCACCTACTTGCCTGGTGTGTAGTAGATGCACACTTAATATTGGTTCAAATGAATGAATAAGGTGATAGAGACAGGATGTGAAGGTCAAGAATAAGTGTGACCGGGCCTCCCTGGTGGCGCAGTGGTTGAGAGTCCGCCTGCTGATGCAGGGGATACGGGTTCGTGCCCCGGTCTGGGAGGATCCCATATGCCGCGGAGCGGCTGGGCCCGTGAGCCATGGCCGCTGAGCCTGCGCATCCAGAGCCTGTGCTCCGCAACGGGAGAGGCCACAACAGTGAGAGGCCTGCGTACCGCAAAAAAAAAAAAAAAAAAAAAAAAAAAAAAAAAAAAAAAAAAAAAAAAAAAGAATAAGTGTGACCATTGTTAGTGGCACCAGTTTGGGGATTAGTCTAAAGTGGTTGACACAGACAGTGTTTTCAGCAAGTGTACTGTCACCCAACCCACAGTTAGGTGGTCAAAGCTAGTAGAAGTAATAATAGAAATAGCAGTTATTCTCATTTCTGTTAAGTAAATTTAAATGTTAGAATAACTGTTTCTTAGAAACCTCTCAGGTTTCCTCTTTTTCTTGACTGCGATTATAGGTGAACTAATTTCTTTTAAAATAAAGATTCACATTAATTTCAGTTTGGAGACATACCTGCAGAGTGCTCTGGACATAGAGGAATGGGTCAATCACTTCAGCTTCCTCCAGGCATGAGTAATTACAGAATAGTCTTCATCCAATATGTCATCTAGCCAAAGGTTTTCCAAAACAAAGACAAGAACAAAACAA
This sequence comes from Hyperoodon ampullatus, assembly GCF_949752795.1. NCBI lineage: Eukaryota > Metazoa > Chordata > Mammalia > Artiodactyla > Ziphiidae > Hyperoodon > Hyperoodon ampullatus. Next base: position 169,919,531 of record NC_136915.1, on the reverse strand, counting down.
AGCAAAACCAAAAACATAACAACAAAAACCAAAGGACATGGTTCAGTCATTGCCTTAAACAAACAATTATTAAAAGTTTTCTATTGGGCTAGATACCGAAAATATAAAAACAATCCAAAAAACCCACAGTGCTGGATTTGAAAGAGATCTTAGTTGCCTAGTCCAACCTATAATTTTTCCAGTAAGAACACTAAGGCCAAACATCACATATTTGGTCAGCAATCCTGCTGAATTAGGATCTGAACCTCCTGATTGCCAATCTAACGCCCTAATTGCCAATTTCCACAATTGCTCCATAACAGAATTTAAAGCAAAATAGAAGGAAATGTGTATATACCTAGTTGTTATAATTTTTAAAAAACATGTATTGTTTATGTCTTAAAGCAACCCCATTTTACAGATAAGAAAGTTGAAATCCAGAGATGTTACAGTGTGATACATTTCTCAGAATATGTCAAGCTTTAAACCACCATTTACACTTTGGCTTTTCTAATTCTTGAAAGAGAATTTTAATTTCCTTTCACTTAAGCATTGTTTAAAGATACGAGGCTTCTTATGTTGACCATTTTGGCATATTTTAGTCTTTATATTAGTTTGATGTCAGAGGCCAGAGTAACACCTGAGAGGGGCTTTAATCTCCTCTTTAGCCCTCTTCATTCACTCTGTCCAGTGTTAACAGAGTTATCCTTGGCTCCATCTTTATTATGATGAAAAGCTAATTCTCTGTTCTCTGTGACTTTCTCTGCTATAGGCATCTGTCCTTTTAACTTGAGATGAAAAAGCATAAGGAAAGACAAGTCATGCTTCTATTCTCAAGTGTTCAAGCCTCATAATTGTCTTTTTATCCAAGTAAAAGAGTCTTGTTCCACCACTACAGTCCTTTCAAGAGCTGAGCTGACTCATTAATCATGTACATCTCCTTCATTACTATCTGCTGCTAGCTATGGTTGTTTGTTTTTTTAAAAAAACGTATTTTTTTTACCATATTTTTCTTGAGGACATTAAAATTTATTACCCAAAAAATGAATCATTAAAAAAAAATGACTTATAGTGGTTGCCTCCCATGAAGACACCAATTTCCACTGCTAATGTTAAGACTGATGTTGTGTCTTTTACAAAATAACAACAAGTCTTACTACAAAGGGAAAATGCTACCCAAAGAAGACAGGAGCTTATAACTCCTCTAGAGCTTTGTTTGTAATCCTACTGAAATACCGGGCACTTCCAAGGGGACCACACACCTGGAATACTACAAGTTTAGAAAGCTTTTAAAATCTCCATCAGAACTCACTCTTTTCCCAGAATTTGCTTTCCTTGGTTTCTTTTTATCCCTTTGGAATTCACCAAAATGCTCAGACATTTACAAAAAAAAAAGTCACTGAATAAATATTGAGTAGTATGACCCAACTTTTGTGTTTTTAGACATGTGGCAACCGAATTAGTCAACCTGAGGCAAACAGGCTGTGAAATCATTGAATTTTCATAGCCTGGGTTTAGCCCTTGGTTGTCTTCTTCCTTTCTCCTGTATTTTTTTTTAAACTTGTTTCTAGTGAGATTACTTGTTAAAGGAGCAGGTTGCTTAACTGTCTTTGAGTCTTAGAATCTGCCTGCTTTCTGAAAGTTTCTTTTCAAAATTTTAATTGAGAAAGGAAAATTGACTGCCTTGTTAGAAAGCCAGGAATTGACTAGCAGTAGAAAAATGACCCCAACTGCACTGATTTCCATGTACAATTTTGGGTCTATTGTCATGTTTCAGTTCTTTTTAATTTATAAAATTTTTACTCATTTTTCATGCTCCCTAGATCTCAACTATGCTCTCCATCAAACCTAACTAAGCCAGATCAACGTATTTGAATGTTTTTCTCACTATCTCCCCAGTTATGCTGTGATAGAGATCTTAGTGAAGAGTTAGATACCAACAAACAGTAAGCAGAAGAAAAAAGGAAGAACAGCAGTGGTTTTGACAATCCACCTCCAAGGAGAAATTGCAGCAGCAGTGGTAGCTGTAAAATCCACCACTTACAAAACAACTGCTCTGTGACAGACTATCTGCCTGCTCTGTGTTCATTATATTTTCAAGTGACCCTAGGAAGTAGGTAGTCTTACTTCCATTTTATTGTTTTGAAAATTGAGGCTCAGAGAAGTGAAGTGTCTTACTCAAGGCCACACAGCTACTAAAGTAGCAGGGCCTATAGGAGAACACAGGTCATTCTGAATGCCAAGCCAGTGAACTTTCCTGTCTACTCCACTGCACTCCCTCATGATTATAGTGTAGTTGGCTCTGAGTAAAACATTCTCATTTTCCACTATTTTCGACATCCAGAAATGAATTGAAAAATGAGTAAATAAGTGATTCATCCTTAGAGAATTGGGAGTAGGTTACATATCTGAAGCTGGAATTTTATGTCTTTATCGAAGAGAAGGTATTTCGTGCAGTAACTGAACTCCTATGATAATAATTCCAATATATGAATATTTTATGTCTATTAATTTGTATTCACTGAGCATTGATAAGAGCTTCAATTAAATACACATGTAAACTTTGTACTCTGAAGTTGTAGTCTAAAATAGACCCAGAGTCACATGGAAAAATGATAGCATGGGGAAAATTGTCAATATAGTCCCAGAAGAAAGCTAGGGTTCCAATATAATAGGGCTGCATCGGAAGGCTTGCTTTGTATCAGATATCCTCAAGGTTCTGGTCAGGAATCCTTTCAGAAAAATGTCTTAAGAGAGTTAAAGTAGATAAGATGATATGGATTGTGTTGATATTTTTAACTGTATGGAAATGTATTGGTCCTACAGAGGTGAAAGCAAATATGTGAGATGAAGAAGTGAAAAGCAGTACAAACTGTATTATGATACCTCATATTCTCCAGTATTTTCTATTTCAAATGAGAGTTGGTTATATTCAGAGAACTCAACTTTGAGCTGTATCTGCTTGAAACCACTGTAGCTTTACACAGAGCCATTGATCCATCTTTTGGGTGAAAACCATTCAAAATAACATTATTTCAAACATTTTAGAGCATTTTATTCTCCGAAGAACATATATTCCCCCAAATGTTTAAGGTGTTTTAATGCTATTTTCTAAGGTTTAAGACTCATACTTGACCAAAAATAAACCATGTCTACGCCAAGTTGACAGTAAAGGAAAAAATATACTCATCAAAGACCATGATGCAAAGTTCAGGTTCTGGCAGCCATGACCCTAAGGTGAGTAATAACTGTACAGTTGGGCATTTGTATTGGCTGAAACCTGGTCACTCTTGACAGTTGCTGGGATTCAGCAGTGGAGGATACCAGGTATGCTGCAGAGAAGATGCGGATGTGCTGCTGAACTTGGCTTTGGTCAGTGGGATGTGCTAAACTCAGTCTACACTCATCCCAGTGAGGACCTATGTGCCATTTATCAGAGCACTTATTAAAAGGATGCTGTCCTAATTACAATTGGAGCTTAGTGTAACCAAAGAAACTCAAATGAATGCCATAGCTGGATTTCACTGCTTTTCATAAGCCTTGCAATAAAAGCTAAACAGTTTTTAGTGGCTTTTACAATTATACTTCCCTTCAATTTTCCAAAGGTTACAGGGCCTGAACCACACAAATCCCATTAAAGTAAGTAGTTGTGCAATATAAGTTCCTTTGAAAACATTCTTCAGTGCCCATAAAATGATCAGCAGGCTGCTCTTTAGATCCGCTTGCCTGCCATGTTTTCAGCCAAAAGGCAGATGACAAGCTTTGATGTGATGGTTGGTTTCTGCTACTGAAGCTGGCGTTTTATCTTCTTGCATCAGATTTCTTCTCAAATTGATGTGACTCAGGCATACGAAACACATTTTTTTCTTCAGATTTTATTCCTAAAATATGTTTTTGCTGTACCTTTAAATTACAGTTGGCTGACTGATTTTGGAATCTCCAGTGTCCCACAAGGTACAGAGCAGGAGAGGGTCAGGGCCTTTGGGAGTTAACTGGAGCCTGCACAGTGAGTGCAAACCTTAGTGAGGAGGGACCGCGGTGTGCTGCGTTCTCCTCATGCTTGAGGATGGCATTCCTCCCTGTCTTCTCCACCCTCCCTTCAGTGCAACTTCAGCAGCCACGAGTGAAGTTCAGAGTGAATTTCAAGCTAGAGCCAAGGACAGAGCTATTGTTCTCTTTAACTTCTTCTTGAAACTTCTACTTAAATTCCCTAGAATTTACAGCTTTCTTTCCTAAAGAAGTGCTTGATAAGTATTCTAACATCCTGTTCCATAGGAAACACCATTTTCTTTAGCAGCTCTTCCCGCTGCGTGTTCCTGTTTGTTGAAATCATTCATTTATCTTAGATCTGCTTTTCTTGTAGGGAATAAAAAAGAAGGACCAGCTCCTTCATTTACGGAAGAGTCAGACCCACCCAGCTTTCTCCCATCTCTCTAAATCTGGTGGTGAACCTGTTTGAAAAAGCAACATGGTAAAAAGATTTTTTTCCTCCACAGGTAAAATTATCCAGGGACAAAAGATAATGTTAACCTAATTATTTACTATGCACTGTTAAAAATAATAATTGGAATCAGAAGTTATTCAGCCCTCCAAAACCTTACGTAAATCACCAAGGTTCTAATTTTCTGGGACTACTTCTATACCACAATATTACTATAACTCTTTCAAATTTTATTGTCATTTAATCTATCCAAAGACCTTATGTCTTTTATATAGGAATACTCGAGTGCAGCGAGGTGACAAAACATTTACATAAAAAGAAATGAACCATAATTTTTAAAAAGTATTTGATTATGTACTAAAATATGTTTAGGAATTTAGATATGGAGAAATCAATATGGATTGGCATTATCAGCAAAGTTTTATAGAGAAAGTAGGATTAAGGTGTGTCATAGGAGACAGAGTTGTTGTTTTTTTTTTAATTTATAGCTGTGTTGGGTCTTCATTTCTGTGCGAGGGCTTTCTCTAGTTGTGGCAAGTGGGGGCCACTCCTCATCACGGTGTGCGGGCCTCTCACTATCGAGTCCTCTCTTGTTGTGGAGCACAGGCTCCAGACGCGCAGGCTCAGTAATTGTGGCTCACGGGGCCAGCTGCTCCGCGGCATGTGGGATCTTCCCAGACCAGGGCTCGAACCCGTGTCCCCTGCATTGGCAGGCAGATTCTCAACCACTGCGCCACCAGGGAAGCCCGAGACAGAGATTTTGAACTGTGTCCTAAAATGAAAGAAAGGGAAGTACTAATATGAATGTGAGGAGAAGATGGAAGATGAGGGTTTACTACTGTGCTAAAGTAACCCTGCACACACTTAATTGATGAAGCAAGCACTTACAGAGGCCTTTGAAAAGTGAAATCCGAGAACATCTGGATCAAAATTGCTGTCCTAGATGAGAATGGTTGCATTTTTTTAATGGCTCTTCTGGCAGGGATAACAACATGTGATACACGTGGACCCTCTTCCTGAGACCCTCTTTATACAGCTAGTTTGGATAAACCTATCTTTCCCATAAAACTTTTTCCTGGGGTAGTGGTTTTTTATTTATATCTCTGGTGAGTCATTGCCCCTCTCCTGCACAGGGTGTATATTGTCATTGGCACTTAAAAGTAGAGTGGAATTAGAAGTCCTGGCTTCCACACTACTATATATAAAATAGGTAGCCAACAAGGACCTACTGTATAGCACAGGGAACTATACTCAATATTTTGTAATAACCTATAAAGCAAAAGAATCTGAAAAAGAATAAATATATATTCTTTTATGTATTTTATATATATATATATATATATATATATATATATATATATATATGAATCACTTCGCTGTACACCTGAAACTAACACAACATTGTAAATCAACTATACCTTAAATTATAAAAAAAAGGAGTCCTGGCTTCTAGCTCTGGCTCAGTCACAGCTTGTATTGTGATTTGAGGCAAATCACTTCATTCTTCTAAGCCTCATTTACCTCATCTGTAAAATAAAAGGGTTGAATTAGATAATTCCCCTGGTTTCATGTGGTGCCAATATTTTATGACTCATGAATCCAAGTGAAAATTAACCTGCTAATAAGATCATTTTTATTAGAAAGCATGGCAGTAACTGCATACTTACAATTTACTCAATCGTTCATAACATACATAATCATCCATAAAATCTGTAAACACCTTGGATTTGAAACATGATTTTGATAAAAATGTATCCATGTACTCTGTGGTTATCCTGCAGTTTGGTGAATCCTACCCATTTCAGAATTCCAAAGAATTAGCTATTTCCTGATAGCCAGTTGGCTGTCAGCATCCTTGGACAGCATCCTTCAAAATCAACCTTTACAGTAGCTGTTTTTACAAGAAAGATGATATTCCAGCAATGATAAAAATACACTACTTTCTCTACCGTGTATTCAACCAGAGCTCAGAATCTGATAACAGTCCTTATCCCGGGTGTTTCAAATACCCCACATTTGTAAACCCGTATGATGTTCACATTTTCTCTCATGCTGCTGATGAGATTGTACTGATCCTGTTCTGTGTTCTTGGGGGAAAACAGGGAGCTCATAGTTGGTGATTAGTGAGCAAAGACAGACGAGCCGAAGGGCTGCCGCTCAAGCTGTCTCTGTTGCCCCCTCACTGTCTCTTTCTATTATACTTGTGCTCTGAAGGACATTTGCCAGATACACTCCTTGGACCCCTGTTATTTGTGTGTCTTTTCTCACCTTCAACATGATCTGGACTGGTGTTTTCATTTGTTAAAAACAACAAGAACATTCGCTGGGAAACTTTTGCTGGAATCATTTCAGGTCATCACAGCTATTTATTCTCTGTCATAAACTGTAATTCTCCATTTCCCTTGCTCCCATGTCAGGGGAGTTGGTGGTTTATGGTGGACAGGCAGTGGAATGTGAGTGAAGAGTGGAAGATTTCAAAGAACTACTGAAAGGCTATGCAGCAGGTTGTAGTACTAACAACAAAACATAAAAAATTCTTGTTCTCCATCATAGTTTGGCAGTACAAGAAGAAATGGGCTTACCAAACAGCATAAAAGATTTATAATTTGTGGTTATACCTGAGAAAGCATTTTCTTTGAGGAAAGAAAGCAAATCATGGGATTGGCTTAACAAGGGATTTCCTTTTTATGATTAAAATAGCCTAGGGTCTAATTGGTCTCAGTCTAGGGTTGGTATGCAAGCTAAAGATTTTTTGCAGACTTCTGTTTAATAGGAGCATGAAATACAGGTGTGGTGCTGTCAAAAGGCCTGAATGACTGAGAGAATCCTGAAGTGCAAGACATAGAACTGTAAAAAGATGTAGAAAGAGAATGGGAGCAACAGGAATGCCTTCAAATATTCACATAGGAAGGAGCATACAAATGCAAGGCAACAGCTGAAAGATGTATGATCCTAGGTGTTTGAACTCTAGTGTTGACATTATTATAAACTAATTTTGCTAATAGCTAAATAGTGGTAAAATCAGGGTCGTTGGATGGAATATTCCAGGCGTTGATAGATCCCAGAAATCATGATAATTAAATTGGCTCCATTCTCAAGATGCCACTGATCTGACCTTCTTATTGAGAGTGTCACAAAAGTGCCTTCAAAGCAGGGCTCCTTGTTGAGGTACCACAGTGGAAGAAACTAGAGAGGTGGTCAACTCTGAACACAACCATAACGCTGAGAGAATGGGTGTCAGCTGCTTCTTAGCTGGGGGAATGTGGTTGAGATCATACGGCTTTTTTTTTTTCCTACAGAAACAATTTTCTAAAGACAGGAAAAGTTTCACATTTTCCCTGGACACAGATTCAACAAGCACTTACTATATCTAGGTGCTTTAACTATCAGGAAGGAATGAGCAGTCTCTCTTCTGAGCTCCAAGGGCATCACTGATGAAGCAGCACTCATGAAGAAGCGGTCTCTCATCAAAAAGCCTTGGAGGCCTCAGTTAGGCACTGAGAGATCTGAGCTAGGAACTCCTAGATTTAAGCTGCACTTTGAATCCCCACCCAAATCTGGAACATGCCCTCAATTTGTAATAATACTACTATAGCTCAGGGGGGTGGGTCACTCTCCTTGGGGCATTAGAATTCATGCTAGTAATTTTCTGAGTGTTTTGTGTGTTTATAGTCAGAGAGGATCAGGAGACTTTACATGTTGGAAAAAATGGCTGAGAGCTACTTTCTGTTGAATGTGGAGCGAGTGGCCATGCTCTTCTTTCTCCATCCTCACTCTCACTCCTCATATTTTTCTTTGAGCTGAGTGGGGAAAGTGACTGGAAGTGTGAGTTCAGTTCCTCAGGCTGAGCATGTGACTTGGGCCTGAGCAGCTTGAACTGTAAATCTCTGAGTGCTACATGGGCTCTGCAGTGGCTTGGGCGTCAGGGTGAGGGCTTGATGGTGGTGTTAGCACAGCTGGTATTCCATTCAGCTTCACACGTCCATCATTCCTGTCTGGGCTGAAGGAGGGTGGCAGGACAGGAGCACACTACTCTCTGACTGCCATGGGCAACCTGGATGATCAGCTTGCCAGGGAGCCTTTGGGGGCACTCAGAGAAAACCAAGGAGGAATCTTGACAGGTGAAAACATGGGGAAATGATTCTCCAAAGGTTCCCAAGAGCTCAAAGCCTTAGAACTCAAAGTTGGAGTGAAACTGTTTCAGAGATGTTTCAGGACTGTTCTTGAGTTCTTAGAGGGTGAGTCTCAGGTCGGTGTCAGCTTTTGATGGCGTTATAGCACTAGCTCTGATCTAGGCTGAGACCCCTGAAGCCTGCCTCAGCAACAGCATGGAGCCTTGAGCAAATACAGTTAGGAGCCACTTGCTGTTTCCAGGAAAATGCATGGTAAAACAGAGATCCTTCTAATATTATCTAAGACAAATGAGGTACAAAGCAATCTACTCTCCTTCCCCCATCTCCAGAGAATATGGAGAGGTGTTAAATTTTCCTTTAGCCCTCTTTGACAAAACAGGCTTCAAAAAAATTTTTTTTCAGCATACAAAAAATATCCCTCTGACAGTTCAGGTCTGGTCCCAGATTTAGAAGCAGCAACGAAGCATCAGAACTACTGCGGGCTCTTGGCGTATGAACATGATAGCACGAGTGCCTGCATTTGCACACTGAAAGTGGCATTCGGCTATAGCACTTTGATAAGCATGTGAGCCAAGGAAACAATCTCACTCTAGGTACACAGTAAAGAAGTGTAAACCGGGACCTCCAACGTGACTATTGAGCTCCTTATCATCAATTTCTTCTATTCCAGATGATCAACTGAACTCAGAGGAAAAGAAAAAGAGAAAGCAGCGGAGGAACAGGACAACCTTCAACAGCAGCCAGCTGCAGGCTTTGGAGCGTGTCTTTGAGCGGACACACTACCCGGATGCTTTTGTGCGAGAAGACCTCGCCCGCCGGGTGAACCTCACCGAGGCCAGAGTGCAGGTAACCGGAGTATTCCCCTCCTTAGAGGCACATCTCTGAAGACTGTTGAAAAACACAACTTGTAGGTTTCAGACCAGAGCTGATACTAAAAAGAATTATAAATGGACAACATGAGAACAGAATCAGTTTCTAATTGTGTTTCTTTTGGCAGCAGAGTATTTTTAAAAATTGAAGTGAATGCCTTTCAGTAGGGCAGACAAGGCCTTGCTAGAGGTCTCATTCCTCCCAGTGTTTCTCACCCTTCCAGATCCGTGTTATAAACATTGTCCATTGGAGCATTTGACTCCACACACTCCCTCGTCCACATCCCAGCTTTCGACTTGAGCTGTTGGGTGGCCAGAGAGATGAACTCTCTGTCTTCCATCTCAGTTTTCCTCTCCAGACTTTGGGAATATCCAAATCTTCAGGAAATGTATTATAAATACACACAATTATGGACATGGATGGGAGTCAGAAATGAAGACACCAAAGACCTTGCCCTTAGGAACTGCATTAAGAGCACATTCAAATAGATGATGATGTGTTTCTATGAAGTAAAGAAGGGTAAGGGCATGTAAGACAGGGGAAAGAGAATAGCATGTGTTTCTAATATGAATGCCATGAGACAATCAACTACAAGCCAGACATCTAGAAATAATACCACCTGTGATTAGGAATAATAATGATGATAATCATAATAACACTAGTTGAGCCCTTACATGCCAACTAGTGTTTGTAGTTACATAAACTAATCTGTCTAATCCTCGCAACAATTCACTGGGGTGGATAACATTATTCATCTTGCAGATGAGGAAACTGAGACTCAAAGGTTAAAGTAGTTTCCCCAGTGTCACACAGCTAGGAAGTGGCTGAACTAGGATTTGAAGACAGAAATGCAGATTCAGAGTTCATGATTTTAAGCACTACAGTGAATTTTAAATAAAAGAGAGTCTTCTGGCTAAATGCTTTTTCAAGCAGTGCTTTGCTATCTTTGCTGAGAGTCAAGATTTTATTATTTTCCATATTGCCAGTGGTAGGCTGCTCTTTTGATAAAGACGGGTTGTGGGCCAAATCTGTCGTCTTCCCGAATGAGTTATTGTTTGCATATCTGTGTTCAGTCTGGGCTTAAAGGGTTTCTTTCTGCAAATAATAACCCTCTTGATGGGGACTTGAGCTAGACTCGAAGGGTGTGGAGGGTAGGAACTGTATCTAGTACCCTATGCTATGAGAGACATTCGTTGAGGGAGAGGGTCCTAGAGGTCCCTTCAGCCTGAAGAGAGTGTGCAAGAGTTTTCCCCATGGGAAACAGGGACTTCACCTAGAAGTGTTCCCCAGGAGAAAAAAAAAATGTCATTGACAAAAGGGGAAAGTTGCCTGGGCACTGTGGTGCCCCCGAGGATAGGTGAGGAGAAGGCATACGTGAGGATGCGTGTGTTACTGCGTGGCAGTCTCTCAGGGCTCAGATGAGAGTGGTCCACAGGCACAAACTCAGTTCTGCTCTCTCCATCCTGCAGTCCAAAGCAGAACTCGGAGGTCTGCCTTCCCCCATCCTCTTCCCCCATGCTGCTCACCACAGTTCTCCAAACATGTTCTCTGTTTCTACTCTTAAATCCCTTCCTCTCCTTCAAGACCCCATATGTTTTATACCCCAGGCTTGGCCTGCAGTGGCCTAATAAATAATTTTAGGCCAATAACCCACAATTCCTGAAAGTACCATTTTTGCCATGGCAATCTGAATTTCAAATAAGGAAACCTGGACAGGGCAATGCTGGAAATTTTTTTTTTAAATGTGAAAGAACAATTTTGGGTTGAGAGCTATTTTGGCCCCATCACAACAATGAGCAAATGACTTTCTTATATGCGGAAACTATTTTATCTTCCACCTTTTCCATCCTACTACGTTCTAATGTCTTAGAGTTGTGAACATTTCCCACGTGAGCAGGACAGAATTCTCCCTCCGTGACTTTACTCTTCCTCCATGAAGTCTTACCCTTTGCCAGTGTGAACCACTCCCTCTGACTCTGGCCTTCTTTATATTTATGGCTTTTATCGCAACATGACATGTATTATATTGAGTTGTATGTGGGCCAACTTCCCCAACTAGACTGTGAAGGCCTCTTGGATGGAAGCCATATCTTATCATCTTTGCAAAATTCACTTTTTTCCCTCAAATATTTATCGAGCAACTGTTATTCGCTTGGAACTGGTTTTGGTTTGCTGGGCATAAATAATACACTGGCCTCTCTCCTTAAAGATGTTACAGACTGGGGGCAGAGAAGACAGATGTGCATATCATACTATTATCATAGAGTAAGATGATTCCTACACTAAAGGAATGTTCAAGAATTAGTGATAGACCAGAGGAGGGAATGATTAAATCTGCCTGGGGAAAAAGAGAATACGTGAACATTAAGCAGCCATTCTGAGCCAAGTCTCACAACAACCTGTGAGTAGGTATAATTATCTTCATTTGATTGGGGGACAAGGGATCAGAGAAATTAAATAACTATCCAAGGACAAACCTTTAAAGTCATGGAGCCAGTGTTTTTATCCAACTCTGTTAGACTTTAAAGTTATGTTCTTTCCACTACAACATTTCACAAAGAAGGTGATAGTAAAGTTAAATCTTAAAAAACATGTCTTTGGCATGTGGACCAAAGGGAAGAATATCGCAGGCAGAGAGAACATTCAGTGTGAATACACGTAGGTGGGAAAATAACCAAATATATTTGGGAGTCTTAAGCCCAGGTAGGATTGGAAATGATGAAGGGCCAGTGCATGAGATTCAAGTGATACAGGATGTGGCTGACTTGGTGCACAATGAGCTAATTCTCGAACAGTCTTTGTTCTATGGTAAGACATTTTGATTTTAATCTGTGGGTGATGGAGAGTCAGAGGATGATATAAAGCTAAAGCGAAGCCCTAATACAATTATATTTGCATCTAAAATGATAACTCTAAAATGATAACTCTAATAGCAATATGAAGGACACATTAGAAACAAAAGAGGTGAAGCCAGAAAAGATTCTGCCTCTACTGATTTGCACCCCGGTCTTCCATGGTGCACCAATCAGGTGGTATTTTATGTGAATGTTACCAACTAGAACTGTGAAATTGTCCCACTCCACACCATAGGATTTCTTTCTCCCACACCTTGTCATGTGTTTCCATAATTGCACTTAAAATTCTTGTAATTTTTCAAATTTACATGTCTATCTTTTAATAGATTGTGAGCTGCTTATGAGCAGAGAATAAGTCTCACCTCTCCATTCCCGGTATTTAGGCCAGGGTCTAGAACGCAATCGCCATAAAGACTTCTTGAATGAGTAAATGAATGAATAAAATACCACAGCAGTCTGGAAGAGTTGTAGTATCATGAGTCAGATGTTCTTAAGCTCAAAAACTCGGCCATTTATTACTTGTGAGAACTTTAACAGATTACTTAATCTCATTGAAATGGTTTCCTCAACTCTGAAATAGAAATAATAAAACCTAATTGTGGAATTGTCATAATAACTAGAAATAATGTAGGTAATGTGCTTATATAAGTTCCTAGCCCTAATAGCACTTAATAAATGGTAGGTTTATCATTAGCTGTAGTCGATGATATCAGTACTGCCCATTTCCTTGGAACCCTACAATTAAATATACTCCAGCCAACTTCCAATTTTCAGTATCTGCATTTCTGTTTCACAAGTTTCTTTCTAGAACTTCGGGAGACAGGCCAGAAGTGTTGGAACATTTATAATCAATGACTGACAGGAGCCAGTGTACCAATCCACAATTCTCTCACCCCTCCAGTGGGAGGTGTGTGCCCTGCATCAGTCCTTAGAGCCCCTTAAGGACTGAGCTCCCACAGAGGAAGCTGGTTCAGTAGCACAGTTAGAGGTTGCTTTTCTTCTGTTACTTCCTCCCTCTGTTACACCTTGCACCTCCCAGATAAACTATTTGCTTCTTAAATCCTGTCGCAGGGTCTACTTTTGGGAAGATGGAGAATTTTCTTTACATATCCAATAAGTATTATGAAAGCAGTTGAAGTTTTTGCCTTTTGAAGAATTTTGAAAAAACTTTTAAAATGCCATTGTATCTGTGCAGAAGTCTAACGAGATTTTTCTTTTTTTATTACAATTACAACAAGGATTATAATCCATATTTTGCTGTCACATGGGTTAGTCATGGATCCCATCTCCGGTGGCTTGATTATTGGAAGTACCTCATGGTCCTGTTCTAATAGGCTTTGTCCTTAATAGCCCTGGAACATGGCCCACCAGGGAAGGATTATGGCATGTTTTCTGTTGTTCTGGGAAGAATTCCATACTTAGCCTATATCTTCCTTGGGAAGGTATTGCATGATAAAAATCAACCAGGACTTTATTCATGGAACCTCTTCTTTGTTTTTTCTCTCCCTCCTCATGCTCTTCTCTCCTCCTGACAATCTTCCAGGTGTGGTTTCAGAACCGAAGAGCCAAATTCCGCAGGAATGAGAGAGCCATGCTGGCCAATAAAAACGCTTCCCTCCTCAAATCCTACTCAGGAGACGTGACTGCTGTGGAGCAGCCCATCGTACCTCGTCCTGCCCCAAGACCCACTGATTATCTCTCCTGGGGGACGGCCTCTCCGTACAGGTGAATGACTGGCCCACTCTCCCTTGCTCCGCTTCCACATGTTTCTCAGCGGTTGGTCACGTTTAAAGCTGCTTGTGCAGCTGGCTGACATTTCTTACTGGGTTAACCTCTTCAGAGACATTCAACTTGCTGACATCCCCAGATTTTCACAGGAGATTACTAGTTGCCCCAGGAGCAGGGTTTGGGGCAGAAGAGAGAGGGGCAGGCCATCAGCAATCTCCTCTTGGACTCAGGAACTCTTGCAAAGGTTTCAAAGATGGGGAAGAATCTCAAAGAAAAGATCATTAAGCTATGCCCAGAGTCCCTCTTGTAATCATTCTGGAACAAAACTTCACTCCATGTCCAAATCTGATAGATTGGTTTGATTATACACAAGTAGGAATTTAACATGTAAGGCTCTAAGTGTAGGACCAAAGGCAAACTTCACAATAAAACTGATTTTGAATGAAAAGAAAAGAAGTAAGGAAGGGAAAAAAGGAGGAGAGAGACAGAGAGAGAGAGAGAGAGGGAAGGGGAAAAAACCCAAGATCATTCAGATAACTTTCATGGCCATAGTTCTTTGTTAGTAGGTGGGAATGTCTTATGATCCAAGATGCCTTCCTAATCTATTGCTAATTCTTGTCTACTTATCTGAAGTTCTTTGAGGGGTTAGTTTGTGTGTGTGGTTTTTTTTTTAATATATAAAAACAATGTATAATTTACACTAAATTTTTATATTTAAAAGGTGAAAAATTTTAAGGAAGCAAATAACAGAGTATTATTTCAATGGCTTGGAAAGGCTTTAAACCTCCATTTATTATGCTGTCCAGAAAATACAGATTAATGCCAGAGGGAAGCTGAGACACATGTGCCTAATGCATTGTCATCAGTCTAAAGTGTCTTTATTTGAACCTAAACCTGAGTATTCTTAGAAACCAGATCAAGGCTATGTGTTCTCTGGCTGATTGCAGTGGAGGAGGAAGTATTTACAAATTCATTTATTATGCTTCTGTTTACCTTTTTATTGCTAAGTTTAATTAAAAATTTAAAGAGAGGTTTTAAACTAATTATAAGATTATCTCCCAGTTGATGCTGAGCTACTGATGTGAAATGCAACATTAGTGAAATGCAAATACTTTCAAAAGTTGATCACTCTAATCAAAGCAAAAAACCTCATCTAAATATTCTCTCTGTTCCAAATAAGTTCCTTGAAAGAAACACCATAAATGGATTTGAAAATTTCTTTTAAATTCCCCATTGTAAAATTAGCCTGAATTGCTTTGGTCTTAGTACTCTGTGCATAGGAAACTGGAAATTTCTATTGCTCTCAGACATAGTATGCTTTGCTGATTTCAAAAGATTAGTCATATCTGTGTGTCCTATTTAAAATTTAGACTCCTCTCCCATAGGATTTACTAAAAACATATTTTGAAGACCATCGTGAAATCATATATTCTTTAATATTTTAAATAAGTGGAAGACTGCTTTGTTTTCCAGATAAATATTGATAGTTCATAGACTCATTAAATGGCTTGGGAAATGGATGTGGATGAGAGCTTGATGTTTCAAGGTCTCTGGTTTGAATTTGGTCACAACCAGGAAGTTCAGCTCCTTTTTCTTCCTGGATCCTAGTGACGAAGTTTTCATACCAGCTGTAATAACCCAGATGGCTGTCACGTGGTCCTTACCAGTGAGAGGCGGAGGGCAGTACACTGCATGAGCAGGGATGAAATCTTCCCTGAATTAATGGCTAGATTACCTGGACCTCAGTAGAAGTTCAAATCCTGTGCCTGCATTATACATACTATGTATATGGGCATCTAATTGAAATTATTATGCAATTTATGTGTGCTATTTGGGGAAGTGTTCTATTTTACTTTGAATGATTATGTAGAAATACCAGATACACTTTAAAGAACACTCATAATTCTACCATCTTGAGATAATTAGTGTTTATTTTTGCAATTAGAGTTCACTATTTCATATAGTATAGACTTAGTATAAATACTATTTTGTATTCTGCTCCTTTCACTTAAAAATCATATAACCTAGTACTTCTTACTCAATTCATGGTATACTTTTATATCATTTCTCTCTTAGCCACAGAGTTTGTAAAAAATAATTAAAAATTTCATAGAATCTGATTGTTCATATTCTGTATGAAGAATAAATTAATCTCCAGATTTAAGTAGAAAAATGATGGTTTAAGCAGTAATTTAATCAATAGTAATGTTTTTTGACCCAATGTTGACTGAAGTGTTTATATTTTGATTAATTTCTAAAAGTGGCACAAAGCTATTTTGTTTCTTAGGGATTTTTCTGCTATGTTTAGAACCAAAATACATTATGATTTCACATTTTGAAGCTTGGTAGGAAATATAAGTCTTGTTAAGGAAATATAAAAGAAAACCAAGTGATGAAAAGCAAAGGAAATGATAGACCTTTTGTGTTATGGAAAATTAACTTGCTATTTCTGTTGGTACTATTATGTCAAATTAGTTATCTCACATGTGACATTCATTAAAAGGCATTTCTCTTGGTTAATCCTTGGATGCTCCTGTGTGGCAGCTCTGTCCTTGATCTGGTTCCAAAGAACAGACCCAACACTTGCCCAAGTTTAAGACTTCAGCAAGCAGAATTAGAGCCAGGGCTCATGATCCCTGTTTCTGTCCAAAGTATTAGGCCACATAACCATATTTTCATTCAAATTAAATCTTACACGATATTGAAAATAGTAAATAGTATAAGACTAGGAAACTACGTAAACATGCCTGTTTGATTCAGGGTTTGTCTCAGATCTGTGAAGCATGCCTGCAACTGAGGTCCGCATTCTGGGGTGTGCGGGTAACCCCTGGGTTGAGTGAGGCAGCTTGGTCATGCAACCCAGGGACAGTGGAGCAGACAGTTTTGCCAGAGAGGACAGTTTGCTCACTTCCACAGAAAACTGTGGAAGAAGACAGGAGGAAACCAAGACTCAAAGCAGATAGCGTGCATATGGTCAGAATTATGGGATGGGAAACAGCCAACATACTTTTTTCTGGGTGTCTTTTATATCTAGAGTGGTGGCTGTATAATTTATCATCCAAACAGGGACACTTCTGAAGTAAAAGGGGAGTGCTATTAATAATGACACTAGGACAACAGGCATAAACTGGGATTGTCCCTGGCAAACTGAGAACTTATAGGTCACTCTGTTTATAGCATGTCATGACCTCCTTCATTCCCTCGAGGGTGTTAGAGGTGATGATATCAGGTAGGCAACTGAGTCACCAGAAGGAACAAAGCATTCCTTAACAGGACACTACTGTCCTGGCAGGTGTCTTCTTTATCTACCCCTAGACAGTTGAAAGAAGCTTGTCTTTGGCACACATGCTCACTGCTTAGCTAAGAACTGTTTCCTTATGCAAATGAAAGCACACACAAGCACTAGAGTCATTTAAGACTCATTATCTTGTACTGCTCTGCCTCTCGGGTAGCAGTGGTTTACCAAGTCCTGGACTTTTGACTGTTGTTTTAGATGAGGTAGTCAAGAAACCTTTCTGCAGAGACATCCCTTCCTATGAAAGATAGATAAAGAATGGCCTAGCTCTGCAGTGTTGGTCTGGAGTGCCATTTCCAGAGGGAGGGCTGGGCTTCAAAGAAAACTAATGACAAGTGAAAGAGAGGCCAGCGATCCTTATCCACAATTTCCCTCCCCCCACCTTCTCCTCCTCCTCCCCTCATTTGATCGTGGTCACGGTGCTGCCTGACATCTGCTGAACGCATTTGGCTCATTTCTCCCTTTCACACTTTCAAAAATAGATCCTCGTCCCTCCCAAGATGTTGTTTACACGAGGGGCTTCATAACGGATTCTAACGGAAGACACTGAAAAGGTAACTTGTCAGAGGGGGAAGAGGGCGGCTGCTGGGGGTAGGGTTTCAATGGGAATTAAGTATATTCAAGAAAGTGGGGCTTAACAGTCCTAGAAATGAAAGCAGTGAGGTCCTCAAGTGGGGAACACCATTGGAAACCAAAATTGTAAGAAAATACGTCCATAGAGTTAGGAGTAGTCTGATAGCCTAGAGCAGGGCTCTGCAAAGATTACTGGGCATATGAATCACCGTGAATCACGGTACGATGCAGAATGAGATTCAGTAAGTCTGGGGCAGGACCTGGGAAATGTACCTCTAACATGCTCCCATGTGATGCCCATGCTGTTGACACTTGGTACATACCTTGAATAGTGAGGTTTTAGAGGAGATGGGACAGAGGTCAGAAGAACTATGTTCTTGTCCTGGCTCTTGCTGTTCTTCAGGCCAGTTGGGTCGTGAATCTCTTATGTAACCTTGTATCTAAGCTTGAGCTAGTAGTAGTTTCCCTATTATATATCACACACGGGCGTTTGGAACCTACGGTTAAGCAATGTGCATTTCAAAGAGAGAAACAAAAATCATTGAGACAACAGAAAGATGCAAGTCTTCATATATAAAACATTTCTAGAAAGAAATGTTTAAAATGGTGGAAGCATCACTGAACATGCAGTGCAAACTGAAGGCTTAGTAATGAAATATGGCCCAAATGTGTCCACTTTAAGAGCTAAATGTACATTTAAAAAAATCAACTTCTTAGTTTTAAAAACAGAAGTTGGAAATGATTATTTAAATCACAAAAAAGATCACTTCCAAAAGGATTTATCGGGTCTCTCTTTAAAACTAAAATTTCCCTAGGAAAACTCATATTGAATTTTCTTAGATGAAGCAAGTATACCCCTGCTGTTCTTGCATTGACAAAAGAACAAACCAAAGAGATGATCTCCAACCTCTACACGTCACAGAGTCATGAAAACCTCAAGCTCTACAGCCTTTCAAAAAATCCCAAGCTGGGAAGCCTTAGGATCTCAGGAGGACACATAGACTTCTTGGGCTGACAGATCTGCCTTTGGGGTGAAATTTTCCATAGCTTGTCATCATTTGTCCCAAAGGGCCAAATAGAAAACAAAGTTAGAGTTGAAAACTGAGTCAGTCAGGTAGTATTGTTCCCCCAGCTCTCCTCAATTGTTTAGTGATTTGTGGGATTTACACTCTGGGTGATTAGAAAGCAGAGGGGGAGACGGTCATAAGTTTCCTGGCTTTAAAACCATACCATGTATAGTATTTTCCATACTTCCTTGGTGTTTGGCAGTCATTTTAACACACTATCCCTCACGACAACCTCTCAAGGTAGGTTGAAATTATCAAAAATGATTTGTCCCCAGTGAAAACAGAACTCTAACCCTGCTGGTGGTTAGCATTCTGCTGTCTGTGGCTGGGCTCCATCTGTTAGGAATCTCCAAATAAGGAGAGGGAAAAATTTCAAGCTTACTTAAATGTGTCAGCTCTGTGCAAGTCCCAGAGCAGATTTGCTGAATCAACAGATAGGATACAAGTATTTCTTTTTCATCTCTAATTCCTCAATGCCCTGTACACAGCAATGTCGTTTCTTGGTCACAGACACACAGAATTTTACATTCTTCAAAACTAAATAGAAATATTGCTTTGGCCAAACCCTATAAGCCCAGTCTTAGTACTCATCTCATGTCTGCATCCTGTTAGAGGAATAGGCAGAAGGCAAGACCAATGGACAGGATCTCTACTTGTTGGAAAGCAGGCTCTGGCGTTATCATGTGCTTAATAAATTTTACCTAGTTTCAACCTCATCTTTTTAGCCCAGGAAGCTTAATCCTGTTTAGGAAGGAGAGGTCATTTTACATGGTGCGAATGGCCCCATTAATTTGGTTGAAAACAGCTTATTAACCTCATTGGTTTCTGTCTTGTGAGAAAACATTTCAGGGTTCTCGTTCTTTTCCTAACACAGAGCTTTAGAAGTTTTGGTGACATGGAAAATTACTGGTATGTCAAAGGACTGGTCCCTATTTGCCTAAATGGTAGTTTTAGTTTAAGTTGAGAAACTAGATTCATGTCAAACTACTGGAGGGAAAACATACTCATTTTCTTTAGTGTGTGCACACAATATCACTTTAGCCTCTACCTATAAAGTTATGTACTCTAAATGTTTGTTTAGAGGCTGTGAATTAAGATGGTCTCTGTTCTTTTATCCTATTTCTTATGGCTATGCGATGCTGAAATAAGTTAGACCGATTTTTGAAAGTTTATAGCTTTCCTAAACGTTTATAGAGTGAAAATCTTATCACTTATCAAGTGTATAGGATATTGCAAAACTCATTCATTAATATCAACTGCTTTTTTATTCTCACATCCCTCTAACTTAAGAGCTACATATAAGTCATTGTCATGGTCTCACTAACACAGTGGTGTCCTTAGAACAACACCACAGTACAATTAGACAAGGGTGCTGTTCTCAACTCTGCAAACACAGGTGGCTATTTAAGGAAAAATGTCTCAGTGAAAATCCAATCTCCTGTGTAAAATATAACTCTAATTTCATTAATTTGGTTTTGAGATGGGAAGTGGATCAACATTCATCTCATCTGGGTTATTAACATCTGGCCTGCGTTAGAGAATCTCAGTATTTCCAAGATATGTATTACCATACTAAGTCTTCAGACTAGAAAACCAGATGATACTAGCAAATTATGAAGTAACTGCAGCAAAATGGTTATATAATAGATAAAATTGAAATCGCAAATACAGTAGACATTTCTAGAAAACAGTAACAGCATCTTCAGTAAACTAATTCTCCATGGTTCTAATTCCCTTTGTCTGCTAAGGAAAGTGGCCACACCTTTGATCATCACAAAAAGAGAGAATCTCTATTAAATAGGACTTTGCTTGTCCAGAATCTCAAAGGATGGAAAACATATCCCCCAAGAAATTGGGCCAAATGCGTAAAAGCACAATACTCCATGACAATCTACAGTTTGCCATCAGAGAATTTTTTTTTTCTTTCTGCTCTCTCATGAAGTTTTAGCCTCCTGTTTTCAGAAGCCATTTAATTTTATTCTCAGTACTTAAATAATACAGATAACTCAAAATCTCAGCTTCTCTCCTATGCATTTAAAATTGTACTATGTACCATCTTCAGGACTTAATTCTCTCACAGAAATCTGGCCGAGAAAGGCTGATTTGGTTGATGTCATAATCTATAACTCAGGTACATTTCCCAAATCCAATTATCTTTTTCTTAGCTACTTAGATCTTTTATTTCTTTGAAATCTTAGATTTCAGTATATCCTAGAAATTTCTTGAGTATGGGATTTATGGATTTGCATATATTTCTGGTAGGGTCTTGAATGGAAGCATGTAATTCATACAGAACTTAAATGATAATATGTATATGGGTTTTGAAAATAAATGAGACTTCTTGGTATATTGTAACAAAGAAAAAAACTTGTCCCATTTTAACAGGTTGTTCTGATTATTTATCTCACTCCTAATTGAAACCTACATGAATTGGGACTCCTTCTATCTTTGTCTTTTGGTAGACAGTAGTAGAAGTAATAGTCTATTCTATAAGTCTAACCTGCAGCAAAATTTTTTCACTTTTTACTGTTAAAAGCTATTTATGGTGGATTAAGAATATGCAATCATCAGTCTTGCTTTTGTCATGTCCCTTTTGATTTTGCACATTCGATTAAGATAGCAAAATTAACGGGAAGGACTGGTTCCTTAAAATAAAAGCATGTTGGTAAAATATTTTTAGAAATCATCACTCACAGCAGGATGACAGAGATCACTGATATTGAGCAGGAATCTGTTTAATCATACAATATCTAGATATTTGTCAGTTACTTATCTATTCATTAAATACTTTCTTGAATGCCAAATATGTGCTAGACATGGTGCTAGTTCTACCTGGGGACACGGTGGTGAATAAGGCAGATGTGGTATCTCATCTATGGGGCTTATAGTATGAGGAATTAAAATAAGTCCTAAAAGGAAAAGTACAGGGTGCTATAGATAAATCTAACTTTGTGTAGACAGTTAAGATCATGCACCCAGAAATGAGTAAGAGTGAAACACACAACAATGAAATAGAAGAGTGTAGGGTTATTTTGGAACCCTTCTGAGTCTTCTGCCTGCCATAGGACACAACCATAGACACTCACACTCACACACATACCAGTGTTATAAGGGTCTTAAATTAAGGATTACATTTCTGGAAAGACCTAATTATACTTTTTAACCCAATTTTCCTGGGTTAATTGCTAGCAACTGAGCTGAAATAGGCTATTGTGAGTCTTGACTATAAGTTTTGACTGTAAATCTTGACTATGTGGTGTCCCAAATAAGTATTAATGATACAGTCTCTCTATT
The DNA here is from genome assembly GCF_949752795.1 of Hyperoodon ampullatus. Lineage (NCBI taxonomy): Eukaryota > Metazoa > Chordata > Mammalia > Artiodactyla > Ziphiidae > Hyperoodon > Hyperoodon ampullatus. The sequence continues at coordinate 169,897,296 of NC_136915.1, read as the reverse complement.
TGTAGAGTAGCTTTAGTTTTTTCTTTCTGGTCTGTCACTTGATCCCCAGAACCACAAACTCCTGTGCGGCTGACAAAATTGCACAGGAATGCAGGCACCAGAAGAGCACATGTCATTCCATTTATAAGTCTATCTCATTCCAGCCCTCAGTTGAAAGGTATTTTGCTAATCTTAGAAACAACTAGGAACATTTTCATTGAATTTAAATGAGTTCCCTTATAGCTGTTTAGTATCAAGTAATGGATAATTTGCATCCAAGTCTAAGAAACCTTTACTTTTCCTTTAAAAGAAATTCATGGATACAATTAATAGAAAACCACCAATTACAAATTTCTGCCCAGCGGTATTCCTAGGTCTTAATTACAGTCTCTGACAATGAAAAACAACTCAGGGTTTTTCTCAGTAATAAGAACAGTCAGAAACAGTTACCTCTGAGGTCAGGAATACTGAAACTGGAGCATTTGCTAGTTTATCTAAGAGATTTAAACATTTCCAAAATAACTGACCCAAAAGACAGTGTAAGCTGCTCAAGTACTTTTGAGTAAGTTATAAAATAAAGGACAATTGGAATGGAAACCTCTTGATTTGGCAGTGCTTGGTACTATCAACCAGTGGATCAACAAAGGCAGAGAAGTCATCTTAGATTATTTAACTGGTTCTCCAAGTACGCTATTTAATATGGTATTCAGTGATTATCTAAAATATGTTAGGATTAATGTCAGCTACCTAGAATGAGGAATGAAAAATGCCCCTTAGTTTCTTTGCAAATGCCTCCTTCTCTTCCTCCTCACTCCCACAAGCTGGTGATGTAGGCAGGACAAGATTAAACACTGTTTTAACTGGTCAACTGATGAAACACCTGTTATCCACCATAAGCAGCTTTCTTCTCTCACCCCAGAAATAAATCATTACTCACTGTATCCAACACAGAAAATACTTTTCCCCTCATCTTGTTCCATGCTCCACTGTTTTTCCCTGCCCTTCAAAACACTGCCACCCTTTTCCAAGGGCCTTAGACTAATGGAATCTGGGGCTGTAAGGGACCTCAGAGGTCATGTAGTCCAACCCACCTGCCCCTACCTGCCCCCATCCTGAGACTTGTACCCATCTGGGGCAGACTTGCAGCTTTATGAAACTAATGCCTGTTATTCTCCCTGCTCTCTCCTTTGTCCCTACAGCGCCATGGCTACTTATTCTGCCACATGTGCCAACAATAGCCCTGCACAGGGCATCAACATGGCCAACAGCATTGCCAACCTGAGACTGAAGGCCAAGGAATATAGTTTACAGAGGAACCAGGTGCCAACAGTCAACTGAGGAAAAAAATAATTAAACAGGCCTAAGAAGAAATCAAAAACCATAAGACACCTATCCTGCTCTGTCATTTCTACATCTGCTGGAAAAAAATAAAAACAAACAAACAAACAAACAAACAGAACTAAACTATTGGGACCATGGCAGAGAAAAGCAGGAGAGGAGCAAAATGAAAATTAGTTAACAAATGTTCCTCCTCCCTCTGGGATACCACCACCACTTGTTTCTGTGTGTGTTAATTTTGTTTTTCCTTCTATTCATATGCTTTGCTTGATATACTCTGAGCTTCTTCAGTTAAGTTCAGCCCACCCACCCCCATGATTGTATGGGTTTTAAAAGAATCTACAGCAGCCAAAGAAACCATATATGTATATATATTCAGAATAATTGCCTATAGTCTCCTCATTGACCTACCTGTTTGAACCTCAGTGTCTTACACTATCCTTCTTCCTAGTTCTCTGTACAGAAGCTCTAGGAACTTCTGAAAAGCCAAAGTCTTTCTAAAGAATCTGTGCCAGACATAATTCCCTTTATCATTGTCTCCATCTCTGTTGGTCATGGTAAGCTTGTTCCATCAGCTACTGGAAAGAAAAAGCAATTGTATACAACATCTGGTCACTGGCCTGTCTGATCCAGTGTGATTGGCTATGTCTGGCTAATTCTAAGTTCTAGATCTAAGCTCTAGATTTAAGCTCTAAACTATAGAGGATAATATTACCATCACTACCACCCCTCACCCCATCCAATCAATCAGCCATCCTAAGTTAAAGATATTTGTTTTTTCTTGAATGATTTGCTGTCATAGGCTATTTGATAGAAGACATATTTTTCACTTGAGAGAGGGAGAAACATTTCTCTAGGAAAACAAAGACTAAGTTGTGAAAGGCATGGCCTATATCTCTTTGGTGCCTTAAGGGTAGTCAGATGCACACTTATATATATACTGTATATATTTATATATTATATATATATAAAATATTCTTGCAAGCTTGAGTTTGCAGTTTCTCAAACACTACAAAGAGCAAATTTCACACCATCACCAGTGTCTTTATTTCTACAGTGATAAGACTTTTTATTAGGGATCTCATTTCCTTTCTTTCTCTACACAAAATTCTCATTACGGCCACAGAGCAATTGATAGGGCGGCTATTTGAAAACAGGTCTAATTTTCACATTAGGGTTTTAAATAAATTAGAAACTATTTGAGGCTATGAAAATGTCCTTGAGTTTGGCACCTGAACTCTGGTGGAATGCTGATACATTCTGATCTATCACGGGAATTACACTTAGAAGAGGGAAAGCCGTTTCGTCATCTGTCCTTTTTCCACTCAACAGAAATCTGAAACATACGTCTTTAAGTGGATTACTTAAAGGTTTATCTAAATTCTAAAAATTTAAAAGTCAATTGTGGGCTATTTTTATCTTCTAATATATTGAAATAAAGTTTTGTGTCTAGGGCTGGGAGCCAGGACTGACCTTTTCTTTGTTTCTTTCCCTTTGTTTCCACCCGTGCTTTTGTAATTTGTCAGGTAAACTTGACCAAACCATGTTACCATGCTGTGCCTTGGTTTACCTTTTTTTGTAAAATGGGTTTAACAATACCTACCTCACAGGGGTGTTGTGAGGCTCTCATCATTTGCTTCTTCATTCTTTCCTGTATTCTCTGTATGTCCAGCGCTTTGTAGCCATGGGAGGAAAGGGAATATAAAAGTATACCATGTTAATAGAAGGCTGCTGTACCCAGAAGCCTTGTTTTCTAGCAAGGAAATGCTACCTTGCTGTAAATACTTATAACCTTGTATTTGGAAAGGAGAAATAGGCTTATATTTGCAGACCTCTCAAAAAATCACATCATTTGACCAAAGAATAATTTAAGACACACAGAACAGACATATCTTTGACTTATGTTTTCATCCTGACCAACTTGGATTTCTAATAATTTTTATCAGTAATTTGAAAAGGTTTAGATTGATTTTGGTCAAATATGCCAACTCTGAGTGACAGGCAAGGGTTTGGGATTTAAGATGCACTTTCAGTACAGATTTGTTATTTTCCCTGGCATATCAGATTAAGCTAATGGCGGTATTTTTTCAGTCAAACAGCCACCAATCTGAAAATGTATTTCCTATGTTGATTTTGAACTTCTTTTATTAAGAAAGAAGCCCATCTTACGCATTTTGCTTTCATCAGCTGATTCCCTCTTCTTTTAACATACTATTAAAACATTTCTTACTGAATGGTTTATGTAGGCTGGCTGAACAACACACATTACTTGCTTCCTAAAGTATTCTTCAACTAATTCTTTTGTCCCACTAGTTGCTGCAGATTATCAAGTTTCAAAGGAACAGTGTATCCTAACAGATTAAAACATTCTTTGTGAAATGAGTGCAGTCCAAGAAATTGGTGAACTTTTGGAGTTTGGGGAGAACAGCTAAAAGAGGATTTGGGTTATATAGTGCAGGGAAGAGATATCATAGGTGAAAAGATTTTGCTAAAAAGGGGGAAATCTTAGAAGAGGGAGTAAAGAGATAGAGGATCATGTAAAACAAGGTCATTTGAAACTTGCATCCTGATATTCATTTCCAGTGGTGAAGAGAAAAGCCTGAACCCATAACCCCAGTGCTGGATGAAATTAGGCAATTTTACCCAACACCTGGGCAAGTGCTGTCCAGGAATATCATAGAGTAACCAATGCCGTCCGCCACAGGAGCTTTTATTGCTAGTGAATCAATACCACAGACATCTATTATGTAAGCATCTGATGGAGAAATGTACACAGGGTACAAGCACTCAATTTTGTTCATTCATTATTGATTTAAAAAATAGAAGTTTGATATGTGATTTGGAGAAGTAGCCTTCCGGCTCCTAAACCAGGTGTCAACAGAGGGCCTCAGGGACACAAAATTCAAAGGCATATCCCTATTCCTTATCATCTATACCCAGATAACAGATGAATACATACAAACTATCTGTCTGTGTCCCCAGTCCCCCCACACACACACAAACAAGGCGCTGATTTGTAGGGTACTTGGCAGGTTAAATCAAGCAGGAAGAAGTGACCGGATAAAAAAGGGAATGACATTTAGGGTATAAAGATCTCATAAGAAATGTAATATGTAAATTATATCTTGCTTTATGATGTAAAATATACATTGTTTGCGCTAGAATAGAAATGATTCCTTTTCAATAAAAAGAAAGAAGGATACTACTATGCTGAGTCTGCTGGTTCTTTTCTCTTTGACCTTCAAAAACACATCTGCTAAGATCTAAGATTGCACTCAGAAAAGAGTGAAGGTAAGAGGGATTTACGAACAAGAGAACTTTTATCAGAGTGTAATAATATTTTCTAAAAAAGGGAAATAATCTATTCTCACAAAGACAAATGGTGGGAGAAAGGGGACTTTTTTAGTATAATGGATAAGTGTAAAGTGGATCTTTTAGGAGAGTTTTGCTATTTTTCATCCACATCTTTAATATCCACAATAACAGATATCATTAGACAAAACAGGTTTTATATAAAGCACAGCCCTTTCTTTTAGAAAAAAGAAGTAACAGTAAAATTTCTTAAGCACCTATTGGAGGCGTGATAGAAAAACTAAATAGGAGTCGAGTTTTTTCATACAAATTAAAATCTGATTTAAAAGGCAACTACAGCATGAACAAATTTATGCAGTAGTTCAAGACAATAAATTAATGTGTCAAAGAAATAGAGCAGATGGGAGTACAGAAGAAGAAGCAAGAAAACACTGCAAACTGGAATGGGAGAGGGTTTCACGGAGGAACTGGGACTTGAGTTTCATCAGCAAGGATTTGGGCAGGAGAAGGGAAAGTGATGGCTTTCAGGTAGGGGGAGTGGTATGCATAAGAAAGGATGAAGGCAGGGATACGGGAATGAGGAATTTGTTCCAGGAGCAGGGCAAGATGGGCCTAGATGGGATGGAGAGTTTATTTTCAAGTGGAGTAGTGGAAAACACTGAAGATTGAAGCTGAGTCTTCATCTTGCAAGGTATTATGTGTCAGACAAAGGAGTGTGGACTTTTCCTCAGGCCATAGAGATTCATTGAAAGTTATAAAGCAGGAAAAAGAAATGCCATGCAAAAAATACTTCTTTAGCAGGATTGTTGTGGTAAAAGAATAAAGGTAAACTAGCACAGAACAGAAACTGGAAGCAGAACAGAGAGAAGGGGAACAAAAACCAAAGGATGAAGAGGAAATATCTTGCAAGGAAAGAATCAACAGGACTTTATGATGGGAGAAAGAGAATGGACAAATCAAAGACAACCCTGATTTGAAACCTGGGGACTAGGGGGATGAATCACTGACAAAACTGACAAAAATCAACAAAAATGGGAGAGACCCAATTACAGAAGAAGATAATTGCAGTTTTAGATGTATTATATTGTACCATTTGAAAACTGAAATGTAGGGACTTCCCTGGCAGTCCAGTGGTTAAGACTCCACGCTTTCACTGCAAGGGGCATGGGTTTGGTCCCTACTCAGGGAACTAAGATTCCACATGCTAGTGGCATGGCCAAAAATACAAAACAAAAAACTGAAATATAAGTGTCCAGTAAGTGAAGAAGTGGGGCTTGGAACCAAGGTCAAGGATGATAGAAGTTTGGGATTCATCTTTAAGGAGGAGACACCTTGAGGTACAAGTGTGAATAAGTTCTTCGAGAAGAGAAAGCGTCATTGTGACTCAAATAAATATTTTAATAAGTGGCTTTTGGAAGTAGTGTAGCCCAGGGAGAAAGACAGGACTTTGAAGAACATCTCCAATTAGGGAGAGAGTTACTGAAAGCAATTTACAAGGAGCTTTTTGAGAAATAGGAGAGAGGTCAGCTTGTTTGTTAAGGAAAGAGAAGTTTTCAAAAAGAAGGGAATGCTTAATATACTCAAATGCTGTAGAGCAGACCAGCTAACTGGGGGTGGGGAAAAGGCCATTGGATTAGTGATTTTCTAGAGTACAGTGTACTAGAGTGCTGAAAGAAGAAGGTACATTTTGGCAAGTTATGGTAAGAAGAAGTGCTTTAAAAAATGGAAGCAGTGGCTATAGACCACTTGCTTGAGACTTTTGGCATTGAAAGTGTATTAATAAGGGTCCTTTCAGTGGCAGGTGGCAGAAATCTATCGCACTAGTTCAAATTACAAAGAGCTTTACTTAAAGGACACTAGGGTTGCCCACTGAACCCAGAAAAATACTGCTGGAGCCAGAGTAGCCCTTGGGATCCCAGACACCGGAATGATGTCCATACCCTTAGACCTGGCAAAGTCCACACACCCTGCCTTGGGTCTCACTAGCACTCCTCTGACTGTGCAAATAGTCTATGGGGCCAGATGGATGTGCCCACTTGGAATCTGCAACATTCATTGTAGACCATCCTTCAGGCACTTGGGATTTGGAATTTCCTGTCAGAATGATCTGGAACCTGCTTTCAGGGTTTCCATAGGTCTCTTTTCCTGGGACCACTGTTTTTGGGGGATGGGGTTTGTAGATTGTCCTAGGATATGTGTGCTGCAGTTGCCACCTGTGTGCGCATGTCCACTTTTGGTGTGGGATGGGGCTGAGGTGAGAAGGGAAGTGGGTAGGCCACAGGCTGGGGGCTAGGTCCTGGCCCTTCCCTACACTGCCATGCTCTGAAAGAAATTACAAAGCAAACAGTCTGAGAATTCTGGATGTGAACCTGGCTTTTCTGTCATTATGGAGGGATTCATTAATGGAGGAGAGTGGAACATAACTGTTTAGCAGTTTGTTAGCCTGATTTATAATATAAGTGTGTGGATGTAAATATGCAGACCTTCATTTGTACTCCTGCCTGGGTATGGCTCTAGCATCCCCATGGATGAGAGACCTGGCTTGGCTGCCTTTTGATTTAATTTCTGGAGACTCCATTAACTAGAAATCAGTGCCAGAAAGCTTTCTGAGTCATAAATTTTGAATCTGAACCCGTCCTGACCCCGCTTTTCTTTTTCTCTTAGAAATAGGACTCAGAGTTCTGTGCATCTGTAGGACTTCAGCTTGAAGGCTTCTTTCAAATCTTCCTTGGGACAGGGTGACAGGAGAGTTTTGAACAGAGCTAATCTGCGCCCTATGAACCAACATCCCAATTTATTGTGATTTACATGGGTTGGGGTTTGATACCTTACATCAGGTCTATGGGGAGAGAGAACAGCAGAGAGCTTTGAGAAGGGAGATTTCAGTTATTGCTTTAGCTCCTCTTAAGCCCATGTACTTTCCACTGTGTTTCAAACTTCCTGACTTTGCTTAAAAAGGGGAAATTTCTGTTACAGTTCACAGAGTTTGCTATGGTCTGACCCTCGGGAGTCTTGGAGATCTGGCAATGGGTTGAGATCCTCTTGGTTGCACAGAATACCTCAGGTCATGTAGTTCTAGATTTGAGGGCCTCTAATAAATGACACTCCTCTTTTACTTACCGATTTCTATATTGTTAGGTACATTTCTGTTGCAAGTGGCAGAAACCCAACTGAAATTAGTTTGAGGCAATTTAACTAGGGTGTTTATTAGATGGATGGGAGGTAGGCCAGAGGAAGAAAAGAGGAGCCATGGGAATCAGGGTAGCTCTGAGAAGCTCAGCTACCAGGAGACTTGACATCACCAGAACCCTCTGTCTCTCATCACTGCAGGCAAATTTTCTCCATGGAGTAAGGAAAGTGACTGCTGGCAGAGGCAGACTTAGATCCCTTCAGCCTTATCAGAAAGATCTGAGAAACCAGCTCCTGTTATAAATATCCTGGGAGACGACTTTAATGTCCTGGCTTGGTTTATGCACACTCATGGCCCAGTCATTGTGCCCTGGGGGTGGAAGTGTACTGAGCCTCCAGACCAGGGGTGTCTGCCTTTTTCAGGCACCACTTGAGCACCAGTGCTCCTCTTGTCCTCACTTCTACCTCTAGTCACTACTGAAACACTCAGTCCCCAGCATATTTCCAGAGTCTTGTAGACAGAACATAAACTAAACCAAGGTATAAATGCTCCCCACTTTCATTTTCAGGCATACAGTTATTGGACATCAGTCCCCATAGCAGTGGTGGCCACCTTGATAATGGATCCTTGTGTTGGTTTCCCTTTTTTCCTTTTTATTCCCTAAGCCCTTCAATCCTGCTCCCTGGGAACATTCTCCAAATAAACTACCTGCATGTCAGCCATTACCTCCATCTGTGCTTTTTGGGGGATGGGGTGGGGGGAGGGCTCTGACTAATACGAAGCTCTATTCTCTTTTGCTAGGGGCATCCTCCCAAAAATCTATATGGATTGAGTATTGGGGACCTGTTGTTACCAGATGAAAGAGAAGGAAATGAAATGTAGGCAGATAAAAATAACACAGGCAGGTTGTCCCGAGCAAGGAAGGAGAGAGAAACATTTTTGACTGTAAATTCCTTTCCATCTCAATTGGTATTAACTCTTCCTTCTCACTAATGTTGACAAATGTTTGCTGCAAATACTTCAGTTAAAATCATACCAATTCCTTTCCTCATTCTTGTAGAAGACGCAGCTAGCATTTCAACAAAGTCCATTTACTCTTCTTTCTGTGCACATGGGTAGGTCTCATCCCCCAGCATCCCTTGCAGTAAGGTGTGGTCTTGTGACTAATTTTCAGACAACGGAATGAGAGAAGTGGTATTTGACAACTTCAGTCCTGGCTTATAGCTCCCATCTATGCTATCCCTTGCTCTTCTTCCCTCTGGCTGCCTGATATGACAGCCTCTGATCAACATTGGGAACTACAGTTTAAGGATGGTAAAGCAACAGTCAACCTGGGACTTGGAAAAGTGACTTCAGGAAGCAACACTGCAACTCTTGCTGACCTGGAAACATTCTGGAGTGTTATATGGTGGGGAAATAAAGTTGTGTTCTGCCAATCCATTACATGACAAGGTCTGTTTGTTAACTGCAACTCAGCCCAACCTAATACCTCCTCCCCCTTTCTCCTCCCTTTCCATTCTTCCTTCCTTCAATATCACATGGATTTCAAGATCCTTGTAACTCACTGACTTACTGTTTTCCATGAGCACACATTCTTATACTCCCATACTGGACATTTGAATATTGTAATATATAGGTTTATAGCATCTTGTGCCCTTTGGATAATACCTAATTAATTGAATATTGTAGTAAATGAGTACACTAAATATCAATTTCAATAAATTAGTGCCGGACACTCTGGAGTTCCTGGAAAATATCTCAAAATGTTATTCTAGTTATAAAAAGGCAGCATTCTTGAAAGTAAGATAGCCAGGTCATCTACAAATTGAAGACATCTGAAAACTATTTCTTAGAGTCACATATTTATTTGCTTAGTGTCACTCAGTTACTCAGAGGTAAAATAAGGCTAGCAATCTTGGACAGCTAGAGAAACTCACACATGTGCACAGAAAGATGTGAACAGAAATGTCCATTATAGCATGGTTTGCAATAATAAAATATTGGAAACAAATAAAATGTCCATCAAAGAGAGAATAAACAAACTGTGATATATTCAGACAATGGAATATTATTCAGAAATAAAAAATGAATAAATAAGAAATGGCTACACGTATCTACTTGGGGACCTCTCAGAAACATAACTTTGAGAAGAAAAAATAAAAGTTGCAGAAGGATATATGACACTTTATATAAAGTTTAAAAATGCACACTAAAATCATATATTGTTTATAAACATAGATGTATGTGGTAAAAATACACATACATATAAATAAATAAAAAGATGAAATGAAAAACAATTTCAGAATACTATTTCAGAAGAGGCAATTTCTGAGTAAGGAGGTAAGGCATAGGATTGGAAGGGGCACACTGGGTGCTTCAAGTAAATCAGAACTACTTCATTTCTTAAAAAATATGAAGGTGTCTGCTCTTCTGGTGAGATGGGGCCGGGAGACGCTCTGCTCACCTTCTTGCCTGGGTTGGCATTCAGGCTCTAGGGCCGACAGAAAATCTCGTTTGAGGGTCCCACTGAGTTCCCTGGTCAGAGTGCTGTAGCTGAGGAGAGCGGCTCCTTGGGAATACTGCTCAGGCACTGCAGAAAACCTTCTTGGAATCTGACATGTTATCACTTTGGGACCATTGGCCTGCTGCTCCTGACTTGGCCACATGAAGGCTCAGACTGTCCCAGTCTCTGAACTGAAGAGAACCAACCCTATTAGCATATCTCTCACCACCATGAATGCAAGGTATTTCAATGAAGACTATCAGGAGGACATCTACAAATCCTAGACTGGCATGTACAAGTTCTGAGGAATGGTAGAATAACCCAATGTATCTGGGTGACATTTGGAGACAGCTGGGACAGAGCTACAACAGGGCAATGGCTGACACCTAAATCATAGCCCACCTTCTCCAGCCATGTGGCTGACAGGGTCTTGGTGCTCTGTCCGGCTGTCAGGCCTGAGCCTCTGAGGTGAGCCAAATTCAGGACATTATCCACAACAGACCTCGAGCCCCACATAATATCAATGGGCGAGAGTTCTCCCAGAGATCTCTGTCTCAACACTAATACCCAGCTCCACTCAATGACGAGCAAGCTCCAGTGCTGGACACCCCATGCCAAACAACTAGCCAGACAGGAACACAAACCCACCCATTAGCAGAGAGGCTGCCTAAAATCATACTAAGTTCATAGACACCCCAAAACACACCACAAGAAGTGGTCTTGCCCACCAGAAAGACAAGATCCAGCTTCATCCACGAGAACACAGGCACCAGTACCCTCGACCAGGAAGCCTACAAAACCCACCGAACCAAACTTACCCACTGGGGGCAAACACCAAAAACAACGGGAGCTACGAACCAGCACCCAGCAAAAAGGAGACGCCAAACACAGTAAGTTAAGCAAAATGAGAAGACAGAGAAATACACAGCAGATGAAGGAACAAGGAAAAACCCACCAGACAAAACAAATGAAGAGGAAATAGGTAGTCTACCTGAAAAAGAATTCAGAGTAATGATAGCAAAGATAATCCCAAATCTTGGAAATAGAATGGAGAAAATAAAAGAAACATTTAACAAGGACCAAGAAGAACTAAAGTGCAAACAAACAATGATGAACAACACAATAAACAAAATTAAAAATTCTCTAGAAGGAAGCAATAGCAGAATAACTGAGGCAGAAGAATGGATAAGTGACCTAGAAGATAAAATAATAGAAATAACTACCACAGAGCAGAATAAAGAAAAAAGAATGAAAAGAATTGAGGACAGCCTCAGAAACCCCTGGGACAACATTAAACACACCAACATTCAAATTATAGGGGTTCCAGGAGAAGAAGAGAAAAAGAAAGGGACAGAGAAAATAGTTGAAGAGATTATACTTGAAAACTTCTTTAATATGGGAAAAGAAATAGTCATTCAAGTCTAGAAAGGACAGAAGGTCCCATACAGGATATATCCAAGGAGAAACACACAAAGACACATATTAATCAAACTATGAAAAATAAAATAAGAAGAAAAAACATTAAAAGCAGCAAGGGAAAAATAACATACAAGGGAATCCCCATAAGGTTAACAGCTGATCTTTCAGCATAAACTCTGCAAGCCAGAAGAGAGTGGTAAGACATATTTAAAGTGATGAAAGGGAAAAATCTACAACCAAGATTACCCTACCCAGCAATGATCTCATTCAGATTCGATGGAGAAATTACAATTTTTAGACAAGCCAAAGCTAAGAGAATTCAGCACCACCAAACCAGGTTTACAACAAATGCTAAAGGAACTTCTCTAGGCAGGAAACACAAGACAAGGAAAAGACCTACAATAACAAACACAAAACAATTAAGAAAATGGTAATAGGAACATACATATCGATAATTACATTAAATGTAAATAGATTAAATGCTCCAACCACAACACATAGCCTGGCTGAATGTAGACAAAAACAAGACCGTATATGTGCTGTCTACAAGAGACCAACTTCAGACCTAGGGACATATACAGACTGAAAGTGAAGAGATGAAAACAGATATTCCATGCAAAAGGAAATCATAAGAAAGCTGGAGCAGCAATTCTCATATCAGACAAAATAGACCTTAACACAAAGACTATTACAAGAAACAAAGAAGGACACTACATAATGATCAAGGGATCAATCCAAGAAGATATAACAATTGTAAATATATATGCACCCAAAAAAGGAGCACCTCAATACATAAGGCAAATGCTAACAGCCATAAAAGGGGAAATTGACAGTAACACAATCATAGTAGGGGACTTTCCACTTTCAACAATGGACAGATCATCCAAAATGAAAATACATAAGGAAACATAAGCTTTAATTGACACATTAAACAAGATGGACTTAATTGATATTTATAGAATATTCCATCCAATACAACAGAATACACTTACTTCTCAAGTGCTCATGGAACATTCTCCAGGATAGATCATATCTTGGGTCACAAATCCAGCCTTGGTAAATTTAAGAAAGTTGAAATAGTATCAAGTATCTTTTCTGACCACAACGCTATAAGACTAGATATCAATTAAAGGAAAAAATCTGTAAAAAATACAAACACATGGAAGCTAAAAAATACACTATTAATAACCAAGAGATTACTGAAGAAATCAAAGAGGCAATCAAAAAATACCTAGAAACAAATGACAATGAAAACATGATGACCCAAAACCTATGGGACGCAGCAAAATCCATTCTAAAATGGAATTTATAGCAATAAAATCCTACCTCAGGAAACAAGAAAAAACTGAAATGAACAACCTAAACTTACACCTAAGCAATTAAGGAAGGAAGAACAAAAAAAACCCCAAAGTTAGTAGAAGGGAAGAAATCATGAAGATCAAATCAGAAATCAATGAAAAAGAAATGAAGGAAATGATAGCAAAGATCAATAAAATTAAAAGCTAGTTCTTTGGGAAGATAAACAAAATTGATAAACCTTTAGCCAGACTCATCAAGAAAAAAAGGGAGAAGACTCAAATCAATAGAATTAGAAATGTAAAAGGAGAAGTAACAACTGACACTGCAGAAATACAAAGGATCATGAGAGATTACTACAAGCAACTATATGCCAATAAAATGGACAACCTGGAGGAAATGGAAACATTCTTAGAAAAGCACAACCTACCAAGACTGAACCAGGAAGAAATAGAAAATATAAACAGACAAATCACAAGCACTGAAATGGAAACTGTGATTAAAAGTCTTCCAACAAACGAAAGCCCAGGACCAGATGCCTTCGCAGGCGAATTCTATCAAACATTTAGAGAAGAGTTAACACCTATCCTTCTGAAACTCTTCCAAAATATAGCAGAGGGACGAACACTCCTAATTTCATTCTACGAGGACACCAGCACCCTGATACTAAAACCAGAAAAAGGTGTCACAAAAAAAAAGAAAACTCGAGGTCAATATCACCAATGAACAATGACGCAAAAATCCTCAATAAAATACTAGCAAACAGAATCCAACAGCACGTTAAAAGGAGCATACACCCTGATCAAGTGGGGTTTATCCCAGGAATACATGGATTCTTGAATATATGCAAATCAATCAATGTGATACACCAAATTAACAAATTGAAGGATAAAAACCATATGATCATCTCAGTAGATGCAGAAAATGGTTTTGACAAAATTCAACACCCATTTATGATAAAAACCCTAGAGAAAGTAGGCATAGAGGGAACTTACCTCAACATGATAAAGACCATATATGACAAACCCACAGCCAACATCATTCTCAATGGTGAAAAACTGAAACCATTCCCACTAAGATCAGGAACAAGACAAGGTTGCCCACTCTCACCACTATTATTCAACATAGTTTTGGAAGTTTTAGCCACAGCAATCAGAGAAGAAAAAGAAATAAAAGGAATCCAAACCAGAAAAGAAGAAGTTAAGCTGTCACTGTTTGCAGATGACTTGATACTATACACAGAGAATCCTAAAGATGCCACCAGAAAACTACTAGAGCTAATCAATGAATTTGGTAAAGTAGCAGGATACAAAATTAATGCACAGAAATCTCTTGCATACCTATATACTAATGATGAAAAATCTGAAAGAGAAATTCAGAACACACTCATATGTACCGTTGCAACAAAAAGAATAAAATACCAAGGAATAAACCTGTCTAAGGAGACAAAACACCTGCATGCAGTAAACTATAAGACACTGATGAAAGAAATTAAAGATGATACAAGCAGATGGAGAGATATACCATGCTCTTGGATTGGAAGAATGAACATTGTGAAAATGACTATACTACCCAAAGCAATCTACAGATTCAAGGCAATCCCTATCAAACTACCAATGGCATTTTTCACAGAACTAGAAGCAAAAATTTAACAATTTATATAGAAACACAACAGACCCCGAATGTCCAAAGCAATCTTGAGAAAGAAAAACAGCTGGAGGAATCAGGCTCCCTGACTTCAGACTATACTACAAAGCTACAGTAATCAAGACAGTATGGTACAGGCACAAAAACAGAAATATAGATCAATGGAACAAGGAAGAAAGCACAGGGATAAACCCACGCACATATGGTCACCGTATTTTTTAACAAAGGAGGCAAGAATATACAATGGAGAAAAGACAGCCTCATCAGTAAGTGGTGCTGGGAAAACTGCACAGCTACATGTAAAAGAATGAAATTAGAACACTCCCTAACACCATACACAAAAATAAACTCAAAATGGATTAAAGACCTAAATGTAAGGCCAGACACTATAAAATTCTTAAAGGAAAACTTGGCAGAATACTCTATGACATAAATCACAGCAAGATACTGTTTGACCCACCTCCTAGAGAAAGGGAAATAAAAACAAAAATAAACCAATGGTACCTAATGAAGCTTAAAAGCTTTTGCACAGCAAAGGAAACCATAAGGAAGACTAAAAGACAAACCTCAGAATGGGAGAAAATATTTGCAAATGAAACAAAAGACAAAGGATTAATCTCCAAAATATACAAACACATGGAGCTCAATATAAAAATAAAAAACAATCCAATCCAAAAATGGGCAGAAGACCTAAATAAACATTTCTCCAAAGGAGACATACAGATTGCCAACAAACACATGAAAGGAGGCTCCACATAACTAATCATTAGAGAAATGCAAATCAAAACAAAATGAGGTATCACCTCACACCAGTCAGAATGCCCATCATCAAAAAATCTATAAACAATAAACGATGGAGAAGGTGTGGAGAAAAGGGAACCCTCTTGCACTGTTGGTGGGAATGTAAATTGATACAGCCACTATGGAGAACAGTGTGGAGGTTCCTTAAAAAATTAAAAATAGAACTACCATACGACCCAGCAATCCCACTACTGGGCATAGACCCTTTGAAAACCATAATTCAAAAAGAGTTATGTACCAAAATGTTCACTGCAGCTCTATTTACAATAGCCAGGACATGGAAGCAACCTAAGTGTCCATCGACAGGTGAATGGATAAAGAAGATGGGTCACATAAATACAATGGAATATCACTCAGTCATAAAAAGAAACGAAATTGAGTTATTTGTAGTCAGGTGGATGGACCTAGAATCTGTCATACAGAGTGAAGTAGGTCAGAAAGAGGAAAAAAAAACCCATATGCTAACACATATATATGGAATCGAAAAAAAAAAAAAAGTTCTGAAGAACCCAGGGGCAGGATAGGAATAAAAACGTCTACGTAGAGAACGGACGTGAGGATATGGGGAGGGGTAAGGGTAAGCTTGGACGAAGCGAGAGAGTGGCATGGACTTATATATACTATCAAATGTAAAATAGATTGCTACTGGGAAGCAGCCACATAGCACAGGGAGATCAGCTCCGTGCTCTGTGACCACCTAGAGGGGTGGGATAGGGAGAGTGGGAGGGAGACGCAAGGGGGAGGAGATATGGGGATATACGTATATGTATAGCTGATACACTTTGTTATAAAGCAGAAACTAACACACCATTGTAAAGTGATTATAGTCCAATAAAGATATTTTTAAAAATCTCTTAGAGGAAAACATAGGCAGAACATTCTATGACATAAATCACAGCAACATCTTTTTTGACCCACTTACTAGAGCAAGGGAAATAAAAACAAAAATAAACAAATGGGACCTAATGAAGCTTAAAAGCTTTTGCACAGCACAGAAACTATAACCAAGACTAAAAGACAACCCTCAGAATGGGAGAAAATATTTGCAAATGAATCAATGAACAAATCATTAATCTCCAAAATATACAAGGAGCTCATGCTTCTCAATATCAAAAAAACAAACAACCTAATCAAAAATTGGGCAGAAGACCTAAATAGACATTTCTCCAAAGAAGATATACAGATTGTCAACAAACACATGAAAGGATGCTCAACTTCACAAATCATTACAGAAATGCAAATCAAAACTACAATGGGATATCATCTCACACCAGTCACAATGGCCATCATCAAAAAATCTACAAACAATAAATGCTGGAGAGGGTGTGTAGAAAAGGGAACCCTCTTGCACTGTTGGTGGGAATGTAAATTGATACAGCCACTATGGAGAACAGTATGGAGGTTACTTAAAAACTAAAAATAGAACTACCATATGACCAGCAATCCCACTACTGGGCATATATCCTGAGAAAACCATAATTCAAAAAGAGACATGCACCACAATGCTCACTGTAGCACTATTTACAATAGCCAGGACATGGAAGCAACCTAAGTGTCCATCAACAGATGAATGGGTAAAGAAGATGTGGCACGTATATACAATGGAATATTACTCAGCCATAGAAAGAAACGAAATTGAGTTATTTGTAGTGAGGTGACCTAGAGTGTGTCATACAGAGTAAAGTGAGAAAAACAGAAACAAATATTGTGTGCTAACCCATGTATACAGTATCGAAAAAAAAAAGAAGGTTCTGAAGAACCCAGGGGCAAGACAGGAATAAAGATGCACAGGTGGAGAGTGGACTTGAGGACACAGGGAGGGAGAGGGTTGGGCTGGGATGAGGTGAGAGAGTGGCATGCACATAAATACACTACCAAATATAGAATGGATCGCAGGTGGGAAGCAGCTGCAGAGCACAGGGAGATCAGCTGGCTGCTTTTTTTTTTTTTTAACATCTTTATTGAAGTATAATTACTTTACAGTCGTGTGTTAGTTTTTGCTTTATAACAAAGTGAATCAGCTATGAATAAAGATATATCCCCATATCTCCTTCCTCTTGTGTCTCCCTCCCACCCTCCCTCCCTATCCCGCCTCTCTAGGTGGTCACAAAACACCGAGCTGATCTCCCTGTGCTATGCGGCTGCTTCCTACTAACTATATATTTTACATTTGGTAGCATATGTAAGTCCAGGCCACTCTCTCACTTCGTCCAAGCTTACCCTTGCCCCTCCCACTGTCCTCAAGCCCATTCTCTACATCTCCAACTTTATTCCTGTCCTGACCTTAGGTTCTTCATAAGCATTTTTTTTTTAGATTCCATATGTATATGTTAGCATACAGTATTTGTTTTTCTCTTTCTGACTTCACTCTGTATGACAGACTCTATGTCCATCCAACTCACTACAAATAATTCAAATTCTTTTCTTTTTATGGCTGAGTAATTTGTATATAATTGTATATATGTGCCACATCTTCTTTGTCCATTCATCTGTCAATGGACACTTAGGTTGCTTCCATGTCCTGGCTATTGTAAATAGTGCTGCAATGAGCATTGTGGTACATGTCTCTTTTTGAATTATGGTTTTTGCAGGATATATGCCCAGTAGTGGGATTGCTGGGTCGTATGGTAGTTTTTAGTTTTTAAGTAACCTCCATACTGTTCTCCATAGTGGCTGTATCAATTTACATTCCCACCAATAATGCAAGAGGGCTCCCTTTTCTCCACACCCTCTCCAGAATTTATTGTTTGTAGATTTTTTGATGATGGCCATTGTGACTGGTGTGTGGTGGTACCTCATTGTAGTTTTGATTTGCATTTCTCTAATGATTAGTGATGGCGAGCAACCTTTCATGTGTTTGTTGGCTATCTGTATATCTTCTTTGGAGAAATGTCTATTTAGGTCTTCTGCCCATTTTTGGATTGGGCTCTTTGTTTTTTTGATATTGAGCTGCATGAGCTGCTTGTATATTTCAGAGATTAATCCTTTGTCAGTTGCTTCATCAGCAAATATTTTCTCCCATTCTGAGGGCTGTCTTTTAGTCTTGTTTATGGTTTCCTTTGCTGTGCAAAAGCTTTTAAGTTTCATTAGTTCCCATTTGTTTATCTTTGTTTTTATTTCCCTTTCTCTAGGAGGTGGGTCAAAAAGGATGCTGCTGTGATTTATGTCATAGAGTGTTCTGCCTATGTTTTCCTCTAAGAGTTTTATAGTGTCTGGCCTTACATTTAGGTCTTTAATCCATTTTGAGTTTATTTTTGTGTATGGTGTTAAGGAGTGTTCTAATTTCATTTTTTAACATTTAGCTGTCCAGTTTTCCCAGTACCACTTATTGAGGAGGCTGTCTTTTCTCCATTGTATATTTTTGACTCCTTTGTCAAAAATAAGGTGACCATATGTGTGTGGGTTTATCCCTGGGTTTTCTATTCTGTTCCATTGATCTATATTTCTGTTTTTGTGCCTGTACCATACTGTCTTGATTACTATAGCTTTGTAGTATTGTATGAAGTCATGGATCCTGATTCCTCCAGCTCCGTTTTTCTTTCTCAAGATTGTTTTGGCTATTCGGGGTCTTTTGTGTTTCTATACAAATTGTGAAATTTTTTGTTCTACTTCTGTGAAAATGCCATTGGTTGTTTGATAGGGATTGCATTGAATCTGTAGATTTCTTTGGATAGTATAGTCATTTTCACAATGTTTATACTTCCAATCCAAGAACATGGTATATCTCTCCATCTGTTGGTATCATCTTTAATTTCTTTCATCAGTGTCTTACAGCTTTCTGCATATAGGTCTTTTGTCTCCTTAGGTAGTTTTATTCCTAGGTATTTTATTCTTTTTGTTGCATTGGTAAATGGGAGTGTTTGCTTAATTTCTCTTTCAGATTTTTCATCATTAGTGTACAGGAATGCAAGATATTTCTGTGCATTAATTTTATATCCAGCTACTTTACTAAATTCGCTGATTAACTCTAGTAGTTTTCTGGTAGCATCTTTAGGATTCTCTATGTATAGTATCATGTCATCTGCAAACAGTGACAGCTTTACTTCTTCTTTTCTGATTTGGATTACTTTTATTTCTTTTTCTTCTACGACTGCTATGCCTAAAACTTCCAAAACTATGTTGAATAATAGTGGTGAGAGTAGGCAACCTTGTCTTGTTCCTGAACTTAGTGGAAATGATTTCAGTTTTTCACCATTGAGAATGATGTTTGCTGTGGGTTTGTCGTATATGGCCTTTATTATGTTGAGGTAGGTTCCCTCTATGCCCACTTTCTGGAGAGTTTTTATCATAAATGGGTGTTGAATTTTGTCTAAAGCTTTTTCTGCATCTATTGAGACGATCATATGGTTTTTCTTCTTCAATTTGTTAATATGGTGTATCACATTGATTGATTTACATATATTGAAGAATCCTTGCATTCCTGGGATAAACCCCATTTGATCATGGTGTATGATGCTTTTAATGTGCTGTTGGAGTCTGTTTGCTAGTATTTTGTTGAGGATTTTTGCTCCTATGTTCATCAGTGATATTGACCTCTAGTTTTCTCTCTTTGTGACATCTTTATCTGGTTTTGGCATCAGGTGATGGTGTCCTCGTAGAATGGGATTGGGAATGTTCCTCCCTCTGCTATATTTTGGAAGAGTTTGAGAAGGGTAGGTGTTAACTCTTCTCTTAATGTTTGTTACAATTCGCCTGTGAAGCCAGCTGGTCCTGGGCTTTTGTTTTTTGGAAGATTTTTAAACACAGATTCAATTTCAGTGCCTGTTTTTGGTCTATTATTTTCTATTTCTTCCTGATTCAGTCTCAGAAGGTTGTGCTTTTCTAAGAATTTGTCCATTTCTTCCAGGTTTTCCATTTTATTGGCATATGGTTGCTTGTAGTAGTCTCTCTGGTCCTTTGTATTTCTGCAGGGTCAGTTGTTATTTCTCCTTTTTCACTTCTAATTCTATTGATCTGAGTCTTCTCCCTTTTTTTCTTCATGAGTCTGGCTAATGTTTTATCAGTTTTGTTTATCTTCTCAAAGAACCAGCTTTTAGTTTTATTGATCTTTTCTCTTGTTTCCTTCATTTCTTTTTCATTTATTTCTGCTCTGATCTTTATGATTTTTTTCCCTCTGCTTACTTTGGGTTTTTATTTTTGTTGTTGTTTTTCTTTTTGTAATTGCTTTAGGTGTAACATTATGTTATTTATTTGAGATGTTTCTTGTTTCTTGAGGTAGGATTGTATTGCTATAAACTTCCCTCTTAGAACTGCTTTTGCTGCGGCCCATAGGCTTTGGGTTGTCGCATTTTCATTGTCATTTGTTTCTAGGTATTCTTTGATTTCCTCTAAATAGTGTGTTATTTAGCCTCCATGTGTTTATATTTTTACAGATTATTTTCCTGCAATTGATATCTAGTCTACCATTGTGGTCAGAAAAAATCTTTGATACTATTTCAGTTTTCTTAAATTTACCAAGGCTTGTTTTTTAACCCATGATATGATCTATCCTGGAGAATGTTCCAGGAGCACTTGAGAAAAATGTGTATTCTGTTGTTTTTGGATGGAATGTCCTATAAATATCAATTAAGTCATCTTGTTTAATGTGTCATTTAACCTTGTGTTTCCTTAATGTTCTGTTTGGATTATCTGTCCATTGGTGAAAGTGGGGTTTTCATGTCCCCTACTATGATTTTGTTACTGTCGATTTCCCCTTTTATAGCTGTTAGCATATACTTTATTTACTGAGGTGCTCCTATGTTGGGTGCATAAATATTTACAATTGTTATATCTTCTGTTGGGATTGATCCCTTGATCATTATGTAGTGTCCTGGTTTGTCTCTTGTAATATTCTTTATTTTAAAGTCTATTTTGTCTGATATGAGAATTGCTACTCCAGCTTTCTTTTGATTTCCATTTGCATGGAATATCTTTTTCTACCCCCTCACTTTCAGTCTGTATGTGTCCCTAGGTCTGTAGTGGGGTCTTGTAGACAACATATATAAGGGACTTGTTTTTTGGATCTATTCAGCCAGTCTATGTCTTTTGGTTCGAGCATTTAATCCATTTACATTTAAGGTAATTATCAATATGTATGTTCCTATTACCGTTTTCTTAATTGTTTTGGGTTTGTTTTGTGAGTCTTTTTCTTCTCGTGTTTCCCACCTAAAGACATTTCTTTAGCATTTTTTCTAAAGCTGGCTTTGTGGTGCTGAATTCTTTTAGCTTTTGCTTGTCTGTAAAGATATTAATTCCTCTATCTAATCTGAATGGGATTCTTGCTGGGTAGAATAATCTTGGTTTTAGGTTTTTCCCTTTCATCACTTTAAATATGTCCTGCCACTGCCTTCTGGCTTGCAGAGTTTCTGCTGAAAGATTAGCTGTTAACCTTATGGGGATTCCCTTGTATGTTATGTTTTGCTTTTTCCTTGGTGCTTTTAATATTTTTCTTTGTATTTAATTTTTGATAGTTTGATTACTATGTGTCTTGGCGTGTTTCTCCTTGGATTTATTCTGTATGGGAATCTCTGTGCTTCCTGGACTTGATTATTTCCTTTTCCATAATAGGTAAGTTTTCAAGTATAATCTCTTCAAATATTTTCTCAGACCCTTTCTTTTTCTCTTCTTCTTCTGGGACCCCTATAATTCGAATATTGGTGCCTTTAATGTTGTCCCAGAGGTCTCTGAGACTGTCCTCAATTATTTTCATTCTTTTTTCTTTATTCTGCTCTGTGGTAGTTATTTCCACTATTTTATATTCCAGGTCACTTATCCGTTCTTCTGCCTCAGTTATTGTGCTATTGATTCCTTCTAGAGAATTTTTAATTTCATTTATTGTGTTGTTCATCATTGTTTGGTTGCTCTTTAGTTCTTGGTCCTTGTTAAACGTTTCTTATGTTTTCTCCATTCTATTTCCAAGATTTTGGATCATCTTTACTGTCATTATTCTGAATTCTTTTCCAGGTAGACTGCCTATTTCCTCTTCATTTGTTTGGTCTGGTGGGTTTTTACCTTGCTCCTTCATCTGCTGTGTGTTTCTCTGTCTTCTCATTTTGCTTAACTTACTGTGTTTAGGGTCTCCTTTTAGCAGGCTGCAGGTTCTTAGTTCCTGTTGTTTTTTATATCTGCCCCCAGTGGCTAAGGTTGGTTCTGTGGGTTGTGTAGACTTCCTGGTGGAGGGGACTGGTGCCTGTGGTCTGGTGGATGAGGCTGGGTCTTCTCTTTCTGGTGGGCAGGACAGTGTCTGGTGGTGTGTTTTGGGGTGTCTGTGACCTTAATATGATTTCAGGCAGCCTCTCTGCTAATGGGTGTGGTCGTGTTCCTGTCTTGCTAGTTGTTTTGCATAGGGTGTCCATCACTGTTGCTTGCTGGTCATTGAGTGGAGCTGGGTCTTGGCGTGTAGATGGAGATCTCTAGGAATGCTTTCACCATTTGACACTATGTGGAGCCCTGAGGTCTCTGGTAAACCAATGTCTTGAACTCAGCTCTCCCACCTCAGAGACACAGCCCTGACACCTGGGCAGAGCACCAAGACCCTGTCAGCCACATGGTTCAGAAGAAAAGGAGAAGAAAAGAAAGAAAGAAAGAAAGAAAGAAAGAAAGAAAGGAAAATAAAGTTATTAAAATAAAATAATGAAATGTAATTATTGAAAAGAAAAAAAATTAAAAAGTAATTAAAAAAATAAAAAAGAAGAGAGCAACCAAACCAGAAAACCAATCCATGAATGATAACAAGTGCTAAAAACTATACTAAAACAAACAAACAAATAAAAATCACCAAAAGAAACGGACAGACAGAACCGTAGGACAAATGGTTAAAACAAAGCTATACAGACAAAATCACACAAAGAAGCATACACATACACACTCACAAAAAAGAAAAAAGAAAAAAATATATATATGTCATTGCTCTCAAAGTCCACTGCCTCAATTTTGGGATGATTTGTTGTCTGTTCAGGTATTCCACTGATGCAGGGCACATCAAGTTTATTGTGGAGATTCAATCTGCTGCTCCTTAGGCTGCTGTGAGAAATTTCCCTTTCTCTTCCTTGTTCACACAGCTCCTGGGGTTCAGCTTTGGATTTAGCCCTGCCTCTGTGTGTAGGTTGCCTGAGGGCTTCTGTTCTTTGCCCAGACATGATGGGGTTAAAGGAGCAGCTGATGTGGGGGCTCTGGCTCACTCAGGCCGGGGGGCTAGGCGGAGTACCGAATGTGGAGCGAGCCTATGGCAGCAGAGGCCAGTGTGGTGTTGCAATAGCCTGAGGCACGCTGTTTGTTCTCCCAGCTCTGTGCTTTGTGACCACCTAAAGGGGTGGGTTAGGGAGGGTGAGAGGGAGACACAAGAGGGAGGGGATATGGAGATATGTGTATAGGTGTGGCTGATTCACTTTGTTATACAGCAGAAGCTAATGCACCACTGTAGGGCAATTATACTCCAATAAAGATGTTGAAAAAAATATGAGATGCAAATATGACAAATATTAAAGTTTGACAAAAGCTGGGTGGCAAGCACAGTATGTTCAACATACTGCTTTCTGCACTTTTCTGTGCTTATTATATTTCAAAATTTGTTAAATGTGGGAAAAAATAATGGGCATGTATATCTTACAACCTCAGCAGGGGGACATGCAAGATTGTGGTGGGTTTGTTTGTGTAATCCTAGACTTTGTTCTAGCCAAGAAGGGAGGAAAGATGCTATAACACATTTTAAAGAAGACTTTTAAAAAAATCCTACATAGAACTTATCTCACCCAATCAAGCTTCTAGGCATGGAAGAGGCAATGCCCCTTAAAGATTTATATCAAAACTATTTTCCTTGGTTGTTTACTGTAAACTTAAATTTCTGCCTTTATTGTTTGGGTTTCCAGGAGTCTCCCATTATCTGGGCTGTATGAAGTAACCCATACCTTGAAGTTATTATTAGCCATTATAACTCCTGCATGGTGTTGAAAGCATAGGGCATAGTTTTGATGTATGTGATGGGGGCAGTGGAGAAGTATGTGTGTGGGGTATGGGAATCCTGTTGCAGAATAGCAAACATTGATGGGAACTCTACAGAGGGGAATTTTAGGGGATAACATGATGTAATGGGAAAAGCATGGACCTTGTTTCCAGTCTCTACTAACTTATTTTCAGTGTAATCTTGGAAAGTTATTTATCCCCTATGAGCCTTTTCTCTTTGTTTGTAAAGGATACCTACACTATTGGTTGGTGGAGGGATTAAACAAGGCAACACACATGAAGGATTAACATACTACTTGAATCACATTGTAGATTTCCTTTTTGTTCCATATTTCCAAGGGACAGCTCAGATTCAATGGAGAGAGTCATGATTTGTAGGTTAGGAGGCCCAGACTCTCTGTGTGGTAACATAGCAGAAGGAATTCAAGGATGAGAGAAGTGTGGTAACCAATGAGAGAAGGAAAAAAGTGGAAAGGAAAGGAGGGAGTGTATAGAATGTGTGTGACTGCCCTACTTTTCCCAGAAGTATATGCAAGACGTTTCTCCTGTTGTCTAGCTACTCTTAAAATTGAAGTTGGCTTCCCCCACCTCCTTTGGATACAAAAATGAAACTCAAAGTTTAGAAGCCTCTTTTCCCCACCCCTTTGGAAATTCTACAGAACAGTGAGTGAGGAGAGTTCTGATGAATTTCTTTTTTCTCTTTTGTAACAAAAAATAGCCCAGTCCCTAAGTAGTAGTGCACAGAGCTAATTTTTGATTGAAGACAAAGTCCCCAAAATATTTTGCTTCCATCCCCTTTCCCTACTGCTGCTTGTCTATGCAATGCCCCTTTTTGTCAGGAATGGAGTGTTGGATGCTGGTTAGCTATGAACAACTTGTCTCATCCTGGACAACACTCCCTATTCCTCCTGACCCCCAAACTTTCCATTCTTGTCTCCAGGTGAGTTTTCAAAGAGTTTTCCTGAAGATAACCATTTTTGTGTCACTGAGGAAAACAGCAGTCACCGTGGATGCCTAAGAATGATTAAAAATTTGTCCTTCTTCAAGCTTCAGTAAAATGAAGTCTGGGCTTTCTCCCAAGTGCCCCTGCTGTCTCTATCGCTAGGTACCTAACTCAGCCCCTGCCTTCCCAGGGAAAGAATGAAACTCCTTCCCCATATCACCCCAACACGATATAAATTGCTGATGGTCAGGTGGGATTCAAAATATACTGCAGAGACTTCCGGGGAAGATGGTGGAAGAGTAAGACGCGGAGATCACCTTCCTCCCCACAGATACACCAGAAATACAGTTACATGTGGAACAAATCCTACAGAACACCTACTGAACGCTGGCAGAAGACCTCACACCTCCCAAAAGGCAAGAAACTCCCCATGTACCTGCGTAGGGCAAAGCGGAGAGATTCCCGCACAGAGGATCAGAGCAGACCGGCACTCACCGGCCCGAGAGGCTTGTCTGCTCGCCCGCTGGGGCGGGCGGCGCTGGAAGCTGAGGCTCGGTCAGAGTGCAGGGAGAGGACTGGGGCTGGCGGCGTGAACTCAGCCTGAAGGGAGCTAATGTGCCACAGCTAGCCGGGAGGGAGTCCGGGAAAACTCTGGAGCTGCTGAAGAGGCAAGAGACTTTTTCTTCCCTCTTGGTTTCCTGGTGCACGAGGAGAGGGGATTAAGAGGGCTGCTTAAAGGAGCTCCAGAGACGGGCACGAGCCGCGGTTGAAAGTGTGGAGCCCAGAGACGGGCGTGGGACGCTGGGGCTGCTGCTGCCGCCGCCAAGAGGCCTGTGTGCAAGCGCAGGTCACTGTCCACGCCCCCTTTCCGGGGAGCCTGTGCAGCCCGTCACTGCCGGGGTCCCGGGATCCAGGGACGGCTTCCCTGGGAGAACGCACGGCACGCCTCGGGCTGGTGCAATGTCATGCCGGCCTCTGCCGCTGCACGCTAGCCCCTCACTCCGTGCCCCTCCCTCCAGCCCAGCCTGAGTGAGCCAGAGTCCCCAAAGCGGCTGCTCCTTTAACCCTGTCCTGTCTGAGAAAAGAACAGACGCCCTCCGGTGACCTACACGCAGAGGCGAGGCCAAATCCAAAGCTCAGACCCGGGAGCTGTGAGAACAAAGAAGAGAAAGGGAAATCTCTCCCAGCAGCCTCAGAAGCAGCAGATTAAAGCTCCACAATCAACTTGATGTACCCTGCATCTGTGGAATACATGAATAGACAACATATCATCCCAAATTGAGGAGCCAGGAGTCAGTGCTGTGCCTCTGAGGTGGGAGAGCCAACTTCAGGACACTGGTCCACAAGAGACCTCCCAGCTCCACATAATATCAAACGGCGAAAATCTTCCAGAGATCTCCATCTCAACACCAGCACCCAGCTTCACTCAACGACCAGCAAGCTACAGTGCTGGACACCCTATGCCAAACAACTAGCAAGACAGGAACACAACCCCACCCATTAGCAGAGAGACTGCCTAAAATCTTAAAAAGTCTGCATACACCCCAAAACACACCACCAGACGTGGACCTGCCCACCAGAAAGACAAGATCCAGCCTCATCCACCAGAACATAGGCACTAGTCCCCTCCACCAGGAAGCCTACACAACCCACTAAACCAACCTTAGCCACTGGGGACAGACACCAAAAACAATGGGAACTACGAACCTGCAGCCTGCAAAAAGGAGACCCCAAACACAGTAACATAAGCAAAATGAGAAGACAGAAAAACACACAGCAGGAGAAGGAGCAAGATAAAAACCCACCAGACCTAACAAATGAAGAGGTAATAGGCAGTCTACCTGAAAAAGAATTCAGAATAATGATAGTAAAGATGATCCAAGATTCTATTTCCAAGATCCAAAATCTTAGAAATAGAATAGACAAAATGCAAGAAACAGTTAACAAGGACCTAGAAGAACTAAAGATGAATCAAGCATCGATTAAAAACACAATAAATGAAATGAAAAATACTTTAGATGGGATCAATAGCAGAATAACTGAGGCAGAAGAACGGATAAGTGAGGTGGAAGATAAAATAGTGGAAGTAACTGCTGCAGAGAAAAATAAAGAAAAAAATGAAAAGACCAGAGGACAGTCTCAGAGACCTCTGGGACAACATTAAACGCACCAACATTCGAATTATAGGGGTACCAGAAGAAGAAGAGAAAAAGAAAGGGACTGAGAAAATATTTGAAGAGATTATAGTTGAAAACTTCCCTAATATGGGAAAGGAAATAGTTAATCAAGTCAGGAGGCACAGAGAGTCCCATACAGAATAAATCCAAGGAGAAATATGCCAAGACACATATTAATCAAAATGGCAAAAATTAAACACAAAGAAATCATATTAAAAGCAGCAAGGGAAAAACAACAAATAACACACAAGGGAATCCCCATCAGGTTAACAGCTGATCTCTCAGCAGAAACTCTACAAGCCAGAAGGGAGTGGCAGGACATATTTAAAGTGATGAAGGAGAAAAAGCTGCAACCAAGATTACTCTACCCAGCAAGGTTCTCATTCAGATTTGGTGGAGAAATTAAAACGTTTACAGACAAGCAAAAGCTGAGAGAGTTCAGCACCACCAAACCAGCTTTGCAACAAATGCTAAAGGAACTTCTCTAGGCAAGAAACACAACAGAAGGAAAAGACCTACAATAACGAACCCAAAACAATTCAGAAAATGGGAATAGGAACATACATATCGATAATTACCTTAAATGTAAATGGATGAAATGCTCCCACCAAAACACACAGATTGGCTGAATGGATACTAAAACAAGACCCATATATATGCTGTCTACAAGAGACCCACTTCAGACCTAGGGACACATACAGACTGAAAGTAAGGGGATGGAAAAAGATATTCCATGCAAATGGAAACCAAAAGAAAGCTGGAGTAGCAATTCTCATATCAGACAAAATAGACTTTAAAATAAAGACTACTGGGCCTCCCTGGTGGCGCAGTGGTTGAGAGTCCGCCTGCTGATGCAGGGGATACGGGTTTGTGCCCCGGTCTGGGAGGATCCCATATGCCGCGGAGCGGCTGGGCCCGTGAGCCATGGCCGCTGAGCCTGCGCATCCAGAGCCTGTGCTCCGCAACGGGAGAGGCCACAACAGTGAGAGGCCCGCGTACCGCAAAAAAAAAAAAAAAAAAAAAAGACTACTAGAAGAGACAAAGAAGGACACTACATAATGATCAAGGAATCGATCCAAGAAGAAGATATAACAATTGTAAATATTTATGCACCCAACATAGGAGCACCTCAATACATAACGCAAATACTAACAGCCATAAAAGGAGAAATCGACAGTAATACACTCATAGTAGGGGACTTTAACACCCCACTTTCACCAATGGACAGATCATCCAAAATGAAAATCAATAAGGAAACACAAGCTTTAAATGATACATTAAACAAGATGGACTTAATTGATATTTATAGGACATTCCATCCAAAAACAACAGAATACACATTTTTCTCAAGTGCTCATGGAACATTCTCCAGGACAGATCATATCTTGGGTCACAAATCAAGCCTTGGTAAATTTAAGAAAATTGAAATTGTATCAAGTATCTTTTCTGACCACAACGCTATGAGACTACATATCAATTACAGGAAAAGAGCTGTAAAAAATACAAACACATGGAGGCTAAACAATACACTACTTAATAACGAAGTGGGGCTTCCCTGGTGGCGCAGTGGTTGAGAGTCCGCCTGCCGATGCAGGGGACACCTGTTCATGTCCCGGTCTGGGAGGATCCCACGTGCCGCGGAGCGGCTGGGCCCGTGAGCCATGGCCACTAAGCCTGTGCGTCCGGAGCCTGTGCTCCGCAACGGGAGAGGCCACAACAGTGAGAGGCCCGCATATGGGAAAAAAAACAAAATAACGAAGTGATCACTGAAGAAATCAAAGAGGAAATTAAAAAATACCTAGAAACAAATGACAATGGAGACATGACGACCCAAAACCTATGGGATGCAGCAAAAGCAGTTCTAAGAGGGAAGATTATAGCAATACAATCCTACCTTAAGAAACAGGAAACATCTCGAATAAACAACCTAACCTTGCACCTAAAGCAATTAGAGAAAGAAGAACAAATCATCCCAAAGTTAGCAGAAGGAAAGAAATCATAAAAATCAGATCAGAAATAAATGAAGAAGAAATGAAGGAAACGATAGCAAAGATCAATAAAACTAAAAGCTGGTTCTTTGAGAAGATAAACAAAATTGATAAACCATTAGCCAGACTCATCAAGAAAAAAAGGGAGAAGACTCAAAACAATAGAATTAGAAATGAAAAAGGAGAAGTAACAACAGACACTGCAGAAATACAAAAGATCATGAGAGATTACTACAAGCAACTCTATGCCATTAAAATGGACAACCTGGAAGAAATGGACAAATTCTTAGAAATACACAACCTGCCAAGACTGAATCAGGAAGAAATAGAAAATATGAACAGACCAATCACAAGCACTGAAATTGAAACTGTGATAAAAAATCTTCCAACAAATAAAAGCCCAGGACCAGATGGCTTCACAGGCGAATTCTATCAAGCATTTAGAGAAGAGCTAACACCTATCCTTCTCAAACTCTTCCAAAATATAGCAGAGGGAGGAACACTCCCAAACTCATTCTATGAGGCCACCATCACCTTGATACCAAAACCAGACAAGGATGTCACAAAGAAAGAAAACTACAGTCCAATATCACTGAGGAACATAGATGCAAAAATCCTCAACAAAATACTAGAAAACAGAATCCAAGAGCACATTAAAAGGATCATACACCATGATCAAGTGGGGTTTATTCCAGGAATGCAAGCATTCTTCAATATACGCAAATCAATCAACGTGATACACCATATTAACAAATTGAAGGAGAAAAACCATATGATCATCACAATACATGCAGAGAAAGCTTTCGACAAAATTCAACACCCATTTGTGATAAAAACCCTGCAGAAAGTAGGCATAGAGGGAACTTTCCTCAACATAATAGAGGCCATATATGACAAACCCACAGCCAGCATCGTCCTCAATGGTGAAAAACTGAAACCATTTCCACTAAGACCAGGAACAAGACAAGGTTGCCCACTCTCACCACTCTTATTCAACATAGTTTTGGAAGTTTTAGCCACAGCAATCAGAGAAGAAAAGGAAATAAAAGGAATCCAAATCGGAAAAGAAGAAGTAAAGCTGTCACTGTTTGCAGATGACATGATACTATACATAGAGAATCCTAAAGATGCTACCAGAAAACTACTAGAGCTAATCAATGAATTTGGTAAAGTAGCAGGATACAAAATTAATGCACAGAAATCTCTGGCATTCCTATATACTAAAGATGAAAAATCTGAAAGTGAAATCAAGGAAACACTCCCATTTACCATTGCAACAAAAAGAATAAAATATCTAGGAATAAACCTACCTAAGGAGATAAAAGACCTGTATGCAGAAAATTATAAGACAGTGATGAAAGAAATTAAAGATGATACAAATAGATGGAGAGATGTACCATGTTCTTGGATTGCAAGAATCAACATTGTGAAAATGACTCTACTACCCAAAGCAATCTACAGATTCAATGCAATCCCTATCAAACTACCACTGGCATTTTTCACAGAACTAGAACAAAAAATGTCACAATTTGTATGGAAACACAAAAGACCCCGAATAGCCAAAGCAGTCTTGAGAACGAAAAATGGAGCTGGAGGAATCAGACTCCCTGGCTTCAGACTAGACTACAAAGCTACAGTAATCAAGACAGTACGGTACTGGCACAAAAACAGAAAGATAGATCAATGGAACAGGATAGAAAGCCCAGAGATAAACCCACGGACATATGGTCACTTTACCTTTGATAAAGGAGGCAGGAATGTACAGTGGAGAAAGGACAGTCTCTTCAATAAGTGGTGCTGGGAAAATCGGACAGGGACATGTAAAAGTATGAGATTAGATCACTCCCTAACACCATACACAAAAATAAGCTCAAAATGGATTAAAGACCTAAATGTAAGGCCAGACACTATCAAACTCTTAGAGGAAAACATAGGCAGAACACTCTATGACATAAATCACAGCAAGATCCTTTTTGACCCACCTCCTAGAGAAATGGAAATCAAGACAAAAATAAACACATGGGACCTAATGAAACTTAAAAGCTTTTGCACAGCAAAGGAAACCATAAACAAGACCAAAAGACAACCCTCAGAATGGGAGAAAATATTTGCAAATGAAGCAACTGACAAAGGATTAATCTCCAAAATTTATAAGCAGCTCATGCAGCTCAATAACAAAAAAACAAACAACCCAATCCAAAAATGGGCAGAAGACCTAACTAGACATTTCTCCACAGAAGATATACAGACTGCCAACAAACACATGAAAGGATGCTCAACATCTTTAATCATTAGAGAAATGCAAATCAAAACTACAATGAGATATCATCTCACACCAGTCAGAATGGCCATCATCAAAAAATCTAGAAACCATAAATGCTGGAGAGGGTGTGGCAAAAAGGGAACACTCTTGCACTGCTGGTGGGAATGTGAATTGGTACAGCCACTATGGAGAACAGTATGGAGGTTCCTTAAAAAACTACAAATAGAACTACCATATGACCCAGCAATCCCACGACTGGGCATATACCCTGAGAAAACCAGAATTCAAAAAGAGTCATGTACCAAAATGTTCACAGCAGCCCTATTTACAGTGGCCCGGAGATGGAAGCAACCTAGGTGTCCATCTTTGGATGAATGGATAAAGAAGATGTGGCACATATATACAATGGAATATTACACAGCCGTAAAAAGAAACGAAATTGAGCTATTTGTAATGAGGTGGATGGAGCTAGAGTCTGTCATACAGAGTGAAGTAAGTCAGAAAGAGAAAGACAAATACTGTATGCTGACACATATATATGGAATTTAAGAAAAAAAATGTCATGAAGAACATAGGGGTTAAAAAAATATATATATATACTGCAAATACGCTGTTGACAAGAGATGCACAAAACACAAGGATAGAATTTTGAAGAAAATATAAATCAGTTGAATACTCGGCCAAAGAAACCTGGTGCATACATATTAATGACAGATAACACAGACTTTGAAGCCAAGAGCACTATTAGGGATAGGGAGAATCATCACATCATGGTAAAAGAACAACATGGAACTTTAACAATGTAAAATAACACTTAACAACATTTAATGACACAGCCTTAAAATTTATAATCCATACATTGACAGAGTTACAAAAAGTAATTTAGAAATTCACAATACCAATTGGAAATTTTAAGATACTTCTGTCAGTAAATGATAAAGACTGAAAATTACAACACTTATAGAAGAGTTGAACAAGACAATTTACAAGCTTCATCTTTATGCATATTGATAATATAAGATAGATTTTAAATATCAAAGAACTCATATAAACTACCTTTTTATTGTAAATTAATTAAATGCTATATCATTAGCAAAATAAATATAATGGGGAAAACATTATAGGCCATTTTTGAAATTCATGGACAGCAGACAGTATTCCAGAAGAGTAGGCTTAGGAAGATTATTTCAACATTTTAAGGAAGGGAGATAACAGGCATTATACCTATATGGGTATAGGGGATAAGTCCTACAACCAGTCAAAGGTCCTGTTAGTTGGGCTCCTGGAGACATTAGAGCAATTGATCCTTGTACTGATCCCACTGTACTGAGTTCAGGGACATATGTGGACTAAACTCATGTTGGCCTACAGGGGTTGAGGGAGATGCTTGAATGTACTATATTGAACTGCTGTCAGTAATAATATTATATATTATATAACGATAAGTTAGATGATCTCAGGCATATATTCTGACTAGCCTACACTCAGACTTCCTCTGGCCTGTATAAGACTGAGAATGCTGGGTTTCCTGAACAGTGATATTACCCTCATTCACTTAGACATTATAATCCAAAACTGCAGGATTTTAGGGTGTAGAAATTTGCCCTTCCATCTGTCCTGGAAAATGTGTTGTGTATCCTGACATCGCTAACTTCCTTAAGGATCCTTTAGAAAAATGAATCCAGCTTGATTTCCTAGAGCAATGTCTATGTTTGATATTTTGTCAGTTTAAGCCCCCTAATAAGACTTATTAAGTCCTGTTTGACTTTGCTTCCCAGAAAACTACTGAGTGAATGCTTTCTGAGAGAAAGAAAAAAAGAGAGAGTAAGGCCACAAGAGGATAGGATGTAGTCATGTACTTTATGCTTCTTTAAATAGGCAGGATTTGTAGACTGGTAGTTTGAGATATTCCAAAGTGCTTGTTCATCTTCATTTCTGGAAGCCTTTTAAAAATTAGGAAACTTATTATAGCAGGGCTTCTGTACTTTTCACCTGATGACTTTATCCTCAGACTGGTAGCTAGAAAGTTGAAAATGTCCCAGAGAATTTTTGAGTAAGTTTCTCATTTTTCAACAGAAAAATATATAGAAATAAGAGATAGATAATGATATAGTACTGTTGGATATAATTTTTGACTGGCTGAATAATTGTATCCAAAGATTGTGTTTTTTTCATTAGCACACTTCAGAAATTTGTTGTGGGTTCACCTTTGCTCAATATATTAAACAATTACTAGTATAAAGGCAAGAAAAATGTTATGCTGATCAAAATTTCAAATGACCTAGGCCTTGACAGAATAGCTAATACACTTGAGTCACAGGATTAATTTCAAGATGGATTCATTTCAATATTAGATAATGGATTAGTAGGCTCCTAATTTCAAGAAAAAAACCCCTACCTAAAGCAACATCTTTCTTTAGTCTGATTTCCACTACACACCCTTTAGAATGGCTAAAATTAAAGAGATTGTCAATATCAACTGTTGGTGAGGATGTGGAGCAACTGGAAATCTTACACATTGCTGGTGGAAGTGAAAAATGATATAATCACTTTAGAGAACAGTTTGTCAGTTTCTTATCAAGATGAAAATATAATTACCATAAGACCAAAAAATTCCACTCCTAGATATTTATCCAGGAGAAAAGAAATATATGTAAAGACCTATACACAAATGTTTATAACTGTTTTGTTCATAGTAACCCCAAATGGAAATAACTTAAATGCTCACAATAAATGGATAAACAAACGTATGTGTGGTATATTTATAAAATTAAGTACTACTCAGTGATGAGAAGAAACAAACTATTGATTCATGCAACAACATGGATGAATACCAAAAACATTACGTTGAGTACAAGAAGATGGAGACAAAGTATATATGTATGATTCCATTAAATGACACTCTAGAAAAGACAAATCAAATCTATAGGAATAGAAATTCCGTGGGTTGACTAGGGCTGGGTTTGGGAAGACTGATTGCAAAGGTTACAAGGGATCTCCCTGAGGGATGGAACAGTCCTCTACCCTGACTGGGGTGATGGCTCCATGACGGCACACATTTGTTAAAACTCATCAAACCATAGTCATAAACTATGTATTTGTATGTAAATTATGCTTCAAAAAAGATTTAAAAATAGTATGATTGTAGAACTCTAAGAAAATGTTGGAGATATCAATAAATCATGCAGCAGTAGAAGCTCCTTGAATGACTGTGTGATGAAAAGTTTAAGTTGCAGGAAGGGGGAATCTAAGAACAGTTGTTAATCAATGGCTTGAGCTGCAGAGCAATGAACAAACTTTTGGTATGTGTTAGTTAATTCAAGTAATTGGGCATCCATACCAAAAAAATAATTCCCATTGTGACTTCAGAGAATATTATGTATTCAGAATTGCTCTGAAGGCATAAAGAACTAGGGTCTGCAAACAAGCAATGACAACTATTACCATGATCTTAATTATTATTATTATTATTTTTTTTCGCGGTACGCGGGCCTCTCACTGTTGTGGCCTCTCCCGTTGTGGAGCACAGGCTCCGGACGCGCAGGCTCAGCGGCCATGGCTCACGGGCCCAGCCGCTCTGCGGCATGTGGGATCTTCCCGGACCGGGGCACGAACCCGTGTCCCCTGCATCGGCAGGTGGACTCTCAACCACTGCACCACCAGGGAAGCCCCTTAATTATTATTTTTGATTATATTTGTACTTCCCTTGGTGAATAATATATCTATACATTCACATGAAACTTTCCTGAAATTTAAACACAATCTACTGTTGGAAGATAATACTGTTGGTACCAAATACAAACTGAACATGATTTTCCAGTATGAGATAGTGTGCTTCCATTTCACGTGAATGTAAATCATTTTGTAACTCACAGAAGGATGATAAGGAAAACTTAAGGTGTTACTTTAAAAAATCAAAATTCAAAGATGAACATCAAACTATGAATATGAAAGCCCTGACGGTAACTTAGGTAAAACCACAGACTGATCCTTAATGCTAAAATTTTCTCTGCTGAGACACAGTCAGGTTGGTTTTAGGATCAAAAGCCTAAATCAAGAATTATATATTGTACTCTCTCCACATGGGGGCTTAGCAATTTGGGTAATGGAAAAGTGACTTCTACATTTCATTCCAATTTTGAATTAGGTATCTATATGATGATAATATTAAAATACACTTTTTAATAGTATTATGACGTATTTTCAATGCCTGAGTGGCATGGCACAAATATGAGTAAGATGCCAGCAAGATGCCAGCTTCTGGTTAGCTAGCTGTTCTTTGGGTACACTGTGGAGTATGCCAGCTCTCAAGTTTGTTTGAGTTTCCAAACCTTTTGTGGCAAAGTTAGACTGAAAAAGGAGAAAAAAAACCCTCACATACTTTGCTTGCTGGGCAGTCCTATCACATAGATTCAGAATAAAATCATCAGTGTTGATGAATTTTCCTAGTTATGCTTGAGAACTTAACACACAGTTTTGAGAGTTGCTTCATGTTGCACTGTCTAGCTTGAACTCTAAAAATTGTTCAGTTTCTAAACCAAATATGCCCCGGGTTTGCCAAGGAAAATAATCTATTTTCCTATTTCCCGTGCTTCATCAGGGTACAAAACACAGAATAAGCCAAAATTTCTCCACAGTGGGCTTGCAGTCTTAAGGAGACCATTATTTTCAATGCAGAAAGTCAAATATTTTTTCCAGAACCAATTTTCTTGCTGACCACACTGAGCATTGAGAAATCAGTGAGCGCCTTCTTGGGAAAAATTGAATTGAAGAAGGAATTTGGCTTTAGAAAACAGGAAGTGGGTTTCTATTACTGTATAAGGCCAAGATAGAAGGACTTCTAGACCACATTGTCAAAGGTGTGTGAATAATCTCTAGAGGCAGTGACTATTCCTTTTGATGCTTACCTAAACCAAAGCAAGGTTTATCCATTACTCCTCATTTAATGACAAAGCTAGGATAATACTGATGGACTTTTCTTTCTTTTCAAGGAGGGGGAGATCAAGTTGGGAAAGTCCAATTCAACACTTTTAAGAAGTCTTTAGTACAAACATATTTCATCCATTAGGTTAATGTTTTTCTCAGGCTTGTCCAGGAATAAATCCCAATTTTCTCCCCTTAACATCCCAAAGGCACAGCTGATTTGTTTTTAGTTGGGGCAATGAAATGTTTAAATGGGAAACACATGTCCATTTGGTCTGGAGAGGACAAGCTAGGAGCTTCTTGTTTACGAGGCCCCCACTCAGCAATAATCTGACAGCCACAGAAAGACTAAACAAGCAACGAGCAATTAACTCCTAAATAATAGTTCTTCCTGGGAAGATAGTGGATTTTAAATCCATGTAGAACACTCAGTACCTAATTTAAGGTTTAAAAGGCTCTTTATTTCAAAAAGGAGGAAGTTCTGTTATAAATCTTACTTCATTGTTGCCCTTCTCTTTCTCGGAATGCAAATAATTTGACCTAACTCTTCCACCCTAATGCTCATGATCCCGATCCCTGCGTCCTAGGTAGTGTTTCCACGTGGATATTTCTTTCCAGCCTTTCTTTTACCTTTATATTCTTTTCTAAATTCTGAATCCCAAGCACAATCTGGGAAATGGGAAGAAATATATTATCTCCTGAGAGAATTACACTGAATAAACAACATAGAGAAGTTGCTGAATCAAAGGAATCTCAGGAGATTGTGACATGTGGAGTGGAAGTTGAAGGTCAGC
Source organism: Hyperoodon ampullatus (assembly GCF_949752795.1). Classification (NCBI taxonomy): domain Eukaryota; kingdom Metazoa; phylum Chordata; class Mammalia; order Artiodactyla; family Ziphiidae; genus Hyperoodon; species Hyperoodon ampullatus. The sequence goes on along the minus strand of NC_136915.1, from coordinate 169,859,843 downwards.
ATTTTTGGTACCAGGACAGGAACACGTAGGAGAGATCACAGTCTAATCAGTCTTCCTTGTAGCTGTTACCATGGCCCTGTGTGCTGTTAAGAGTGAGTCTTTCTTGTAAATAAAATAAATATAGTAAGTTTAATCACATGGAATATTTTATACAACTGCTATAAGTGGTGTTTCTGGAAATAACAGGTTTTAGAAACAAAATAAGTCCTTAAATTGATAACGTTGACATGTGATTTTATATACTGCCATTAACCTTGTTAGAAGATGTAAATGTTACATTATTTAAATCCCACCCGATAATGTTTTCTGGTGTTTTCCAGTGTTTGCATATTTGCTACAGACTGTAGTTTATTTTAGTACTATTAAATGTAATATCTATGATTTATTAATAATGAACATTAATAAAGTCATAATTAATAATTAACGTATTTATAAACAAATGTTTTAGATATCCATAATAAGAAGTAAAGAGCATACAGAGTATTGAAATTATTTTAAGAATAACTTATGACTTTGTCAATTCTCAAGAATTCCAAGGAATTCTAATTTCTTGTTCCCAAATCCTAAGATTAATACTAGTCGGAAATTTGAAGCACTAGTCCTTGGTTAACCTAGGAGGAAACATCATTCGTGAACAGAATACCGAATTCCAGTATTCAGTGCCTTAGCAAAGAGTGGTGAAAATGTTTTGAACTTGGGAATCAGAAGAGCTAGATTAAAAACTTTCTTTCAGAGACTTGTCCTCTAGACAGCCTTGGGCAAGCCACTGGCAATATGGAAATATTAATGCTTTACTAGGTTGTTGATCAGCTCAAATAAGATTAAGAATTTCACTTTGTACCCTTTTACGCACTTCAGATAAATTCAGGCAATTATCTCAAATAATCTTGCCAAAATTTGCGTGCCCACTATAAAATTGGGAAGACCCAAAACTGGGCTGGAAGACTGACTGGGAAATTGGTAGAAAGGGCTTTGTGGCTAGTTCCAAGTATTCTGCTCCTAATAATCTTCTCCATCTGCAAAATAGGATCAAGAATGGGTGTGGTGAACGGCTGATGGATTTTGAGATCCTGGAGATTTCTGCTGACTGCCTCCAGCAAGGCTCCAGATTCAGTGTTCTATCTTTTTCAATACTAGAAAAAGTCTAATGGGAAAAACACAAGAGGGTGTGGAGAAAAGGGAACACTCTTGCACCACTGGTGGGAATGTGAATTGGTACAGCCACTATGGAGAACAGTATGGAGGTTCCTTAAAAAACTACAAATAGAACTACCATATGACCCAGCAATCCCACTACTGGGCATATACCCTGAGAAAACCAGAATTCAAAAAGAGTCATGTACCAAAATGTTCATTGCAGCTCTATTTACAATAGCCCGGAGATGGAAACAACCTAAGTGTCCATCATCCGATGAATGGATAAAGAACATGTGGCACATATATACAATGGAATATTACTCAGCCATGAAAAGAAACGAAACTGAGCTATTTGTAATGAGGTGGATAGACCTAGAGTCTGTCATACAGAGTGAAGTAAGTCAGAAAGAGAAAGATAAATACCGTATGCTAACACCTATATATGGATTTAAGAAAAAAAATGTCATGAAGAACCTAGGGGTAAAACAGGAATAAAGACACAGACCTAGTAGAGAATGGACTTGAGGATATGGGGAGGGGGAAGGGTAAGCTGTGACAAAGCGAGAGAGAGGCATGGACATATATACACTACCAAACATAAGGTAGATAGCTAGTGGGAAGCAGCCGCATAGCACAGGGAGATCATCTCGGTGTTTTGTGACTGCCTGGAAGGGTGGGATAGGGAGGGTGGGAGGGAGGGAGACGCAAGAGGGAAGGGATATAGGAACAGATGTATATGTATAACTGATTCAATTTGTTATAAAGCAGAAACTAATACACCATTGTGAAGCAATTATACTCCAATAAAGTTGTAAAAAAAATCACACACAAAAAAAGGAATCAGCCAGAACAAAAATATCAAAGATCAAATGTGACCCAAGAGACTGACAGGTACACACCGCTATATTTAAAATAGATAACCAACAGGGACCTACTGTAGAGCACAGGGAATTCTGCTCAGTATTCTGTAATAACGTTTAAAAATAGAGAAAAACGTTGTGACCCAAGAATGCTACCCAAATATTTAAGGTCATTAGGACACCTTAATCAACCAGTTTTTCCACTGTTTCCAACTTCAATCATTTAAGTACTATATTATACTTTCTACAACATCTGCATACCATCCGGACTCATTTCTTTAATATTTTTCTTTAATTTGGTCCATTTTTAACTTAGTCTTGTCCCAAACAATAATAAACATGAAATTATTGATTGATGTGCTAATTTTACTTCCCTAAAACACATTTGCATAACTATTACATATATCATAACACATTGGTACATAACTATTATGGTAAACAAATGTCCATCTGTGTACCATTTCAAATCATATTGCCTACCACTGGACCACAATTTGAGAAAGAGTTCTACAGACCATTTTCACTAATTTTACTAACAAAGCCTAAGGAAAGGCATTTTGTCTTAAATGAGTAAATGGAAACAGGCCTGTGAAGTCACATAGGACCCCACGCTCAGAAGGGCCTCATGTTTGGTTTAATACTCTGCTGTCACCCTCCTAAAATTCTTAATAATTTTTATCTTTTTAATATTTATTTACTTATTTATTTATTTTTGGCTGTTTTGGGTCTTCGTTGCTGCACATGGGCTTTCTCTAGTTGTGTCTGGCGGGGGCTACTCTTTGTTGCAGTGGGCGGGCTTCTCACTGCGGTGGCTTCTCTTGTTGTGCAGCACGGGTCCTAGGCACAGGCTCAGTAGTTGCAGCACGTGGGCTCAGTAGTTGTGGTTCGTGGGCTGTAGAGCACAGGCTCGGTAGTTGTGGCACACAGGCTTAGTTGTTCTGCGGCATGGGGGATCTTCCCAGACCAGGGCTCGAACCCGTGTCCCCCTGCATTAGCAGGCAGATTCTTAACTACTGTGCCACCAGAGAAGTCTCCTCTGAATAATTTTTAAACAAGAAGCCCCACATTTTCATTTTGCACCACGTGCTGCAATTTATATAGTCAGTCCCAAAGGGATAGAGGAATTAAAAAAGGATTGGCATCAGAACATAGCTCAAATGTGACATTGAAATTTCATTAATTTCATTCATAATGTTTTTCATTAACAACTTTTTGCAATCAATCATTAAGTAGTTATTCACCCTAAAATTATGCAAGACATCCATGGAAGATTTTAAAAAGAAGTAAGATATTTGTTACCTTATAGTAGAGCCTGTAGTCAGGTTGGGGAGTTAAGATGATATTCATTAATCAATTAGCTACACCATAATGAAGAGCTAAGTTGAATGTTGTGGATAATTGTAATAGTAGTTCAGAAAAGAAAGACATCTCAAAGTAGGAACAGTTGGAGAAGATGTGAAAGGGAAAGATTTGAGCCACTTATCATCTCAAATAACTAGTTTTAGAAATGTCTATGCTAAACTGTCATGTAAAATCCTCTACAGTCTAGTCCCAATCTTTCTTTCCAGCTTCTTCTCTAACCTGTTTCCCCAAATACAGATCTGTCCCTAAAACTTAAAAAAACTCAGGTCAAAAGTATTAATGGAGGCTCACATACCATGTATTCAGATGTTTAAAATTTATAAGGCAAAGTAGTAAACTGTTAAATAATACCTGTCATAGTATCCTGCACTGATTATCCTATCTTTATGGCAATCTGAAAGGCTAGGTTCTAATTTAGAGTTCCTGGACTCCTGGGAGTTTCACTCTTGAGCTTGGTGGGGTGGGAATAGCTGGCTCCTAGCCTCAGGCTTGCAGCCTACTCCCCTTCTGTTACTGTATCCCACTCCAGCCCACAATGTGAGGGGCCTCATACATACCATGTGGACTCTAGCTCATATACCTAGGCTCATCCACACCTCCCCCCAGATACCTGCCTCTTGTCTTCACTTCAGTGTAGGTGAGTTCACATCAGCAGCATGATTTGCCTTGGGAAGATGAATTTGGGAAAAAGTCTGTGCAGGCCCTCAAGCAGGTTTGGGGCCATTTGGGCAAGGAATTCTGGATTCCAGGAAACCAGAGTGGAGTCTACAAAGGGCAGGGGTGGGAAGGAGGGTTATAGGGGGTGGGCATGGGCTCTGGGTGGGCATATCTTCTTGCTCATGGTCTTCTTGTTTCATGGAAGGTTTGTAGTTGAGGAGGGCTGAAGCCTGGTCCTGCAATACACAGAACCTCAGGAAGGTACAGCCAATATACCCTATGTGCTACCCACTTCCTAATTTCTCCTTTTCCCTAAAAAGTGTTTTTAAGTATCTCTTTGTCTTTATACATACCACTCTGCCTTTCTTTTTCACCTAGAATACCCACACCCACTCTGTTGAGTATCATAAGAACTTGTTCATATGCCACCTCATCTTTGAAGATCTGCAAACTCTGTTAGGCACAGATAGTTCATTTCTGCTTTGTGGTCCTTTGACATTTTATTTGTGCCTCTATGATGGCCTTTATTATCTTGCATTGTAATCACTATCTTCCTCCACTGGACTGTGAGTGCTTTGTGCATGCTTGGTCTCTGTACCAAAAGAGGAACTAGTGACACACAGTACTCTCTCTTACAAACACATTTACTGAGAGAATAAATGAATGACATATGCTCTTGTGGCCCCCAAATGTGCCATGCTATGTAAAAGTTTGTTTATCTTGGAGCATTACCGGTTTCTAAGAGTAGACTTGAGCATCTACATGGCACCATCCTGGTGAAAACTGGAAACATTCAGTCATCCAGATGTTAGGTGTCATATGGATAAATCCCCAGACGATTGACTGAATTTTTCCATTTTCATTGGAATGATTGGCATTGTGTATATAGGGCCTTGTGTTATCAGCCCTTGTACTCCCACCACAGTGGGTTCAAAAAGTTACTATTACAGACACAAATGCTCAGCAAGCTGTTAATGGGATGCAGCATTCTTCATCATGTGCTACTCACGTGAAAGCTGACATGTTCGGTGCCAAAGTGATTTCAGTTCATCAGTCCTCATTGTCATTAGCAGCTAGCATTTATTAGGCGGCCGCATGTGCAGAGCACATTTTCAAATGAAAGACATCATGACAAACATTAGCTGAAGAGAGTTTTTTTTAAGCCACAGAATCAGCTTTCCTGCCGCCTACCAAGCTATTTTATAAAAATTCTGCCTAAAGGATTCAGAGCATGTACTACGTTTTGATTTTTAAAATTGCACTCATGTCATGGAAGTCCTCTGTTTCCCCAATTCCCTGCCCTTTGTTAGGCCCTTGTCCTTGTCTTTTATCCCAAACTCTAATAATTGAGCATGCATTTGTTTGTTATATTCTGCCTCTTAGCGTGGTAGACGAGGTACAGTGGAAACGCAACATATTAAGAATCAGAAGCCCGACTTTCACCTTGCCTCTGTCATTTGGGCATTTGAGGAAAATCACTGAACCTCTCAGAAGTTCAGTTTCCTGATTTGCAGTTAGTAATATCTGCCTTAGAGAGCTGCTGTGAGGGTGAATAACATAATGTATGAGAAAGCACTTTGAAAATTCCCAATATAAAAGTATTCAGGGTTATTATTCGTCGCCTTAAATGCACCTTTCTATTTGATTTGAGGTTTCTGTCTCTTCAAAAACAAGCTTAGATGGTGTCTGAGTACTGGTCCTTGAGGGTGTCTAGATACAACAGCAAAAAAAAAAAAAGTCAAATGAAGCGTAATAAACAGTAATGATAGTGATTGTGATGGGTAGGAAGGATAATCTTTTAAGCACAGATGGGAAATTCAAGACCTGGAATTTTCCAGAGGTTTCCAAAGAGATTCCACGACTTCTGATGCAAATTCCAAAGCTCAGTGTGCTCCTTCTACTGTACTGTCCTCCCCCAGCCATAGTTCTCCCTTAGGGAGTTATAAAGTGAGACCTAATTTTTCATGTGCTTTTATGTGGCTCTCGTGATGGAAGAGCTGCAGAGCGTCAAAGAACTAGTTCTATCCAGTGTGTCCAAGTGGTGTTATCTGTGCACAGGCAATGGGGGTCTCTCACAATGGGGGCCAAGCACTGCTATTCCGTGTGGTGCTGTGATAAAAGGTGGCAGCCAACAAATATAGAATTGACCCTCCTCCTAGAAGCAATGACATGGGCAAATGTGCCTGGCAGGTTTTTCTGAACAAATGCATTTGGCCACCCATTTCCCTCAGCTTCTAGAGGAATTTCAGAACATAGATATTTTAAAAGTCCTACATCAGGGGGAGAATATAAGTGCTTACTACAGAACTGACAGATAAGATTCAGGAAACATACTCTTTCGATTAGAACTAGTCCAGGGAAAGGCCAGACTGCTAAAAGCAGCAGTTGTTTTAATTGCACAACGATACCACATGGTGGCTCCGGAAAGAACTGCACTGAGAAGACAAAATGTCTAAAACCAGTTTTCCCCCCAGCAGCCTCTTTCTCCAAGGCATTGTGAGAATTTCACAAAACAGGTGCAATTAAAAATAGGAAATTTGCTGAATATCAGAAATTGCTTCCTAAATATTTCAAAGAAGTACTTTAAATTATTCTATCTTATGAAAACTTCTCTGATAGTCCCCAGATGGGTAGGAGCCTCACAGCATTGTGTGTGTGATAATCACCCACTTTACTTGTCTTTCTCACCCAGGAGATGGTAAATCCCTTGAGGACAGGGCAGTGTCTTTCATCTCTGAAAGGCAGGCTAGTATAGTGGAGAGAGTTTCTGTGAGACACCAGCCTGTTCCAGGGTTAACTGTGTGACCTTCCGAATATCATACACTTTTAGACTGTTTCCTAATTGAAAAGTGAAGATCAAAATAACTACTTCAAAGAGTCATTGCCAGGAAGATAAGTTCATGGGTGAACACTGCCCAGTATATAGCAGATACTTCATCGATATCTGTTGAATGAATATAAGATGCATCTGTAAAACATCTGCTATTGTATTTTCCATTTTGAAACCCATGTCTTCAGTATTTTTTCAAAAATGCAGTTTAAAAAAAGTATTAAAACTTTCTCTTTGTATATGCTTCCTATTCTTTCTTTTGATCTTCTGTCATATCACCTCTTCAGGAAGATACACCTTGCATTGTGCTTATATAATTTTTTCAGCCTGTCCCTTTAATCTCTCCTCTTATAACACATATGAATATGTTAATAGATTTATGACTTGAAAATATTCCCTTGACCTGCAACTCCATCAACCTAATCTTTTATCTTTCTCCACTTTACTATTAAAATTGTCAAGTTAACTTTCTCCTTCTAATGCTTCTCTGTGAAAACATACTACGAACTTTCAAAACTGGCTTATTACCAACTATGCTACAGAAAGCAAATATATTCTTGAACATCTCCAATGACTTTGTAATCATTAAATTTATGGACTTTAAAATCTTATTATTATAACAATTTCTTAACAAATTCCCCTTTTAAGAGTAAAAATTCTATGTTTTAGATGCAAAGCCACAGTTTATTAGTTTTATGCTATAAAGTGAGTCTCCTTAAAGGCTTTTGGAGCTCAACTTCTAAATATATATGCTTCACCAAGTGGTGAGAATAAAGTGAGACAGGGTATATGAAAGTTCTTTGAAAATTGTGAAGTGTTGTACTCATATTAAGAATTATTGCTCTTATTTCTGTTATCAGGGACACAAGATGAGTTAGAAAAATATCCTGCTCTGGAAGACCCTACTGCCTACTTGTGAAGGAAGACCTATGCAAGATAATTTAGAAATAGACAAATGAGTGCCAAAAGAGCCAGTATAAAAGTTTTTTGGAAAACCTAGAATGGAGTAACTAGGTTGGAGTGGATAAGGAGTAGGCATTGGATTACTGTTGGAGTTGATGAAAGAATGATATTGATACAGAGAATAAATCTTTGAGTAGAATCCTAAAGATGAATAAGAACAATGGTGGGAAGATGGTTCCAATAGCCCTGTAGGATATACATGGTGCAGTAGAAGGTGAAGATTCTGGAAAACTAGGCAAGAGCTATATTGTTCAGAGAACATATACTGTTATTACATGTGCTCATTTCTTACAAAGAAAGTTCTAGAATGGCAATAAAGACAATTGTTTGTTGGTACTTCCTTAGCCTTTCCCAAAGTATATTTTAATAGTAATTTATCTTTCTTTTAACTTCCTCTAGGACAGTTGTTCTTAACTGGGGATGATTTTGCCACCAGGAGACATTTGGCAAAGTCTGGAGACATTGTTGTCACAATTGGTGGAATCCTACTGGCATCTAGAGTGTAGAGGTCAGAGATTCTGCTACGCATCTTACAATGTATAGAATATTCCCACACAACAAAGAATTATCTGACCCCAAATATCAATCATGTCAATACTATTTTTCTCCAGAATAAAACAGTCTCATGCAGAAGAATTTAGCCACTTTGTTTCCAGGCTTCTGTCCAGTCAACCCCCATGACTCTAAAGTCTTACCTTGGACTCCAGGTTGCTTACTAGAGTATTTTCTTAAACAAAGAAAATTCTTTTGTAAGAGAAAATCTGGCGCCAGCTTTTAGGATAGTAGACTTTCATATGCTAGGTAGAGTCAGATAGAGGAGAAAGGTGTTCTACTCATGCTTAGAACACACCAGCCCTGAAACCCTGAAGAGGCACAGATTGAGGAGCATCAGGTGACAGCACCATGGATAGCCGGGGGAGCAGCTAAGGAGAACTGTCCCATCCATGGCTTTATGAGAAGACATCCATTGATAGGGGATGAACTGGGGGGAAGGAAAGGAGTTAGGCAGGAAAAACCCAGCAGCTGTGTGACAGTGGCTGTAGTGGAGAGACTGATTTGTGAGCCTATCCGTCACTGATTGGAGATCCTTAGACATAATTGGGAGAGAATGGAAGCCAGAGGTCTCCCGTAAGCAAGTAGGTGCAAAATACAGGAAAGTTACATCACTATATAATTGTGATACAACTACATCACTATATAATTCTAAATGAGTCTGAAGGTATTCATGTGGTATATAAGTGGCCAGAAGTCCAATTCCAGGGAAGCAAATATTCTGGTAGAATTACTTTTGGGATCATGAAACATTCCTTATAGCTGTAGAATAAGTTTGACTTTTTATGGTACATTAGCATTTTAATTTAAGCAGAAGAAAGGAATTTCTGATTTACTATATAGAAAATTAATTGAAGAAAGACTAATATTTCTTACTAGTTTGTTATAGTTTAACCCAGCAGACTTGACTCCAGGGGAAAGTCCTGTGGAATCCAGTTCTTACCACCTTACTTCTGTTTTGTAGCTATCATGGCTGTCACTCAGCCAGAATGGAATCCCTAATGCTAGAGAATCTGGTGTTCCAGGAAAGCTGCTTCGTGCTGAGGCTTGGGGAACCTGCCCATCCTCTACACAGCTCTGATAGCTATAAATACATGTGGGTAGGACAGTGCCATAATCTGGGAAATAAGTACAGATTCCTGTCATGCTAAGAGAGAAGGGATACTTACACATACATAATACATGTACATACATACATAAATGTCTATCTGCTAGATTAGAGGGGTGGATTATAGCCTGTGGAAATGTATTGGAATTTAAGAGAGAAAAGAGTTTTTAGTTACTTTAGAAAGAATAGTTATATATTAAAAATATGTTGTTTATGTATTTGTATATTAACAATGCACATTAACAGTAGTGTGTTATTTAAAATACACAACTGAAGCATCAGTATTTAACAACACTTTTTCGACTTAATTTTTGTTATAATCTGAATTAGAAAACAATCTGTTAAAATGTTTTGTTATTTTGAGTAGTCACTTCCTTCACTCTTGAGTTAAATCAAATTGTTCAAATTTTTACTGTGTCTTATCACAGTGGCTATTTTTATTTTTGAAGAGTAGCTCTATTTTCTACAGAAAGATGAGAGAGATATAATTTTTAAAAATGGGGCACTAGATTAGAATAGGATGTCCAAATTTCCATCCTGACTCTGTCATAGCAGAACTATTTTTGAACTAGATTAAATCGTCCTGCCCCGTGGACTTCATCATCCTCATCTATTAAATGAAGGCTGTACAGCCCCTAAGTTCCCACCAGCTCTGTGATCCTCTGAAATTATTATACTTTTCTTGTTATTCTCTCTTCTACTCTCATCACTTCTATTCTTTTACATAAGAATTTTGCCAACCTTGTTTATCTGTTCTTTTTTTTCTGTCACCTTTGTTTTGCTCAGCTTATTGAATAATAAAGTCACATAAGATTCGTCTCCTCCAGGTTATGTTAATCTCATATTGATTACTGAGGTTCAGTTTAACACTATTTAAAGAGCAGAGTGTTTGGAGTCAGGTAGACCTGGGTTTGAATCCTGGCTCTTCTACTTATTGTGTGACTTTGGACAAGTCACTTAAACTTCTTACCCACCTGGAGAATACGGTGAAGAATGTCTTTCCTTTAAATTTGTTGTGAGAATGACTTGATCTGAATACTTATGCCAGCATAACCAGCTTTTTCTTATTGAGCTCCTTGCCTTCAAAGCAACCTTCTTCTTTCAGTCAAAAGATATTTATTCAGTGCTTCCGGTATGCAAGCATGCTTCTAGATGCTTGGGTACCATTTTATTTTGGAATTTTATTTTATTTATTTTTTATACAGCAGGTTTTTATTAGTTATCCATTTTATACATATTAGTGTATATATGGCAACCCCAATCTCCCAATTCATCACACCACCACCCACCCAACCACCCTCCACTTTCCCCCCTTGGTGTCCATAGGTTTGTTCTCTACCTCTGTGTCTCAATTTCTGCCCTGCAAACTGGTTCATCTGTACCATTTTTCTAGGTTCCACATATATGCGTTAATATATGATATTTGTTTTTCACTTTCTGACTTACTTCACTCTGTATGACAGTCTCTAGATTCATCCACGTCTCTACAAATGACCCAATTTCGTTCATTTTTATGGCTGAGTAATATTCCATTGTATATATGTACCACATCTTTATCCATTCATCTGTTGATGGGCATTTAAGTTGCTTCCATGACCTGGCTATTGTAAATAGTGCTATAATGAACATTGGGGTGTATGTGTCTTTTTGAATTATGGTTTTTCTCTGGGTATATGCCAAGGAGTGGGATTGCTGGGTCATATGTATGGTAAATCGATTTTTACTTTTTTAACGAACCTCCATATTGTTCTCCATAGTGGCTGTATTAATTTACATTCCCACCAACAGTGCAAGAGGGTTTCCTTTTCTCCACACCCTCTCCAGCATTTGTTGTTTGTAGACTTTCTGATGAATCCCATTCTAACTGGTGTGAGGTGTTACATCATTGTAGTTTTGTTTTGCATTTCTCTAACAATTAGTGATGTTGAGCAGTTTTTCATGTGCTTCTTGGCCATCTGTATATCTTCTTTGGAGAAATGTCTGTTTAGGTCTTCTGCCCATTTTTGGATTGGATTGTTTGTTTTTTTTCTAATATTGAGATGCATGAGCTGTTTATATATTTTGGAGATTAATCCTTTGTCTGTTGATTCATTTGCAAATATTTTCTCCCATTCTGAGGGTTGTCTTTTTGTCTTGTTTATGGTTTCCTTTGCTGTGCAAAACTTTTTTAAGTTTCATTAGGTCCAAATTGTTTATTTTTGTTCTTATTTCCATTACTCTAGGAGGTAGATCAAAAGAGATCTTGCTGTGATTTATGTCAGAGTGTTGTTCCTATGTTTTCCTCTAAGAGTTTTATAGTGTCTGGTCATACATTTAGGTCTCTAATCCATTTTGAGTTTATTTTTGTGTATGGTGTTAGGAAGTGTTCTACTTTCTTTCTTTTACATGTAGCTGTCCAGTTTTCCCAGCACCACTTATTGAAGAGACTGTCTTTTCTCCATTGTATATCCTTGGCTCCTTTGTCATAGATTAGTGGACCATAGGTGCGAGGGTTTATCTCTGGGCTTCCTATCCTGTTCCATTGATCTATATTTCTGTTTTTATGCCAGTACCATATTGTCTTGATTACGGTAGCTTTGTAGTATAGTCTGAAGTCAGGGTGTCTGATTCCTCCAGCTCTGTATTTTTCCCTCAAGACTGCTTTGGCAATTCGGGGTCTTTTGTGTCTCCATACAAATTTTAAGATTTTTTGTTCCAGTTCTGTAAAAAATGCCATTGGTAATTAATAGGGACTGCATTGAATCTGTAGATTGCTTTGGGTAGTATAGTCATTTTCACAATATTGATTCTTCCAATCCAAGAACATGGTATATCTCTCCATTTGTTTGTATCATCTTTAATTTCTTTCATCAGTGTCTTATAGTTTTTTGCATACAGGTCTTTTGTCACCCTAGGTAGGTTTATTCCTAGGTATTTTATTCTTTTGTTGCAATGGTAATGAGAGTGTTTCCTGAATTTCTCTTTCAGATTTTTCATCATTAGTATATAGGAATGCAAGAGATTTCTGTGCATTAATTTTGTATCCTGTAACTTGACCAGATTCATGGATTAGCTCTAGTAGTTTTCTGGTGGCACCTTTAGGATTCTCCAGGTATAGTATTATGTCATCTGCAAACAGTGACAGTTTTACTTCTTCCTTTCCAATTTGTATTCCTTTTATTTCTTTTTCTTCTCTGATTGCTGTGGCTAGGACTTCCAAAACTTTATTCAATAATAGTGGTGAGAGTGGACATCCTTGTCTTTTTCCTGATCTTAGAGGAAATGCTTTCAATTTTTCACCATTGAGAATGATGTTTGCTGTGGGTTTGTCATATATGGCCTTTACTTTGTTGAGGTAGTTTCCCTCTATGCCCACTTTCTGGAGAGTTTTTATCAAAAATTGGTGTTGAATTTTGTCAAAAGCTTTTTCTGCATCTACTGAGATGATCATATGGTTTTTATTCTTCAATTTGTTAATACGGTGTATCACATTGAGTGATTTGCATATATTGAGGAATCCTTGCATCCCTGGGATAAATCCCACTTGATCATGGTGTATGATCCTTTTAATGTGTTGTTGTATTCTGTTTGCTAGTATTTTGTTGAGGATTCTTGCATCTATATTCATCAGTGATATTGGTCTGTAATTTTTTTTTTGTAGTATCTTTGTCTGGTTTTGCTTTCAGGGTGATGGTGGCTTCATAGAATGAGTTTGGGAGTGTTTCTTCTGCAATTTTTTGGAAGAGTTTGAGAAGGATGGGTGTTAGCTTTTCTCTAAATGTTTGGTAGAATTCATCTGTGAAGCCATCTGGTCCTGGACTTCTGTTTTTTGGTAGATTTTAATCACAGTTTCAATTTCATTACTTGTCATTGGTCCGTTCATATTTTCTATTTCTTTCTGGTTCAGTCTTGGAAGGTTATACCTTTCTAACAATTTGACCATTTCTTCCAGGTTTTCTATTTTATTGACATAGAGTTGCTTGTAGTAGTCTCTTAGGATGCTTTGTATTTCTGCAGTGTCTGTTGTAACTTCTCCTTTTTCATTTCTAATTTTATTGATTTGAGTCCTCTCCCTCTTTTCTTGATGAGTCTGGCTAATGGTTTATCAATCTTGTTTATCTTCTCAAAGAACCAGCTTTTAGTTTTATTGATCTTTGTTAATGTTTTCTTTGTTTCTATTTCATTTACTTCTGTTCTGATCTTCATGATTTCTTTCCTTCTGCTAACTTTGGGTTTTGTTTGTTGTTCTTTCTCTAGTCCCTATAGGGGTAAGGTTAGATTGTTTATTTCAGATTTTTCTGGTACCTTGAGGTAGACTTGTATTGCTATAAACTTCCCTCTTAGAACTGCTTTTGCTGCATCCCATAGGTTTTCATTGTAATTTGTCTCTAGGTATTTTTTGATTTCCTCTTTGATTTCTTCAGTGATCTCTTGGTTATTTAGTAATGTATTAAACTTAGCCTTTATGTGTTTTTTTTATGTTTTTTTCCCTGTAATTATTTCTGATCTCATAGCATTGTGGTCAGAAAAGATGCTTCGTATGATTTCAGTTTTCTTAAATTTACCAAGGCTTTATTTGTGACCCAAGTTGTGATCTGTCCTGGGGAATGTTCCATGTGCACTTGAGAAGAAAGTGTAATCTGCTGTTTTTGGATGAGTATCCTATAAATATCAATTAAATCTATCTGGTCTATTATTTCATTTAAAGCTTGTGTTTCCTTATTAAGTTTCTGTTTGGATGATCTGTCCATTGGTGTAAGTGAGGTGTTAACATCCCCCACTATTATTGTGTTACTGTCGATTTCCTCTTTTATAGCTGCTAGCAGTTGCCTAATGTAATGATGTGCTCTTATGTTGGGTGCATATATATTTTTAATGTTATATCTTCTTCTTGGATTGATCCCTTGATCATTATGTAGTGTCCTTCCTTGTCTCTTGTACATTCTTTATTTTAAAGTCTATTTTATCTGATATGAGTATTGCTACTCCAGCTTTCTTTTCATTTCCATTTGCATGGAATATCTCTTTCCATCCTCTCACTTTCAGTCTGTATGTGTCCCTAGGTCTGAAGTGGGTCTCTTGTAGACAACATATATATGGGTCTTGTTTTTGTATCCATTCAGCAAGCATGTGTCTTTTGGTTGGAGCATTTTATCCATTCACGTTTAAGGTAATTATCGATATGTATGTTCCTATTACCATATTCTTACTTGTTTTGGGTTTGTTTTTGTAGGTCCTTTTCTTCTCTTGTGTTTCCCACTTAGAGAAGTTCCTTTAGCATTTGCTGTAGAGCTGGTTTGGTGGAGATGAATTCTCTAAATTTTGCTTGTCTGAAAGGATTTTGATTTCTCCATTGAATCCGAATGAGATCCTTGCTGGATAGAGTAATCTTGGTTGTAGGTTCTTCCCTTTCATCACTTTAAATATGTCATGCCACTCCCTTTTGGCTTGTAGAGTTTCTGCTGAGAAATCAGCTGTTAACCTTATGGGAATTCCCTTGTATGTTATTTGTTGTTTTTCCCTTGTTACTTTCAATAATTTTTCTTTGTCTTTAATATTTGCCAATTTGATTACTGTGTCTCAACATGTTTCTCCTTGGGTTTATGGGACTGTATGGGACTCTCTGTGCTTCCTGGAATTGGGTGGCTATTTCCTTTCACATGTTAGGGAAGTTTTTGACTATAATCTCTTCAAATATTTTCTCTGGTCCTTTCTCTCTCTCTTCTCCTTCTGGGACCCCTATAATGGGAATGTTGTTGTGTTAAATGTTGTCCCAGAGGTCTCTTAGGCTGTCTTCATTTGTTTTCATTCTTTTTTCTTTATTCTGTTCCTCAGCAGTGAATTCCACCATTCTGTCTTCTAGGTCACTTCTCTGTTCTTCTGCCTCAGTTATTTTGCTATTGATTCCTTCTAGTGTATTTTTCATTTCAGTTATTGTATTGTTCATCTCTGTTTGTTTGTTCTTTAATTCTTCTAGGTCTTTGTTAAACATTTCTTGCATCTTCTCAATCTTTGCCTCCATCCTATTTCTGAGTTCCTGGATCATCTTCACTATCATTATTCTGGTATCTTTTTCTGGAAGGTTGCCTATCTCCACTTCATTTAGTTGTTTTTCTGTGGTTTTCTCTTGTTCCTTCATCTGGTACAGAGCCCTCTGCCTTTTCATCTTGTCTATCTTTCTGTGAATGTGGTTTTTGTTCCACAGGCTGCAGGATTGTAGTTCTTCTTGCTTCTGATGCTTGGTTCTTTGATGGAGCTTATGTTCCAGAGATAGACAGTTAACAGTGTATATAATAAAATAAATTTCATAATATATTAAAAGGTAATAATTTGTATAGGAAATAGAAAGAGAAATCAGAGTAAGGAGTGTCAGAAATGCCAGGGGAGGAGGCAGGTTGTAATGCTAATGTGGTGCTTGCCTCTGGAACAGAATAAGCATTATATAGGCTTTTGGAAGATGATATCAGGGAGCTAACGCGGAGCCAGATCATACAAGTCCCATAGGTCATTGTAGAAGGTTTGGTTTTAGTATAAGTGACATGGAAAAACTTTGCAGTGTTTTTAACAGAGGATTGCCCAGATTTAACTTTGTTTTTAAAAAGGATTCCTCTAGCAGTTGTGATGAAGATAAACAAGGATTTCTCAACCTCAGCACTACTAACATTTCAAGTCAGATGATTATTTGTTGTGGGTGCTGTCCTGTGCATTTACAGTATTTAGAGCATCTTTGACTTCTGCCCACTAGATGCCAGTGACACCACCTCCCCAGTTGTGACCATCAGAAATGGTCTTCAGATATTACCAAATGTCCCTTGTGGTGGCACAAAATTGCCCTCAGGTGCAAGCCACTTGAATAGATTAATGAGGGGTAAAAATAGAAATAGGAAGATCTTTCATGGGGCTACTATAATAATGCAGCCTAGAGATCATGGTAGCTCTGAGCAGGATGGTAGCAGAAGACGTGATAAGTAGTGGTTAGATTCTGGATAGATTTTGAAGATAAAGACAAATAGAATTACTGATGGGTTGGATGTATGATGTGAGAAGAAGAGAAGAGTCAAAAAAGAGAAGAGGCATTTTTGAGAATGACTCAAAATTTTGGCCTGCACAAATGGAAGGATGGAATTGCCATTAACAGAGATATGTAAGGCTATGGGAGAAACAGGTTTAGGGAGAGCAGCAAAGAAAATCAAGAGTTTAGTTTGGGACAAGGAACACTATAACACTGAGAGGTAAGGAGACCAGGAGAAACCAACAAAAGGCAGCTGAGAAAAAGCAATAACAGGAGAACACATGAGAAAGTTGATGTTGTGAAAGCCACAAGAAGATATGTCAAGGAGAATTTATCAATAGTCTCAAATATTGCTAATGGTTCAAGTAAGATAAAGTCTGAGAATTGACCATTTGGGTTTAGCAATGGGGAGGCTATTAGTGACCATGTTAAGCGTAGTTTTGATCAGGGTGGAGGTAACAGCTTGACTGAAATGACTTTAAGAAACAAGAGGAATCAGAAACAACAATTATAGACAACTCCTTGCTGCAGAGGGAAGCAAAGGAATGGGGCTAGTGTTGATAGGTGAAGCAATATTTTTGATTTTGGCCTTAAGATGGACAAAATAAGAAGATATTTGCATGCTGATTGGAATTTTCCAGTACAAAGGGAAAAATTGATGTTGTAGGAGGTAAGGGGGAGAACTGGAGCAATGTCCTTAACAGATGAGAAGGGATGCTGTCTGTGTAAGTAGATAACATGGCCTTATGTAGGAGGCAAAGACAGGTTTAATATTAATATTTAATAATAAGCAGTAAGGCAGAATATATGTCTGCATATGCTTATAGGAAAGTTGATGTGATTATGGGAATCTAAAAATTCTCTTCTGTTGCTTCAGTTTTCTCAGTAAAGCAGGGAGAAAGGTCATCAGCTGAAAGTTGGGATGAGGGAGGAGATGTTGAATATTTGAGGAGAAAAGAAAAGGTGTTAAATATTCATCTAGGACAGTAGGAAAGTAAATAAACTAGGTGTGGATACCTTGATTTCCTGATACCATTAAGGCCAATGTGAGGTCTGTCGTTATATAGAGTTAAGATTTTTTGCAGCTATGTTCAGCTACATGAGAACAGGCATGGAATAGACGGAGGCATGGAATAGATGGGATAGTTGGGTTTATAGGCTGTAGTTCTGACAAAGTGAGAAAGGGCAAGGTTATTGAGAGTATAAACAAGGGAGTAATTTGAATGATTGGCTATAAATTTAACTGTGTAAGGAAAGGGAAAAAGAACATCAAAGGAAGGAGATCCAGTGAGAAACTGGTACAGTTATTAATTGTGGTGCGGTTGAAGTATTGATTCTTGGGATTAGATTGACAAAGGGAGTGAGTGGGAAAAATAGAATAAGAATGAAAAAAAATTGGAGATATTGCAGTTATTGGTAGTGACAAAGTCCAGGGAATGATCATGGGAGGGTGTGGCTGAGGTCATGGAGGATAAAATTTTTGGAAAAGAGAAGTCAAGGACCTGAGAGGTCATTGTCACTTACTAGATGTGTGAGCTTAGAGAAGTTGAGGAGTAGAATAACATGCTTAAGAGGCCCTCAATAAATTGATCTTAATCTTTCTGAGCCTTTATTTCATCATCTATAAAATGAAGATTTTAACCTCTTCCTGCCTACTTTAGAGGACAATTGTGAGGATCAAATGGGACAATATATCAGGAAGTGCTTTGTAAATAATGCACCAATGTACAAGCATGAAAACTTTGTTACATTTGTTTTTGTTCATGACTACATGGTATGGGGCAGAAGTTTGGTGAAGCACTGAAGATTTTAGATTTTAAAGGATTAACAATAGAGAGCTATTTTAGGATCCTAAGCAGGAAAGCAACATAGTCAAACACAACTGGTAGGATTATCTCTTTTACACTGGATAGGGATAAATTTATAATTATTTACTAATTATCTCTCTTCTTATCCTTTTCTTGTAAACATTTTATACTATCCCCAAACATACAGACTGGATCATCTCAGTTTTTTAATATCACCTTAATACTCTCACTGTTTACATGATAACATCTACATTCCTTTGCCTGGTATTCAATAGCCTCCAAGATCTGATGTAAGTTTGCCTTTCTGCCTCCGTAGCCTGCTCATGTGCTTTGCAGTCTAATCTCCTCCAGGATTTCAGAATACCACATGACTCTTCATGCTTCATGCTATTCCTCACATCTGATTCTCTTTGATTCCATATGCCACCTACTCAATAAAGCCTTTTACCAAAGTTAATCTTTCTTTCCTTTTTGTATCTTTATTATTGAATATATGTACATTCATGTAATTATTAATCAAACAATTATTAATTGCTTATGTATCTGTCCCACTGTCCTGTAAGCTCCTTTAGGGCAGGGATCATACCTTATTTATCTCAGTAGAAATGAGCAATGAATTCCATATTCATAAGCACCTATTATGTTTTTTTATGCTCAATAAATATTTGTTGACTGAATATATGAATGTTAGAATGAAAGCCTCCTACTTACAAAGGACCATGCTGAATGCTGTGTTGAATATTTAAAAAAGGAAAAATAAGTATATATGCTCAATAAAACTTGATTCATTTAAGTGTTCCAATTTCAAAGAGCTTCCCTGCTGAACTGGAAACTGCTGACAGAGTAAGAGTAAATGGAGTTTGACATGTCAACTAAGTAAGACAAGGCAGCTGTGGAGTAATGGAAAGAGAACTAAACTGGGATCAGAAGATCTGATTTCCAATACCAGCTCATATGCTAGCTTCATGACTTCAGCCACCTTAAAACATCTCTGAACATCAATGTCCTCATCTGAAAATGAGGTATTTAGATTATGTGACTTCCTAGGTCCTTTCCAATGTTAACACTTCATGATTCTAAAATGCTATGAAATCATCAGATTGCTGTCAAGCTCAAAATCAAGTTTTGCCAAGGAGAGCCACTTATGAATTTCTGGGTGGCTAGTAACCTTTAGTGAACAATATAACTGTTCACAAGAGAGAACAACAAATTATAATTCTTTTTTTTCCCCATTATCTAAGGCAAGATGACTGAGTCTGCAAGTTATGCAGTGTTCTCAGCTCAAAGTCCCAAGCTTTATGTCTCAGTTCTGGTTTAGAGGGCATGCATAAATGCACATCTTCTTCGATCTAGATGGAACTGTGTGCCCTACCTCTACTTAAGAGGGCAGGCATGAGTACATGCACATCTTCTTCAATCTAGATGGAAAGTATGACATATTTCAGGTTAAGCTCCAACCAATGTGCAGAGAATCACTTCTGGAACCTTGAGAAACACAGAAAAAAATAACGCTGCACAATTTCAACCAAATTGGAATTGATATTTGTTGCAGAGCCTGGAGACTTCCCTCTTGGCAGAAGTAGATTTTTCCCAGTTGGTTTCAAAAGTCTAATGACATAAAACAACAGCTGACCTTGTAATTTCTAATAGACTGCATCTACCTCTGATGTTTGAGAGTGACCATGACAGCACTCTCAGTAGGGATCTCGCCAAGCCTCAGAAGACAGCCTTGTTCTTTTAAAAAATCATATACTGTCTTGTGCACACATGCCCATGATTGAAGAATCTGGGATCAACAGTGGAGACACACAGACAAAACAAGACTAAGGTTTTATTTGATTAGGGCAAAAGCTAAGTACCTCACAATTCAGCTTCTTAGTCCATGATTAGTTGTGATTTTATATCATTGTCACAAAAGAAGTAACATGGTATAATGAAAAACCTGTGGGTTTTGGAGGCAGGTGGCTCTGGGCTTAACTAGTAGCTCCTCAAATTTACTACCTAGGTGACCTTAAACAAGTTACTTAATCTCTCTTGGTCTGTTTATTCATCTGTAAAATAGGAACACATTTCTATCACACAGAGTTGTGAAGTAGGTGTTTTGTTGAGTAAAACACATAGATACTTTATATGTGCTAGATCCTCAGGTTCTGTGCTATGATAATGGTAGCGAGGATTGTTATTTTAAACAACTTAAATGTGTTGTTTTAAAGTTAAGAATAGAATTTTTAGTCTTACATACAGAAAAGTGAAGTAGCCTTGCTGTCAAGTGATTGTCAACTGTAGACAAGGGATTGGTTGTCTATTGCCTCTTAGGAAGGAGAATTAGCAAGGCTGACTTCATGGGTGTTCTTCCTGAGCAGTTGCAAAGGGCCCTGTGCTTAGAAGGGGCTCATGCTTGGTTTAATGCTCTGCTGTCGACACCTTGAAATTCTTAATAATTTTTTAACAGGGGCCTTGCATTCTCATTTTGCACTGGTCCCTGCAAATTACATAGTAAGTCCTGAGACTTAGGAAGGAAATTCAATGCTATATGCATGCTTGCTCAAATTTATGAAAAAGAATGAACACATGTGGAGGAATTACTCTACCTCAAAATAAGAAGAGACATTAGCATTTATGTGCTTGGTTTCAAAAGATAAAGTTAATTCTAAGTTGGTTTTGTAGAGTCTAAGTGGAATAGATTCCATATTTACATATATAAACATAGCAAAGATTAGAAGATAAACCAAAGGGTGGCAAGAACATTCATATACAAAAGCTCTCAAACCAAAAGCATTTTTAGCTAGACTGCCTGGGTTCAAATCCCAGCTCTGATTACCAGCTGTGCAACTTTGGGGAACTTGCTAAATCAGATTATCATCTATGAAATGGGATAGTTGCAATCTCATTGGGTTATTGTGGGGAGTCAATAACTTATTACATGTAAAGTGCTAAGAACACTGATTGACACAGAGTGAGTTCTCAACAGTATTACATATTATTATCTCCACAGTAAACTTAGCCAAGTTTCACTTTCATTTGGAAATAATATGTACCTACTACTTCAAGGGATTTGAAAATCTTTCATTGAAAAATAATAAAAATAACTTTAAATTTATTGACACTGTGAGATTTATAAGTCATACTCACCTGAGAATAATGTTCATACTTTTTAATGTACAAAGGGAAGTATCAATAGCTAGCTTAATAACTTGGAATAAACGTTTAAGTGTGAGTCATTCATTTGTATATGTATGTATGTATGTGTGTATTTAACAGTTAATCATTAAGTGTTTTTTATATGCTAGGTTCTGGGTCAGATACTACTGATAAGTTGATGAAAATGTCACTTCTCTCAAATAACTCATCATCTAACAGAAGATACAGACCTGCATTCAAAAAATTACAACTAGAGTATGAAAAGATCTACAAGAGGGATAAGTAACAGGTACAATGGAATCAAAGAGAAGTGTCCCTAATTCATTCTTGAGGCAGTAGGGGGTCAGGAAGGGCTTCAGATAGGAAATAATTAAGATGAGACCTAAAAGGTCATGGGGAGTTAACTATGTGAAAGATGAGGAGAAGCATAAGCAAAGTCCTAGAATTGTTCATAAAAATTACACAAGGTTTAGTATGACTAGAATGTAGAGTGTAAGGCAGAAAAATAGTGAGATAAGAGGCTGAATTAGAGACGGGCTAAACTACTAACTTTGTAAGTCTTGTTAAGTTTAGACCTTATCCTGAGGCATGTTGAGCCATTAAAATTTTAAGCAGTTGTGGGACATGATTAAGTTACAGTTTAGAAAATCTATTGTATAAGTAATAGATTGGAAGGGGAAAATTATTGTTGGCAGGTAGATAGAAGGCTGTGATATAATCCAGGTGAGAGATGATAAAGACTTGAACTAAGGTAATGGTAATAGTAGTTGTAATAAATGGACACAGTCAACAGATAACAAAGAGATAGAATCATTAGGACATTAAGGAAGAGAGAGGGGAAGAGGCAGGAGTGATCACAAAGTTTTGAGCTTGGGGAATTTTATGGTTGGTGATAAATCATTGATAGCAGTGTTTAAGAGGATGAGTAGGATTGGGAAGGGTGAAGGCTTAGATAGTAATTCATTTAATTTGGGACAGGATGAGTTTGAGGTGTCCTCGAAACATAAAATAGAAATGTTCAACAGGTGGTTAAACATGTAGTTTGAGATTTGGGTAAGAGATTTTGGCTTAGGAAACTATTTGAAAATCATTAGCATAGAGATGAAAAGTGAAGCTATGAAAGGAAGAGAACATGTTTAGAGTGAGACGAGATTAGGATTTAGGAAAGAACCCTGCGTCAAACAGAGGCAGGTAAAAGAAAAAGAATTTACAACACCAAGAAGCAGACAAGATGACAGAATAAAAACCAGGAGAGTGTTGTATCAAAGAATATAACAAACAAAGTATTTTAAGAAGTGGAGAGTAACCAAAAATGTACAAACATATCAAGTAAGGTAAAGATTGAGATATATCCACTAACATCTACACAAGGGCGCTCGCTGCTGATCTTGGAAAGAAAGCTGCAGTGAAATTGAAAGCCACCTTATATATCACTGAAGAATGAATATAAAGTGAGGAAGAAGACGAAGAATTCCTGTAGATATTGGTGGCTGCTTACAGTGGAATCTATTCATACATTCTACTGAGAACAATGGAAATTTTAAAGATAGAAAATAAAATCACCCATGGCCTATGCCAACCACATAATAAGGAAACAGAGAAAATGCAAAGTCCAATTAACATGTAAGTGGAGAAATGAATACTCAAGATTAGTAAAGTTGGTTCCAGAACTCACAATAGAGCTAAGAGTCAGTTAGGGACTGAAGAGAAGAGAATACAATGTAGTAGGGTCCTTGCAGTGATGGAACACAGTTAACATCAACTAATATCCACCCAAGGAAAGGGACCCACTTTGGAAATACTGAAGGCAGATCAGAAGATCCCATGAGTCAAAGCATTGGATTATTGGGAGTCAAAAGGAACAAACTTGGAAAATGTGCAGAAACAGGATTTGGAAGGGAGGGAGACATTTTGGGAGCTGGAGATTCCTTTGAATGCTGGGTGGTAGACGTAAAACACAAAGAATTTAAAGCTAAGTGATTTACTGAATTATCTTACTATTTATTTTCTATTTGTCTATTCTGTTCTTTGTTCTATTTTTTCCCTTCTTTTGGACTTTTTATAGATTCCGTTTCATCTCTTTTGTTGACTTGTTAGCTATAACTCTTTGTTTTCTTATTTTAGTAGTTGCTTTAAGGTTTAGAGTATACATCTTTAACTTATCACAGTCAACCATTTCCCTTCTGCCTGATGGAACTCCTCTAACATTTCTTGTAGTGTGGGTCTTCTGGTGATGCATTCTCTCAGGTTTTATATGTCTGAGAATATCTTTCTTTTTAAATTTTTTTATTGAAATATAGTTGATTTACAATGTTGTGTTAATTACTGCTGTACAGCGAAGTGATTCAGTTATACATATATATATATATTCTTTTTCATATTGTTTTACATTATAGTTTATCAGGATATTGAATATAGTTCCCTGTGCTATATAGTATGACCTTGTTGTTTATCCATTCTAT
This sequence comes from Hyperoodon ampullatus, assembly GCF_949752795.1. NCBI lineage: Eukaryota > Metazoa > Chordata > Mammalia > Artiodactyla > Ziphiidae > Hyperoodon > Hyperoodon ampullatus. Next base: position 169,835,972 of record NC_136915.1, on the reverse strand, counting down.
ATATACCAGTTTGCATCTGCTATTCCCAAACTCCCAATCCATCCCTCTCCCACACCCTTCCCCTTGGCGACCAGCAGTCTATTCTCTATGTCCCTGATTCTGTTTCTGTTTCATAGGCTCATTTCTGTCATATTTTAGATTCCACATATAAGTGATATCATATGGTATCTTTCTCTTTCTGACTTACTTCACTTAGTATGATAATCTCTAGTTGCATCCATGTTGCTGCAAATGGCATTATTTTATTCTTTTTTATGACTGAGTAGTATTCCATCTCTTTCTTTTTTAAAAGAAATGCCCTTTATTTTTGAAGGATGATTTAACTAGGTATACAATTCTATATTGACAATATTTTTTCTCTTAGTACTTTAGAGAAGTTGCTCCAAAACCTTCCCACTTGCACTGTTTCTGACAATAAATCTGTAGCCATCCTTATTTTTGTTTCTATATTTGTAATGTATCTTTGTTTTTCAGATGCTTTTAGGTTTTCCTTTTGATCACCAATTATGAGCAAATGGATTAAAATGTGCATTGGTGTACTTTTAATCAAGACTATTGTGCTAGAGTTTTTTTGAGCTTCTAAGATCTGTGGATTTATAGTATTTATCAAATTTGGGAACACTTTGGCCATTATATCTTTAAGTACATCTTCTGTGACCCTTTCTCTTCTTAGGGCTCCAATTATACATATAAAAGGCCACATAAAAGTTGTTCCACAGTGTGCTGATGATCCTTTTTTTTTTTCCTGTCTGTGTTTCATTTTGGAGATTTTCTATTATTTTGTAATCAAACTGACTAATTTTTCTTCTGTGATGTCTAATCTGCCATTATTCCCATTCAGTGTATTTTTCACTTCAGGTAGTATAGTTTTCATTTCAGAAGTTTGACTTTTTTTATATTATATATTCCATATATCTACTTAACATTTTGGATATACGAAATGCATCTATAATAACTGTTTTAATGACTTTTTTGAAATTTCAATATCTGTGTCTGTTCTATGTCACTTTTGGTTGATTTAAATTTCTCTTTAAACTTATTTCTTGCTTCTCTACATGCCTGAGATTTTTATTATTATTATGAGATTCCAGATATTGTGGTTTTTAACTTGTTGGGGGCTGGAAAAACTTGTTTTCCTATAACTAGTCTTGAAGTTTATTCTGGAATGCAGTTAAGTTACATAACTTTTTTTTGATATTTTGGGGTATTGCTTTTCATATTTGTTAGATTGGACTAGAGAAGTACTCAATCTAAGGCTAATTATCCATCAGTACTGAGACTGGTCCCTTCCAAATACCTTATGCAATGTCCCTTAATCATGAGATTTTCTAGTCAGCCTAGTGGGAATAGAGCTAAATGAATTGTAGATAAGCAATCTACTGATAAAGCGTTCAAAGTAATAAACATAAAGATGCTCACTGAACTGGGAGAAGAATGAATGAACATGGTGAGAATTTCAACAGAGAGTTAGAAAGTATAAAGACAAACCAAATGGAGATGAAGAATACAATAATTGAAATAAAAAGTACACTAGAAGGAATTAACAGTAGCTTAGATGATATAGATAAATGGATCAGCAAAGTGGAAGAGAGAGTAGTGAAAATCATCCAAGCTGAACAGAAAAAAGAATTTTAAAAAATTAGAATAGTTTAAGAGACCTCTGGGACAACATCAAGTATACTAATGTTTGCATTATAGGGGTTCCATAAAGAGGAGAGAGAGAGAAAGTGACAGAGAACTTATTTAAAGAAAAATAGCTAAAAACTTTTCTTAACTGGGGAAGGAAACACACATCTAGGTCAAGGAATCACAAAATCCCTTACAAGATCAACCCAAAGAGGTCCACACCAAGACACATTATAATTAAAAGGCAAAATTTCAAAAGGAAGAGAAAATATTAAAAGCAGCAAGAGAAAAGCAACTAGTTACACACAAGGAACTCCCATAAGACTATAAGCTTACTTTTCAGCAGAAACTTTTCAGGCAGAACAGAATGAAACAATATATTCAAAGTGATAAAAGAAAAATCTCTAAACCAAGAATACTCTACCTGGAAAGGTTATCATTCAGATTAGAAGGTGGGCTAAGTGTTCCAATCAAAAGATTTAGAGTACCTGAATGGATACAAAAACAAGACCCATATATATTCTGCCTTCAAAAGACTCACTTCAGACCTAAAGACACATACCCACAATGAAAGTGAGAGGATGAAAAAAGTATTTTATGAAAATGGAAGTGAAGAGCAAGCTGAGATAGCAATACTTATATTAGACGAAATAGACTTTAAAACGAAGACAGTAACAAGAGACAAAGAAGGGCATTATATAATGATAAAGAGATCAATACGACAAGAAGACATAACAATTGTAAATATATATGCACCCACATGGGAGAAAATATTGAAAAAGGAAGAAATTGACAATAATAGTAGTAGACTTTAACACCTCACTTACATCAGTGAACATATCATCCACACAGAAAATCAATAAGAAACACTGATCCAGAGATTGGCTCAAGATGGTGGAGTAGAAAGGACTTGTGCTCAGCACCTCTTGTGAGAGCACCAGAATCACAACTAACAGCTGAATAACCATCAACAGGAAGATGCTGGAACCCACCAAAAAAGATACCCCACATCCAAAGACAAAGGAGAAGCTGCAATGAGATGGTTGGAGGGGCGCAATCATGATAAAATCAAATGCCATACCTGCCGGGTGGGCAGCCCACAAACTGGAGAAAAATTTATACCACAGAACTCCTCCCACTGGAGTGCAGGTTCTGAGCCCCATGTCAGGTTTCCCAGCCTGAGGGTCCAGCAATGGGGCTAAGAATCCCCAGGGAATCTGACTTTGAAGGCCAGCAGGATTTGATTGCAGGACTTCCACAGGACTGGGGGAAACAGAGACTCCACTCTTAGAGGACACACATAAAGTCTTGTGCACACCAGGACTGAGCAAAGGAGCAGTGACCAGATAGGAGACTGAACCAAACCTACCTGCTAGTGTTGGAGGGTCTCTTGCAGAGGTGGAGGCCAGCTGTGGCTCTCCATGATGACAAGGGCACTGGCAGCAGCAGTTCTGGGAAGTACCCATTTGTGTGAGCCCTCCCAGAGGCCACCACTGGCCCTACCATATAGCCTGTAGGCTCCAATGCTGGGTAGCCTCAGACCAAACAACTAACAGGGAGGGAAAACAACCCCACACATCAGCAGACAAGCAGATTAAAGTTTTCCTGAGCACAGCCCTGCCAACCAGAGCAAGACCCAGTTCTACCGACCACCAGTCCCTCCCACCAGGAAGCTTGCATGATCCTCTTGGATAGCCTCATCCACCAGAGGGCAGACAGCAGAAGCAAGAAGAACTATAATCCTGCAACCTGCAGAATGAAAACCACAATCACAGAAAGTTAGACAAAAAGAAAAGACAAAGGATTATGCCCCAGATGAAGGAACAAGATAAAACCCAAGAAAAACAGCTAAATGAAGAGGAGACAGGCAACCGTCCAGAAAAATAATCCAGAATAATGATAGTGAAGATGATCTAGGATCTCAGAAAAAAGAACTGAGGCAAAGATTGAGAAGACACAAGAAATGTTTAACTAAAGAACAAACAAATGGAGATGAACAATACAATAATTGAAATAAAAAATACACTAGAAGGAATCAATAGCAGAATAACTGAGGCAGAAGAACGGATAAGTGACCTGGAAGACAGAATGGTGTTAATTGCTACTGCAGAACAGGATAAAGAAAAAAAGAATGAAAAGAAATGAAGACAGTTCAAGAAACCTCTGAGACAAGATTAAATGCACCAACATTTGCATTATAGGGGTCCCAGAAGGAGAAGAGAGAGAGAAAGGACCTGAGGAAATATTTGAAGAGATAACAGCTGAAAACTTCCCTAACATGAGAAAGAAAACAGTCAATCAAGTAGAGGAAGTGCAGAGAGTCCCAGGCAAGATAAAACCAAGGAGGAACACACAGAGACACATAGTAATCAATTGACAAAAATTAAAGACAAAGAAAAAATATTAAAAGCAAAAAGGGAAAAATGACAAATAACATACAAGGGAACTCCCATAAGGTTAATGGCTGATTTCTCAGCAGAAACTCTGCAAGCAAGAAGGGTGTGGCACAATATATTTAAAGTGATGAAAGGGAAGAACCTACAACCAAGAATACTATACCCAGAAAGGCTCTCATTCAGATTTGGTGGAGAAATCAAAAGCTTTACAGACGAGCAAAAGCTAAGAGAATTCAGCATCACCAGACCAGCTTTCCAACAAATACTAAAGGAACTTCTCTGGCGGGAAACACAAGAGAAGAAAAAGACCTACAAGAGCAAACCAAAAACAATTAAGAAAATAGTAATAGTAACATACATATCAATAATTACCTTAAATGTAAATGGATTAAATGCATGAACCAAAAGACATAGACTGGCTGAGTGGATAAAAAAACAAGACCTGTATATATGCTGTCTACAAAGACCCACCTCAGACATAGGGACACATACAGACTGAAAGTGAAGGGATGGAAGAAGGTATTCCTCACAAATGGAAATAACAAGAAAGCTGGAGTAGCAATACTCATATCAGAAAAAATAGACTTTAAAATACTGTTATAAGAAATAAAGGACACTACATAATGGTCAACAAATCAATCCAAGAAGAAGTTATAACAATTATAAGTATTTATGCACCCAACATAGGAGCATCTCAATATATAAGGCAAGTACAAACAGCGATAAAGGGAGAAATTGTGAGTGACACAATAATAGTGGGGGACTTTAACACCCAACTTTCATCAATGGACAGATCATCCTGACAGAAAATCAATAAGAAAAATAGTACTTAAATGACACGTTAGACCAGATGGACTTAATTGATATTTTTAGAGCATTCCATCTGAAAGCAGCAGAATACACATTCTTCCCAAGTGCACACCATACATTCTCCAGGACTGACCACATGCTGGGCCACAAGGTGACCCTCAGGAAATTTAAGAAAATAGAATTCATATCAAGCATCTTTTCTGATCACAACATTATGAGATTAGAAATAAACTACAAAAGAAAACTATAAAAACACAAAAACATGGAGGTTAAACAATGTACTAATAAACAACAAGTGGAATACTGAAGAAATTAAAGAGGAAAACAAAAAACACCTAAAGAAGAATGAAAATGAAAGCACAACAATCCAAAACCTATGGGATGCAGCTAAAGCTGTAGTAAGCGGAAAGTTTATAGCAATACAATCTTACCTCAGGAAAGAAAAATCTCAAAAAAGCAACCTAACTTTACACCTAAAGCAACTAGAGAAAGAAGAACAAACAAAATCTAAAGTTAGTAGAAGGAAAGAAATCATAAAGATCAGAGCAGAAATAAATGAAATAGAGACAAAGAAAACAATAGTAAATATCAATAAAACTAAAAGTGGTTCTTTGAGAAGATAAACAAAATCGATAAGCCTTTAGCCAAAGTCATCAAGAAAAAAAGGGAGATGACTCAAATCAATAAAATTAGAAATGAAAAAGATGTTACAACTGACACCACAGAAATACAAAGGATCATAACAGACTACTACAAGCAACTGTATGCCAAGAAAATGGACAACATGGAAGAAACGGACAAATTCTTAGAAAGGTACAGTCTCCCAATACTGAGCCAGGAAGAAATAGAAAATATGAACAGAACAGTCACAAGCATTAAAATTGAAACTGTGATTAAAAAACTCCCAACAAACAAATGTCCAAGACCTGATGGCTTCACAGGCGAATTCTATCAAACATTTAGAGAAGAGCTAACACCTATCCTTCTGAAATTGTTCCAAAAAATTGTTGAGGAAGGAAAACTCCCAATCTCATTCTATGAGGCCACCATCACCCTGATACCAAAACCAGACAAAGATATTACACAGAAAGGAAAATTACAGGCCAATATCACTGATGAACATAGATGCAAAAATCCTCAACAAAATACTAGCAATCTGAATCCAACCATACATTAAAAGGATCATACACCATGATCAAGTGGGATTTATCCCAGGGATGCAAGGATTTTTCAATGCCTACAAATAAATCAGTGTGATACACCACATCAACAAATTGAAGAATAAAAACCATATGATCATCTCAATAGAGGCAAAAAAAATCTTTCACAGAATTCAGCACCCACTTATGATAAAAACGCTCCAGAAAGTGGGAACACACCTCAACATAATAAAGGCCATATATGACAAACCTATAGCCAACATCATATTCAATGGTGAAAAGCTGAAAGCATTTCTTCTAAGATCAGGAACAAAACAAGGATGTCCACTCCCACCACTTTTATTCAACATAGTTTTGGAAGTCCTAGCTACAGCAATCAGAGAATAAAAAGAAATAAAAGGAATCCAAATTGAAAAAGACTAAGTTAAACAGTCACTGTCTGCAGATGACATGACACTATACATAGAAGATCCTAAAGACGCTACCAGAAAACTACTAGAGCTCACCAATGAATTTGGTAAAGGCACAGGTCACAAAATTAATGCACAGAAATCTGTTGCACTTCCACACACTAACAACAAAAGATCAGAAAGAGAAATTCAAGAAACAATCCCATTTACCATTGCATCAAAAAGAATAAAATACCTAGGAATAAACCTACCTAAGGAGACAAAAGACCTGTACTCTGAAAACTATAAGACGCCGATGAAAGAAATTGAAGAAGACACTAACAGATGGAAAGATATACCATGGTTTGGATTAGAAGAATCAATATTCAATATTATACAGTCATTTTGATCAATAGTCAAAATGACTATATTACCCAAGGCAATCTACAGATTCAATGCAATCCCTATCAAATTATCAATGGCATTTTTCACAGAGCTAGACAAAAAATCTTAAAAATTGTGTGGACACATAAAAGATCCCGAATAGCCAAAGCAATCTTGAGAAAGAAAAAATGAGCTGGAGGAAACAAGTTCCCTGACTTCAGTCTATACTACAAAGCTATAGTCATCAAAGCAGTATGATACAGGCACAAAAATAGAAATATAGATCAATGGAATAGGATTGAGAACCCAGAAATAAACCCACACACCTATGGCCAATTAATATACAACAAAGGAGGCAAGACTACACAATGGTGGAAAGACAGTCTCTTCAACAAATGGTGCTGGGAAAACTGGACAGCTACATGTAAAAAAATGAAATCAGGTCATTCTTTAACATCATACACAAAAATAAGCTCAAAATGGATTAAAGACCTAAATGTGAGACTGGACACTATAAAACTTCTAGAGGAAAACATAGGCAGAACACTCTCTGACATAAATCACAGCAATAACTTTTTCAATCTGTCTCCCAGAATAAAAACAAAAATAAACAAATGGGACCTAATTAAACTCAAAAGCTTTTGTACACCAAAGGAAACCATAAACAAAATGAAAAGACAACCCACAGATTGAGAGAAAATATTTACAAATGATGTGACTGACAAGGGATTAGTCTCCAAAATTTACAAACAGCTCATGAGGCTTAATATCATCAAAACAAACAACCCAATCAAAAAATGGGCAGAAGACTTAAATAGACATTTCTCCAAAGAAGACATACAGATGGCCACAAGGCACATGAAAAGACGTCCAACATCGCTAATTATTAGAGAAACGTGCAAATCAAAATTACAATGAGATATCACCTAACACCAGTCAGAAAGGCCATCATCAAGTCTACAAACAATAAATGCTGGAGAGGCTGTGGAGAAAAGGGAACCCTCCTACATTGTTGGTGGGAATGTAAATTGGTACAGCCACTATGGAGAACATTATGGAAGTTCCTTAAAAAACTAAAAACAGGGCTTCCCTGGTGGCACAGTGGTTGAGAGTCTGCCTGCCGATGCAGGGGACACGGGTTCGTGCCCCAGTCTGGGAAGATCCCACATGCCGCGGAGCGGCTGGGCCCGTAAGCCATGGCCACTGAGCCTGCGCATCCGGAGACTGTGCTCCCGCAACGGGAGAGGCCACAACAGTGAGAGACCCGTGTATCGCCAAAAAAAAAAAATAATAATAATAAAAACAGAACTATCATATGACATGGCAATCCCAATCCTGGGCATATACCCAGAGAAAGCAATAATTCAAAAAGAAACATGCACCCCAGTGTTCACTGCAGCACTATTTACAATAGCCAAGACATGGAAGCAACTTAAATATACATTAACAGAGGAATGGATAAAGAAGATGTGGTACATATATACAATGGAATATTACTTGGCTATAAAAGGGAATGAAATTGGTTCATTTGTAGAGACGTGGATGGACCTAGAGACTGTCATACAGAGTGAAGTAAGTCAGAAAGTGCAAAACAAATATCATATATTAACACATATATGTGGAATGTAGAAAAATGGTATAGATGATCTTATTTTCAAAGAAGAAATAGAGACACAGACGTAGAGAACAAATGTATGGATACCAAGGGGGAAAGGTGTGGGTGGGATGAATTGGGAGACTGTGATTGACATATACACACAATAGATACTATGTATAAAATAGATAACTAATGAGAACATACCATATAGCACAGGGAACTCTACTCAATGCTCTGTGGTGACCTAAATGGGAAGGAAATCCAAGAAAGAGGGAATATATGTCTACGTATATGTGTACATACTTTGCTGTACAGTGGAAACTAACACAACATTGTAAAGCAACTATACTCCAATAAAAATTAATAAAAAAAAGAAAAGAAAAGAGAGTAGAATGGTTGTTGCTAGTAACTAGGAGGTGGGGGAAATAGGAAGAATCTGGGAAAGAATACAACTTTTCAGTTATAAGATGAATAAGGTCTGAGGATCTAATGTATAACATGGTGACTATAGTTGATAATACTGTGGATTTAATTCAAATTTGCTAAGAGAGTAGTCTTGTGTTTTCACCAAAAAAAAAAAAAAAAAAAAAAAGAAAGAAAGAAAGAAAGAAAGAAGGAAAGAAAATATGTGAGGTGGTAGATATAAGTGACTTGATGCTGGGAATCTTTTCACAATGTGATTATATCAAATCATCACATCACACATTTTAAATATTATACAATTTTATTCGACAATTATACCTCAGTAAAGCTGAAAAAAAGATATATTCACATAGAGCCAAACTATCTCCCTACAATTAACTTTCTAATCATAAGGATAAAAATACACAACTTTACCATGGAAAGATTTGACTTCTACCATCTTAATCAAGTGCTCAAACTTGGCATCACCAATAGTAAAGCAATTTGATTTTATGTGTCACTTGATGTAATATAATATGAAGTACACAGCATTCCCTATAAAGCACTCTTATTGAACGTGTTTAACTTGAAGCTAATTATTCCTTTAAACCAAACTTCCAGTTTATAGAAATATAGGAGATAAAAGAAGCAAGATAATCGACATCCAGATGGAAGTAATCAGTGAAGCAAATTCAGATTGTAGAAGTTTTACAAGACAACTGGCCCAGTCTCTTCAAAATTCAATGTTATTAAAAAGAAAAAAGGTATTGGGACTGTTCTCAATTAAGAAAGACTAAAAAGATATACAACCAAATATTATGGGTAGATTTCAGTTGGATTTTTGTTCATTAAAAAATAGTTAATTGAGGTATTTTGTGGACAATTGGCAAATATTTAAGCATGAGTGATTTTATGTTACATTAGGGAGTTATGGTTAGTTTTATCCTGGGCATTAATAGTATTATAATTATGAAGGAAATTTTCTTTATTTTTAAGAGACATGGGGATATCATTGTTTAAGAGTGTCACAATCTCTGCATCTTACTCTGAAATGTCAAAATGTTCACAGTTGTTCCATCTAGATTTTTGATACATGAAATGTATTTTATCATTCTTTCAACTTGTTCTATACATTAAAATTTTTTATAACATAAGATATTGTGAAGGAGAGAACATATTCTACTGAACAATTTATTGTCTAGGAAATTGTCCTAAGGAATTAGTGATGAATAGTGACAAAAATTTCATCAGAATGTTCTTGTTGAAATAATGTAAGTGCATAAGAATTATAAATCTAGATAAATAAGCTCTGTATTCTCAAAGAAAAAATTAAACTCAACAGGATTTTGTTTTGGCAGATTGATTCTAAAATTTATGTAGAGCAGCAAAGGGCAAAGAATAGTCAATTTGTTTCTAGAAGGGGAGAAAATTCTTGCGGTTCTGAATAAAAAGATTAGAAAGCTATTTTAAAGTTAAAAAGATATGGTGTAGTTTTTTAAGGAAACTTCATACTGTTCTCCATAGTGGCTGCACCAATTTACTTTCCCACCAATAGTATAGGAGGTTTCCTTTTTCTCCACACCCTCTCCAGCATGTTTTACTTGTAGACTTTTTGATGATGGTCATTCTGTGATACCTCATTGTAGTTTTGCCTTGCATTTCTCTGATAATTAGTGATGTTGAGCATATTTTCATGTGCCTGTTGGCCATTTGTATGTCTTCTTTGGAGAAATGTCTGTTTAGGTCTTCTTCCCATTTTTTTATTAGGTTTTTTTTTTCTTGATAGTGAGCTATATGAGCTGTTTATATATTTTGGAAATTAACCCTTGTTGTCTCATAATTGCAAATATTTTCTCCCGTCCTGTAGGTTGTCTTTACACTTAGTTTATGGTTTCCTTTGTTGTGCAAAAGCTTTTAAGTTTAATAAGGTCCCATTTGTTTATTTTTGCTTTTGTTTCCTTTGTCTTAGGAGACAGGTCCAAAAAAATATTGCTGCAACTTATGTCAAAGAGTTTTCTGCATATGTTTTCCTGTAGGAGTTTTATAGTATCTGGTCTTATATTTAGGTGTTTAATCCATTTTGAGTTTATTTTTGTATATGGTGCTAGAGAATGTTCTAATTTCATTCTTTTACATGTGGCTGTCCAGTTTTCCCAGCATCACTCATCAAAGATACTATCTTTTCTCTGTTATATATTCTTGCCTCCTTTGTCATAGATTAATTAACCATAAGTGCATGGGTTTATTTCTGGGCTTTCTATCCTGTTCCATTGATCTATATTTCTGTTTTTGTACCAGTACCATTCTGTTTTGATGACTGTAGCTTTGTAGGATAGTCTGAAGTCAGGGAGCCTGATTCCTCCAGCTCCATTTTTCTTTCTCAAGATTGCTTTGGCTATTCAGTATCTTTTGTGTTTCCATACAAACTGTGAAATTTTTTGTTCTAGTTCTGTGAAAAATGCCATCTGTAATTTGATAGAGATTGCACTAAATCCTATGTAGATTGCTACCATATGATCCTGCAATCCCACTCTGGGTATATATCCAGAGAAAACTGCAATTCAAAAAGATACATGCACCCCAATGTTCATTGCAGCATTATTTATACAATAGCCAAAACATGGAAGCAACCTAAATGTCCATCAACAGAGAAATGGATTAAAAAGATGTGGTACCTATGTACAATGGAATATTACTGTGCCATAAAAAATAATGAAATCATGCCATTTGCAACAACATGGATGCACCTGGAGATTATCACACTAAATGAAGTAAGCCAGACAGTGATAGACAAATATCATATAATGTCATTTATATGTGGAATCTTAAAAAAAAGACACAAATGATCTTATTTCCAAAACAGAAAGAGATTCACAGACACAGAAACAAACTTACGGTTACCAAAGCAGACAGGGGGAGGAGGGAGAGATAAATTAAGAGGCTGGGATTAACATACACGTAAGACTATATATAAAACAGATATCCAAAAGGACCTACTGTTTAGCACAGGAAACTATACTCCATATTATGTAATAACCTATAAGTGAAAAATCTCTGAAAAAGAATATATACAAAACTGAATTGATGTGCTATACAGCTGAAACTTACAAAATACTGTAAATCAACTATATTTCAATAAAATTTAAAAAAATATGGGGGATGGACTAATTGACTGAACAAATTAGACAGTTCACAGATTAGGGTATACAAATATGGAATTTTAACATATGATAGAAGTGGCATGACAAATTACATGAGAAAGGAGAGACAATTTAATAAATGGAGCTGGAACAGATATAAGTTGTTTTAAGAGAAAAATGAAATTGTAGCCATACGTCAAACCATATACAAGAATCAATCTCAAATAGAGTAAGAACCGAAATGTTGTACATTTTTTGTGAAGGGGAAGAAAGAAAAGTCATTAGCTGTAGAAGAACATTAGGTTGAGGGATTTTTTTTTTTTTTGGTTTTAAAGATAGGAGAAACTTGAACTTCAGAAAAGCAATCAGTAAAGAGGGAGGTATAAAAAAGAGGAGTAGCCTTAAGAAAGTAGATGGCAATTGGATAATAAGCAAGAGGGATAGCATAGAGCAGGTGTTCTGTAATTATTGAATGAATGGATTAACTAGTAAAAGAGAAGGAATTAGCTTAGATGGAAGGTACAGAAATTGGCTCACAAAGGAGGTAGTCTTCTTTCATTGACAGATGTGAAAGTGGAGTTAACAGATGCAGCTACCAATAAGTTTGCCTGGGTTATGATTTTTTACTTCAGGCTTCAGAAACAGACCTTAAAGCAGGAGGAAAGAACCCACTGTGGCTAAAAACCAAACATAAACTTCTCAAACTCAAAGGGCATGGAAAACAGTATTTAGCTATGAAAAATATGTACTGTAACCAGACACAAAGAGAGAATTTTCTAAGTAGTGTCATTTGCTTGCTTGTTTCTTCTTTTTGCTTTGCTAAACCTGGCACCAGTACACTCTTGAAGGATAGGGGATCTTCTTACATCCCAGTGATTTCAGGATCAAAAATGGCATGTGTGGTTAAGAGCCAGCAGCAGAAGGAGGCTAGCCTTAAAATTAAACTGTCTGGGTTCATATCTTGACATTGCCACATACCAGTTGTGAAAACTTTGAGCAAATTACTTAGCTTCTGAAGCTTCAGTTACCACTTTTACCAAATAAGGATTCTATTTATTTACGTTCTTTGTTACAAGGCATAGAACCTGACTCTGGCTAACTTGAACTCATTGGGAGAATATGGAGAGCCCGTGAATCAAAGGGAAAGCTGCAGAACCAGGCTTAGAAGAACAGAAACTGGGGTAGCTTCAGATATGCACATAACAGGAAAGAATGGATATTTCTTCTAGCATCCTGGACCCTCGATGCATTATATTCAGTTTTCAGCCTTTGTCATTGTCCTCATGATTCAAATTTTGGAAAGTTTAGTTCCAGATAGCCTAATTTAGATTCTTTGCTTATCATCCAGCTAGAGTACAGAGCATCTTTATCCATGGTTCCATCAAATTGTGGAAGAGTGTTGTTGGGAAAAGGATGGAGGGTAGTTGCTACCTGGAGAAAACTACAAATTTACATGTACTCCACGCTTTGGCTATACAAATAGTTTTATTTCTATACATAAACTTTCAATAATGCTTTGTCATTACTGAACATAACATAATGCAAATATTCCACAATGAAAATACATTCATCTTCTTTCCAAAGATGAATAACCCCAAACTGCATCCACCTCCAATTCCAGGATCTCTGAGTAATATGTGTTTTTGTTCTCTAACTTTGTTATCAATCTAAGTCTGTAGTCTATGGGTCAAGCAAAATCACAAAACAAAGAATAATTGTGGCCTTTGGTTATAGAGCAGTGCATTTACCTTAGTGCTAAGCTTCTTATGTCTCAGATATCCCCAATGGACAGATATGGAAAGTGAGATCCAGAGTGACCATGTAATTTATTCAAAGCCACCAATGAATGACTAAGTAATCAAGCCAAGGTCTGAATCCAGGTTTGTCCAACTCTAAAACCATCTCTTTTCTTTCCATCACAAAAGTCTTAGAACAACATGAAATAACTGTCCTCCTTGGAGAATTTTAACAGGAAACAAAGCTTTGGGACATGAAAATGGAGATCAGAGGAGAGTTTTAGGCTATGGAAAGCAGAGGGTGGAAAGTTTAGGATTGTAGATATAAGAGCAGGGCATGAGAATTATATTTATTTAATGGAGGGAGGAGGAGGAATAGAGCTTTCCTATTTTTAAAACTATTTCACAGTAATGTAACACTTTATAAGGGGCTTAAATGACTATTTCCTCAACCATTCTTGTGCCAATAGGTAATTGTTCAGATTATTTTATTAGTAAAGGTTTTGACTGACACAAGTTAAGTAGGTCACTTAGGAACTACTGATTTTTTTAACCTATGTACCTATAAAGTAAAAATACTACTCAATTAGAGATAGAATGGTGTAGAAATTGGCTATTTAGAAAAAAAACAAATTAGATTCTCACCTTACATCAGACAGCAAAACAAAAGCCAGATACATTGAAAAGCTTTGTTTTGTTTAAAAAAGAAAGAACCATGAGAAAACAAAACTTTGAAGAAAATATGGGAAATATCTGGGAATAGAAAAAGGCTAAGGCAATGAAATTTCCCTGCTAGCTGGGGCCAGGATGGCTCAGGCACTGCACAGATTTTAGTGATTTTAAGTTAGTGATGGTGGAGGTATTTAGGAGGTGGTGAGATAGCCAGCGTCTGATTAATACCAAACTGATGAACATTACATTAAATTCCCTGTAAAATCTCCTAAGAGAACAATCCCACCCCCACTTCTTTATACCCAACAACGATCAGTGCCAGACATTTTATTCTGCCAAGATTTATTCCCAATTTAAGTCTTGGACAGAGCACACAGGCATAATTATTTTGGTCAATCAGGAGAGAGCTTATTGTGTTTCAAAACAAGTCATGCAAGGAAAGATTTAAGGAATTTCATTTTAGCTTGAAGATGTGAAATTTAAACTTCTACTAAAGGATGCTTAGAGGAAATGTTTAGAGAAAGTCATGGTATTGGCTACACTCTTTCTGAGTGAATAAGTCTGATGTCAGGTTATGTGGTAAGGGTTAGTAAGAATCTTACATTTGGCACAATCTAGGTTCTCACAGTCTCAAATAACAAGCTGGTCATACTCGGTTTTTATTTTCTTTGATTGTTTAGATTGTATTCCACTGTTGGCTTGGAAGCTATTATTCAACTTGCACTTTTTAAATGAACATTTATCTATTGGTAAGCAAAGAAGACCACAGAGAATATTTTTTCCTTGCTTTTCAGTCTTTGGTCAGAATATTTAGAACTAGATGAATTCCAAGAGAAACAAAGATCTAAGCTAACGACTATAATTGCTGCTACAGAATTCATATCCTTGTGTGTCATCTCTGACTGTAATTTTTAAATTAGTGACTATATAATGTCAACTAATGTGAGAGCTTCAGCCAAGCAAAACAAAACTAAGGGATAATGTCACAGTGGGGAGTGTTGCCAGTCAATTGAATGAGTTCTGAGCAAAAAGGGATACATGTAAAGTGGGAAAAGTCACAATTGGTAGAATCCAGAGAATATTGGTGTATTGATGAACTGTTAAGTGTCTGTCCCTATCAGTATGGCTTAGTCTTTTTTTTTTTAAACATCTTTATTGGAGTATAATTGCTTTACAATGGTGTGTTAGTTTCTGCTGTATAACAAAGTGAATCAGCTATACATATACATACGTCCCCATATCTCCTCCCTCTTGCGTCTCCCTCGCACTCTCCCTATCCCACCACTATAGGTGGACAGAAAGCACGGAGCTGATCTCCCTGTGCTATGCGGCTGCTTCCTACTAGCTATCTATTTTACATTTGGGGGTGTATATATGTCCATGCCACTCTCTCACTTCATCCCAGCTTACCCTTACCCCTCCCTGTGTCTTCAAGTCCATTTTCTATGTCTGCGTCTCTATTCCTGTCCTGTCCCTAGATTATCAGAACCTTTTTTTTTTTTAGATTTCATATATATGTGTTAGCATATGGTATTTGTTTTTCTCTTTCTGACTTACTTCACTCTGTATGACAGACTCTATCTAGGTCCATCCACCTTGCTATAAATAACTCAGTTTCGTTTTATTCTTATGGCTGAGTAATATTCCATTGTATATATGTGCCACATCTTCATTATCCATTCATCTGTCGATGGACACTTAGGTTGCTTCCATGTCCTGGCTATTGTAAATAGAGCTGCAATGAACATTGTGGTACATGACTCTTTTTGAATCATGGTTTTCACAGGGTATATGCCCAGTAGTGGGATTGCTGGGTCATATGGTAGTTCTATTTTTAGTTTTTTCAGACTTCCATACTGTTCTGCATAGTGACTGTAACAATTTACATACCCACCAACAGTTCAAGAGGATGCCCTTTCTCCAAACCCTCTCCAGCACTTATTGTTTGCAGATTTTTTGATGATGGCCATTCTGAGTGGTGTGAGGTGATACCTCGTGGTTTTGATTTGCATTTCTCTAATGATTAGTGATGTTGAGCATCGTTTCATGTGTTTTTTGGCAATCTGTATATCTTCTTTGGAGAAATGTCTATTTTGGTCTTCTGTGCTTTTTTGGATTGGATTGTTTGTTTTTTTGATATTGAGCTGCATGAGCTGCTTGTAAATTTTGGAGATTAATCCTTTGTCAGTTGCTTTGTTTGCAAATATTTTCTCCCATTCTGAGGGTTGTCTTTTCATCTTCTTTATGGTTTCCTTTGCTGTGCAAAGCTTTCAAGTTTCATTAGGTCCCATTTGTTTATTTTTGTTTTTATTTCGCTTTCTCTAGGAGGTGGGTCAAAAAGGATGTTGCTGTGATTTATGTCATAGAGTGTTCTGCCTATGTTTTCCTCTAAGAGTTTTATAGTGTTGGGCCTCACATTTAGGTCTTTAATCCATTTTGAGTTTATATTTGTGTATGGTGTTACAGAGTGTTCTAATTTCATTCTTTTACATGTAGCTGTGCAGTTTTCCCAGCACCACTTATTGAAGAGG
The DNA here is from genome assembly GCF_949752795.1 of Hyperoodon ampullatus. Lineage (NCBI taxonomy): Eukaryota > Metazoa > Chordata > Mammalia > Artiodactyla > Ziphiidae > Hyperoodon > Hyperoodon ampullatus. The sequence continues at coordinate 169,819,129 of NC_136915.1, read as the reverse complement.
CAGTCTTTTCTCCATTGTATATTCTTGCCTCCTTTATCAAAGATAAGGTAACCACATGCGCGTGGGTTTATCTCTGGGCTTTCTATTCTGTTCCATTGATCTATTTTTCTGCTTTTGTGCCAGTACCACACTGTCTTGATTACTGTAGCTTTGTAGTATAGCCTGAAGCCAGGGAGCCTGATTCCTCCAGCTCTGTTTTTCTTTCTCAAGATTGCTTTAGCTATTCAGGGTCTTTTCTGTTTCCATACAAATTGTGAAATTTTTTGTTCTAGTTCTGTGAAAAATGCCATTGGTAGTTTGATAGGGATTGCTTTCAATCTGTAGAATGCTTTGGGTAGTACAGTAATTTTCACAATGTTGATTCTGCCAATCCAAGGACATGGTATACCTCTCCATCTGTTTGTATCATCTTTCATTTCTTTCATCAGTGTCTTATAGTTTTCTGCATACAGGTCTTTTGTCTCCTTAGTTTTATTCCTAGGTATTTTATTCTTTTTGTTGAAATGGTAAATGAGAGTCTTTTCTTAATTTCTAATTCAGATTTTTCATCATTAATGTATAGGAATGCAAGAGATTTCTGTGCATTAATTTTGTATCCTGCTACTTTACCAAATTAATTGATCAGCTCTAGTAGCTTTCTGGTAGCATCTTTAGGATTCTCTATCTATAGTATCATGTCATCTGCAAACAGTGACATTTGTACTCCTTTACTGATTTGGATTCCTTTTATTTCCTTTTTTTCTCTGATTGCTGTGGCTAAAACTTCCAAAACTATGTGGAATAATAGTGGTGAGAGTGGGCAACCTTGTTTTGTTCCTGATCTTAGTGAAAATGGTTGTAGTATTTTACCATTGAGAATGATGTTGGCTGTGGGTTTGTCGTATATGGCCTTTATTATGGTGAGGTAAGTTCACTCTATGCCTACTTTCTGGAGGATTTTTATCATAAATGGGTGTTGAATTTTGTTGAAAGCTTTTTCTACATCTTTTTTAGATGATCCTATGGTTTTTATTCTTCAATTTTTTTAATATGGTGTATTATATTGATTGATTTGTGTATATTGAAGAATCCTTGCATTCCTGGGATACACCCCATTTGATCATGGTGTATGATCCTTTTAATCTGCTGCTGGATTCTGTTTGCTAGTATTTTGTTGAGGATTTCTGCATCTATGTTCATCAGTGATATTGGCCTGTAATTTTCTTTCTTTGTGACATCCTTGTCTGGTTTTGGTATAAGGGTGATAGTGTCCTTGTAGAATGAGTTTGGGATTGTTCCTCTCTCTGCTATATTTTGGCAGAGTTTGAGAAGAATACATGTTAGCTCTTCTCTAAATGTTTGATAGAATTCACCAGTGAAGCCATCTGGTCCTGGGCTTTTGTTTGTTGGAAGATTTTTAATCAGAGTTTAAATTTCAGTGCTTGTGATTGGTCTGTTTATATTTTCTATTTCTTCCTGGTTCAGTCTCAGAAGGTTGTGCTTTTCTAAGAATTTGTCCATTTCTTCCAGGTTGTCCATTTTTTGGTCATATAGCTGCTTGTAGTATCTCTCATAATCCTTTGTATTTCTGCAGTGTCAGTTTTTACTTCTACTTATTCATTTCTAATTCTATTGATTTGAGTCTTTTCCCTTTTTTTCTTGATGAGTCTGGTTAATGGTATATCAATTTTGTTTATCTTCTCATAGAACCAGCTTGTAGTTTTATTGATCTTTGCTATTGTTTCCTTCATTTCTTTTTCATTTATTTCTGATCTGATCTTTTTGATTTCTTTCCTTCTGCTAACTTTGGGGATTTTATGTCCTTCTTTCTCTGATTGCTTTAGGTGTAAGGTTAGGTTGTTTACATGAGATGTTTCTTGTTTCTGTAGGTAGGATTTTATTGCTATAGACTTCCCTCTCAGAACTGCTTTTGCTGCATCCCATAGTTTTTGAGTTGTCGTGTTTTCATTGTCATTTGTTTCTACGTTTTTTAAAAATTCCTCTTCAATTTTTACAGTGATATCTTTGTTATTTAGCAGTGTATTGTTTAACCTCAATGTGTTTGTATTTTTTATGGGTTTTTTTTTCATGTAATTGACATCTAGTCTCATAGCATTGTGGTCGGAAAAGATACTTGATACAATTTTAATTTTCTTAAATTTACTAAGGCTTGATTTGTGACCCAAGATATGATCTATCCTGGAGAACGTTCTATGAGCACTTGAGAAGAAAGTGTAATCTGCTGGTTTTGGATTGAATTTCCTATAAATATCAATTAAGCCATCTTTTTTAATGTATCATTTAAAGCTTGTATTTCCCTATTTATTTTCATTTTGGATGATCTGTCCATTGGTGAAAGTGAGGTGTTAAAGTCCCCTACTGTTACTGTGTTACTGTCAATTTCCCCTTTATAGCTATTAGCATTTGCCTTATGTAGTGAGGTGTTCCTATTTTGGGTGCATAATTATTTACAACTGCTATACCTTCTTCTTGGATAGATCCTTTGATCATTACGTAGTGTCCTTCTTTGTCTCTTGTAATAGACTTTATGTTAAATTCTATTTTGTGTGATATGAGAATTGCTGCTCCAGCTTTCTTTTGATTTCCATTTGCATGGAATACCTTTTTCCATCCCGTTACTTTCAGTCTCTATGTGTCCCTAGGTCTGAAGTGGGTCTTTTTTAGACAGCAAATGTACGGGTTGTGGTTTTGAATCTATTCAGCCAGTCTATGCCTTTTGGTTTGATCATTTAATCCATTTACATTTAGGGTAGTTATCGATATGTATATTCCTATTACCACTTCCTTAATTGTTTTGTGTTTGTTATTGTAAGTCTTTTACTTCTCTTGTGTTCCTGCCTAGAGAAGTCCTTTAGCATTTGTTGTAGGGCTGGTTTTGTGGTGCTGAGTTCTCTTATCTTTTGCTTATCTGTAAAGGTTTTAATATCTCCATAGAATCTGAATGATATCCTTGCTGGGTAGAGTAATCTTGGTCATAGGTGTTTCCCTCTCATCACTTTAAATATGTCCTGCCACTCCCTTCTGGCTTGCAAAGTTTCTGCTGAAAGATCAGCTTTAACCTTATGGGGATTCTCTTGCATATTAATTGTTGCTTTTCCCTTGCTGCTTTTAATATTTTTTCCTTGTATTTAATTTTTGATAGTTTGATTAATATGTGTCTTGGCATGTTTCTCCTTGGATTTATCCTGTATGGGACTCTCTGCTCTTCCTGGACTTGATTGACGATTTCCTTTCCCATATGAGGGAAGCTTTCAACTATAATCCCTTCAAATATTTTCTCACTCCCTTTCTCTTCTTCTTCTGGGACCTCTATAATTCGAATGTTGGTGAATTTAATGTTGTCCCAGAGGTCTCTGAGACTGTCCTGAATTCTTTTCATTCTCTTTTCTTTATTTTGCTCTGTGGTAGTTATTTCCACTGTTTTATCTTCCAGGTCACTTATGTGTTCTTCTGCCTCAGTTATTCTGCTATTGATTCCATCTAGAGAATTTTTAATTTCATTTATTGTGTTGTTCATCATTGCTTGTTTGCTCTTTAGTTCTTCTAGGTCCTTGTTAAATGTTTCTTGTATTTTCTCCATTCTATTTCCAAGATTTTGGATCATCTTTATTATCATTACTCTGAATTCTTTTTCAGGGAAACTGCCTATTTCATCTTCATTTGTATTGTCTAGTGGGTTTTTACCTTGCTTCTTCATCTGGTGTTTATTTCTCTGTCTTCTCATTTTGCATAACTTACTTTGTTTGGGGTCTCCATTTCACAGCCTGCAGGTTCGTAGTTCCCGTTGTTTTTGGTGTCTGCTCCCAGTGGGTATGGTTCATTCAGTGGGTTGTGTAGGCTTCCTGGTGGAGGGGACTGGTGCCTGTGTTCTGGTGGGTGGGGCTGGATCTTGTCTTTCTGGTGCGCAGGACTGCATCCAGTGGTGTGTTTTGGGGTGTCTGTGACCTTATTATGATTTTAGGCAGCCTCTCTGCTAATAGATAGGGTGTGTTCCTGTCTTGCTAGTTGTTTGGCATAGGGTTTCTAGCACTGTTGCTTGCTGGTCTTTGAGTGGAGCTGGGTCTTTGTGTTGAGATGGAGATATCTGAGAGAGCTTTTGTCATTTGCTGTTATGTGGGGCCAGGAGGTCTCTTGTGGACCAATATCCTGAACTTGGCTCTCCCACCTCAGAGGCTCAGGCCTGACACCCGGCCAGAACACCAAGACCCTGTCTGCCACAGGGCTTAATCACAACTCCACTGCTGAGGGCAAAGGGTCTCTCTCTCTCAGGTCCATGTTGTAGCACCTCAGGGGAGTGTTCAGATTGGCTTGCCTCCCACAGACCTCCAGAGCAGCCCAGACAAAGCCACAGAGCATCTCATGTCTCACTCTCCAATCCTGCCCACTCTATCGATTTTGGATATGTTTTCCCAGTTTTAATCATGAAGCTTTAGAGCTCTATATCAGATGCTGTTAGGGCTCAGCCTGTTATCTCATGGCTCCCTTCAGCATTTTTGCTGCATGGCTTAGTCTTGAAGACAATTGACACAGCCTGAAGTTGGATTAAAGAAGTGAACAAAGCACATTAACTACATTTCTCAGGGAAGTGTGTTAGGAACATTTCAAAGCTACAGATGCAAATAGATGTGAACTCACTGAATAAATGAACAAAGCAGAGTTGAAAAAGAGGTAAATGAGCATATCAGAAGAAGTTCATTCTCCCAGGCATTACAGTATAGCAGATTTCCCTTTATCCAACGAGAAATTTGAGTTATGGGACCCAGACAAGGATGACATTAGACAGAAAATTAACATATAATATATCAATAAGGGCACTGCTGAGTTTTAGGAAAGAAATAAGGGCCTTCCAATAAAGCACTACATCTGAGAGCTTTAAACACTGAGGCCCTCAATGCAACAGAGATGCTGGTGACTGATGGAGAATGTATAAAAAACAAGAGTACTTTGAAGGATTGGGACTAAGGTTGAGGAAATGAGAGATTCAACTCTGCCTGGTTAAACCATAATTCAGAAGGGATGTGGGTAATGATGCACGAATGTTTCAAAGTTCCCAGTGACTATGAAGGGAAAGATTTAGTGCTTTTAGAGTCATAAATTCAAGCTAATTATTAGGGTAAACTTTCTGACAGTATTATTTGTTTTATTTGAGAGATAAATTGCTCCTAGAGTGAGGAAATGGGGAAGGTTAAGACAAACACCAGCTAAATGAAACACATTTTATAAGGATAGGAGTGTAGTGTCTAACACATGATCTAATGGCAGACATGTGACTATGAAGCCCAAATTTACTGTTGGGCTGATATTCACTTGAATTCCTGGGTGTTATTGGGTTTAGGAGGAAGTAAGGTAACTCTACAACTTTCTCTCTAACTTAGGTCACATCTGTAAAAAGGAAGAAGTAGGTTCATCTCTGCTTCATCATGGGAAGGTTCCCAAGGGAGGCATAAGCTAGGAATAAATGTGTGTGAATGTAGAAGGAATCCATAAGATAAAAATAGCTTTCTTGGAGCCTAAGGCTTTTGAATTCTTGTGCGTTGGGGTGACATTTTGCTGGCCACTTCCATTTGGCCCCTGCATCTCTAAATTTCATGGGGATATTGGATGTCTCTTGTTAGTGCCTTATTTTTAGATATGCTTATCAGATGGCACTCCTAAGTAGCAGTGGACAGGTTTATGAATATTTCTTGGATTTATTTGTCCTTAGTGGTAGTTACAAACCCAAGCCACAAGTGTAAACCCAAGTCTTTAGAGTCACTCAGATTTTGCATTCACTGTTATATTTGTAGCTTCTTTGACTTTTTCTTGATTCCTTTTGTGTAAGAATCTTAGGTTGCCAGTATTGCTTGGTTTAACATGATATTTTTCTCACCTTCTCTTGGGATCTTCTTTAGGAGGACAAACCTTTAATTCTTTTTCTGTATTGCCCGAGCCCAACTAGTCAGAATCCCCATAACAATCTCATATGTTGCCTCATAAGATTCCCTTTAGCCAGCCATGAAAATCGGGTCAAAAATAGCCTAGGTTTGCAATAATACCCAGAGTGAGAACTATCCATACAAAGAGTGGGAAGTGCTTTGGGGAAGTAAGGAAATTGGGAAAGTAGGGAAATAGGAGATATGTAGTCTTCTTGTACTGTGGTATGGAGAAAGAGATACACTCATAATGTAAAGAGAAGTGAACACGTTTTAAATAGATTGTGTCCATTTAAGTCAACAAATGTTTCTTGTTTGCTAATATATGCAAGGCTGTGGAAAAGAAAATTCAGAGCATGTAAAGATGAGTAGAATACAAAGCTAGACATTAAAGAACTAAATGTCTCTTGGAAGGGGATTGGATACATGACATCTTTGATGTAAACTGGGGAATGATGTGATCCTATTGCCTCTTAGACTAGAACAAGGGAGTGACAAGACAACAAATGACAGGTTACTTTTCATGATCAGCTTGGCACCCCTGACTTACACAGCTGCAGCCCTCATCTACTAGAGAAATGAAACAGTAGTTTTAAGTGAAAAATAAGATTCTTTATTAAATGGTGTAAAATTATTCTTAAGATCTCACTTTTTCCTCTTGTCCCTTTATACTTTTTCACTCTTCTGATTTTACCATCATATTTATTACAATGACTTATAAACAACCATTTCCATTTTACTTTAGCTTTTTAAAAAAATTTTATTTTATATTGGAGTATAGTTGATTAACAATGTTGTGTTAGTTTCAGGTGTACAGCTAAGTGATTCAGTTATACATATATATGTATGTATTCTTTTTCAAGTTCTTTTCCCATTTAGGTTATTACAGAGTATTAAGCAGTGTTCCCTCTGCTATACAGTTGGTCCTTGTTGGTTATCTATTTTAAATATAGCAGTATGTACATGTGAATCCCAAACTTCCAATCAATCCCACCCTGCTCTGGTAACCATAAGTTCATTCTCTAAGTCTGTGAGTCTGTTTCTGTTTTGTAAATAAGTTCATTTGTATCATTTTTTTTAGATTCCACATATACTTGATATCATATATTTGTCTTTCTCTGTCTGAATTACTTCACTTAGTATGATAATCTTCAAGTCCATCATGTTGCTGTAAATGGCATTATATCATTCTTTTTAATAGCTGAGTAATATTCAAATGATTGTATATATGTACCACATCTTCTTTATCCATTCATCTGTTAATGGACATTTAGGTTGCTTCCATGTCTTGGCTACTGTAAACAGTGCTGCAATGAATATTGGGGTGCACATATCCTTTTGAACCATGTTTTTCTCCAGATATATGCCCAGGAGTGGGATTGCTGGGTCATATGGTAGCTCTATTTTCAGTTTCTTAAGGAACCGCCATACTGTTCTCCATAGTGGATGTACCAATTTACATTCCCACCAACAGTGTAGCAGGGTTTCCTTTTCTCCACACTCTCTCCAACATTTATTGTTTGTAGACTTTTAGTGATGGCCATTTTGACTGGTGTGAGGTGATACCTCATTGTAGTTTTGATTGCATTTCTCCATTTTTTCTTAGCTTTTACTAGTTCTCACATTATCCACAGATTCCTGGAAATATATATTTCATCACCACCTCTGTCTTAATATATCCCAAACAGGATATGCCTTCTTCCCTGATGGTACTCATTCTTCCAACTTCCATGACTCTAGCCCTCACAGAATCTTTCAAGTGTCTGTCACCCAGTGTCTGTCATTATATTTGACTCTTTCTCTCCTTTTTGTGTCTGGATACCAATACATATTAATTAGTCATTTATCGAACAAACTGTATCCTTGTCCAAGTTACCATCATCTTTCCCTTTGACCACTGCAATTACCTTCTCTTCTGTCCATCTATAATTCATTCTCCACACATCAGCCAAAGTAATCCTTTAAAAATATTAACATCAGGGCATTGTCCAATGCCTATTACACATAATAATTTACTTCAACTCATGAGGGCCTTGATGATATAGTCTCTGCTCCCTTTCCAACTCCATTTTATATTACTCCTTGTTTTCTACATTAAATCCACACTTTCTTTCTGTTCCACCACCACACCAAACTTGTTCCCCAATAGGGCTTTTGTATTAGCCACTTCCTCTGCCTGTTGTACTTGTCCAGATCCTTAGTTGGCTGACTGGCTTCTTCTGTCATTCAGGTCTCGGCCAAAATGTCTTGTCACCTGCTCAGGGAAAGCACCCTGATCATCGTCCTCTCCTCAGTTTTCCTTTAAAACATGGCCTTTCATAGCTTTCATCACTATCTTGTACATTCTTTACTCATATAAGTTTCGTTAGAGTTTGGGATTTATTCTCTCATGTTCAGCACTATATCCTTAGACCCTTCTAAAGTATCTGGAAGAAACGTCTATACAGAGCCAAACATGGTACTTTGCACTGGGGACACAGAAATGAATATGATAAAATGCCATAATTGGAAATGTATCTGTTATCCATTTGGCATTGTTGCCTGATCCACAGCAATGCAACTAATTGTTCCCTCTCAGACTGCTATGATCCAACAGACTATTCCTTTGGATTTATAACTTCTCCCTTTAGAAACATAACATTGCACATTTTGTTATACTTTGTCAGGGAATATTTCTGCCTCTTCAAGTCAGCTTCATGGAGATCTGATGCCATCATTCTGTGTTATTTCTATGTATCACCTTCAGTGCTTAATTACAAAACTGATTTCTTATTATTGCTTTATGTGTTTCAGTTTTTTTTATACAGCAGGTTCTTATTAGTTATCTATTTTATACATATTACTGTATATATGTCAATCCCAATCTCCCAAATCATCACACCACTGCCCCCCCTGCTTCCCCCCCTTGGTGTCCATATGTTTGTTCTCTACATCTGTGTCTCTATTTCTGCCTTGCAACCGGTTCATCTGTACCAAGTTTCTACAATCCACATATATGCGTTAATATACGATATTTGTTCTTCTCTTTCTGACTTACTTCACTCTGTATGACAGCATCTAGGTCCATCCACGTCTCTACAAATGACCCAATTTTGTTCCTTTTTATGGCTGAGTAATATTCCATTGCATATATGTATCACATTTTCTTTATCCATTCATCTGCTGATAGGCACTTAGGTTGCTTCCATGACCTGCTTACTGTAAATAGTGCTACAATGAAATTCGGGGTACATGTATCTTTTTGAAATGGTTTCCTCTGGGTATATGCCCAGGAGTGGGATTGCTGGGTCATATGTTAACTCTATTTTTAGTTTTTTTTTTTTTTTTTTTTTTTTTTTGTGGTACGCGGGCCTCTCACCGTTGTGGCCTCTCCCGTTGCGGAGCACAGGCTCCGGACGCGCAGGCTCAGCAGCCATGGCTCACGGGCCCAGCCGCTCCGCGGCATATGGGATCCTCCCAGACCGGGGCACGAACCCGTATCCCCTGCATCGGCAGGCGGACTCTCAACCACTGCGCCACCAGGGAGGCCCTATTTTTAGTTTTTTAAGGAACCTTCATACTGTTCTCCATAGTGGCTGTATCCATTTACATTACCCCCAACACTGCAAGAGGGTTCCCTTTTCTCCACACCCTCTCCAGCATTTGTTGTTTGCGGATTTTCTGATGATGCCCATTCTAACTAGTGTGAGGTGATACCTCATTGTAGTTTTGATTTGCATTTCTCTAATAATTAGTGATGTTGAGCAGCTTTTAATGTGCCTCTTGGCCACCTGTATGTATTCTTTGGAGAAATGTCTATTTAGGTCTTCTGTCCATTTTTTAATGGATTGCTTGTTTTTTAATATTGAGCTGCATGAGCAGTTTATATATTTTGGAGATTAACCCTTTGTCTGTTGATTCATTTGAAATATTTTCTCCCATTCTGTGGATTGTCTTTTCGTCTTGTTTATAGTTTCCTTTCCTATGCAAAAGCATTTAAGTTTCATTAGGTCCCATTTTTAAATTTTTGTTTTCACTTCCATTACTCTAGGAGGTGGGTCAAAAAAGATCTTGCTGTGATTTATGTCAAAAGGTGTTCTTCCTAAGTTTTCCTCTAAGAGTTTTATAGTGTCTGGCCTTACATTTAGGTCTTGAATCCATTTTGAGTTTATTTTTGTGTATGGTGTTAGGGAGTGTTCTAATTTCATTCTTTTATATGTAGCTATCCAGTTTTCCCAGCACCACTTATTGAAGAGACTGTCTTTTCTCCATTGTATATCCTTGCCTCCTTTCTCTTAGTTAACCATAGGTGCGTGGGTTTATCTCTGGGCTTTCTATCCTGTTCCATTGATCTGTATTTCTGTTTTTGTGCCAGTACCATGTTGTCTTGATTACTGTAGCTCTGAAATCAGGGAGTCTGATTCCTCCAGCTCCGTTTATTTCCCTGAAGATTGCTTTGGCTATTCTGAGTCTTTTGTGTCTCCATATACATTTTAAGACTTTTTGTTCCATTTCTGTAAAAAATGCTGTTGGTAATTTGATAGGGATTGCATGGAATCTGTAGATCATCTTGAATAGTAGAATCATTTTCACAATATTGATTCTTCCAATCCAAGAACATCATATATCTCTCCATCTGTTTGTGTCATCTTTTTTTAAAAATAGATTTTTATTGGATTATAATTGCTTCACAATACTGTGTTACTTTCTGTTGTACACCAAAGTGAATCAGCCATATGCATGCACATGTCCCCATATCCCCTCCCTCTTGAGGCTCCTTCCCATCCTCCCTATCCCACCCTTCTAGGTCATTGCAAAGCACCCAGCTTATCTCCCTGTGCTATGTGGCTTCTTCCCACTAGCTAACTGTTTTACATTCAGTAGTGTATATATGTCGATGCTACTCTCATTTCGTCCCAGCTTCTCCCTCCCATCCCATGTCCTCAAGTCCATTCTCTATGCCTACATCTTCATTCCTGCCCTGCAACTAGGTTCATCAGTACCTATTTATTTGTTTATTTTTTTGATTCCTTATATATGCTTTAGAATATGGTATTTGTTTCTCTCTTTCTGACTTACTTCACTCTGTATGACAGATTCTAGGTCCATCCACCTCACTACAAATAACTCAATTTCATTTCTTTTTATGGCTAAATAATACTCCACTGTATATATGTACCACATCTCCTTTATCCATTCATGTGTCAATGGACATTTAGGTTTGTTCCATGTCCTGGCTATTATAAATAGTGCTGCAATGAACATTGTGGTACATGTCTCTTTTTGAATTATGGTTTTCTCAGGGTATATGCCCAGCAATGGGATTGCTTGGTCATATGTTAGTTCTATTTTTGTTTCTTAAGGGACCTCCATACTGTTTTCCATAGTGGTTGTATCAATTTACATTCCCACCAACAGTGCAGGAGGGTTCCCTTTTCACCACACCCATTCCAGCATTTATTGTTTCTAGATTTTTTTTTTTGTGGGGTGGGCTGCATTGGACCTTCATTGCTATGCACAGGCTTTCTCTAGTTGCAGCGAGCGGGGGCTACTCTTCATTGTGGTGTGCAGGCTTCTTATTGTGGTGGCTCCTCTAGTTGTGGAGCATGGGCTTCAGTAGTTGTGGCTCATGGCTCTAGAGTGCAGCGTCAGTAGTTGTGGTGCACAGGCTTAGTTGTTCTGCAGCATGTAGGATCTTCCCGGGCCAGGGCTCAAACCCATGTCCCCTGCATTGGCAGGCAGATTCTTAACCACTGTGCCACCAGGGAAGTCCCATCTAGATATTTTGGTAATAGGTATTCTGACCAGTGTGAAGTGATACCTCATTGTAGTATTGATTTGCATTTCTCTAATAATTAGTGATGTTGAGCATCTTTCATGTGCCTCTTGGCCATCTGTATGTCTTCCTTGGTGAAATGTCTATTTAGGTCTTCTGCCCATTTTTGTATTGGATTGTTTGTTATTTTTATATTGAGCTCCATGAGTTGTTTGTATATTTTGGAGGTTAATCCTTTGTCTTTTGTTTCATTTGCAAATATTTTCTCCCATTCTCAGGGTTGTCTTTTTGTCTTATTTATGGTTTCCTTTGCTGTGCAAAAGCTTTTAAGTTTAATTAAGTCCCATTTATTTTTATTTCCATTACTCTAGGAGGTGGATCAATAAAGATCTTGCTGTGGTTTATGTCAAAGAGTGTTTTTCCTATGATTTCCTCTAAGAGTTTTAGTGTTTGGTCTTACATTTAGGTCTTTAATACATTTTGAGTTTATTTTTGTGTATGGTGTTAGGGAGTGTTCTAATTTCATTTTTTTCCATATAGCTGTCCAGTTTTCCCAGCACCACTTATTGAAGGGGCTGTCTTTTCTCCACTGTATATCTTTACCTCCTTTTTCTTAGATTAGTTGACCATGGTGCATTGGTTTATCTCTGGGTTTTCTATCCTGTTCCATTTATCTATATTTCTTTTTTGGGGCTGGTAGCATATTGTCTTGATTACACTAGCTTTGTGGTATAGTCTGAAGTCAGGGAGCCTGATTCCTCCAACTCCATTTTTCTTTCTCAAGATTGTTTTGGCTATTCAGGGTCTTTTGTGTTTCCATAAGAATTGTGAACTTTTTGTTCTAATTCTGTGAAGAATGCCATTGGTTGTTTGATAGGGATTGCATTGAATCTGTATATTGCTCTGGGTAATATAGTTATTTTCCCAATATTGATTCTTCCAATCCAAGAACATGGTATATTTCTCCATCTGTTTATATCATCTTCGATTTCTTTTATCAGTGTTTCTCCTTGGATTTATCCCATATGGGACTCTCTGCACTTCCTGGGCTTGATTATTTCCTTTCCCATATTGGAAGTTTTCAACTATAATCTCTTCAAATATTTTCTCAGTCCCTTTTTTTTTTCTCTTCTTCTGGGACCCCTATAATTCGAATGTTCGTGCCTTTAATATTGTCCTAGATGTCTCTGAGACTGTCCTGAATTCTTTTCATTCTTTTTTCTTTATTCTGCTCTGTGGTATTTACTTCCACTATTTTATCTTCCCAGTCACTTATCTGTTCTTCTGCCTCAGTTATTCAGCTATTAATTTCTTCTAGAGAATTTTTAATTTCATTTATTGTGTTGTTCATCATTGTTTGTTTGCTCTTTAGTTCTTCTAGGTCCTTGTTAAAAGTTTCTTGTATTTTCTCCATTGTATCTCCAAGATTTTGGGTCATCTTTACTATCATTACTCTGAATTCTTTTTCAGGTAGATCACCTATTTTCTCTTCATTTGTTTTGTCTGGTGGGTTTTTACCTTGTTCCTTCATCTGCTGTGCGTTTCTCTGTCTTCTCATTTTGCTTAACTTACTGTGTTTCGGGTCTCCTTTTTGCAGGCTGTGGGTTCATAGTTACCGTTATTTTTGGTGTCTGCTGCCAGTGGCTATGTTTGGTTCAGTGTGTTGTGTAGGCTTCCTGGTGGAGGGGAATGGTGCCTGTGTTCTGGTGGATTAGGCTGGATCTTGTCTTTCTGATGGGTAGGACCACATCTGGTGGAGTGTTTTGGGGTGTCTGTGACCTTACTATGATTTTAGGCAGCCTCTGTGCTAATGGGCGGGATTGTATTCCTGTCTTGCTTGTTGTTTGGCATATGTTGTCAAGCACTGTAGCTTGCTGGTCCTTGAGTGGAGCTGTGTCTTAGCATTGAGATGGAGATTTCTGGGAGACCTTTTGCTGTTTTATATTACATGGAGCTGGGAGGTCTCTAATGGACCCAATATCCTGTACTCGGCTCTCCCGCCTCAGAGGCACAGGCCTGACACCCGGCCGGAGCACCAAGACCCCTTAGCCACACGTTCAGAAGAAAAGGGAGAAAAAAGAAAGAATGAAAGGAAAAATAAAATAACATAACAAAAAATAAAATAAAAGTTATTAAAATAAAAAATAAAATTATTAAGAAGTAATAAAATAAAAAAGAAAGAATAAAAGAACGAATGAAGGAAAGAAGGAATAGAGCAACCAAACCAAAGAACTAATCCACCAATGATAACAAGTGCTTAAAACACTACCAAAAAATAACAAATAAAAGACTGACACAACCCTAGGTCCAATGGTGAAAGCAAAGCTATACAGACAATATCACACAAAGAAGCATACACATACACACTCACAAAAAGAGCAAAAGAAAAAAATATCTATCTATCTATCTACCTATCTATCTAAAAACAGAGCAACCAAATCAATAAACAAATCTACCAATGAAAATAAACTCTAAATACTAAACTAAGATAAACAGAAAACCAGAAACAAATTAAATGCAGAAAGTAAACCCCAAGTCTATATTTGCTCCGAAAGTCCACTGCCTCAATTTTGGGATGACTCGTTGTCTATTCAGGTATTCCACAGATGCAGCGTACATTAATTTGATTGTGGTGATTTAATTTGCTGTTCCTGAGGCTGCTGGGAGAAATTTCCCTGTTTTTCTTTTTGCACAGCTCCTGGGGTTCAACTTTGGAATTGGCCCTGCCTCTGCACGTAGGTTCCCTGAGGACATCTGTTCCCTGCCCAGAGAGGACAGGGTTAAAGGAGCAGCTGATTGGGGGCTCTGGATCACTCAGGTCAGGGGGAAGGAGGGTTATAGAATGTGGGATGAACCTGTGGTGGCAGAGGCCAGTGTGATGTTACAACAGCCTGAAGCGTGCTGTGTGTTCTTCTGGGGAAGTTGTCCCTGGATCACAGGATCCTGGCAGTGGAGGGCTGCACAGACTCCCTGGAGGGGAGGTGTGAATAGTAACCTGTGCTTTCACACAAGTTTCTTGGTGGCTGCAGCAGCAGCCTTAACGTTTCATGACCGTCTCTGGTGTCCCTGTTGATAGCCGTGGCTTGTGCCCATCTCTGGAGCTTGTTTAGGCTTTTCCTAATTTATTTTTTCCCTAATCTGTTTAGGTGTTCTGAATCCCCTCTCCTCACGCACCCTGAAACAATGGTCTCTTGACTCTTAGGCAGTTCCAGACTTTTTCCCTGACTCCTTCCCAGCTAGCTGTGGCGCACTAGCCCCCTTCAGGCTGTGTTCACGCAGCCAACCCCAGTCCTCTCCCTGGGATCTGAATGCCAAAGCTGAAGCCTCAGCTCTCAACCCCCACCTGCCCTGGTGCGTGAGCAGACAAGCCTCTCAGGCTGGTGAGTGCTGGTTGGCACTGATCCTCTGTGTAGGAATCTCTCCGCTTTGACCTCCGCACCCCTGTTGCTGTACTCTCCTCCGTGGCTCTGAAGCTTCCCCTCCACTACCCCCTACTATCCGCCAGTGAAGGGGCTTTCTAGTGTGTGGAAACTTTTCCTCCTTCACAACTCCCTCCCTGAGGTGCAGGCCTGTCCCTATTCTTTTGTCTCTGTTTTTCCTTTTTTCTTTTGCCCTACCCAGGTACGTGGGGAGTTTCTTGCCTTTTGGGAAGTCTGAGGTCTTCTGCCAGCATTCAGTAGGTGCTCTGTAGGAGTTGTTCCACATGTAGATGTATTTCTGATGTATTCGTGGGGAGGAAGGTGATCTCCACATCTTACTCCTCCGCCATATTGAAGGTCTCCTTTGCCTTTTCATTTTATCTTTCTGTGAATGTGGTTTTCATTCCACAGGCTGCAGGATTATAGTTCTTCTTGCTTCTGCTGCCTGCCCTCTGGTGGTTGAGGCTATCTCTCAGTTGTCCTAACTAGACAATCAATGCTCTGTGTTATTTATATATTTATCTAAATTCACATTACCATTCAACATAAGTGCACTTAATAAATTCTTTTTAGGTTGATGTTTCAGCATTATCTTCTTCTAATGATTAGTGTCTCTAAATATGACTATTGGGACAAGGAGTATTTTTTCCCTAATCTGTTTTCTTTCCAAAACATAGAAAAGAAAAAGAAAATGTGCTTGGGATAAACCTTCACTTATAGCATTTACCAAAATAGAATCAGCAACTGATACAAGGGACAAGGCTGATGGTTTTATTTTACTTCCCAGCAACAGAGTGAGGATGTTAATAATGAAATTTTTAAAATAATACCTTGAAATGAAAAGGTAGCTCAAATTAACTTTTGCTTTATATATTTCTTTGGAGTAAAGATGGCTGAAATTTAATCCTCTACTATTTTCAATACCCTCTGAATAGCATAAATCCTAACCAGGTTTTAATTCATTTCTTTGAGGAAACTTTCTTCCTTATATCTCATTTCCTGAACCCTACTCTGCATTCCAGTTTGATGCTATACCAAGTGTTGTTTTCAAATTGATCTAATTGCAAGTGTTGGAGATTGCTTGAACTGTGGAAACATTACCCATGATAATTTGTTGTTACTCATAAAGAATAAGATATATTGACTACAATTTATCTAATATGCTCAAATATATATTTACTATATTACATAATATATTCAAAATATTATAATTAATTAATAAATCAATAACAATTGGCATTTTTTGAGGAAGTGTTACATTCTAGAGACAGGATTAAAAACTTTACATGCTGACTTAGTTTTAACGATTCTATGAAGTAGTTCTTATTACCCCTATTTTATACAGAGAAAGAAATGTAACTAAGTGGATGAAGTAGAATTCAAATAGGGTTCTTTTTGGCTACAATGTCTCTGGCCTTAATTTCTTTGCTATGTAAAAATTCATTGATATTGTGGTCAAGCCAGATTGTATTCAGAATCTGCTGTGCCTTTACTATATATCACGATGCAAGGGGAGCTTGAATAATTGATGGAGTACACTGGCATTGGTAGGCAGTTTGGCAGCTAATCACTGGGGATGATTGCTAAGCCTTTGTTTATGGTTTGATGGAAAGAGTAATAGTATTTGGAGTCACAAGACTTGCATTTAAATCCTAAATCTAGGAATCTCTTGGGCAAGTTACTTAATGAGCTTGAGCCTTAGGCTTCTTGCCTGTAGAGTTAATATTATTAATATTTTTCCCCAGAGATGTTTCAGGTATTATGTTACATGAAATTATATTGAGGAAATTATATTGGGAATATCTAAGCTTGAGTTTAAATGGAAATTCAAAATAATTGGCAAACTGGTGGAGGGATTTACCTTCCAGAAACTTACTCTTATGGGTACTTTGGAATTTTCTGGCATGTCTGGGGAAATGGTGGGATGACCTCAACATACGTCCTTTTACAGGAAAATGAGGAGCCTTCAGGAAGAAAATTCATCCTTAGGGAAGAAGGATCCAGGAGTAATAAACTTTATCAAATAATAAAATCTTAATACTGTAAAGGAGGAAGAATTCTATATAGAGATTGGTGTCCATCAGTAAAAATTGTCTCCCAACATACTCTCCATTGAACTTTAGACCAAAAGCTAAGTAGAGCATAAAAACGGAAAAAATTGTTTACTAAATTATTTATAGAACTATGTAGAACAAGAAAAATTGCTTTGGGATTCCTCTGACAGAGGGAAACATAGGAAAAACATCTCTCTTACTTTGCAACAGACCATCTCAAAAGTTTGGAAACTTGGAACTTTTAGAAAAGTTTGTCAAAAGCATAGGAAGCACTGGCGGCACCAGAAGAAAATGCAATTTATGTGTCAGTGTGGCTGGGCTAAGGGATGCCAGATCACTGGTGAAAGTATTTCTGGGTGGATCTGTGAGAGTGTTTCCAGAGGAGATTAGCATTTGAATTGGTAAACAGAATAGAGCCGATGGCCTGCCCCAATGTAGGTGGGCATCATACAATCTTATGAGGACCCAAATAAAGCAAACAAGTGGAGGATGTGTGAATTTGCCATCTCTCTGCTTGAGCTGAGATATCCATCTTCTTCTGCAATCACACATTGGCATTCCTGATTCTTAGGATTTTTGACATAAGTGCAATGGCAATTGAATGGAGGAAAGAACAGTCTTTTCAATAAATGGTACAATTGGACATCCATAGGCAAAAAATAATAAACTTCGACTTCAGCCTCATACCTCTTACAAAAATGAACTCAAATTGGTTCACAGATCTAAATGTAAAAGGTAAAGCTTTAAAACTTTCAAAAGAAAATGTAGAAGAAAATCTTCATGACCTGGGAATAGGTAAATAATTCTTAGACATTATACCAAATGTATGATCCATTTAAAAAATGATTAATGGTCATCCACCAGAGGGCAGACAGAAGAAGCAAGAACTACAATCTGTGGAACAAAAACCACATTTACAGAAAGATAGACAAGATGAAAAGGCAGAGGGCTCTGTACCAGATGAAGGAACAAGAGAAAATCCCAGAAAAATAACTAAATGAAGTGGAGATAGGCAACCTTCCAGAAAAAGATACCAGAATAATGATAGTGAAGATGATCAAGGACCTCGGAAAAAGAATGGAGGCAAAGATTGAGAAGATGCAAGAAATGTTTAACAAAGACCTAGAAGAATTAAAGAACAAACAAACAGAGATGAACAATACAATAACTGAAATGAAAAATACACTAGAAGGAATCAATAGCAGAATAACTGAGGCAGAAGAACACAGAAGAGGCCTAGAAGACAGAATGGTGGAATTCACTGCTGAGGAACAGAATAAAGAAAAAAGAATGAAAAGAAATGAAGACAGCCTAAGAGACCACTAGTACAACATTACATGCAACAACATTTGCATTATAGGGGTCCCAGAAGGAGAAGAGAGAGAGAAAGGACCCAAGAAAATATTTGAAGAGATTATAGTCATAAACTTCCCTAACATGGAAAAGGATATAGCCACCCATGTCCAGGAAAGGCAGAGAGTCCCATATGGGATAAACCCAAGGAGAAACACGCCAAGACGCATAGTAATCAAAATGGCAAAAATTAAAGACAAAGAAATATTATTGAAAGCAGTCAGGGAAAAACAACAAATAACATACAAGGGAACTCCCATAAGGTTAACAGCTGATTTCTCAGCAGAAACTCTACAGGCCAGAAGGGAGTGGCATGATATACTTAAAATGATGAAATGGAAGACACTACAATCAAGATTACTCTACCGAGCAAGGATCTGATTCAGATTCGATGGAGAAATCAAAAGCTTTACAGACAAGCAAAAGCTAAGAGAATTCAGCTCCACCAAACCAGCTCTACAACAAATGCTAAAGGAATTTCTCTAAGTGGGAAGCACAAGAGAAGAAAAGGACCTACAAAAACAAACCCAAAACAAGTAAGAAAATGGTCATGGGAACATACATATCGATAATTACCTTAAACGTGAATGGATTAACTGCTCCAACCAAAAGACACAGGCTTGCAGAATGGATACCAAAACAGGACCCATATATATGCTGTCTACAAGAGACCCACTTCAGACCTAGGGACACATACAGACTGAAAGTGAGGGGATGGAAAAAGATATTCCATGCAAAGGGAAATCAAAAGAAAGCTGGAGTAGCAATACTCATATCAGATAAAATAGACTTTAAAATAAATAATGTTACAAGACACAAGGAAGGACACTACATAATGATCAAGGGATCGATCCAAGAAGAAGATATAACTTTTATAAATATATAGGCACCCAACATAGGAGCACCTCAATACATAAGGCCACTGCTAACAGCTCTAAAGGAGGAAATCGACAGTAACACAAAAATAGTGGGGGACTTTAACACCTCACTTACACCAAAGGGCAGATCATCCAAAATGAAAACAAGTAAGGAAACAAAAGCTTTAAATGACACAATAGACCAGATAGACTTAACTGATATTTATAGGACATTCCATCCAAAAGCAGCAAAATACACTTTCTTCTCAAGTGCACATGGAACATTCTCCAGGATAGATCACAGCTTGGGTCACAAATCAAGCCTCGGTATATTTAAGAAAATTGAAATCATATCAAGCGTCTTTTCTGACCACTAGGCTATGAGATTAGAAATGAATTACAGGGGAAAAAATGTAGAAAACACAAACACATGAGGGCTAAACAATACATTACTAAATAACCAAGAGATCACTGAAGAAATCAAAGAGGAAATCAAAAAAAAACCTAGAGAAAAATGACAAGAAAACATGATGATTCAAAACCCATGGGATGCAGCAAATGCAGTCATAAGAGGGAAGTTTATAGCTATAGAAGACTACCTCAAGAAACAAGAAAAATCTCAAATAAACAATCTAAACTTACACCTAAAGGAACTAGAGAAAGAAGAACAAACAAAACACAAAATTAGCAGAAGGAAAGAAATCATAAAGATCAGAGCAGAAATAAATGAAACAGAAACAAAGAAAACAATAGCAAAGATCAATAAAACTAAAAGCTGGTTCTTTGAGAAGATAATATTAATAAACCATTAGCCAGACTCATCAAGGAAAGAGGGAGACGACTCAAATCAATAAAATTAGAAACGAAAAAGGAGAAGTTACAACAGACACCGCAGAAATACAAAGCATCCTAAGAGACTACTAAAAGCAACTCTATGCCAATAAAATGGACAACCTGGAAGAAATGGACAAATTCTTAGGAAGGTATAACCTTCCAAGACTGAACCAGGCAGAGGTAGAAAATATGAACAGAGAAATCACAAGTAATAAAATTGAAACTGTGATTAAAAATCTCCCAACAAACAAAAGTCTAGGACCAGATGGCTTCACAGGTGAATTCTATAAAACAGAGAAGAGCTAACACCCATCCTTCTCAAACTCTTCCAAAAAATTGCAGAAGAAGGAACACTCCCAAACTCATTCTATGAGGCCACCATCACCCTGATACCATAACCAGAAAAAGATGCTACAAAAAAAGAAAATTACAGACCAATATCACTGATGAATACGATGCCAAAATCCTCCATCAAATACTAGCAAACAGAATCTAACAACACATTAAAAGGATCATACACTATGATCAAGTGGAATTTATCCCAGGGATGCAAGGATTCTTCAATATATGCAAATCAATCAATGTGATACACCATATTAACAAATTGAAGGATAAAATCCATATGATCATCTCAATAGATGCAGAAAAAGCTTTTGACAAAATTCAACACCCATTTATGATAAAAACTCTCCAGAAAGTGGGCATAGAGGGAACCTACCTCAGCATAATAAAGGCCATATATGACAAACCCACAGCAAATATCATTCTCAATGGTGAAAAACTAAAAGCATTTCTTCTAAGATCAGGAACAAGACAAGGATGTCCACTCTCACCACTATTATTCAACATAGTTTTGGAAGTTCTAGCCATGACAATCAGAGAAGAAAAAGATAAAAGGAATCCAAATTGGAAAAGAAGAAGTAAAACTGTCACTGTTTGCAGATGACATGATATTATACATAGAGAATCCTAAAGATGCCACCAGAAAACTACTAGAGCTAATCAATGAATTTAATTTAGTAAAGTTGCAGGATACAAAATTAGTGCACAGAAATCTCTTGCATTCCTATACACTAATGATGAAAAATCTGAAAGAGAAATGAAGGAAACACTCCCATTTACCACTGCAACAAAAAGAATAAAATACCTAGGAATAAACCTACCTAGGGAGACAAAAGACCTCGAAGCAGAAAACTATAAGACACTGATGAAAGACATTAAAGATGATATGAACAGATGGAGAGATATACCATGTTCTTGGATTGGAAGAATGAATATTGTGAAAATGACTATACCACCCAAAGCAATCTACATTTTTTATGCAATCCCTATCAAATTACCAATGGCATATTTTACATAACTAGAACAAAAAATCTTAAAATTTGTATGGAGACAAAAAAGACCCAGAATAGCCAAAGCCATCTTGAGGGGAAAAAACGGAGATGGAGGAATCAGACTCCCTGACTTCAGACTATACTATAAAGCTACAGTAATCAAGACAATATGGTACTGGCACAAAAACAGAAACACAGATCAATGGAACAAGATAGAAAGCCCAGAGATAAACCCAGGCACCTATGGTCAACTAATCTATGACAAAGGAGGCAAAGATATACAATGGAGAAAAGGCAGTCTCTTCAATAAGTGGTGCTGGGAAAACTGGATAGCTACATGTAAAAGACAGAAATTAGAACACTCCCTAACACCATACACAAAAATAAACTCAAAATGGATTAGAGACCTAAATGTGAGGCCCAATACTATAAAACTCTTAGAAGAAAACATAGGAAGAACACTCCTTGACATAAATCACAGCAAGATTTTTTTGATCCACCTCCTAGAGTAATGGAAATAAAAACAAAAATAAACAAATGGGACCTAATGAAATTTCAAAGCTTTTTCACAGCAAAGGAAACCATAAACAAGACGAAAAGACAACCCTCAGAATGGGAGAGAATATTTGCAAACGAATCAATGGACACAGGATTTATCTCCGAAATATATAAACAGCTCATGCAGCTCAATATTATAAAAAACAAGCAACCCAATCAAAAAATGGGCAGAAGACCTAAATAGACATTTTCCCAAAGACATACAGATGGCCTAGAAGCACATGAAAAGCTGCTCAACATCACTAATTATTAGAGAAATGCAAATCAAAACTACAATGAGGTATCACCTCACACCAGTTAGAATGGGCATCAGAAAATCTACAAACAGTATATGCTGGTGAGGGTGTGGAGAAAAGGGAACCCTCTTGCAGTGTTGAGGGTAATGTAAATGGATACAGACACTATGGAGAACAATATGGAGGTTCCTTAAAAAACTAGAAAGAGAATTACCATATGATCCAACAATCCCACTACTGGGCATATACCCAGAGAAAACCATAATTCAAAAAGACACATGCACCCCAATATTCACTGCAGCACTATTTACAGTCACCAGGTCATGGAAGCAACCCAAATGCCCATCGACAGATGAATGGATAAAGAAGATGTTGTACATATATACAATGGAATATTACTCAGTCATAAAAAGAAATGAAATTGGGTCATTTGTTGAGATGTGGATGGATCTAGAGACTGTTATACAGAGTGAAGTAAGTCAGAAAGAGAAGAACAAATATCGTATATTAACGCATATATGTGGAACCTAGAAGAATGGTACAAATCAACTGGTTTGCAGGGCAGAAATAGAGACACAGATGTAGAGAACAAACGTATGGACACCAAAGGGGGAAAGCCACAAGGGGGTGCTGGTGGTGGTATGATGAATTGGGCGATTGGGATTGACATGTATACACTGATGTGTATAAAATTGATGACTGATAAGAACCTGCTGTATATATAAAAAAAATTATCAGTAGTTTTATGTGGAATACAAAAAAAAAAAAAAGAAAAGAAAAAGAATCGTCTGCCAATGCAGGGGACACGGGTTTGATCCCTGGTCTGGGAAGATCCCACATGCCATGGAGCAACTAAGTCCCTGAGCCACAACTACTGAACCTGCATGCCACAACTACTCAGCCCGAGTGCCACAACTACTGAAGCCCACATGCCTAGAGCCTGTGCTCCACAACAAGAGAAACCACCGCAGTGAGAAGCCCATGCACCGCAACAAAGAGTAGCCCCAGTTCGCCACAACTAGAGAAAGCCCACGCAGCAATGAAGACACAACGGAGCCAAAAATAAAATGAATTAAATAAATAAATAAAAATAAAACCACTGATCATTCCTATGATAAAAAGAAAGATTAATGGACTTCATCAAAATTCAAAACATTTGTCTGTGAAAGAATGTTAAGAGAATGAAAAGACAAACTAAAGTCTGGAAGAAAATATTTGCAAATCACACATTTGACAAAGTACTTGTATCCAGAATATATGAAGAAGTCTCAAAACTCAAGAGTCAAAACACAAACAACCTTGTTCAGAAATGGCAAATGATTTGAGCAGATACTTCATCAAAGAGGACACATTGATATCAAATAAACACATGAAAAAAAGACTCACATCTTTAGCCATTGGGTTAATGCAAATTAAAACTATGATGAGATAACACTAGATCGCTGGCAAAGATACAGAACAACTGAAACTCTCATTCATTGCTGTTAGTAATGCAAAATGGTATAGCCACTCTGGAAAACAGTTTAGCAGTTGTTATAAAGTTAAATATACACTTAACATATGACCCAACAATTCCACTCTTAGGTATTTACTTTAGTGAAATGAAAACATATATTCACACAAAAAACTGGGCATGATTGTTTATAGCAGCTCTATTCATAATCACTCCAACCTGGAAATAGTCCAACTGTTCTTTAACAGCTGAATGGATAAACAAACTGAGATCCATCCACACAATGGCATACTACTCAGCAATGAAAAGGAGTGAACTATTGATATATTAATTGGATGTCTCAAAGATATTATGCTGACTGAAAGAAGCCAGTCTTAAAATGTTATATACTGGGCTTCCCTGGTGGCGCAGAGGTTGAGAGTCCGCCTGCCGATGCAGGGGACGCGGGTTCGTGCCCCGGTCTGGGAGGATCCCACGTGCCGCGGAGCGGCTGGGCCCGTGAGCTATGGCCGCTGAGCCTGCGCGTCCGGAACCTGTGCTCCGCAACGGGAAAGGCCACAACAGTGAGAGGCCCACATACCACAAAAAAAAAAAAAAAAAAAAAAAAAAAAATGTTATATACTGTATGATTCTATGAATATGATATTCTTGAAAAGACAAACTTACAGTGACAAACAGATCAGTGGATGCCGGGAGCTAGGGATGGGGAGTGGAGTAGCTACAGAGGGGCATCATCAGCAGTTATTTAGGGTGAGGGAACAGTTCTGTATCCTGACCGTGGTGGTGGTTACATGAATCTCTACATGTGTTAAAGTTCATAGAACTGCACCTAAAAAGTCAATTTTACCATATGTTAATAATAAAAAGAATCATTAGGGGCAGCACCTTCCCAGGCTCTCTGTGTCACCAAATGCTGTCCTTGTTCTTGCATTCTGTTGCCACATTACCATCCTTCTCAAAAGTGATCTACACCAATCTAAAATATGGCACAAGTGTACCTATCCACAAAGAGAAACTGACTCATAGACATAGAGAACAGACTTGTGGTTGCTGAGGGGGAGGGGAGGAGGGAGAGGGAGGGACTGGGAGTTTGGGGTTGGTAGATGCAAACTATTACATTTAGGATGAATAAACAACAAGGTCCTACTGTGTCGCAAAGGGACCTATATTCTATATCCTGTGATAAACCATAATGGAAAAGAATATTAAAAAAATCATGTCTATATGTGTATAACTAAGTCCCTTTGCTGTACAGCAGAGATTGGCACAGCATTGTAAATCAACTATACTTCAATAAAAAAATCATTGCCTAAAAAAAAATGAAAATTATAAAAAATTTGATAATACTCGGTTGGGGAGAGTATGGGAAAACATGTCCTCTTATACACTGCTGTATTGAAATATGGCAATATCTAGCTAAATAAAAATGCACATACACTCAGAAAAAAGTGATCCACATCCACTTCTTCTACCTACTCCATAATATTCAGCATACGGTTCTCTGCCTCACTGAAACGGCTCCCTAAAGGCACTCATCATCCCTGTTCCTCTGCCCACATGGACTTCCTTAACAATTCTGGCCCACTCTGCCCTGTCATGTCTTGACTCCTATAACTCTTTCTGTATCCTTCTTCTTGGCACATATTCTAACACTTATATTATTCAAAAAATGTCTCAGGTGCATATACTGATCTGTCATAACCAAAAGTCTTTTTCTTCAAAAAGCATGGAGATAGAGGATAAACCTCAGACTTGCTGGAGCCACAGTAATCAAAACGTTATGTCGAAAAAAGAGCCAATATTAATTCTATGAGGGTGAGACTTTTGGGAGGATAGCTTAGGAGAAAATACCTAATTCTGATTGTCTACAAAATGATTAATTACAAAATTTCATTGAAGAATATACATACCATAACCAACATGCATACATGTGCACACACAGTCATCTACATTAAGAATACAATTATCACTATCCATTCAAAATGACTGGTTGTGGTCATAGTGAGGTGGGGTGATAGTTTTTAAATTTTTTTTTAGATTGAACACACTCATAAAATTTCATTTTCATATCTCTTTTACACAATCTCCAGCACGTTTGCTTTGGCCTCTCTTGTAATTTAATTATTTTGATCAGCTATATTTTTGCAATCAAGTGCTGAAAGGGGCCAGAATATTTTGACATTGGTGAAGTTGTAAAATATTTTTACTCCAAACATTCTATCTTCAGCCAGACTTGTCTCTGTGTGGTTTTCTCTGCTGGAGATGCCCATTCCACATTCATTCAATACACACTGATTGACAACTTACCATGTGCCAGGTACAATGCTAGATGTTGTCAGTAAAGTGATGTATAAAACAGACATGGCCACTGTGTTCATGGGGTCTAGAGTCTAGTGACTGTAAGCAGACAAATGAGCCAGTATTTGCAGGAGCTATGTGTAAGAAAATGTAAGTTATGGATGCACATAGAAGAGGTGCCTGACCAAGTCACTGGAAGTCAGAGATGGTTTCCTGGAGGGAATGACTCTTGTCTGAGTTTTCAGAATAAATAAGAGTTAAATAGGCCAAGAATGATGGGAATGGATTGACAGAAGAAAAACGTGACAACATTAGGTCCAACAGTCCTGGGATTCTGGTACCATTGTAACCTGACATCTCAGAAACATGACTTCATTCTCCTGCAAAGCCTTCCCTTGCTTCTCTGAAACACAGGATCTTCTGTCCTGTGAATGCAGCAGAATGTGTTGCCTGCATCTATTTTTGGCACTTCTACACTACCAGAAAGCAGAATAACTTTTCATATGGGTGATCCACTTAGGATCACAGGCCCTGGGATAAGAGTCCCTAGGTTTGCTCTGGGTTTGAATTCTGACTATGTGATATTTCACTACTTATTATCCTCTTTAGAGACTTCAGTTTCAACATCTATAAAATATGAGTAATAATACTTACTTTACAGGGTTATTATTGCAAAGGTTAAGCGAGCTCATATGTGCAACAGTTCATTTCTTTAGAACAGTGCATCACTATTGTTAAGCACCCAAAATAAATGTTACCTATTACTAATATATGTGCATGCCATAGTTTCCAAGCTAAATTGTAAGTTCCTGGAAGGCGAAACCAAGTTTTTATCAAAAAAGGCTAAGAGTATTCCACATAAAATTTTATTTAATTCCTTCAATAATTCCCTGAGTTTGATGTTATTTTTCTCTTTTTTTTGAGTTAAATTTTTTTTAATTTATGTTTTTATTTATATTATTTATTTTTGGCTGTGTTAGGTCTTCACTGCTGCGTGGGTTTTCTCTAGTTGTGGGGAGTGGGGGCTACTCTTCATTGCAGTGCACGGGCTTCTCACTGCAGTGGCTTCTCTTGTTGCGGAGCATGGGCTCTAGATGCGTGGGCTTCAGCAGTTGTGGCACACGGGCTCAGTAGTTGTGGCTCGCGGGCTCTAGAGTGCAGGCTCACGTTGTCGTGGCGCACGGGCTTAGTTGCTCCGCAGCGTGTGGGATCTTCCTGGACCAGGGCTCGAACCCGTGTCCCCTGGATTCTTAATCACTGTGCCACCAGGGAAGTCCCAATATTATTTTTCTCTTGTTTCAAATGTGAAGGCTGAGGCTCAGAGATGTTAACTTAAGGTTGACAGCAAGTAAATGGGAGAATTAATCCCATGTGCCTCTCACCATAAAGACCCTGCCATTTCCATAACACAATGAAATAAGAGAAGGAAAATGTGTCACTCTGGGGTTTTGGGTTACAAACAACAGAAATGGAAATTGACTTATTTAAGCCAAAAGGAAATGATTGGAAGGTTACCTGGTAGCTCTCAGATTAATGGGATGGCTGGAGGGCAAGGTCTGAGAAGGGAAGTTGAGTGTCCAGAAACACAGCCTGTTTAGTATGCTACCATGGCCCTCAGTCTGGGACACCAAAGCAGAATCTAAACAGTCCCTGCTTCTTCTTGACAATGCTGTGGTTTTATCCAAAACAATAAATACACTTTAAATCTAGGAAATGGTGATGCTGGCTTTATCTGTTCTGCTTGGCCCTACCTGGATTCCAAGCCAACCTACCAGCATAAGTGCAGAAAGGAAAGATTCAGGTTTCAAGTGTTGGGTATTTCTTTGTAGACTTCTGGGAACTGAGATGATACAGAACAAGCACAAAGAGGAGAAGGGGGCTGGGATTCTAGTTGCCATGAAAGAATCAAGGAAAAGTTCAAGCATAAGGCAAAACGAGGAAAACAAGGAAACATAAACACAAATATTAAGTCTAGGAAAAGATCCTAATGAGGATTAAGAAAATAAGACTAGTTTTATATAATGTTTGTGAATAAGAAAAAAAACAGAGAATCAGTATCTAATAATATGGGAGATCCTGATTTAGAGATCAAAATAGAAACAACCAGGCTAATTACAGGAGGAGCTTAGAGGGGGCCAAAAGAAGAGACTTTTGGGGTACAGAAAGCGTTATTCTAAAAGGAAATTAAGAGTTCCAGTTCCCCTCCCCCCTCCTCCACAAAACTAAAAGGCTGTTTGGGCCTCCTCACATTTTCCAGCAAGATCACAGATTCCTAACTGGGTCACGTGAACACTAAATCCTTTCATATTTTCTTTGATGTGTGAGTGTGTAAGGTGGGGCGTCCAAACTGTCTCTGAGCCCATAGCTTCAGAGACAGATACACAGACAATGGACAGGGAAGAGAATAACTATCTAACTTCTCAAAGTAGCATAATTTAACATTAGAGTTCAGTGCTGGGGTTTTTTTGTTTGTTTCATGAAAATGCATTTTATTTTAAATATAGCAGTGTGTACATGTCAATCCTAGATCAGTGCTGTTTTTAATCCAGATCCTCCACCATAAGCTGTGTCTGCAACAAGAGATATAATCGGGATTTTTCTCTATGTGAATTGAGGGAATTGTTAAAATCATTTTAACTATCATTTACTGAGGACTTCACATCAAGCATTATTCTATGTGCATTCATTAAATCTACATGTCAGTCTATGGGGTGAATAAAATTAGTCTCCATTATACAGAAGAGGACGTGGAAGCCAGTGGGTTTAGATAATGTGCCCAAGTTCACACACAAAGAAAGCTGAGACTTTAACTTAGGTCTGTGGAACACTTCGGCAGTTTAGCTGATTTCTGCTGCAGATAAAAAATACTGACCCCTTAAATCCTAAGGCATATGTTGTTCAACATAGCAGGGGATCTGGAGGGCGGACTGTTCAGCAGTACAGTGATGTCATCAAGGACTGAGGTTTCTATCTTTCTACTCTGCCGTATGTGTTGGTGCTATCTCATGTCTCACAGCACGAACAGTATGTAGCAGTTTAGGCATCCCATGAAGACATGACCACATTTGTTTAAAAAGAGGAGGTGGGGGGGGCTTCCCTGGTGGCGCAGTGGTTGGGAATCCGCCTGCCGATGCAGGGGACACGGGTTCGTGCCCCGGTCCGGGAAGATCCCACATGCCGTGGAGTGGCTGGGCCCATGAGCCGTGGTCGCTGAGTCTGCGCATCGGAGCCTGTGCTCCGCAACGGGAGAGGCCACAACAGTGAGAGGCCCGCGTACCGCAAAAAAAAAAAAAAAAAAAAAAGAGGAAGGGGGATGTCCTCCATAAATCTCTTTTTTATTAGTGAGAAAATCCCCCCCCAATGTCTCCAGTAAGTTTCTCCACATATACTATTGACTACTATTAAGTCACATGTCTACGCCTAAATCCAGTCGCCTTCCAAGACCATGGAATTACTACTATTGGCTTAGATCAATCATGATTCACTGTCTGAGACTGTTACAGGGGTCAGTTTCCCTTAGCAAGCAAAAGAAGGGGGTGCATAGGGAAATGGGTGGTGGTGACGGCAGTTGGGAAGGCAAGAAAATTTCTCTGCCACAGATACTACAAAACAATTCTTGTCCTAGAAACTAATTTAGTTCTAATACGAGTGATGGAAATGGAGGAGAGAGGAGGAAAGGAAAGCCAAGGCAAGGAGGGGGAAGGAAAGGGAGGTAACACTTACTGAGAATTTATTGTATAAATTATGTTAGCCCCTTTCGCATACTTCACCATACATTCTTTCTATGGTACTTTTATTGTACCCATTTTCTAGATGCTCTATAAAGACCTTCAAATCGCACTGCCCCAAATGGAGGAATGATCATTTTAATCCAAACTGATTGATTAGAACGTACATGTTCTTTTGCTCTTAGGGGAGATTGATTAGAAGTTATCCACTTTAGATTCAAGTATAAAGGAGACTAATATCAAAGGAAAACTGCCATCTTTTCCTGGAAAACTAGTCTAATGCCTCTTGGCACCTTCAAATCTCTCAAAACCCCAAATTAAGCTAAGTCACTAGTTCATTACTTATATGCGTGGCCTGCTGTGCCATTGTCTAGGTTGTATTTCTTGGTATTGGGTAAGTAAGGAAGAGGAGATTTTTATGACCCTCCACTGGATCCTTATTACCATATATCAGAAGCTATGACAACCATAGACAGCACTGGTAGGGAACCAAGAAAAAAAAAAAAAGAAAATCAGAAAAAACACAGGCAGGAATGGTACAAGAACTCCAAGAGGGGCTTCTAATATTTCCTTGTTATTGAAAATTACACTTCATAAAAACTCTTGTTCATTTAAAGTTTGAAGAATGACAGAAAAATGGCTTTCAGACTTAGGTCTGCTAAATGTAGGATAAATCAAAAAAGATGGAACAAGGAGAAACTTCAAGAAAAGCAAAACAGAAAGTCAGTATGCAGTATAAATAACACTTCATCAGTGCTGTAGTGTCTTACAAAACAGCCTAGAAAATTCCACGGTGTAATCGTAGTATACAGTGCAGGAGAGAATAATTTACTATCATTAGGGGTTTGTAAGCCCTACCATGGAAAGGGGAACGTTCACATATAACTCCTTAATGATAGTGGACTTGCAAGCATAAATCCCTAAATGATGAGATGTGAATACATTCTAGAAATTCAAGTTTCTGTTGGGTAAGAAAAAGTCAGGCTGTCTGGTTTGACTGGCTTGCATATCAAAGTCTGTTGCTGATCTGCTGAGAACTGCAACCTTGGGAGTGAGCTATATCCATTCTACATCTTAAGAAGGGCAACCCTCAGGGGTAGGGCATAGTGGTTTAATCTTTTACTCATCAGGCACACATCAACACTATAAACACACAAGTTTTAGTTAGTGGTAGTCTATGCCAAAGGCATGGCAGCCTGCCACACCATCCAAAAACACTCTCAGCAATAACTCAAGTGTTTCCTGTCAGGAAAGCTTTTTTCTGTGCTAAGTTTTAGATATTCAGCTTAGTGTGGATCCAAAACAAAAATGAGGAACAGGAAAAATTAATAATTTTACACTCCACCCTCCAAACTCCCTTTTCCTCTCTTAGCAAAGTTTCTTGTCTCAATGCTCTTTAATTCTCACACTCTCTTCAATGAAATCATCTCTAAAGCAAAGATTTGAAATTTATTAACATGGAAGTGCAAATGAAAGACAGGAGTTTAAATGTTACTTCTCCCAGAGGCATTAAAAAAAATTTTTTTAACCTCCATCCAATCTTTAAGCTAAGCAAGATTTAGAAAATTTTCCTAAGGGGTGTTCACCAGACAAAGATGCCTAGATGTTGGACGAGAAGTAGGGAGTTCCCAGAGGCTGGATTAGATCATATGGTGTGTGAGTGTGTGTGTGTGTGTGTGTGTGTGTGTGTGTGTGGTGGTGGTGCATATTGGTGTGTGGGGGGGAATCATTACATCAGGTTTTGTGTTCAGCCTGATTCCCACCCTGATTTCATCTTCTTTCAGCACCTGCAGCAGGATTGATAATCCACA
The DNA here is from genome assembly GCF_949752795.1 of Hyperoodon ampullatus. Taxonomy (NCBI): domain Eukaryota; kingdom Metazoa; phylum Chordata; class Mammalia; order Artiodactyla; family Ziphiidae; genus Hyperoodon; species Hyperoodon ampullatus. The sequence continues at coordinate 169,787,527 of NC_136915.1, read as the reverse complement.
TTCATTCCTCCCTCCTTCAAGTACTCTAAAAGGGGGAAAAACTTTTACTTGACTAGTACTGCTATGCAATGGCATCCCTCTCTCTCCCCCACTCCCCCATGAAAATGAAACTATGCATCCCACTGTTACACCCTGGAAATACAGGTTGTCCCCAGTGCCCCATCTCTGCTCTGCTGGCAGACCACCTAGTCAGCTGCAGTCTCGTCTTTCAAATTTCTCAGGTGTGAGCCACACGCCACTCTATGTGCTGAGCACCAGAGAACACATATCAAACTCTACAAAATGCCCGTTTCCCTAGAATTACTGTTGGAGACGTGGTGAGGACGGAACACACAGTACACTGATAGCACTTTCAAAAATCCTTTCTGATTTTACACTCCTCAGGCACTTTAACTTCAAATGTTTATGCAAACAAGTGGGTGCTAGGCGAAGGTATTGAAGCCTGTAATTAGGCATCTTCTTGCAAACCCTGTTTGTATAATCTTACACTGGGGTATGGGAGGAGTTGGAGCCTATTTTCTTGGAGCCATGGGTGAAACTAAGACTGGAATCATTTCATTCTGACAACCTGTTACTTGTGGGTATGTTGGGGGTGGCACAGGGTCCCATGACTAGAAACAGTGTCCACAGGAGACAAGAACCAGCCTATCAAAGCACAGTGTTTGGAAGAAATCAGTCCTGGAAGAACCATGGCTCCTTCTGGTTCTTTGAAACATAGGCAAACATTTAGTTTACACCTGAAGAGGAGGCTTTCCTCGTCTGCATTTTACTGCTTCATGTTGGCAAACCTGTTCTTTCAGAGCACATGCTGCTTTCTTTATTGGACACTTAGAGTGACACATCCCTGTTGATGGGGTACACACGGCGGGAAGGAGAGGCTGAAGAGCCAGAGGGGAAGAGAAGCAGAGGCGTTACCAGGAAGTCCCTTTGGGGAAACTTTTATGTTAGCTAGCGGCAGCAACAACAACGATAAACCATCCTGCAGGGGACTGACTTAGGTTTCTGTTCTAAAACAGAACTTTTGCCATCAGAGGGTTTTCATTATTCCGGTCTGCAGCAGGAGTGGCTCGTGGTCAGTCTCAACATTGCTAGAGAAGCACAGAGTGTTTTCTTAAAAGTCCCAAACTGCTTGTGTTCTTTTTAAACAGAATCAAATATAGAGCTATCTCACTTATCCAGCCCCACAGGGAACTGGATAAGGCCATCCCACAGAAATGCATTTTTTCAGATAATATTTAAGTCTGTGCCATGATTTAATAAAGTTTGTAAAAGTGTTTTTGTTTTTGTTTTTTTTTTCGTCCTCCCTATTTTATTCTGGTCCTTACAACAACCCATAAAATAAGGGATGGGAGGCTTTATTATCGCACCTGTAGCCTGCCTTGCCCCCATGACACAGGCAGAATACCTCGTGTTTGCCTTCCATGGCTCTGGGTCTTCTGATCCCAGGTGTAGTTCAGGAGTCTTTTCAGTATATCACATATAGGATACCTTGGTAAATCCCATTTTTATTCACTATTAGTGAAGAGAAGAGTTGAAGTAAATGCATTAAGTGTTTTCAGCCAACTTTTTAAGTGCCCAGTTCTATTAGGTACTGTTGAAGTTATTTAGGTTTAATCAAGAACAGAGAGAGAGAGATTGGATTTAGAAAACTCTGGGATGCAATTAGTGGGGTGGCTGGAAGGCTACTGGCTGTGGCAGAGACTGGGAGGCAGGTCACTACTAGGAGGGCAAGTTAGGAAGGACAAACAGAAGTGAGAGCTGGATGGGCAGATCAGGAACCTGAGAGAGGCGGGCAGAGTCGAGTGGAGTCTTTATTAAAACAAGCCAGAGCTGGGCAAGACACAGTAAGGTCATGTGAACAGTCACCTGCTGCTCACTAGTTAGCCATTTCTTCATAGGTGGGATCACCTGGACTGGCCCACTCTTCAAGAATCCAGCTCCAGAGCTTCTGGGGTTTTAAGAGGATACTAATAGAACGAGAGACATGGTTCCTGATCTCAAAGTTTTTACCATCCTAAGTTGACCCAGAAATGTCTTATTTCCTATGACTATATCATCAAGTTTCATTAGCTTTTGGAAAAAAATGAAATTATCTTACTGGCATTTTTGGAAGTCTCTTTCCATTTTAAGTATTTTCAATACCCTCATTTGGAAACATGTAAATCCTACACTATCAAACATTTAAAGTTGAATCTTGGGTTCTCTATTGCCCTTTTGAGAGTTGGAGAGCAGAGACATTTGCTGAAAGGAGAAAAGGCAGTACTGTATCAGACTTCAAAAGCAGCATATTCCAGGGAATTCCCTGGTGGCCCAGTGGTTAAGACTCCTTGCTTCCACTGCAAGGGGCCAGGGTTCAATCCCTAGTCGGGGAACTAGGATCCCACAAGCCGTGCAGTAACCCTCCCCCCACCACCACAAAAAGCAGCCTATTCCTGAGATAAATGCCTAAGCAGAAGGAGAAATAGGCGCATCCTCTGAACACCAAAGAAAGTCTGCCTTCTTCATACTTGGTATGTTTCTTCCACATAAAGAAATCCATGTCTGCCATCTCCTGACCCCTCTTCCCTGCTTTTGCCTTCTCCTTTTCCTCCTCCCATGGGCCGGCTACATTCCTGAGCTGACTTAATCAGCTCCAGTGTTGACCGAAAGAGTTCCTACCTTAATTCAGGACTCCCAGCCCCTTCCAACAGTGACTTCATACTGATGATGGAGCTTTGGGAGACTGAGGTTCTTGTTTTTGAGTCTGAGTCTGTATTAGCACTTTAAACACACCCTCCCAGCCATTATAGCCTCTCGGAAACCTACCAGCTGTCCCAGTTCACGCTGGAGCTTCTGTTCTGAGCCTCCTGCCGAGGAACTCGTTTCCCAGGTCCTTTCTTCAGATCCTGCCTTTTCCTTCTCCAGACAAAGGAGTTCTTCCCCTGAACCCAGGCCGGGGGCTAGTGCCTGGGTACCCAAGTACCCAGCCCCTGACAGTTGTCTGCAAGTTGGTCTGGATTACAGGATCTGAGTGTCACATGTTGCCAGGATTCCCAGCTGTTGGGTCCTACAGGGTGCTGCATTATCATGTTGGGTCCTTGGTGCCAACCATATCTCTGAAACTTCACTGAAGATCAAAATAATTTTTCCCTCCCCTACTTTAGTCATGATAAACCACCCCTTTTAGTCCCTGACAGTGGCATACCATTATCTGTCTACTGCCAGCCCTGGACCCTTCTCCTTATAGCTCCTATCTTACTTGTTTACTTAGAAATCCTGATGGAAAATAGTCTTTATGGGCTATTAAAATCCTCTCTCAAATGTCTTCTTAAAAATACAAAGACTTTCAGGAAAATATAAAATAGGGTTACTTTAGTGTTAATCGACATAAATTATTTTCATTGGAAAATTACAGGCAGCACTGAAGTGTAATAAGAAACTTGGGTTTATGTTTGTGTTGAGGGATGGAAAGAAATCTGAAGAGATGAAAAATTGCAAGTACAGAAGATTGACTTTTCTCAATTTTGCCAACACTGGCACGAGGGAGTTAAATTTCTGCCTAATAAATGTATTAAACCATAAAAATACTTTTCTTGTCAGTTAACTTAGTTCTGGAAATTCTAAAGGGAGACTTTCAAATAAGCACAATTAATCACTCACAATTCAGCCATTCTGAAACACTTAAAGTATTTCTGAAACAATGGAAGAGTCAGAAAATACCTTCTATGAAAGTTTTTTGATATACATTTCCGTACCCTAAATTGTAAACTACTTTAGAAGACAGATAATTTCATGAAGGTTTGCATCTTGAGAACTCTGGAATTGAATAGAACAAGTTCTATGTTGGGAAATGGGAGCTGTTTGTTTCTGGGTTCTAGTCTATACTTTGTCTTTTACTTTTTCTCTTTCTTCTATCCACTTCTGAGCTGAATGCTCATTTTAAAAATCCCCTTAGAGCACCTAGTTCTATGATTAAAACTTGGTAGGTGCTGAATAGTGCTTGTTAAAATGAATTGAAGACAACATGACTACATATGGACCCATTTTACCTATAATCCTAGGGCAAGACTGACTTTTTGTTTTTCTGTTGTGTGATGAAAGCCAGTTGGCAGAGAGCTAGCAGCCTTTCATTCCGTGGAATCACTTTTATTATTTATTTACTATTTGTAGCACAAACATGTTTCCAGGAACTTAAGCAACTAAAATGTAGTTTTCTACTTAAATTCAATCCCTCTGTTTAGAAACCTTCTATCTATCAGGGAGAGTTTGGCAAAATTCAGAAACTAGTAAGAAAAAAATGACTGCAACTATTCTTGGGATAGAGGAGAACAGAGAGAAGAAGTATTGATTGAATCCCTTCATGCTTAACAGACCCATAACTGTTTCCAGAACCAGTTCAAACTAATTCTGTGTCTTGCACTGTTTTATTTTGGGCTTAACAAACTTTAGGACCACAGAAGGGAAACCTGGTTTGGCAAAACATTTTAGACTGTTCTTTTCTCTCCACTCTTATTCTCTCTTTTTCTTAAATAGTTTGGGTCTTGGCAAAAACCAAAAAGTGTTTTTTCCTAGTGCTTTTTAGTTTTTTGTGTTTAATTTTTAACTAAATGTACATTTCAAAGGAAATGTAACCCAGCTGTTTCTTATTCTTTTGCACTCAACAAAATGGTACTTTGTAAAAGCCATTCAATGTCCAAGAAGCCATGAGCCCCTTTAAAAAAAAAAAGCAAGGCTTTCTTTTCTTTGAACCAAGAATGCAAGCTTCGCCAAAAGAGAAGAGCTGGAACCAAGAAAGACTTGGATTTGGTTTAATTTAAACTCAGAATTTATAAGTGAGAGAATGGTTGCAGCCTTGGCCTGATGTAGGTATTTCCAAGTAACTGAAATTTAACTCTTTTATTTATGAGCCCCGACCACATCCAATAGTGGCACTTCTATATTCCCTTCCCTGGGGACTTCTTAGAAGAGAAAATAGTGTCTATGTGTCTGTGGATGCTGGGGGTGGAGAGGCATGGGAAGGAGGGTGTAGCGGGAGGGTTAATAATCCTACATATATAGTTGCACTGGGGAAAAAAAAGTAGAATGAACCCTGATGATTATTATTTGGGTTTATTATCTTTATTTTCACAGAAATAAAGATAAAATTTACTTTTAAAGAGTTTACAAGTAGTTTACTAAACAAATGTAGCACAATAAAAATGCAAAGAGATATGCTTAATTTACTTATGAGAGAGGAAATTTCCAAATTTTGGAAAGACTTATTCGCAATACATAAATCTGTATTTTGATTACAAATTTTATGTTTTTACTAAAGTAGTTTGCTGAAGTTCCTCCACTTGGCAACATTTTGTCCTAATTAGAAGTTATTGAGTAATTGGGAGAAAAAAATTATTTCTTTAAAGACATTTTATAATTCTAACTTTCACTCGTGGAGAACAAACTTTCCTCATTTTCCTATTGCTCTGAATTAAATTTTGAGTTAAAAAGAGATGTATAAAATATTCTTGCAGACTTTGCTTTGAAAAAATGTTGTTCACATGATAAACCCGAGTTTAGTAAGAATTCTGTTGATGCTGCAGCAAATTTTGCCAGCACACATAATTTCTTACTGGTATAATATAGGAGCACTCAAAAACATACCACTTCCTACTATAAGATTACTTTGCATCTCTTGTCTCTAATATTCTTTTAGTAACGTCTGATAATGTTTTATACTTGTTCTTACTTGTAAAACTTTTATTCTAAGTGAGGTTCAGCACACATGTACTGAGAGGGTAAAGAAGCACCAGGGCCTCTAAATCATTAGAACTTTTGTGGGAAGTAGGAAAAGTTCCCTGTTCAGGTTAGATGTAGCTGCCAGGCATGGTTTGCAAAGTGGACAGTGCCTATGTGCAAATAGAAAGGATTTCATTCCTTTTGGTGGCTACAGCCCTCAGCTTGGAGAGGATTTCAGGGCTGGATTTCAGGCTTTGCTGACCCCAGTGCTGAACTAGCACAACTGCTCAGACCTGAGAACTGCATTCACTGTCTGGGGAGATGAAAGGAATTTGGAGGCAACCCCTGTCTCATGAATAACTTTAAGAAGTTCACTTGTAGGCTTTAAGATTTAAACCCCCATATCAACCTCTCCTGCAAAAACTTCAGGAAAGTCTCTATTGTTCAATAACACTGTTGGTGCTGGGGATTCTTTTCCTCTGGGGAATATAAAGTAGTATTAAAATTTGCATCAAAATGAACTCAAAGTTTCAACTGAGGACAGGAGACATCTGAATCAGAAAGTTAACTAAGCCACTTTCCTGCCTTGGAGTAAATCACTGTCTAGTGGTGGGAGATGGACAACCTAAACAAGTAATTTGAATCAACCTGGTAATATTCATATACTCCATATGCAGAGGGTATGCTCTCTCAGAGGGCAGAAGCCAGGTCTAAGCTGTGTCCTGGACAACCTCTAGCAATGTTGCAGGTGTGTGGTAAATACTTACAGAACTGAATAAAAGAAATATTGCCATTCTAGGTCTATGTACTAATCCACGTCTCTTACCTTCAAAAAGTTTGCTTGAAGTAAATGAATTATCATTGTATTTACTTTCCCTCAGATCCAAAGGAAATGAAATATTTTGAGAAAAAAAGTGACTGGGCAACTCTGAGGCATTTTTGGAAACCACGTGTGTTTCCTTCTTTCCTTATTGCTTAAGAGATAGATACCTGAATGAAATTTAAATGTGATAACATGTGCAGATTGTTCTTAAATTAGAAATAGAAAGCACTATGGAAGCTTGGCATTATGAGAAATTTGGGCTACTTTGGGCATTTATTTCATAGTAATGAGTGTGTGACAGAAGGAAAAGGATAAAAAAGAGCTATGACAACATGGACTTATCATCTTTCCAGCCTGGTGCACGAGCTCCCAGAACAGCTTAGTGACAAATGTAGTGAAGGACGGAATCTGTTAGTAAAGGGACTAGGGTCGGTGGGGCCACATGAGGGCCGAGCAGGTTGGTGACAACTGGCTTGAGCAAAAATGGAAGATCTGGAAAATTTAGAGCTCTCGGGCTATCTGGCTAGTTGATATTGTGGAAAAGATGGAAAGGCTAGAAAGGGTCTGCATATAAAAAGTCTTTCTAAAATGTATCATTATCATTATAGTGTCCATAAGTCTTTAAGACTTTCCTTTCCTCCTTGGGGTTTTAAAATTCCAGTACCCTTGGTTTTCATAAGCTTTTCAGCCATTATGAGTTAATAACTTAACCAAGTGTTGCTTTTTACCTGTGACAACAATTCAAAAAGGCAAGTCTGTGCGGAGGCTGGAAGTAGATGTGACTGGATGGAGAAAGGAGGCTAAGAGGCAACGTGGGAGGAAGCCAAAGGAAATCTATGCCTGCTTCACAAATTTATGCAAGAATAGACTTCCTCTGCAAAACTGACACCACCCTTGTGACGTGACACTGTGATAATCAAGATTTAAACTCTAATTTTCTTCTGCTTGCTTGGAAAGAAGGAAGAAAATGCACATATATTTAGCATCTGCCAAGTATTAGGTGCTTTCATAAATGATTTCTTATGTATTTCTCACAACAGCCACATGGAATGCATGTTTATCATTTCCATAGTGAGCAAAGAAGAGCTAGAAGTTAAACCAGGACTTCAAACTCTAAGTCCAATTCTCTTTTTGCTCTTCCAAGGTTTTCTGAGGCTAAAAATAAGCTTGTTCACCTCTGCTTCTACTTCTTTTTTCCCCTTTTGATTATTCTACTACTGGAATTTTGGAAATTCTTTGAGTGAAATTTTCTCAGAACAACTCCCTGAGTTAGGTGTTATTGCCCCAATTTTTAAGTGAGGCAGTTGAGGCACAAAGATTAAATAATGGGCCCAACGTTGCACAGCTAGGTAACAGTGCAGCCAGGACACAGTTTCAGGCATGCTGACTCCAAAGCCCATGCTCTGAACCACTGGGGACTCCTCCACATTGATGTCTCTAGGGAGCCACCTCCCAGTGTTGACTGTGACCTCCCTGGCATCCTGGGGACCCACTAGCTGATTTGTTGTGTGTATCAGCACAGATGAGAAAAGTATCTAGTGACCTTCACACTGAGGCTTTCTGCACCTAGATGCACACAGCATGCCTATTGCACATTCCCTTCAGCAAGGTCAAATCAGTGATGGGAAAACTGAAGAATCTTGTCTGGTGTTGAGTTCCTATGACTGCTTTCATCCTTGTCTTGCCCAAGACTGATCCAGAATTTAATGGGAACCAGAGTGATTGGAAATATTTTGCAGAGAAAAGGGAACTATTTCAGACTTCTCATTTTATTATAATGAAAAAACTATCAAGGAAAAACGTCAGGGAGTGAACACTGCCATCTTCTCTCCACCCCCATGGAAAGCAATCCAGCATCAGGATACAGGGTGTCTCTCATAACTCTACCCCTCACTTGCACATAAATCATCCTCCAATTGCAGATCAGGCATAAATCCTTCCGAAACCACGGTGCTCACTAAATGTTACTGTGTTATTAAGACATAAATACTGTGTCAGCTTGATGAAATGTCTCAGGCCATCGAGTTAAACAAGTCAAGGCAGCTACCTAATGATTTCCAAACATTCGATTATTAAAGTTCAGACAAGAGGTTTGAGAGAAAAGTCATGTTAAGATGGACTCTACCCAGCTGTTTATCACATTTGTTCAGCGACCAATAGCCATAATGACTCCCCAAACTCTGAACTCCATCTCAGAAAAAGGGTCTAGAGTGGACAACATAGGTCACCAAGGAGAAGAAGCCCAGAATTTGGGGAGCCTTTTTTGACCTTTGCAATTTTCATTACATGAATCACAGGCTTGCTGCCACTCTCAGATATCTCTCTTTCTTAAGTCTGTCACTAGGGCATCTTTTACAAGGTGGAGAGTGAAAAGTACTCATTTTGCCAAAGAGATGCGATCCCAATGAGCTGATTATAGCCCCAACTTACGTAAGTACAAAATAGCGCCTTATAGCTGGATAGCTCCTTAGAATTTTGTCCACATCTTCTTCTCCTCTCTCCCTGATACTTCACAGGAAAATTGAGATGATCAAAAATGAACCTTCCTGACATCTTGCCTCCGCACTACAAATTTATCTGCATCTTCTTTTCCATCCCTGATGTCAGGATGGGAGAACTCTTCTTCCTCCTCCACCTATTCCAGAATCTCATAATTTTCCCCCTTCTCTTTCCTGAGATACTTCTCTCTATGAAAAAGTTTCTCTCCTGGCTCTATTTGCAGCCTCTTCTTTTTACTGGCCCCTTCCCATTAGCGTTTAAACAAGCTCAAGTCCTCCACATATTTGATTAAACAATTATACTACTGTCAAACTCTACCCCCTATCTACTGCCTTATCTATGTCCTTCTTTCTCTGCTAAGCTTTTTGAAAGAGGCTCTCTCACTGTCTTCTCTGCTTCACCTCTCATTCAATCCTCACACCACCCCAGTCTGACTTCTGCCCCTAAAAACTCCTCTGGAATGGATCCTGCCAAAGTCACTGTGTAGGTTAGAAGTCTCTGGCTGCAGGTAACAGAAAATCCAACGCAAACTGGGTTAAATCACAAGGGAGATTTGAGACTCATGTAATTGGGAAACCAGGAGTAGAACAATGGTCAGTGGCTCCAGGTCTATACTCCCACATGAATTAGCTGGGTGCAAAATGGCTGCAGTAGATCTGGACTTCACATCAACACACAATGATATTCAGAAGAGCAAAAGCCATCTCTTCTTGTGTCTCTCTTTTGGGGCACAGAATGATTTCCTAGAAACTCCCAGAAAACATTTTTTGTTATTTCTTAATGTGAATTTTATGTGTTATGCTCATTCCTGAAACAAGCCTTAAGGCCAGGGGAATACCATGCGAATGCCTTATTTATATGTGTTGAAATTCTTCTAATATCAGTGGTTCTCAACCTGGAGTTATTTTGCCCCCAAAGGGACAAATGGTCATGTCTGGAGTCAGTTTTGATTGTTATGACTGTGACTGTGGTGCTAATGGTATCTAGTGGGTAGAAGTAAGAGATGCTGTTAAATATCTTATGGTGCATAGGACAGCCCCCAAAAACAAAGGATTATCTGGCCCCAAATGTCAATAGTATCATCATCTGTCTTTATTTTCCCACATCTCATCAATCACAGCCTCTGTCAATGCCAAATCCACAGAGTAGAAGGACTCGAGCTCACCTCCTCTCAGGAAAACACCAAAATCACAAGTAACTGCTGAAAAACCATTGACAAAAAAGACAGAACCTACCAAAAAGGTACAGTCTACATCCAAAGACAAAGAAAAAGCCACAACGAGATGGTAAGAGGGGCGAATTTGTGATACAATCAAATCCTATACCTGCCGGGTCGCTGAACCACAAACTGGAAAAAATTATATTGCAGAGGTTCTCCCACAGGAGTGAGAGTTCCGAGCCCGATGTCAGGCTCCCCAGTCTGGGGGTCTGGCATCAGGAAGAGGAGCCCCCAGAGCATTTGGCTTTGAAGACCAGCAGGGCTTGATCACAGAAACTCCACAGGATTGGGGAAAACAGAAACTCCACTCTTGGAGGGCACACACAAGGTCTTGTGCACACCAGAACCCAGGCAAAAAGCAGTGACTTCATAGAAGCCAGAGCCAGACCTACCTGCTGGTCTTGGAGTGTCTCCTGGGGATGCGGGGGTGTGGCTGTGGCTCACCGTGGGGACAAGGACACTGGTGGTGGATGTACCAGGGAGTACTCATTGGCGTGAGCTCTTCTGGAAGCTGCCATCTTGACATCAAGACCTGGACCCACCCAACAGCATGTAGGCCCCAGTGCTGGGACATCTCAGGCCAAACAACCAACAAGATGGGAACACAGCTCCACCAACAAGATGGGAACACAGCTCCACCCATCAGCTGACAGGCACCTAAATTCTTCCTGAGCCCACAGCCACCTCTAAACACACCCACTGACATGGCCCTGTGCACCAGAAGGTCAAGATCCAGCTCCACCTACCGGTGGGCAAGCACCAGTCTCTCCCACCTGGAAGCCTGCAAAAGCCTCTTAGACCAGCCTCTCCCACCAGAGTGCAGACACCAGAAGTAGGAGGAACTACAATCCTGCAGCCTGAGGAATGAAGACAGCAAACACAGAAAGTTATAAAAATGAGATGGCAGAAGAATATGTTCCAGATGAAGGAACAAGATAAACCCCCAGAAGAACAATTAAGTGAAATGGAGATAGGCAATCTACCCAAAAAAGGATTCAGAGTAATGATAGTAAAGATGACCCAAGATCTCAGAAAAAGAATGGAAGCACAGACCAAGAAGGTACAAGAAATGTTTCACAAAGAGTTAGACTATATAAAGAACCAACAAAGAGAGTTGAATAATACAATAACTGAAATGGAAAATACACTAGAAGGAACAGCAGAATAAATGAGGCAGAAGAATGGATAAGTGAGCTGGAAGACAGAATGGCGGAAATCACAGCTGCAGAAAAGAATAAAGAAAAAGGAATAAAAATAAATGACAGTTTAAGAAACCTCTGAGACAACATTAAATACATGAACATTCGCATTATAGGGGTCCCAGAAGGAGGAGAGAGAAAGGGCCTGAGAAAATATTTGAAGAGATAATAGCTGAAAATGTTCCTAACATGGGAAAGGAAACAGTTACTCAAGTCCAAGAAACACAGAGGTCCATACATGATAAATCCAATGAGGAACATGCTGAGACACACATTAACCAAACTGACAAAAATTAAAGACACAACAAGGGAAAAGCAACAAATAACATATGGGGGAATCTCCAAAATGTTATCAGCTGATTTTTCAGCAGAAACTCTGCAGGTCAGAAGGGAGTGGCTTGATATATTTAAAGTGATGAAAGGGAAAAACCTACAACCAAGAATATTCTACCCAGCAAGGCTCTTGTTCAGATTCAATGGAGAAATAAAAAGTTTTACAGACAAGCAAAAGCTAAGGGAATTCATCACCACCAAACCAGCTTTACAAAAAATGCTAAAGGAACTTCTCTAGGCAGAAAAGAAAAGGCCACAGCTAGAAACAAGAAAATGGCAAATGGGAAAGCTCACCAGTAAAGGCAAACATACAGTAAATGTAGGAAATCATCCACACACAAATATAATATCAGTACCAGCAATTGTGAGGAGAGAACAAATGCAGGATATTGGAAATGAATTTGAAATTAAGAGACCAGCAACTTAAAACTATCTTGTATATACATAGACTGCTATATTAAAAACCTCATGGTAACTGCAAACCAAAAATCTACAATAGATATACACACAAAAAAGAAAAAGGAATCCAAACACAACATTAAAGACAGTCATCAAGTCACAGGAGAAGAAAATAAAAGAGGAAGGTAAGAAAAAAGACCTACAAAAACAAATCCAAAACAATTAATGAAATGGCGATAAGAACATACATATTGGTAAATACTTTAAACGTAAATGACTAAATGCTCCAACCAAAAGACATAGACTGGCTGAATGGATAAAAACAGGACCCATATATATGCTGTCTACAAGAGACCCACTTCAGATCTATGGACACATACAGATGAAAGGGAAGGGATGGAAAGAGGAATTCCATGGAAATGGAAATAAAAGGAAAGCTATAGTATCAATACTCATATCAGAGAAAATAGACTTTAAAATAAAGACTGTTACAAGAGAAAAAGAAGGGGACTTGCCTGGTGGAACAGTGGTTAAGAATCTGCCTTCCAATGCAGGAGACACTGGTTCGAGCCCTGGTCTGGGAAGATCCCACATGCTGCGGAGCAACTAAGCCCGTGCACCACAACTACTGAGCCTATGCTCTAGAGCCTGTGAACCACAACTACTGAAGCCTGCACACCTAGAGCCCATGCTCTGCAACAGAAGCCACCATAATGAGAAGCCCATGCACTGCAATGAAGAGTAGCAGCCAAAAATAAATAAATTTATTTTTTAAAAAAAGACCTTTCCCCCTTAAAAAAAAAAAGAGAAAAAGAAGGACATGACATAATGATCAAGGGGTCAATTCAAGAAGATGTAACAATTGTAAATATATATGCAGCCAATATAGGAGCATCTCAATATATAAGGCAAATATTATCAGACATAAAGTGAGAAATCTACAGTCACACAATAACAGTGGGGGACTTTAACACCCCACTTTCATCAATGGACAGATCATCCAGAGAGAAAGTCAATAAGGAAACACAGGTCTTAAATAACACATTAGATAGATGGACTTAACTGATATTTATAGAGCATTCCATCTGCAAACAGCAGAATAAACATTCTTTTCAAGTGTTCATAAAACATCCTCCAGGATAGATCACATGCTGGGCCATAAAATGAGCCTTGGTAATTTTACCAACATTGAAATCATATCAAGCATCTTTTCCAACCACAACACTATGAGATTAGAAATCAACTGTAAGAAAAAAACTGTAAAAAACACAAACACGTGGAGGCTAAACAATATGCTATTAAACAACTAATGGATCACTGAAGAAATCAAAGAGGAAACCAGAAAATACCTGGAGACAAATGAAAACAAAAACATGATGATCCAAAACCTATGGGACACATCAAAAGCCATTCTAAGAGGGAAGTTTTTAGCAATATAATCATGCCTCAGGAAACAAGAAAAATCTCAAGTAAACAACCAAGCCTTACACCCAAAGCAACTAGAGAAAGAAGAACAAACAAAACCTAAAGTTAGCAGAAGGAAAGAACTCATAAAGATCAGAGCAAAAATAAATGAAATAGAGATGAAGACAACAATAGAAAAGATCAGTTAAACTAAAAGCTGTTTCTTTGAAAACATAAACAATTTTAGCCAGGCACATCAAGAAAAAAAAGTGAGAGGGCTCAAATAAATAAAATTAGAAATGAAAAAGGAGAAATTAAAACAGACACCACAGAAATACAAAGGATCATGAGACTACTAAAAGCCACCATATGCCAATAAAATGGACAACCTAGAAGAAATGGACAACTCCTTAGAAAGGTACAATCTCCCAAGACTGAACCAGGAAGAAATAGAAAATATGAATAGACCAATCAGAAGTACTGAAATTGAAACTGTGATTAAAAATCTTCCAACAAATAAAAGTCGAGGACCAGATGGCTTCACAGGTGAATTCTATCAAACACTTAGAGAAGAGCTAACACCTATACTTCTGAAACTATTCCAAAAAGTTGCAGAGGAAGGAATACTCCCAAACTCATTCTATGATGCCATCATTACTCTGATACCAAAACCAGACAAAGATACCACACACACAAAAAAAGAAAATTACAGGCCAATATCACTGATAAACTTAAATGCAAAAGTCCTCAACAAAATACTAGCAAACCAAATCCAACCATACAGTAAAAGAATCATATACATGATCAAGTGAGATTTATCCCAGGTATGCAAGGATTTTTCAATATCTGCAAATCAATCAGTGTGATACACCACATTAATAGAAGAATAAAAACCATATGATCATCTCAGTAGATACAGAAAAAGCTTTTGACAAAATTCAACACCCATTTATGATAAAAACTCTCCAGAAAGTGGGCATAGAGGGAACCTATCTCAACATAATAAAGGCCATATATGACAAGTGCACAGCTAACCTCATACTCAATGGTGAAACGTTGAGAACATGTCCCCTAAGATCAGGAACAAGACAAGGATGTCCACTATCGTCACGTTTATTCAACTTACTTTTGGAAGTATCAGCCATGGCAGAGAAGAAAAAGAAATAAAAGGAAACCAAATTGGAAAAGAAGAAACAAAACTGTCACTCTTTGCATATAACATGATACTATATATAGCAAATCCTAAAGATTCTACCAGGAAAGTACTAGAGCTCATCAATGAATTTGGTAAATTTGCAGGATACAAAATTCATACACAAAAATCTGTTGCATTTCTATACATTAACAACGAAAGATCAGAAAGAGAAATTAAGAAAACAATCCCATTTACCATCATATCAAAAAGAATAAAATACCTAGGAACCTACTTACGGAGGCAAAAGACCTGTGCTCCAAAAACTATAAGACACTGATGAAAGAAATCAAAGATGACACAAACAGATGGAAAGATATACCATGGTCTTGGATTAGAAGACTTAATACTGTGAAAATGACTATACTACCCAAAGCAATCTACAGATTCAATGCAATCCCTATGAAATTACCAATGGAATTTTTCACAAAACTAGAACAAAAAATTTTTTAATTTATATGGAAACACAAAAGACCCTGAATAGCCAAAGCAATCTTGAGAAAGAAAAACAAAGCTGGAGGAATCAGGTTCCCTGACTTCAGACTACACTACAAAGCTACAGTCATCAAAACAGTATAGTACTGGCACAAAGACAAACGTTTAGATCAATGGAACAGTATAGAAAGCCCAGAAGTAAACCCACGCAACTATGGCTAATTAATCTACAACAAAGGAGGCAAGAATATACAATGGAGAAAAGACAATCTCTTCAATAAGTGGTGCTGGGAAAACTGGACAGCCACATGTAAAAGAATGAAACTAGAACATTCTCTAACCCATATACAAAAATAAACTGAAAATGGATTAAAGATCTAAAGGTAAGACTGGGTACTATAAAACTCTTAGAGGAAAACACAGGCAGAACACACTTTGACACTAATTGCAGCAATATCTTTTTGGATCCACCTCATACAATAATGAAAATAAAAACAAAAATAAACTAATGGGACCTAATTAAACTTAAAAGCTTTTGCACAGCAAAGGAAACCATAAACAAAATGAAAAAACAACACGTGGAATGGGAGAAAATATTTGCAAATGATGTTACCAACAAGGGATTAATCTCCAAAATACACAAGCAGCTCATACAGCTCAATATCAAAAAACAAACAACCCAATCCAAAAATGGGTAGAATATCTAAATAGACATTTCCCCAAAGAAGACATATAGATGGCCAACAGGCACATGAAAAGATGTTCAACATCGCTAATTATTAGAGAAATACGAATCAAAACTACAGTGAGGTATCACCTCACACCAGTCAGAATGGCCATCATCAAAAAGTCTACAGGTAATAACTACTGAAGAGGATGTGGAGAAATGGGAACCCTACTACACTGTTGGTGAGAATGTAAATTGATACAGCCACTGTGGAGAACAGTATGGAGGTTCCTTAAAAAACTACAAATAGAATTACCATATGACCCAGCAATCCCACTACTAGGCATATACCCTGAGAAAACCATAATTCAAAAAGAGACATGTACCAAAATGTTCATTGCAGCTCTATTCACAATAGCCCGGAGATGGAAACAACCTAAGTGTCCATCATCGGATGAATGGATAAAGAAGATGTGGCGCATATATACAATGGAATATTACTCAGCCATAAGAAGAAACGAAACTGAGCTATTTGTAATGAGGTGGATAGACCTAGAGTCTGTCATACAGAGTGAAGTAAGTCAGAAAGAGAAAGACAAATACCGTATGCTAACACATATATATGGAATTTAAAAAAAAAAAAATGTCATGAAGAACCTAGGGGTAAAACGGGAATAAAGACACAGACCTACTTGAGAACGGACTTGAGGATATGGGGAGGGTGAAGGGTAAGCTGTGACAAAGCGAGAGAGAGGCATGGACATATATACACTACCAAACGTAAGGTAGATAGATAGTGGGAAGCAGCCGCATAGCACACAGAGATCAGCTCGGTGCTTTGTGACCACCTGGAGGGGTGGGATAGGGAGGGTGGGAGGGAGGGAGACGCAAGAGGGAAGGGATGCGGGAACAGATGTATATGTATGACTGATTCACATTGTTATAAAGCAGAAACTAA
Source organism: Hyperoodon ampullatus (assembly GCF_949752795.1). Taxonomy (NCBI): domain Eukaryota; kingdom Metazoa; phylum Chordata; class Mammalia; order Artiodactyla; family Ziphiidae; genus Hyperoodon; species Hyperoodon ampullatus. The sequence goes on along the minus strand of NC_136915.1, from coordinate 169,770,705 downwards.
TAATAAAGAAATAAAAAATAAAATAAAAGGAAGGAAATTCTTTAATTTTTATTTATTTTATTTTTATTTTTTTAAATTTTATTTATTTATTTTTGGCTGTGTTGGGTCTTCGTTTCTGTGCGAGGGCTTTCTCTAGTTGCGGCAAGCGGGGGCCACTCTTCATCGCGGTGCGTGAGCCTCTCATTATCGTGGCCTCTCTTGTTGCGGAGCACAGGCTCCAGATGCACAGGCTCAGTAGTTGTGGCTCTCGGGCCCAGTTGCTCTGCGGCATGTGGGATCCTCCCAGACCAGGGCTCGAACCTGTGTCCCCTGCATTAGCAGGCAGATTCTCAACCACTGCGCCACCAGGGAAGCCCTATTTATTTTATTTTTGTCTGCATTGTGTCCTTGCCACTGCACGCAGGCCCCCTCCAGCTGGGGTGAGCCGTGGCCACTCCCCACCATAGCGTGCAGGCCTCTCATTGCGGTGGCCTCTCCTGTTGCTGAGCACGGGCTCCAGGCGTGCAGGCCTCAGTAGCCGTGGCACATGGGCTCAGTAGTTGTGGCTCACGGGCTCCAGAGCTCAGGCTCAGCAGTTGTGGCGCACGGGCCTAGTTGCTCCATGGCACGCGGGATCCCCCCGGACCAGGGCTCAAACCCGTGTCCCCCGCATTAGCAAGCAGACTCTTAACCACTGCGTCACCAGCGAAGACCCCAAAATATTTCCTTCAATGTACGTATGGAAGTAGAATTGAATTTATCCAGAAAGAGATCAAGTAACTATCTCTGTGTTCTAATATAAGGGAATGACGAAGATACCTTCTGCATTCAGACACCCTCTGTAATCTTCCCTGTTTACTCAAAGTTACACTAATAAGTAGTCATTCCTTTGAGTTAATGCATTAATTCTAGAGTTAAAAATATGAATACTTCTAGGAGAAAAAAAACACATTAAGCCACTCTTGCTATCTACGCATTTATACATTCAAATGAGCAGCTACTAAGCAGAAGGGGTCAAGGGAGTTGGGCAGGAAAGCTTTAAATTGGGGGGATACAAAGAAAGCTTGGCCTAGCACTGGTGAGTCAGAGTGGGGTGCTGGGCAGTAGGATTAAACCTGGCATTTTGGGGGTGGGGAAACAAGGCATCAAAGTTCATGTAAGTGCTGAGGACATTGTAGTGTGGAGTTGGCTCTGTATTCTGGAAGGACCATCTGCAAGAATGAAAACGTGATACCTAAACTTGTAGCAAAGGGTTTGTGGATAGTCAAATAAAGCTTTTACTTCCTTTGTAGTTATTAAAAAGTCTGGGCTACCTCCAAATGCTAAATTATGGTTTGTGTTAGATATTTGGGGGTGCCTAGAGGTTGCAATCCATTTGGCTGAGTATTTCCTAGTCTGTATGTTATGTCATTTTGATTTTCTGTTGAAGGGCTGTGGGGACTTGGAATGGGCATCCTCAGGGGATTCAGAGGGATTTTCTGCCAATCTAATCAACAATAGCTCTGGCTTAGTTAGCTTGTTTTCAAAATTGTAGACACTGTTTTCCAAAATTAATATTTTTGAATATTCAGCACATCCCTGGGGGAGAGCAAAGGGCCTCCCCACCTTTGTTTCCCCTGCAAAACAAGTCAAGATGAAGTCTTTGCTGATGAAACTCTTGGCTTCCTCTTATTCAGCTGTGCTTCATCCCTGCAGCTTTCCCTCTTGGAAATCCCAAAATAGTCAAGGAGGCTGGCCTCCAAGTCTAGAGTTGACCCTGCCTGTCTGGCTGCCTTCCAAAAAAAGATTTTTATGAAAATGTTACTTTGTTTTTTTTTCTCATCAGAGACTTTGAAAAAATTGTAACCCATGCAAAGCTGTGTCCTTCCCCTCTTTACCATTCTTTCACAGTTCTAAAGTCTTTCTTTTTTTACTTTCTTTTTTTTATCAAGGATACAAGCTTCCTTCTCTAGGCCTAATAGTTTCTGAGAGAAACTTGGGCAGTAGAGAAGCATGATGCCTTGACCATAAAAGTGTCAAGGTATTTGAGGTAACGATAGGAAGATATTAAAACCCTGAAAAAAATTGTCCTTCTATCCAGCAATCAACTCCCTCTTTGCTTCAGTGGGAACTTGGTTATACTTTACTTTTCACACATACAAAAAAAAAAAAACATTGCTGTTGACAAAGCCTGGGATATAATAAGGAGTCCTACGACCTATACCTTAATCGTTCTGTTAAGGGAGACTTCATTTCCAAATTCCCCATCAGAATGCTGTGGTTGTGTTGATTACGAGGAATAAGGGCTTGGTACCTCCCACTGTAATTTTCTGGTATATTTGGCTGCATCCCTTATTAGGCTATGAGCTCCTTCAGAACCAAATCTGGGCCTCATTAACCTCTACATTCCCAGTCCTTATCACAGTGCTCGACATATAGGAACTGCTCAACAAATGTTGAATTTGATCTACAGTTAAAAGATCAAAAATGTGTCTCTCCTTCATGGTTAACTAGTAAAGTATTATAGGGAGAGTCAGGTAGCCTTTCTGAGGCTCTTTTTCATGTGAAAATGGAAATAATATGACTGAATGCCTGCATGAGTTATAAGAGGCTTAAATGAAATAATTGTATGTGGAAATGCTGTAATTATAAAGAGTTGTGCAAATGTTGATTGTCATCATGTAGGCCCAGGGCAAAAGGGGGCTAACTGTTCTCCTTTCTTCCTGTTTGACTATCACTCCAGGAAGGTCAGGGCTCAAGAAAAATAGGGCGTTCTGGCGCTGACTTCAGTGTGTACCAGTTGTGTGAGCTTAGGCATGTCACTTTTTAAGCCTCTTCTTCCTTCTCAGTGAATTGAGGAGATTGTATTAAATAGACACATGGCCTAACACACTGCCCCCACCCACTGTAAGCTCTTAGGAGTTTGTCATGGAGGGGACTCAAAGTAGTGTTGTGAAAGTTACAGACTTTGGAGTGAGGCATACATGAGCTGTTCTGCCACTGAACTAGCTGAGTAATCTTGAGCAAGTTACTTTTCAGTTTCTTCAGCTGTAAAATAGAGATAATATCAATATCAACGTCATGAGATGGTTGTGATGATTGCATGAGATGATGGATGTTTAGAGAGTTTCCTGTTTCCCTGTCCTTCCCCCCAACATCAACAGTCTGTCGTCCTCCCAGACCTGACTTTTCCTGGCAGAGTGTTCTAACCCCAAACACAGTGAACAACAGAAAAGAAAGGCTGAGCCCCACCCACCTCAGGTTTCCAGATGTGCCTCCTTACTATTCCCAGGCCCTCATCTATATTTTACCTGATACCAGCTACACTGTTCTCCTTTGGACCAAATCCCAACATATGAAATTATTAATGCCTCTACCAATTTGACTCGCTATATTGGTAAGCACCCTTCTCTTGCATGGACCAATTTCCTTGCAGCTGCAAAAGTCAGTAATCCCTTCCTGATACTTTTGTCAGACCTTCTCAGGGCAGTGGCCAGGGTACATAGGGAGGTGGACAGGGAACACGACTAGGCAAGTTCTCTTCTGGGTTTGATTTCTGCAGATGAGTCCAGGAGCTGCCGTGGAGGACAGGCCTACTCTCTCTGCCTGGGCATCTTCCTCTGCTGCCTAAGAATCCTGGGCTCACTAACTTGTAGTTACCCATTTTTGTCTCAATTACAGTTAAAGGCAGAAATTGCCCAAATTGTCTGACTTCGTTTACTTTGAGCAGATTGACCCAGGAGTCAATTACTTAAACGGTACTATCTTTTCACTTACATTCTGATATTCCACATACTTTTTAAGCCTGAATTGATTGCTTAAGTAAAGGACCACTGGGATTTTTATCTAACTGGTTTCTGGAATGTAAAATTATGAAAAATCATAAGGAGAGAAGAACTGAAATTCTGATTACGATGGTTTCATGTTAGTCCGTGGAAGGCTGTGTACGTCAATGAATAAAAGGAATAAGAACAGCAACAATAACCATAACTACTATTCATTGAGTGATTATTTTGTGTACCACATGGTTCGAATAAAGCCATATTAAAGTAGTTGCCAGGCAAAGTACCCAAAACCTTTCCTATGTGCTCTATCAATAGTTTGAAGATGGATTTCAAAAAGGTCTGATAATTGTGCTATTAGGCTAGGCTATATCAGTCAGTGGGAATAGGAACATATGGTAACAAGACAATTTTAAGTATTAAGAGGGCCAATGACAATTTTGTGGGTTAATGAAAGTTTTAATAAAGTTTTATTTTTTAGCACAAATGCTGACCTATTTTATCCATGCCAGCCAATCATTCCATACTCCAGAACTCTTCATTATCAGCAAATGCAATCCTCTGTAATCTCAATCTCAAACATCCATGCTTTAACCTAAATTCCTACTCTTTTCCTTTAGTACCCAAGTCAACCATCCTTCAATGTCATTGTTCCTTTAGCTTGTTGATGCTATGAACTTCTCACTATTCTCACTCCCCTTCACTTTCCTTTGTGTAGCTTAAATTCCATGATCTATCACTATAATGAGTCCCTTTCACACACTCTCAAATCCCCTGCCCCTCTCTTACGTCATCATACTTGCTTGGCAAACCACAACCTTAGCTCTACCTAACACTCTGGCCCCTCTTCACGAGCACCCATGCAGCTAAGTGTGGCTAGAGAAAGACACAAGCCACACTGACCTGTCTTTGTTAAAGTCATTGCCACCAGCTCAAGTGGGTCCTTAAGGCTGCCCAACAACCATATTTTATTTCCCTTTTCCATTCCCCCTCCTGGTCTCCCAAACAATGATCTTAACACTCTCCTCCCACCACTCCACTAAAACTGCCTTATCAAGGTCTCAAATGACCTACAAGATGATAAAACCAAAGATTGTATCTCAGTTCTCATCCTATTTGATTAAGCAGAAATATTTGACATAAATTTTTAAATTGGGCTCTTAGAATAGCTTTGATCCTTATAGCTATTCCTCCTCAGTTTCTTTTGCTGTTTCTTCCTCATCTCTCTGTCCTCTAGACATTGGAGCGCCCCAGTCTTCAGTTGTTGGCTGAAGTCACTCCCCAAGTGATCTCATTATTTCTAAAGGCTTCAGATGCCATTTATATAATGATGACACCCAAATTATGACTCCCTAACTTCCATCCCTGGCAGAAACTATCATCACGTCCTATGTGGATGACTTCAGTAACTTCATAACCCCTCTCCTGCTTCTGCCCTTGTGACTCCTTAGGCTAAAATCACCATGGTAGCCAGAGTGATCCTATTAAAATGTAAGTCAGATGATGTCATTCCTCTGCTTAGAACCTTCCATGCTTTCCCATACCATTCAAAGTAAAATCCAAAGTCCTTATCGTGGCCTATATGTCCAGTCTTCCTGCCTGCCTCACTCCACATCCCACACTCACATTAAATCTCTAATCCTATCTACTACTTTTCTCAGGCAGAGATATTTTTCTGTTTTGTTCTTGCTGAATTCCCAGTGTTTTGCATGTAGAGCATAATTAATCAATAGTTGTTGAATGCGCTAATGAATGGATCGACGCTCAATCCTAGAAGGCTAGGTAAAGTGTAGGTTTAGGGCTCTTTGGGGAAACAGTGATGAGTGGTAAATAGGCAGTGAGTTTTCTTCCTCTTCCCATCTTTACCCTCCTACTTACTTTCAAACACACAGTTAATCAAGGAGCCTGAGTGTTCTGTAATACCTGCTGCCAAGTTCTCTTTCCATTTATTCTGGCTAAGCTTCACTGATGTGTTGTTGTGACCCTGCCTCATATTGTTTCTCTTCGTTTAAAAGAGGAGAGAGCAGTTCTGGGGAGGGAGAAGTACAAACATACTGTGACGTGGCTGCTGCTGTGATACAAAGGTGCCATTACAGACAGTAATTCTTTATTATCCTGATATAGATCCAAGGGCTGTATTAACTCATAATTGGACTCCTGGTAAGAAATGGAAAGGAAGATGTAGGGACCCAAACATGTTGTCTCCCTGAGAGAGAAGAAGCTCACCTATGACCAAGCCTACCATGGACATCAGGTACATGAGCCTTAGGTTGAGTGTGCCAAATGATACTTGTACCACATGGCACCTATATTTATTGCCACCAGGTAATGACATACTTCTCTGTAAATAGGCTGTACAATTTATCTGATATACTTTCTTCTAACACAATTACCTGTTATATGAAAACTATATTTTCCCCCAAGTTTATACTGCTCCCTTTTGAAAATCAAACTTACTTCTAATCTTTCCTGATCACATGGTAGGCAGCGATAGGTCAGTGTCCCAGGTTGAAGGAAAGGAGAGCTGCTAGTCCTTTGAACCGCTGGTAGCAATGTCTGTATGTTCTTGGTGCACAAGCGAAGGATCCACTCAACCCTTCTACCTGTCTCTCTGTACCCTGCTGTTTGTCCATACGTAGAAAGGCAGATGAAAAGATCCTCTATTTTTTTCATGCCTCCACCTTGATTGTGAATTATGGATAAGTGAAGTTTTATTCATAAACCAAGATTTGTATGCATTTCAGCATCAGGATTGGCAAGAAATGTGGAGGAACAGCAGTCTGTTGTCATGGTGTTGTTCTTGGCTTGCTCTGCTTCAAATCTACTCCTAGGCTTTTTCCTGCTCCATGTCTTGCCTTCAGTCTCAGCTGTCTATTGGATGGTGATATCATGATAGAATAATAATAATATTTGCTAGTATTTATTAAGCACTGACTATATGACATGTGCTGTGCTTAGCACTGTTTTTTTTATTAGTTTCTGCTTTATAACAAAGTGAATCAGTCATACATATACATCTGTTCCCACATCCCTTCCCTCTTGCGTCTCCCTCCCTCCCACCCTCCCTATCCCACCCCTCCAGGCGGTCACAAAGCACCGAGCTGATCTCCCTGTGCTATGCGGCTGCTTCCCACTATCTATCTACCTTACGTTTTTAGCACTGTATTTAATCAGTCACAAAAACCTACAATTTGGGCACTATTATTATATGTATTTTACCTAAGAGATATGGAGATTTTTCAAAATCAGGCAATGTGTCCAAGCTCAGGCAGCTAGTAAGTGAGTAGATCATTAACACAGTGACCAAAGTTGCCACCATTAAGCCTGTTCCCCTGCCCCTTTCACTGCTGGCTAACCACAAATAAAGGAGGGGAGATGGGTGCCAGGGCAGGAATAGTGGTGCTGGAAAAACAGGCTTGTTTTGAATTACCAGAAAGTCATGGGACAGATTTTTCAATTCCTTATATGTATCATTTGTGACAACAATACTACAGAATAGAATTACACGCATATTCAAATTGTGCCTGTGCTGGCGGTCTGCTGGAATGAACACAATTAGCCAATCCAAATCTCTGCTGACCAGGTCCCGGGGAAACACAATTGTATCCATTTCAGCATCAAGGAAAGAGAAGGGCTGAATAGGATTCCTGAAAATTGAATCCCAATGTGGGAGAAAGAAATCCACCTCAAGCAACTAGATATTAAGCCTGATACTTCCCCCCCACCAGGAATACAAATTACTCCCCACCGCAGTTCTCTTTTGAAAGGACTATTGTGTCATTCATCACTCTATCTGCATTAATTCCTGGCTCTCACAACAAATATATTTTCTAGGGTTGCTAAATTGTGATAAGTTGCAGTGTGTATATAGTAAACACTGGATAATAAAACCAAGAATAAAAGTCTCTGATGTAGATAGCTCTAGGATACAAGGGCAGTTAGTGTAAAGAGTACATATGGGACCTGTGAAATATGCCAAAATGAATAAGACGAAACATTACAGATAGCAAGAAAAACCTCCACCTTTTCCTGTCCTGCCCCACATGAGACCATCATGATTACAATGTAGCAATCAGATTTTAACTGTAGTGAGCAAAGGCACACTGGGAACCACCTGATAAAACTGTAGGGAGGTGAAGTTACTTTTCTGATGTCTTTCTTCTGTACTCAGTTGTGAACTCTTTGGCACAGGGGCTGTTGGTTATTAGATTCCCAGTTCTTTGAGTTTAGTTTCCTCATCTGTGAAACAGACTGAATAATATCTCAGAAAGTAGTCGTAGGAGAACACGAGCCCCCAGAACGTTTAGATTTGAAGGCCAGTAGGGCTAACTTTGGGTAGAGCCAGAGGGCTGTAAGAAATAAGAGATTCCTTGGACTCCCCTGGCAGTCAAGTGGTTAAGACTCTGTACTTCCAATGCAGGGGATGCAGGTTTAATCCCTGGCTGGGGAACTAAGATCCCACATGCTGCACAGTGCGGCCAAAAAAAAAAGAAAAGAAAGAAAGAAATAGAGACTCCACTCTTAAAGGGTGCGTACAATATCTCACATGCTCCAGGGCCCAGGGCAGAAGCAGTAATTTTAAAGGAGCCTGGGTCAGACCCAACTGCTGGTCTTGGAGAACCTCCTAGAGAGGTAGGAGGCAACTGGAGCTCACCCTGGGGACAGAGATGCTGGTGGGCAGCCACTTTTGGCCGCTTGTTCTACCACAAAGACACTGGTGCTGGCAAGAGCCATTTTGGTATCTTTCCTCTAGCTTATTAGCACTGGGACCTGGCCCTGCCCACTAGCCTGTGTGCACCAGTACTGGGACACCTCAGGACAAGTAGCTAGTCAGGCAAGGACACAGCCCCACCCACCAGCAGGCTGGCTGCCTTAGGACCCCCTGAGCTCCCAGCCACCCCGGGACATAGCTCCATCCTCCAGAGGGACCAGACAGAGACCTGACTACCAGCAGACAGACACCAATTCTGGGACAACCAGGGTCCCACAGCCAGAGGTGCCAGCACCCAGCTCTTCATGCCAGTGGGACAGCACTGGCCCCAGGACCAGCCTCACTCATCAGTGGGCAGGCACCAGTCCCAGGACCTCCTTGGCCCTGCCTACCAGTGGGTCAACACCAACTACGGGACCCCCAGGGTCCTGCAGCCAGAGATCCTGGGACCCAGGTCTGCCCACCAGTGGGCCGGCACTACTTCCAGGATACAGCCCACCAACCAGCTGGCTGGCACCTACCCTAGACCCCAATCCTGCCCAACAGCAGGCCAACACCAGCTCTTGGGTACCTTGGGCCATTCAGTCAGCCACCCTGGGATCCAGCCCCACCAATCAGTGGGCCTACACTAGCTTCAGGATACCCCAGAACCTGTAGCCAGCCATGTCAGGAACCAGCCCCTCCCACCAGCAGGCCAATACAGGCTGTGGGACACCCAGGGTTCTTTAGCCAGAGACCCAAGGACCTGGCTTTGCTCAGCTGGCCCTAGCTCTGTGACCCACTGGGCCCTGGCCCCCTCCACCAGCAGGTCAGCAGCTTCTGCAAAAGGCAGGGCTTGGCAACCAACAGGACCAGGGTCCAGCCACACATACTAGACCTTCCACTGAAGTCACCCACTACAAAAGGAAGGTTCATGCAGCCCACATAGGGGCACCCCTAGAGCATATAGTTCTGGTGACCAGAGGGGCGTGCACTGCTGGGATGCATAGGACATCTCCTTCAAAAGGCCACTTCTCCTTTGATCAGAAAACATAGCCAACCCACAAAACACACAGAATTAAAAACAGTGAATTAGGCAAAATGAGGTGATAGAAGAATATGTTCGAAAAAAAGAAACAAGATAAAACCCAAGAGCTAAGTGAAGTGGGGATAAGCAATCTACCTGATAAAGAGTTCAAGATAATGATCATAAAAATGCTCAAAGAACTTGGGAGAAGAATGGTTGAACAGAGTGAGAAAATAGAATTTTTTAAACAAAGAGTTAGAAAATATAAAGAAGAACCAAATAGAGGTGAAGAATACAATAACTGAAATGAAAAATACACTAGAAGGTATCAACAGTAGATTAGATGATAGAGGAATGGATCAGCAAGCTGGTAGACAGAGCAGTGAAAATCACCTAAGCTGAACAGAAAATAGATAAAAGAATAAAAAGAATTGAGGACAGTTTAAGAGACAATATCATGTGTACTATATTCACATCATAGGGATCCCAGAAGAAGGGGGAGGGGGCAGGGAACATATCTGAAGACATAATAGTTGAAAACTTCTCTACCTGTGAAAGAAAACAGACATCCAGGTCCAGGAAGCACAGAGTCCCAGACAAGATAAACCCAAAGAGGACCACACCAAGACACATTGTAATTAAAATGGTAAAATTTAAAGATGAACAGAAAATGTTAAAAGCAGCAAGTTACATTCAAGGAAACACCCATGAGGTTATTAGATGACCTTTCAGCAGAAACTTTGCAGAAGGGAGTGACATGATATATTTAAAATGAAGAAAGGGATGAAATTACAACCAAGAATATTCTACCTGACAAGGCTTTCATTGAGATTTGATGGAGAGAGCAAAAGTTTTACTGGCAAACAAAAGCTAAGAGATCAGAATCACCAAACCAGCTTTTTAAGAAATATTATATCACAACTAGAAATATAAAAAGTATTAAAGGAAAAAATATTATCAGTAAAGGTATGCAGTAAATCTTATACAGTAAAGGTAGTAAATCAACCATGTATAAAGCTAGTGGGAAGGTTAAAAGACAGACAACAGTAGTAAAGTCACTATATCCACAATAAGTCATTAGGGTATACACAAAACAAAAAGATGTAATATATGATGTCAAAAACAGTAAACACAGTGGGGGGAGTAGAGTAAAAATGTAGGGTTGTTGAAATGCATTCAACCTTAAAAGATCAGCAACATCATCATATCTCATGATATCTACCTACCTATCTATCTATCTATCTATCTATCTATCTATCTATCATGGTAACTACGAACCAAAAATCTGTAATAGGTATACAAACAAAACCAGAAAGGAATCTAAACATAGCACTAAAGATATTCATCAAATCACAAGGGAAAAGAGCAAAAGAAGAACAAAGGAACAAAAAAGAACTACAAAAACAATTAACAAAATGGCAATAAGTACATACCTATCAACAATGACTTTAAATGTAAATGGACTAACTGCTGCAATCAAAACACACAGAGTGGCTGAATGGATACAAAAACAAGACCAATATATATGCTGCCTAAAAGAGACTCACTTCAGATCTAATGACACACACAGACTGAAAGGGGAGGGGGTACAAAATGGTATTCCATACAAAGAGAAATCAAAAGAAAGCTGGGGTAGCAATACTTATATCAGAAAAAAAATAGATGTTAAAACAAAGACTGTAACAAGAGACAAAGAAGGACATTATGTAATGATAAAAGGATTAATTCAACAAGAAGATACAACAATTGTAAATATATATGCACCCACATAAGAGCACCTAAATACATAAAGCAAATATTAATAGACATAAAGGTAAAAATTGACAGTAACTCAATAATATTAGGGGACTTTAACACCCCATTTACATCAAAGGAGAGATCATCCAGACAGCAAATCAATAAGGAAACACTAGCTTTAAATGACACATTAGACCATATGGGATTTAACAGATATATAGAGAGAACATTCCATCCAAAAGCAGCAGAAAACACATTCTTTTCAAGTGCACATGGAATGTTTTCCAGGATAGATCACATGCTAGGCTGTAAATGCAAGGCTTCTCAGTAAAATGAAGAAGATTGAAATCATATCAAGCATCTTTTCCAGTCACAACATTATGAAACTAAAAATCAAGTCCAAGAAAAAAGAACTCCAAAAAAACAAACATGTGAAGACTAACCAATATGCTACTAAACAATCAATGGGTCATTGAAATCAAAGAGGAAATTTAAAAATACCCAGAGACAAATGAAAATGAGAAAACACAATCTAAAATCTATGGGATGCACCAAAAACAGTTTTAAGAGGGAAGTATACAGAGAAACATGCCTACCTCAGGAAACAAGAAAAAGCTCAAACAACCCAAGCTCACACCTGAAGTACTAGAAAAAGAAGAAACAAAATCCAAATTTAGTAGAAGGAAAGATATCATAAAGATCAGAGCAGAAATAAATGAAATACAGACTAAAAAACAAAAACAATAAAAAAAGATCAATGAAACTAAGAGCTGGTTCTTTGAAAAGATAAACAAAATTGATAAACCTTTAGCCAGACTCAACAAGAAAAAAAGAGAGGATCCAAATATATAAAATTAAAAATTAAAGGGAGAAATTACAACCAACACCACAGAAATACAAAGGATCATAAGCTATTACTACAAAAAACTATATGCCAATAAAATGGACAAACTAGAAGAAATGGAAAAAATTCCTAAAAATGTAAAATTTCCCAAGACTGAACCAGGAAGAAATAGAAAATATAATTAGAACAATTATCAGTAATAAATTTGAATCAGTAATTTTAAAAATTCCCAACAAACAAAAGTCCAGCACCAGATGGTTTCACATGTGAATTCTACCAAACATTTAGAGAACAGTTAACATCTATTTTTCTCAAACTATACCAAATTATTGCAAAGGAAGAAATACCTCCAAACTTATTCTATGAGGTAAGTATCCCTTTGATACCAAAACCTAAGACACCTCAAAAAAAGAAACTTACAGGCCAATATCACTGATGAACATACATGCAAAATTCCTCAACAAAATATTATCAAGCTAAATTCAAGAATACATTAAAAAGATCATATACCATGATCAAGTGGGATTTATCCCAGGGATACAAGAATAGTTCAATATCTGTAAATCAATCAATGTGGCTCACTACATTAACAAATTGAAGAGTAAAAATCATATGATCATCTCAATAGATGCAGAAAAAGGTTCTGACAAAATGCAACATCCATTTATGATAAAAACTCTTAGCAAAGTGGGTACAGAGAGAACATACCTCAACATAATAAAGGCCATATATGACAAGCCCATTGCTAACATCATTCTCAATGGTGAAAAGCTACAAGCATTTCCTCTAAGATCAGGAAAAAAATAAGAATGCCCACTCTCACCACTTTTATTCAACATAGTGTTGAAAGTCTTAGCCACAGCGATCAGAGAAAAGAAATAAAAGGAATCCAAACTGAAAAGGAAGAAGTAAAACTGCCACTATTTGCAGATGACATAATACTCTACACAGAATATCTTATAGATGCCACTAAAAAACTATTAAAAATAATAAATGAATTCAGTAAATTTGTAGGATACAAAATTAATATACATAAATCTATTGCATTTATATGCACTAATAACAAGCTTCCAGAAAGAGAAATTATGAAAACAATCAAATTTACAATTGCATCAGAAAGAATGAAACACCGAGGAACAAATCTAATCAATACAAAAGACCCTAAATAGCCAAAGCAATCTTGGGAAAGAAGAGCAGGACTGGAGGTATCACATTCCCTGACTTCAGACTATACTACAAAGCTACAGTAATCAAAACAATATGGTACTAAAATGTACTGGAAAATGAATTTCTTTTAAAGCACAAAAGGTGGGCTTCCCTAGTGGCTCAGTGGCAGGAATCCACCTGCCAATGTAGGAGACATAGGTTCGAGCTCTGGTCCAGGAAGATCCCACATGTCATGGAGCAGCTAAGCCCGTGTGCTACAACTACTGAGCCTGTGCACTACAGCCTGCGAGCCATAACTACTGAAGCCTGTGCACCTAGAGCCTGTGCTCTGCAACGAGAAGCCACCACAATGAGAAGTCCGCTTGCAATGAAGACCCAACAGAGCCAAAAATAAAATAAATAAAAAATAAATAAATTTTAAAAATAAATAAATAAAGCACAAAAGGTAAAACGGTGTAAATTGAATGCAAAATTTCCATACAAGAGTAAAATGTTAAATCACTTTTGCAGGAGTGTAAGTTACCTATAGAGAATTCATCCATTATGAGTGAACAGTTCAATAAGCTTTGACAAATATATACAGTCAAGTGATCAGACCATAATTAAGATACAGAGGAGTTACATCAACCCCAAAATTCACTTAAGACCCTTTGTAGTATGGGTTATCTTTGATCGAATCGTATTCCCGATTCTATTGAAGAAAAAGGCACAGACTTGCTGAAGGATTTGGTGTAAAGTATGGGGTAGGTGTATCAAGGATGCCTCCAAGCTTTTGCCCTGAGAAACTGGGTGCATTGAAAGGCCACTATTTGATAGAGATGTTGGGAGGCAGAGAAGTTTTGTGGGTAAAATCAATAGTTTAGTTTTGAACATTAAGGAAGAGTTGATTTATGCAAGACAAAATTTAATAAGTGGATAAGCATTTAGTAGATTGGTCACAATAAAAAAGAAGATTCTTACTGAAATAACAATGGGGTGCAATTTTACATCTATTAAGTTATCAGTCATTGAAAGAGATGATGCTCTCCAGTACTCGTTGTGTTGGGAGAACTTGCACATGCACCAACTGCAGGTGGCAATGCAGATAATAACTGTCATTTGAAGAAAAGTGGTCCAGAGATATGAAATGTCTGTGCCTCTTTAACGCTCTCATTCCAATTCTGGGACTTTATACATTTTTTTAACATCTTTATTGGAGTATAATTGATTTACAATGGTGTGTTAGTTTCTGCATTATAATAAAGTGAATCTGTTATACATATACATATGTCCACATATCTCTTCCCTCTTGCATCTCCCTCCCTCCCACCCTCCCTATCCCACCCCTCTAGGTGGTCACAAAGCACCGAGCTGATCTCCCTGTGCTATGCAGCTGCTTCTCACTAGCTACCTATTTTACATTTGGTAGTGTATATATGTCCATGCCACTCTCTCACTTTGTCCCAGCTTACCCTTTCCCCTCCCCATATCCTCAAGTCCATTCTCTAGTAGGTCTGCATCTTTATTCCCGTCTTGCTCTTAGGTTATTCATGACCTTTTTTTTTTTTTTTAGATTCCATATACATGTGTTAGCATACGGTATTTGTTTTTCTCTTTCTGACTTACTTCACTCTGTATGACAGACTCTAGGTCCATCCACCTCACTACAAATACATCAATTTCGTTTCTTTTTATGGCTGAGTAATATTCCATTGTATATATGTGCCACATCTTCTTTATCCATTCATCTGTTGATGTACACTTAGGTTGCTTCCATGTCCTGGCTATTGTAAATAGAGCTGCAATGAACATTTTGGTACATGACTCTTTTTGAATTATGATTTTCTCAGGGTATATGCCCAGTAGTGGGATTGCTGGGTTGTACGGTAGTTCTATTTTTAGTTTTTTAAGGAACCTCCATACTGTTCTCCATAGTGGCTGTATCAAATTACATTCCCACCAACAGTGCAAGAGGGTTCCCTTTTCTCCACACCCTCTACAGCATTTATTTTTTGTAGATTTTTTGATGATGGGCATTCTGACTGGTGTGAGATGATATCTCATTGTAGTTTTGATTTGCATTTCTCTAATGATTAATGTTGTTGAGCATTCTTTCATGTGTTTGTTGGCAGTCTGTATAACTTTGGAGAAGTGTCTATATAGGTCTTCTGCCCATCTTTGGATTGGGTTGCTTGCTTTTTTGATATTGAGCTGCATGAGCTGCTTGTAAATTTTGGAGATTAATCCTTTGTCAGTTGCTTCATTTGCAAATATTTTTTCCCATTCTGAGGGTTGCCTTTTCACCTTGTTTACGGTTTCCTTTGCTGTTCAAAAGCTTTTAAGTTTCATTAGGTCCCATTTGTTCATTTTTGTTTTTATTTCCATTCTAGGAGGTGGGTCAAAAAGGATGTTGCTGTGATTTACATCATAGAGTGTTCTGCCTATGTTTTCCTCTAAGAGTTTGATAGTGTCTGGCCGTACATTTAGGCCTTTAATCCATTTTGAGTTTATTTTTGTGTATGGTGTTAGGGAGTGTTCTAATTTCATTCTTTTACATGTAGCTGTCCAGCTTTCCCAGCACTACTTATTGAAGTGGCTGTCTTTTCTCCACTGTATATTCTTGCCTCCTTTATTAAAGATAAGGTGACCATAGGTGCATGGGTTTACCTCTGGGCTTTCTATCCTGTTCCACTGATCAATATTTTGGTTTTTGTGCCAGTACCATACTGTCTTGACTACTGTAGCTTTATAGTCTTGTCTGAAGTCAGGGAGCCTGATTCCTCCAGCTGTTTTCCTTTCTCAATATTGCTTTGGCTATTTGGGGTCTTTTGTGTTTCCAAACAAATTGTGAAATTTTTTGTTCTAGTTCTGTGAAAAATGCCAGTGGTAGTTTGATAGGGATTGCATTGAATGTGTAGATGGCTTTGGGTAGTAGAGTCATTTATAAAATGTATATTCTTCCAATCCAAGAACATGGTATACCTCTCCATCTATTTGTATCATCTTTAATTTCTTTCATCAGTGTCTTATAATTTTCTGCATACAGGTCTTTTGTCTCTTTAGGTAGGTTTATTCCTAGATGCTTTGTTCTTTTTGTTGCAATTGTAAATGGAAGTGTTTTCTTAATTTCTCTTTCAGAGTTTTCATCATTAGTGTATAGGAATGCAAGAGACTTCTGTGCATTAATTTTGTATCCTGCTACTTTACCAAATTAATTTATTAGCTCTAGTAGTTTTCTGGTGGCATCTTTAGGATTCTCTATGTTATCTGCAAACAGCGACAACTTTACTTCTTCTTTTCCAATTTGGATTCCTTTTATTACTTTTTCTTCTCTGATTGCTGTGACTAAAACTTCTAAACCTATGTAGAATAATAGTGCTGAGAGTGGGCAACCTTGTCTTGTTCCTGATCTTAGTGGAAATGCTTTCAGTTTTTCACCATTTAGGACGATGTTGGCTGTGGGTTTTTCATATATGGCCTTTATTATGTTGAGGAAAGTTCCCTGTATGCCTACTTTCTGGAGGGTTTTTAGTCATAAATGGATGTTGAATTTTGTCCAACACTTTCTCTGCATCTATTGAGATGATATGGTTTTTTAATTCAATTTGTTAATATAGTGTATCACATTGATTGATTTGCGTATATTGAAGAATTCTTGCATTCCTGGGATAAACCCCACTTGATCATGGTGTATGATCCTTTTAATGTGCTGTTGGATTCTGTTTGCTAGTATTCTGTTGAGGATTTTTGCATCTATGTTCATTAGTGATATTGGCCTGTAGTTTTCTTTCTTTGTGACATCTTTGTCTGGTTTTGGTATTAGGGTGATGGTGGCCTCGTAGAATGAGTTTGGGAGTGTTCCTTCCTCCGCAGTGTTCTGGAAGAGTTTGAGAAGGATAGGTGTTAGCTCTTCTCTGAATGTTTGATAGAATTTACCTGTGAAGCCATCTGGTCCTGGACTTTTGTTTGTTGGAAGATTTTTAATCCCAGTTTCAATTCCAGTGCTTGTGTTTGGTCTGTTCATATTTTCTATTTCTTCCTGGTTCAGTCTTGGAAGGTTGTGCATTTCTAAGAAATTGTCCATTTCTTCCAGGTTGTCCATTTTATTGGCATATAGCTGCTTGTAGTAATCTCTTGTGATCCTTTGTATTTCTTCAGTGTCAGTTGTTACTTCTCCTTTTTCATTTCTAATTCTATTGAATTGAGTCTTCTCCCTTTTTTTTTCTTGATGAGTCTGGCTAATGGTTTATCAATTTTGTTTATCTTCTCAGAGAACCAGCTTTTAGTTTTATTGATCTTGGCTACTGTTTCCTTCATTTCTTTTTCATTTATTTCTGATCTGATCTTTATGATTTCTTTCCTTCTGCTAACTTTGGGGTTTTTTTGTTCTTTCTCTATTTGCTTTAGGTGTAAGGTTAGGTTGTTTATTTGAGATGTTTCTTGTTTCTTAAGGTAGGATTGTATGCTACAAAGTTCCCTCTTAGGGCTTCCCTGGTGGCGCAGTGGTTGAGAGTCCGCCTGCCGATGCAGTGGACACGGGTTCGTGCCCCGGTCTTGGAGGATCCCGCGTGCCGCGGAGCGGCTGGGCCCGTGAGCCATGGCCGTTGAGCCTGCGCGTCTGGGGCCTGTGCTCCGCAACGGGAGAGGTCACAACCGTGAGAGGCCCACATACCGCAAAAAAAAAAAAAAAAAAAAAAAAGTTCCCTCTTAGAACTACTTTTGCTGCATCCCATAGGTTTTGGGTCGTCGTGTTTTCATTGTCATTTGTTTCTAGGTATTTTTTGATTTCCTCTTTGATTTCTTCAGTGATGTCTTTGTTATTAAGTAGTGTGTTGTTTAGCCTCCATGTGTTTGTATTTTTTACAGATTGTTTCCTGTTATTGATATCTAGTCTCATAGCATTGTGGTCAGAAAAGATACTTGATACAATTTCAATTTTCTTAAATTTACCAAGGCTTGATTTGTGACCCAAGATATGATCCTGGAGAATGTTCCATGAGCACTTGAGAAGAATGTGTATTCTGTTGTTTTTGGATGGAATGTCCTATAAATATCAATTAAGTCCATCTTGTTTAATGTATCATTTAAAGCTTGTGTTTCCTTATTTTTTTTCATTTTGGATGATCTGTCCATTGCTGAAAGTGGGTGTTAAAGAACACTACTATGATTGTGTTCCTGTCGATTTCCCCTTTTATGGCTGTTAGTATTTGCCTTATGTATTGAGGTGCTCCAATGTTGGGTGCATAAATATTTACAATTGTTATATCTTCTTCTTGGATCGATCCCTTGATCATTATGTAGTGTCCTTCTTTGTCTCTTGTAATAGTCTTTGTTTTAAAGTCTGTTTTGTCTGATATGAGAATTGCTGCTCCAGCTTTCTTTTGATTTCTATTTGCATGGAATATCTTTTTCCATCCCCTCACTTTCAGTCTGTATGTGTCCCTAGGTCTGAAGTGGGTCTCTTGTAGACAGCATATATATGGGTCGTGTTTTTGTATCCATTCAGCCAGTCTATGTCTTTTGGTTGGAGCATTTAATCCATTTACACTTAAGGTAATTATCGATATGTATGTTCCTATTACCATTTTCTTTATTGTTTTGGGTTTGTTATCGTAGGTCTTTTCCTTCTCTTGTGTTTCCTGCCTAGAGAAGTTCCTTTAGCATTTGCTGTAAAGCTGGTTTGGTGGTGCTGAATTCTCTTAGCCTTTGCTTGTCTCTAAAGTTTTTAATTTCTCCGTCAAATCTGAATGAGATCCTTGGTGTGTAATCTTGGTTGTAGGTTTCCTTCATCACTTTAATATGTCCTGCCACTCCCTTCTGCCTTGCAGAGTTACTGCTGAAAGATCAGCTATTAACCTTATGGGGATTCCCTCGTGTGTTATTTGTTGTTTTTCCCTTGCTGCTTTTAATATTTTTTCTTTGTATTTAATTTTTGATAGTTTGATTAATATGTGTCTTGGCGTGTTTCTCCTTGGATTTATCCTGTATGGACTCTCTGTGCTTCCTGGACTTGATTAACTATTTCCTTTCCCATATTAGGGAAGTTTTCAACTATAATCTCTTCAAATATTTTCTCAGTCCCTTTCTTTTTCTCTTCTTCTTCTGGAACCCCTATAATTCAAATTTCAGTGTGTTTCATGTTGTCCCAGAGGTCTCTGAGACTGTCCTCAATTCTTTTCATTCTTTTTTTCTTCTCTGAAGTAGTTATTTCCACTCTTTTATCTTCCAGGTCACATATCCATTCTTATGCCTCAGTTATTCTGCTATTCATCCCTTCTAGGGAACTTTAAATTTCATTTATTGTGTTGTTCATCACTGTTTGTTTGCTCTTTAGTTCTTCTAGGTCCTTGTTAAACGTTTCTTGTATTTTCTGCATTCTATTTCCAAGATTTTGGATCATCTTTACTATCATCACTCTGAATTGTTTTTCAGATCGACTGCCTATTTCCTCTTCATTTGTTAGGTCTGGTGGGTTTTTGCCTTGCTCCTTCATCTGCTGTGTGCTTCTCTGTCTTCTCATTTTGCTAAACTTACTGTGTTTGGGGTCTCCTTTTGCAGGCTGCAGGTTCGTAGTTCCTGTTGTTTTTGGTGTCTGTCCCCAGTGGCTAAGGTTGATTCAGTGGGTTTTGTAGGCTTCCTGGTGGAGGGGACTAGTGCCTGTGTTCTGGTGGATGAGGCTGGATCTTTTCTTTCTGGTGGGCAGGTCCACGTCTGTTGGTGTGTTTTGGGGTGTCTGTGGCCTTATTATGATTTTAGGCAACCTCTTTGCTAATGGATGGGGTTGTGTTCCTGTCTTACTAGTTGTTTGCATAGAATGTCCAGCCCTGTAGTTTGCTGGTCGTTGAGTGGAGCTGGCTCTTGGCGTTGAGATGGAGATCTCTGGGAGATTTTTGCCATTTGATATTACATGGAGCCAGGAGGCCTCTTGTGAACCAGTGTCCTGAACTTGGCTCTCCCACCTCAGAGGCACAGCCCTGACGCCTGGCTGGAGCACCAAGAGCCTGTCATCCAAATGGCTCAGAATAAAGGGAGAAAAAATAGAAAGAAAGAAAGAAAGAGAGAAGATAAAATAAAATAAAATACAGTAAAATAAAATAAAGTTATTAAAATAAAAAATAATTATTAAGAAAAAAAATTTTTTTAATTAATTTTTAAATTAAAAAGGGAGAGTAGAAGGAAATGAAAACCATGAGGGTAGACTGATCCTTCAGCTGTTGGTGGTGTACAGAAGAAAACTGCATATGTTCTTATATGAAAAGAGGTAGAATTAGGGGATTTGAAACGAGCCAAGGGGAAGAAATCAGAGGAGAAAAGGGTAGGAAAGGTAGATATAGAAAGGAGATGAGAGGGAAGGGAAGAAGAATAGGATGGGAAGGGAGGCAGAATGTTGAAGAGCTAAAGAAGGAATTAGGAATATAGTGCCTTGTACATAATATTTACTCAAAACTGTGTGTTAAATTAAGAGTTAAAGCTATTGGTTGAACAGTTAGGTTACCAGGGCTTGCTTATTATTTCCAAGAACTCAGTTTTTTGTGTTGTGTTTTGTTTTGTTTGCTGTGTGTTTGTAAAATAAAAATAGCTTTCTTTTATTTTTCTGAAGATATATAAACACACATATATACATAAATATACTAATGTATATTCTGAAAGCACAATAAACAATTAAGAAGAAAATAATCTATAATTCTATCTAAACAAAACTATGGTTAGCACTTTAGTATGTAACCATTTTGGTTATTTCTATTCATATATGTACACATGTATATATTCATATTTCTTTCTGCGAAGGTATCAACATTTGTAACCTTCTTTCATCACTCAAAATCATGCCATGAACATTCTCCATGTTAACAAATATCTTCCCCTTTAGTTGTTTTATAGTGTTATGTTGTATGGATGGATATAACTTATTTAATCAATCCTCTATTGATGGACACTGGGTTATTTTGAATTTTTAGTTACTATAAACAACATTGTGTTGAATATCCTTGTACATATATCCCTGTACAAATGTCCATTTGTTTCTTTAAGATAAACTCTGAGGTAGACTTGCAAGGTCAAAGAGTTTGCACTTGGTTAAAGTTTCTTTTAACACAAATTACACAAGTGACTTCCAGGAAGTTTGTGGAATATCTCCTTCCAACCAACAGAGTGTAAGAATGCCTATATCTGCCATAATTTGCCACTTGGGGCATGAGCCTTCTTTCTAACTTTTCAGAAGGACATTGTTGAAATGCACACTCAAAATCTCCTCTTTCTCATTACATATTGCCTCATGAATATACAATTTGTCATAGGATGTATCTGGAAACTCGTCTGGAGGATATTCCTAGCAGTAAGAAATAAAACTCGATTTGGTTTTAGGGTTCTTCCAGAGAACAGAGAAAACCAACAAGGCAATATTTTATATGTTTTATACCCTGAAAACTAGTACCCTCTGATTGGAAAATAGAGCAATTAAACTTATGGGATGCTTAACAATCATGCAAAAATAAATCTTTTTTTCCCTTCCCATACATTTAATGTACATAAAATATCTTTATCCAACATGGTGAGGAAATTGCTCTGACATTTAAAAAATTTCTTTAGTTAACGCTACCGTTTTAACTCTGCAATTTATTTAAGTGCTGTACTTAGTTGGGAATAGGTTTTATATAACATGATGCAATCTAGGGAGCCACGGATTTTCCCTCATGTGAGTCTAAAATTATATGCAAGTTTTTTCTCCTTCCTTTTTGTAAAGAACAAATATAAAAGCATTGTCTCTCAATCCTTTGAAAATAAGCCTGGGAATCACACACAAAAAAGTTTCATTCTTTGAAGGCTGATTTGAGTTTGGACAAACATTTATGTATTAATTTAATTTCAGACAAACTACAGAATTCTGTCAATTCATTATAGGTCTAATTTGCAACAAGGGATATCAGTAATATTTCTACCAGTATTTTAGTAGAAATGTAAAACGTATACATGTAACACTTATTCACCTCCCTTTAAAAATAAAATATTTTTGGCCTGCATGTAAAGAGGCCAGGTGCCTAATTAGGAATCCTGAAATTCAGCTGTATTGAGTTAATAAGTATCTGTGGGAAATATTAACCAGAATTTCCCATTACTCAACATTGAGAAAAACTCTTGTAAGTTCAGAAAATGAGCTATTAAAATTACATAATTTAAAATGGGGGAATTTTACGATATGTGAATTATATCTCAATAAAGCTGTTCTTTTATTTCATTTTTATTTTTTATTCTTTTGGCCATGCTGCACAGCGTGAGGGATCCTAGTTCCCTGACCAGGGATTGAACCTGGGCCCCCTGCAATGGAAGCACAGAGTCTTAACCATGGACCATGAGGGAAGTCCCAAAACTGTTATTTTAAAAAGAAAAAAAAATGATTTGGTAAATTTCTAAATAAGATCATTATATTTACAGGTCCTTGCTAACCTATACCATGATTAGAAATGTATCTCCCTTATTTTTTGCTGTTTCCCCTCAACCCCCCACTCCTCATTCCTATTTTTCTTTTTTTTTTGGATCGAAGGAAAGGCTATAGATTGTTGGAATTTATGGGGTTTTGTTTGTTTGTTGAAGATAGAAAAAGATTAGCATATGTATATATGTAATTTCCCTATTTTAAAGGCTTTGTGGTATATTAGTGAATCAAAATGCATGAAATTTCAGTAGTCCTCATCAGTCATTTGGCCACTCTTCCCACAGCTGAAAACAGATTTTTTTTTTATCTGAAGAGAAGGCAACAAAGATTACAAATATATATTTTTAATTTCTACTAAAATGCTGGATGAAATGGAACTGATGTACCTTATGAGAAAAAATGCACACTCTCATGATGTTTAGTAAATTACTTGCATTCTGGAGCCTAGTCAGGTCTGAAGTTAAATTAATAAATCCATATTTGCATAAATCTCTGTGTTTACTTCAAGCAATAGAGAGGTAAATGAATTTGTATTTTGTTAAGAAAGGCTAGTAAACTCCTACAGGAAATAAAAGTAACATAAAGATAGTGGTTAATACTTAGTTGAAATTGTTAGCATGAAAATTAACTAACATAATGCACGCAAAGGGCATAAACACTTACTTGACGACTGGTGAGTACTCAGTATCAGCTGCTATTATAAGTGGGGTCACACTACCTGCCATGACCTGGCCACTTAAATCCCGCAGGTCTCAGTCTCCTCACTGATAAAATGAGGATACGAATAGTACCTACTCTATAGGGGTTCTTATGAGGATCAAATAAACGCTTAGAACAGCATCTAGCACACAGTAAATTCTCACTAAATGTTAGTTTTTATTTTTGACTATTAGTACCCAACATAAGAGCATCTTGTCTGAAGTATTACTAGTTGGATTTATATATTTTTTTAATTTTCCTAATTAGATTTCAAATATCTTAGACAATAAAGATAGGGTCTCATTTTTCTTTTGTAGCTCTGTCGTTTTCTAGCTTTGTATAATAAGCACAAAACTCAAAGTCTGTTTCAATACATAAGTGATTTAGTGAATTAATGTGTAAATTCAAGTGGTATGAGTCATGGTTAAATTGGCACTAACAGAATGAAGAGAAGATAAAGGAATTCCTCCACGGTTCATCCAGCGGAATCAAAAGGGGGAACTTTAGATATTTCTTATCATTTACTAATGCTCTATAATTAAAATGACTCATCAGCCATATATGGCTTCTCAAAAACAAAGTGGTTCTGAAAAGAGGGATATTTGTGCTCCTCACATCTGTCCTATTCTTTAACAACAGGTGTAATTTAAAAAAAAACAAAAACAAAAACAGCAGTGACAAAACTGACGTTGGTGGTTGCTTAGCCGCTGTGCTGGTCCTAAGGCCATTTATAAATCAACAATGCCACCTGTTGGATAGAAGAAGCAAGCCCGATACAATTTTTTGTTGTTCACTAGACAAGTGTTTATTTTTGCCTCCTCTAGGCAATGCACCACGTTGGATTGCAGTATGAGAAAGAAAGAAAAATAAAAACCAATCCCAACTTTCAAGAAGCCTCCTGTTTAGTAAAGCAAATGAAAGGTTGTTTCACTCGTAGCTAATAGATGGGTTTCTATTTTAAAACCTGATCTGATTATTCTCTATCTTGGCATTTGCTCTATTGTTCCTTCACGTTCCTTCACTCTCCTTTTATGGGACTGCTGAAAGAAAAAAAATAGCAATCTCTAATATCTCTCACTTAATTAAGAGGAGACATTATTTTTAATAAGCCAGATAATTGCTTTAAAAAGTTAACAAAGGTGGTTCCATTTGTGGGGCTTCAACAGCTATACACTGTCCTGTCCTTGTCATTTCTACATAGTCATAATCTCTGAGATGTCAAGAAAGAAAAATCAGGGCTTCCCTGGTGGCGCAGTGGTTGGGAGTCCGCCTGCCGATGCAGGGGACACGGGTTCGTGCCCCGGTCTGGGAAGATCCCACATGCCGCGGAGCGGCTGGGCCCGTGAGCCATGGCCGCTGAGCCTGCGCATCCGGAGCCTGTGCTCCGCAACGGGAAGAGGCCACAACAGTGAGAGGCCCGCGTACCGCAAAAAAAAAGAAAGAAAAATCAGAGTTTGATACTCTGATAGTGAGATGACATGTGGATCTTATTCCCTGACCTGGAAACTCAAAACAATTTCTTTCTAAAAACAGTTTTAGAACGTCCTCAGAGTTGGAAACCTATCACTACTGCTCAAGATGGCACCTTGTCACTCACTAATGCATTAATCTAACAATGAAACACTCAATGCTATTGCTTTTCCATTGCTAGCAAGCACATGAAGTTAACTTTTGGTTTGGCTTCAGCAGCAGAGAAAATCTGCTGCCATTGTCACATTTATTGAAAAGCCTAGTGGGCATGGCAGGTAGGAAATAAGAGGCATATTATCAAAAAACAGAAGGAGTCTAAAGGAAACAGGCATCTCTGTTTTTTTATCTTCAGGCAAGATAATTACCCTAGGACCTATTTGGATTGATTTCCTGGCTGCGAAGACCAACCTAGTGGGGTAGAGGAAAAGGTAGGTGGCACTGAGAACAGCACATGCCACTTGTGTGTCTGTACAAAAATGATGACAATATAAGGTAATGTGCAATGTCGTATGAGTGGCATAAGTGATTTGGGAGTTTATAGGTGATAAATATTCCAATTAAGATAAACAGGGAAGACCTATGCAAATGGAATGGTGAAAGCAAGGAAACTCTGAGATCCAATCAGAAATAGCAAGCCAGATTATGGGAGTCATTAGGACGGTTCAATTTTTTTTCCACTTCTCAGTCTTTCAGGAACATGGTACAACTGCATTTTCCTGCCTCAATGAAGTGAGGCATGACCATGTGACTTACACCAGTGACATATGAGGGAAAACAGTGTGTGTTATTTCTGGGCAGAAGCTTTCAAATCCAGTACAGCATTTTTCATGAATCCTTTCCTACCTCAGCAATTATAGATCCAAATGTTGAGATGAAGCTTCTATCAGTCTGGTCTCTGGATAACCAAGAGGATCAGTTGCCTGCTAATTCACATTGGATATATACTTTTATGATGTTAAATTGTTAAAATTTTGAGGTTTGTTTGTCACTGACCCATAACCTAGTCCTTCTGGACTAATACACAGGGTTCCCATGGAATATATATAATAATTAGCTAATAAAAGTAAAAAGAAAAAGTCTTAACCTAAAATTAGAAAGCATTAGTTTGGAGGGAACTAAAGGACAAGAATTTATTTAGTAACCTGTAGACAGAAGATAGAGAGATAGATAGATAGATAGATAGATAACTCTCTATATATATACACATAGTCTTTATATATATATATATATACAGATTTATATATAGAGAGAATATATAGACATATACTGGTTTAGATATGTGTTTCCAAATCTTAGCCTTCCTCCCACTGAGTACCATATTGTTTCCCTATTTCCCTCACCCTTAAAATAGCAGCAGCAACAACAAAAAAAAAACAACAGCCACAACACCACCACGGGGGTATCTCTCTTTTCTGTTATAAAATATTCTTCTTCACTGCCCAGACTGAAATTATAGCATCAACTGGATCCCCTGCTTCTACTTTTGTCCACAGTCTCGTTATACAACAGCAGAGCAATTTTGTGAAAACATGAGTCAACTATGTCGCTCCTCTACATAACGCCCTTTGATAGCTCACCATGCACTCAGAGAAAAGTCAGTCCTTGCTGGAGCTTGTAAGGTCCTGTATGTTCTTGTCCTCAACTACTTGTGATTTCCTTTTCTTTCCTCTTACCCTGTGCATAGCTTTTCCTCAGCGCTATCAAGCACACTCTTGCCTAAGGGCATCTGTAGTTACCATTACCTCTATGAAAGGAGTTCTTCCCTTAGACGTCTACATGGCACACTTCCTGCCTTTCCTTCTAGTGTCTGCTTTGGGAGACCTTCTCTGATAGCTTTTCACACTTGAGTGACTCTACCTATCAGACTGACCATGCTTTATTTTTCTCTATAGTATCTAAGGCCATGTGATACACTATGTATTTGCTGTGTCTTTGTTAATAATCTGGTTCTCTTAACAACATAAGTTCCCTGGAGGCAGCTCTTGTGTTTGTTTTGTTCTCTATGGGATTCTATCACACAGAGGAGTTCCTGGCATATAGCAGTTGTTCAATAATAATTAGTTTCCCAGCGCTGAATATCTCTGCTCTGCAGTGTGGCTTCTACTTTCCCTCTGAGTCCCTGAATTTGCCATCCAACATCCAGTATGCTATCTGGGGTCAGGCTCAGGATCACAGCATGCCAGCATGATAGCACCAGAAGGGAATGTGAGAGAGCTTACTGCTGAGGTTCCCAAATGCAGTCCCTGGCGAATGAGTACTTGCCCATGGAGGAAAGAGACAAATAAGGGCAAATTTGGGGAGTTTTTAACATAAAGCTAATTTTTAAAAGGTGAGATTGTGTCCTTACATTTTTGCTGCTAATGTGTCCTTTCATTTGTGAAATGATGATGGAGTTTGATGACAGTTCTTGGTTTGCAGTTTGTTGGTTTCCTTTTTCCTTTTCATTGTCCTTGCTTGGCAAGGTTAAAAAATTTAGCATCCTCAATAATTTTCAATTTTAAAATATTCTAAAATGAGTTCTTTTATAAGGTAAGAAACTGAAGCCAAGAGGGACACCATGACTCCTGCAGTTTCACAGATCTGTGTGTTCACAGAACTGGAACTAAAACTCATGTATCCTCACTTCCAGCCAGTTCTGCTTTCTCTACACAAAAACTCCTTCCTCTGAGAAGCTGTTGAGAAAATCCCTTTCCCGACTTGGAGTGTTCTTTATCCCCTGATACTTGCTCTTTTGATTATTAAGCACTCTGGGGCTGTAGCAGAAAATCAAGGCTCCTCTTTCTCATTTTTCTTTTCTTATTCCTCTCTAGAAATAAAAGAAGCTTAGGATCAAGACTGAATGCTTTCATTTCTTGCCATGCCCCCAAGGATGAGGACTACTGTGATAAATCAGAGTGAAAGAACAGGTACTTTTTATTCGTAACTGCATAGGAAGTAGAGATTTTACTTTTCCCTTTTAGAAATTTTACTAATTTACCTAAATATGTCTTTGTTGTTTAAAATAATAACATAGAAGTGCATAGAATTAAAAAAAAGTGCCAACACCCTTCCTTTTCCAGAGAAGACCACAGTTACCAATTTTTCATATATCCTTCCAGATCTTTACATATATAAATAAGTAGTGTTTTAGGAATGGCAAGTGAAAACCCTGTAAATTTGTGAAAGAAAAGAATACATATAGGGCTTCCCTGGTGGCGCAGTGGTTGAGAGTCCGCCTGCCGATGCAGGGGACACGGATTCGTGCCCCGGTCCGGGAAGATCCCACGTGCCGTGGAGCGGCTGGGTCCGTGAGCCATGGCCGCTGAGCCTGCGCGTCCGGAGCCTGTGTTCCACAATGGGAGAGGCCACAGCAGTGAGAGGCCCGTGTACCGCAAAAATAAAAAAAGAAGAATACATATAGAAAAAACTGAGAGAATACACACCACTATGCTAATGGTGGTTATATGTGAGTGGTAGGATTAAGAGTGATGTATAATTTTTATACCAATAAAATTTTGTTAAAAAGATGACTTCAACAGACAGCAAGCTGAGGTTACATGGAATATTTAGGAGAGTCAATTGACTTAAGAAAGTCAATTCTAATAGGGCAGAGAGAGTATCAGTGTTGAAGTGAATTGAGAGGTTAGGACAGGCTAGGAGGGTGAGTGGGAGGGTAGACTGTGTGTAATACATTTCTGGATGTCATATTGTCCAGTCACCCCCTTTACTGTCTTGGATGTTGTTCTGAACATTTCTCAAGTACTGTGTGTGTATGTGTGTGTGCACGTGTGTGTGTGTTACAAATATTCCACTCTAAACTCTAAAGTTTATTGTAGGCCAGAACCTTGTCTCCATGTATTTATTATTCTCCTAACCACCAGAGGGCCTGCCCAGTCCCCAGTGCTAGGTAAACAATGAATGTCTGCCATATTGAGTTCTGCTTTTGTTTATTCTCTTTCTTAAAGATTGTTTGAGCTAAGGATTATTCCAGCTGTTAAGAAATTCCTCCCCCGCCTCTGGCACTATATTGGCTCATGAGCTTCCTTCAGTTATGTTCCTTATTTTTTGGCATCTGACCATAAGCAGGCAGAGAATGCCAAGCCCATAGCAGATGACAATCAGCAAGAACTGGTCATCACAGCTGGCATGGAGAATGGAATGTGCTCCCTTCGTAGAGACCATGGCCCTGAAAAGAAGGTTTGAATTTTCATGATTCAGACAGTTGACTCTAGCACCTTCCCACCACCTGGATGGTGCATGAAGAGTTGACCTTAACTCCAGTCTTAATACCATATCCCTTGCCAGGATTCCTAAGCTAAGCCTATCAGTGCATAGCATTTCATTGATGACAATTACTGTTTAAGAAGTGGGAACGTTATGAAGGGAAAAATTAAGTGCAAACCTCATGAGTGGCATGCTCTCTTTCATTTTCTCTTTCCAGAAATGAATAAGGAAACATGTAGCCTATTTTTTACTGCTGAACAACTTACATCCATAAAGAAGCTGACACTGTTATCAAAATAGAGAGACAAAAGGAACCTGGATCCTTGATCACGTTGTTGAACTGCTAGATCAACCAATTCTGACATACACTTCCAAGCATGTAAGCCAATAAATGTGCTTACTTTTGAAGCCAGTTTGATTTGGGTTTTCAGTTACTTGAATGTAAAAGCATCTTAAGTGTTTAACTGCCTAAAGACTTATTAAAATGAAAGGGTGTGATGTCTGTTTTTTTTCTCCAAACAACCAGTCTAATAATTTTAAGAAGGGAAAGAAAGTTTCTTTGGTATTCCTTGTTTTTGTGAATCAATTATGGTTCCTTGTGTCCAAAGGCACATTTTCCTAAAGAAATGTTCTTGATTCACTTAGAGTATGGTTAACAGTTGGAAGCAATTCAGCTCCACAAGTCTTGATTACATACTACTCTTTGCCCTGCATTATGCTAGGCACCAAGGTATATGCAAAGTGATTCTGAACAAGATATGACTCCTTTCTTTAAGAAACCTAAAATCCTTTGGAAATCAGATGTAATATAAGGAACTTGAGCTTTGTTGTCATATATTCAGTTTCAAATCTTGTGCTGCCTATTATATGTCTGGCATTATACATATGCTGTCTCATTTAATCTTCGCATCAACCGTTAAGGTCATTATTTATGAATGAGGAAATTAAGTTCAAAGAGGTAACTAACTTTCCCAAAGTGACTTGTCAGACATAATGGCGCTGGGAAATGAATGCAGGACTGAGTCCAAAACCAGAGGTATGACCAATGTTTAGGTGGAATCTGAATGTGCCATTAATAGGCAAGCACCCCAGCCAGCCAGTTTATGTCTATTGTAGTTCTTCTGTCTTGGAGATATGCTCTGAAGTCAAAGGTGGTGATGTTGGTCTTGTAAGGGCAAAAACCTCCCCCCAAACCAGGCAAAAGCTCCATCTGATGGCAATTAGGGCAAAAGGCAAGAACATTAAACAAGATGTTTTGGTTATTCATCCATTCAATGAAGAGTTATTATACCTAATATATGACAGGCATTGCGCTAAACACAATGAAGAATACAAAGATTCATGAGGTCCAGTTTCTGCTCTGAAAGAGCTATGGCCTTTTAAGTAACAATAGCTGCCCTGTATCATATGTCTACTAACTGCTAGGCATTTTTCATAACCTATCTGTAATCCTTAAATGGCATTGCAATATAAGTATCTTTGTTCCCATTCTGTGGATGGGGAATCTGAGGCTTTGAACAACTAGACCCAGGTCATACAAGCAAAGTCAAGATTTGAGAGCAAGTCTGACCCCAAAGCTTGTGTTCTCAGCCACACATATCTGAAGTCTAAACTTGATTGAGAGAAGCAGCATCCAATAGGTCTTTTTTATTCTCCTCTCCTACCACCTAACTCTCATTCCCCACTGCACTGAGTGCCTACCAAAGTGCTAAATTCACTTAGGGACTCAGTGAATTCATATCATGTGTTTTCAGCTCTGTAATAGAACTCTATCATCTTCTCCTGATGCTGTCAAATGACTGATCTTGAGAAATCTGAGGTCTGAGCATTATGTTTCAAGTTCAGTTGGCCATAATACGAACTCTTGCTTCTAGTGTAGAATTGGTTGTATTATTTAGATTCAACAAATACATTTTAAACATTTACTATATATGCTAGGCAATTCCACACATGTTTTTTCATGACTTCCATTTTGCATATAATAAATTCAAAGCTGTAGAAAAATTGCTCAAGATCACTCAAATTGTAAATGTAAGTCCAGGATTCAAATTCCAGTTCTCTCTGTCCAGTATAGTTTTATGCATATATCCAAGTTTTTAATATATTTTCAAGGATATGTCCTAGTCAAGTATAATTCTGCTATACCAGATGTGAATGATGTTGGGTTTTGTATGGTGAGAACTACTTTTATTTAAAGCATTTACTCTCTTTCTTCCTCTCATTCCACTTCCATGATTGCTTTTGGAATATTTTATGTCTACACAACCTCTGCTTTTTTCCTTGGTGTCTCATAATTGCTGGTCCTGGCTCCACGTTCTCTCCCATAACTATTCCCAGAGGCCATCCCTCACCATGCTACTGTCTGTCTATCAGTTAAGTTTTCATGAGAAACGTCTCCTTTGTGGCATTTACCAAAGGAAAAACAAATATCCCAAGCTTCTCTAAATAGCACAAAATAATGCTTTTCTCATAGTCTTTAAAAAAAGGATTTTTTCCTTTTCTTTTTTTTTTCAACTTGTATGACTTGTCTCATCAGTAGGACCTAGATAGCTTGCCACATGAAAACTTCTGAGTAAACTTTCTACAAGCCTTTGGTGTGACTGAGACAGAGATTTGCCCTCCTTAGCCCCAGGTAATCTCTTGGGAAGAGTTTAGTATTTTCAGAAAGAGGAAAATATCAAAATAATGGGTGAGATTTATTTTTAAAAATTTATGATAAAACTCAATAGAGGTAAGGAGCTCATTTGGGTAAGGCCACACTAGTTCTTATGTATGTTGCCTTGTGAAGTTCTCGGCAACAAATTAGATCTTTCTACATTTCTTCCATAAAGCCATCCTGCTTGAAGGCTTCAGTGTGGTGGCCCTTGAATTGAACTGGAAGAAGGAATTTAAATAGGAAAAGAGCAGGAGTCACCCACTGCTACATTTAGAAGCTGTTAAGTGTTTTGGGAGTTCAATCAAGAGAAAGTTGGAGCAAAGTAAGGGTAAGACTACTCTCTACTTGTGGAAAAGACATGTAGAAAAACAATGTCCTGGGTTTAATACCTTTCAGCAAACTAGTGAAGATATATGGACCAGAAATAATAGCCTCCCACCCCTCAAACTGGGTGAACTTGCTCTGAATTTTAAAGAGCAGAGTTTTTGGCTAAGCAAGCAAGACATGAACTTCACCTATTCAAGGAAGGCAGTCAACCACTGGGCAGACCAGCCATTGCCTGACAGCTGTCTCTCCATAGATGATGGAGAACCAGGGGAAGACAGCCAGAAAAGGATGCCCATTTCCAGCTCCACTCTCTTCCTCCCTCTAGACACCACCATTTCTTTTGCAATGCATTAATTACCTTTGACACAATATTTCTGAATAAGAAACGATTCCAAGACTCAGTGGCTTACAGGAACAATCTTTTTTTTTTCATGGGTCTGTGGGTTGGCTGAGCTGGGCTCAGCTGGGTGCGCCTGATTCTTACTGCAGGTCTGTGGGCAAGCTGGGGTGGCTGTGCTCCATGTGTCTCTCATCGTCCTGGGGTAGAGATCTAGCCAAGCCATACTTCTCTCATAGAAGGAGCAGAAGCAAAAGGAAACAAGAAGCATGTGAGGCCTCTGAAAACCTAGGTGTGGAATTGGCCCCTATCACTCCTACCCATATGGTCAAAGCAAGTCATGTGCCCAAGCCCAAAGTCTAAGAAGCAGGGAAATACGCTCCATCCACAATAAGCTTGTGGTAAGTGTATATAGATGCAGGGAAAATGGAAGGATTGGGGTCAATTAGTCTACAAACCCGAATCACCCCAACCCTAAAAAAAAGGTGCTTTGCATGAAGAATTTGAACTTTCTTTATTAAAATGATTTTTCTTCCTTCACTCTTTACATTATTATTCAAGGTTCTAAATCCCTTCCACTTCTCCCTTGGCCAGAGTCCAGAATTCTCTCTTCTCTTCATTTCCTGCCTCAAATTGGAAACTTTCTCTCCTTATGGTTTATCAAAGTATGATCACTTTTTGTGCTGTATTTTCTTCATAATCCTTTGGGAACCAATCTATATAGCATTTTACTGAACAAATAGTATTAATATTTGTGGTATTGCCTGTTTACTCCCCGTAAATAATAAAGGATATAGGGTGTGTGCACACACGTGCATGCACACACCCACAAACTACAGAGAGTAGTCAAAATGAGGAAAAGTTAATTATTGGGTGGGGTTAATCTAAATGACTTCATGGAGAATTTGAATACTGAGTATAGTTTTGAAGGAAATTACCAAGATTCTTAAGGGCTTAATTACTCAAAAAATTATTTTAATAGTCCAAAAATCCAACTGCAACATTCTACTCACTATTCATGTGATGAGGAAATAGATGTGTGGGCTGATTAGTATTTTGCTCTTGTACTTGTTATTCACCACAAGCCTTTGTCCAGCCTTCTCAAGAACACAGACCATTAGTGTAAAGGCAAATGAGTGAGAGTAGGGATAGCTCACACCTAGCCCATCACCACAACTAGACAGGGCTTAGAGCCCATGCAACTTTCAGGTGGGGGTGGTCAGTGGTATGGTTCATGAGTGTTCTGTGTGTCTCTCTCCCCATGTGTGCACACGTGTGTACATATAATAAAAAGTAAATTTATGCCATGCTTGTTGATTAATTAATACCAATCGATGATTAATAAATTGCATCATAACTGCCAGATTGCTGCTCTCATCATTAGGAACTACTAGTACATCCAAAAGTATATGTGTTTGAGTCACTAAGGTGATGTATTGTACAGTTGCTTTACTCTTCTGTTTCTAAACCCAAGTTTAAGGTAATAGGGTAGAAGCCTCTTCTTGGGTGAAGTACCCCTATTCAGTGTTTCTATGCCACCCTGACTACCCTTCATCATAGTATTTACCATCCTATATTGCAATTGTTCCCTTGTCTTTCTATCCACCATTTGATCATAAGCTCTAGGAGGGCAAGTAAACAATTGTATCTGTTCATCGTTTTATCTCCTGGTACAGTACCTGTCATGTGTTAGATGCTCAATAAATAAGAAAGTATTTATTGAGAGAAATAAACATCGTTCCAATATATTAAAAAAAGGACAAGTGAAGCATTTTGTAACTTGCCAAAGTTATATAACTTATTATAATTTTTATAGTCTCCACTAAAATTACCTAATGAGAAAAATTACAATAAGCAAACCCCAGATTATGAATGTACCAGCCCAGGCAATCTGACGAGTTTGCATATTATCTAATTTGGGGGTTTTATGTATAGATCTCAGCATGAATGTATTCAGTGTATACATGACAACATGGGCTACAGGGCATATACACATGCTTCATGGTGGGGGGCAGGCCTGTACCCACTGCCTACACACAGACAGACAACCACATTAGGGACAGACAAGCTTGGAGTTAACATTGAGATGGTTTCACTATGAAAGCTCCTCAAAGTTGTAATATAGAACTGAGATTCAAGTGCAAAATAAAATACAAGTCTTCAGAAGGGGAAAAAAAACAGTTTTTCTCTGCATTAAAAAAAATGAGAAGTCTTTTTTATTTTTCCCCTGAATGATAGGACCATAATGATTCAATTTCTTTTGCACCAATCAGCATCAGCCGTGAGATCCAGACCTGGCACATGGAAATTTCAGCCTTAAGTCAAATATTATTTCAAAGTTAATGACAAAATCTATTTTTGCAGTGGTCTTGTTTAAAATATTTCCCCTTAATACTCTTGAAATGCTGTAATTGAAAGCAGTTATTTGAGATGCCAGTGCATACTTCTTTAATTATGTCCTGTACCATCTGTTTCCAATGAAAGGGCAGTATCTGTTTGCAGTTACCAATCTTATGAAAAACAGGCTTGTCCCGAAATAGATTGGAACTAAAACCAGAAAGCATTTCTTTCAGAGGCATCCTTTCAAGCCAATTAACTTTAATCATTATAGAAATGTTTATTTCCCATCTTAGTCTCTCTTCACATGTAAATTCCTTCAGGGGAAAAGATCCCTTTTTGTGACTGTTTGAATAGTTCCAATTTGGGTTAATCAGAACCTGCTGGCCTGTTTATTTTCCAATTGTGAATGCTGGCAGATTTCTTGATGAAGGAGGCACACAGTCCCCAAGGGGAGCAGGTCTAGAAAAGCAGCAGATACACACCTACTGGTCAGAGAGAGTTCGCTTAACCTCCAGGGTTCCATGCTTGACTCCATGTTGTCTTCTAGGGTGGGGACCAATGAAGTGATTTGATAGGTGGGAGACCAGGACTCCTAAGTTGCATCAGTATGAAGCCCATCTCCCTAAAGGAGCCAGACATTCTCTTAGACCACACACTCATATGTCATTCTCATACAAGCTGTAAGAAAGCTTGGTGACCTTGCAAAATGCAGCATCTGTGGTGGTGGCTTATAAGTGGCATCACACTACCTAGGGAAGAGTTATTTCTAAATTGCTCTGTTCTTCATGGAAATTTTCAATCCACAGGTCAAAAAAATGGTTCATGACATGTTTTTGGATATTATTATTAAGTAGCTTCATTTGTCCATCAGAGAACTTTGACTGATTTGTCCAC
Source organism: Hyperoodon ampullatus (assembly GCF_949752795.1). Lineage (NCBI taxonomy): Eukaryota > Metazoa > Chordata > Mammalia > Artiodactyla > Ziphiidae > Hyperoodon > Hyperoodon ampullatus. Next base: position 169,735,162 of record NC_136915.1, on the reverse strand, counting down.
TGATATATCCCAAATACCTACAACAAACAGTACCTGGGACAAATAGATCCTCAGTGAATATTTGTTAAATTTATTCCCTCTTCTAGACCATAACAATGTTAATATAAGACATATAAAATCTCTGCTTATGATGTCTTGGAGATGAAAACAAAAGGGTCAAAGACAAGACATATTGACCATGAGCATCTTAAAGATAGAACAACAAGATCATCTCTGTGCCTAGAAGGTATCTGATGCAAAGGGTCTCGGTCAGAGTTGGTGTTTATTAAATATTTGGTTAATTTAGCTCAGCAAGCATATGTGTCTTGGCCAACACCTAAAAAAGCTACCATTTACTGAGCCTTTAATAAGTTCCATTCACTATGATGAATGTTTTATACACATGAGCTCCTATGATCCTCAAAACAAACAAATAAACACCCTGTGAAACAGATTTAAACTATTTCCAATGTTTAGATGCAGAGCTGAAGCTTATATATGGACAGTAACTTAGTGAAATTGATCAGCTAGTAAATGTTAATCTGAGATTAAGAATTCAGGTCCATCTTAGTTGAAAGTCGATATTCATATGAGCTCTCTATTTTCTCTCATGCAAAGCTCAAATTGCCCAGGAAGGCCTCCTTCTAACACACCAAAGCTTACGGATTTCGTGGTCACATATTTTAAAAATCTGAAGCCATGTTATCATTTGGGAAACAACAATTTCCATTCCCATTTCTCCCTTGAAGTTTCTGGAGTTGTACATTGACTGGACCTCCTAATAACAACAACAGCCTTCAACTTTGGCTTCCTGAGCATCTGTAGCTTTTGGATCTTATGGGCTCCATCCAAGAAGCAGATATTTTCCTTGCTTCCCAAGAATCATGAGGGTAAGTAATATATTTTTTTCTGTTTGGAATTGAAATGTTATCCTGTCAGATTGGATGAACTTGTCAGGCTTGAATTTAAAAAAACACCCATCTATCCCACGCTCTCTTCCTCTGATGATTTAAATGGAAGTGTAACAAAATCCCTTCAACCTTCATAGTTTAATCCCATCCCCAACTTTTCAGAAAGCCATCAGAATTCCTGTGGGACTGTCCAGTGAGAGGCAGCACAGGATGATGCAACAATGGGAAATGTGGAGGGACGTGATGGAAACTTGGGAAAGAGAACAGAAACACCCTAATTATGCAGTGGCTGAGCATCTTCACATAGTCACGCTAATGAGTGGCTTCTGATACTGTGTGGTCAAGGAGGAAGCTGGCCTCCATGTTCTTGAGCCTGACATTCAGGAGCTATGACTCATGCTGGGTCTGTAGCAGACTAACAAGTTATGAACAAACTACTAGCACTACCACTACATTAGATTTGCTATGATCTACTTGTCAACTGTTCATTTATCACTTAATAATATCAATCACCACTTCTCAGTCTTCATGCACAGTGTACTAGATGTTACCCTAGCAGCAAGTGAGATGTATCTTTATTCAGAAACGTCCCATTTAAGTTCATTAAACACACACACACATACATAAATATGGGATGAAGATAAGAGCTCCCTCAAGGAAAATAAGAATGTCAGAGTACAGGTCTTTTGCCTCCTTAGGCAGGTTTATTCCCTGATAAAAGAAACTGAAGATGACACAAAGAGAAGGAAAGATATGCCATTTTATTAGATTGGAAAAATCAATATTGTTAAAATGACTATACTACCCAAGGCAATCTACAGATTCAATGCAGTCTCTACCAAATTACCAATGGCATTTTTCACAGAATTGGAACAAAAAATTTTACAATTTGTATGGAAACACAAAAGGCTCTGAATAGCCAAAGCAATCTTGAGAAAGAAAAATAGAGCTTGAGGAATCAGGCTCCCTGACTTCAGACTATACTATAAAGCTACAGTAATCAAAACACTACGGTACTGGCAAAAAAAGGGACACATAGATCAATGGAACAGGATAGAAAGCCCAGAAATAGACCCATGCACTTATTGTTGTTTAATCTATGATAAAGGAGGCAAGAGTATACAATGGAGAAAAGACAGTCTCTTCAATAAGTGATGCTGGGAAAACTGGACAGTCCCATGTAAAAGTATGAAATTAGAATACTCTCTAACACCATATACAAAAATAAACTTGAAATGAATTAAAGACCTAAATATCAGACCAGATACTATAAAACTTCTAGAGGAAAGCATAGGCAAAACACACTTTGACATAAATTTCAGCAACATCTTTTTGGATTCATCTCCTAGAGTAATGGAAATAAAAACAAAAATAAACAAATGGGATCTAATTAAACTTAAAAGCTTTTGCACAGCAAAGGAAACCACAAACAAAACAAAAAGACAACCCACAGATTGGGAGAAAATATTTGCAAATGATGCAACTGACAAGGGCTTAATTTCCAAAATATACAAACAATTCATAAAACTCAATATCAAACAACCCAATCAAAAAATGGGCAGAAGACCTAAATAGACATTTCTCCAAAGAAGACATACAGATGGGCAACAGACACATGAAAAAATGCTCAACATCACTAATTACTAGAGAAATATAAATCAAAACTACAATGAGTTATCACCCCACTCCAGTCAGAATGGCTATCATCAAAAAGTCTACAAATAAAAAATGCTGGAGAGGGTGTGGAGAAAAGGGAACCCTCCTACATTGTTGGTGGAAATGCAAATTGGTACAGCCACTATGGAAAACAGTATGGCGGGTCCTTAAAAAACTAAAAATAGAACTACCATATGATGTAGTTACCAGCAACCCCACTCCTGGGCATATACCCAGAGATGCACCCCAGTGTTCACTGCAGCACTATTTACAATAGCCAAGACATGGAAGCAACCTAAATGTCCATCAGCAGACGAATGGATAAAGAGGTGTGGTATATATATATATACAATGGAATATCACTCAGTCATAAGAAAGAGTGAAATAATGCCATCTGCCACAACATGGACAGACATAGAGATTATCATACTAAGTGAAATAAGCCAAAGACAAATATCATATGATATTGCTTATATGTAGAATATGAAAAAAAAGATACAAATGAACTTATTTACAAAACAGAAATAGATCCACAGGCATAGAAAACAAACTTATGGTTACCAAAGGGGAAGGTGGGGGAGGGATAAATTAGGAGAATGGAATTAACATATAAACACTACATGTATAAAACAGATAACCAGTAAGGACCTACTGTATAGCACAAGGAACTTACTCAATATTTTGTAATAACATATAAAGGAAAAGAATCTGAAAAAGAATCTATCTATCTATATCTGAATCACTGTGCTGTACACCTGAAACTAACATGACATTGTAAATCAACTATACTTAATTAAAAAGAAATAAATTAAAAAAAAAAGAATATCAGGATAGGGCAAAAGTCAGTGTGTTAAAATGAAAAAAATAATAATAATAATAACAAAATTAATATTTATTTAGTTTCTACTGTGTGCCAGGCACAATGCCAGAAGTTTCATAGTAACTTTATAAGAACCCCTTTGAGATGAATATTCTTATCCCTCTTTTATAAACGAGAAAATTGAGACTCAAAGAGATTAACATTAGGTTCCAGAGCTAGTAAACGATAGAAGCAGAATTCAAACCAGCTCTTCCTGACTCCAAAACCTCTGCTCTTTCCATATTAATGCAGTTTGTGTAAAGGATCATTAGTAGAGAAGGTGGTACAGAAAATTTTGTTCTCAAAATTTCATTAATAGTGGATAACATAGATGGAGGTGGCAGAATTAGAGAAGGAAAAAAGGCATTTAAGAAATAAAATCTTATACTCCACAAATTTCCATGTCCTTTGAAGTCTTGAAAAAGATTAATTTTTATGAATCAATTTTAAATTTTCCTGTGATAAGTGGAAATTTTAAATATATGCACTTAATACTTATGGGAGCATTGAAATGAAGCACTGAAACTGCACCATCCTGAGCTTCCCTATGTAATCATGCCTCCATCGTTCAAGCTCCTGAGATTTAGTCCAATGGCAACAATGAAAACAGTCAACATGCCTGGTTACGATTCTCTCCAATATCACCCTTTAGGTCACTTTAAACTTGAGCCTTCTCAGCCTGTTTTACTGATCTACAGGGAGTGTCCCTTGCAACACATCAATGAGGAATCTCCAAACATTACGAAGACTGTCTTTTGGTTTTACTGAAGATGGTGGCAGAAGCAATGGCATCAGTTTTCCTATTCAGTCATCATAATCATTATCGCCAAATTAATATGCAAGTCATTTTGGGGGCTCTATATATTAGCTACACATTTTCTATGCAGTAAACATGGTTTATATATAAATTGTAAATTTATCCAACTAATTTGTTGAAATAATTCCAATGAATTGGAACTGCTAGGACTAAGGATATCAAAAATTTATAGTTTTGAGTCCACACTAGATTTTCCCCTACTATATAGACAGGACCTCATCAATCTTGTCCCCCAGTGTTTATGTGGGTATGTTTCCTGAAACTGTACAAATGTTAAATATTTAATCTTTGGTAATATGATATTACAAAGAAATTGCTTTTCTTCTGTTACTGTTAAGCTCAGTCATCTCCATATATGCTTAATCTTTACTAGTCATTTGTGCTATTTCATTTTCTTCTGTTTTTTTCATTTCCCTTGGTATACCAATGTCTTTGTTACTGGTTACTAAGAACTCATTTATGACTAAGGATGTTAACCATTTGCCATGCAATGCAAATGAAATACCATATTTTATTGCCATTAATTTACTATGGTGTTTTGTATTTTGGTTGTGTACTAAAATAGAATCATGTTGTGTTTTTTTAAAGAAAAGTAAATTTTGTTCTGTTAAGGAAGGAGATTGAGAAAAATAGAGAAGTTAAAAACTTACCATTGGATCCTGGAAATATTCCTGAGCTGGAAATTAAAGTTCTATTTTCTGCTGCTTCACTAATTAACTTTCTACTTGGGCAAAGTCACTTCACCTCTCTGGGCTTTAGTTTTATCATGTATTGTATCAAATTAAGGAGATGAATTTAATGCTGTTAAGGATTTCAGTGGGAAGTTTTGGTATCCAAATCTCACCCTACTCCTACCTCAGGGTTCTCTGTTGAAGGAGATATTTCAGCAAGGCTAAATAACCAAATGGGAAATAATATGCCAGCATTTCAGGAGTGGAGCTCCTTGATTAAGTCATTCTAGAGCACCTTGGGCTTTGAGACTATATTGGGCCTTCCTTTCCCTACTCCCATCTAGCATGACTGGATCTGGGTAGCATATTCCAAATTTACGTAAATAACTAACCTCATGGGTAATAACAGTCAACTTGTCTCAGCCATCCAAGTGCAAGGAAACATTAGGTCAAAGTGTGGGTGAACTTCCTCTTCTGAATGGACCAAGGCAGAAGTAGGGGATGGAAAAGAAGCAAAAGAGAAGAATAATCTGTCTCCTCCAAAAATGACTTCTAAGGTCATTCCTGGTATTAAGCGTCCATGGATTGATGAAGCCACTGCCTATTAAAAACCCAGGGCTAACATATAATGACTATCATTCAAACTGAGACATGTAGTGAAATTGAGGATTATATATAAAGAAATGAGAATGAAGTTAAAAGCAGAGTTGTAATCAGGACAATAGATATCAGAAGACAATGGCATAATATATTTAAAGTGTTAAAGGAAAGTCAGTAAACCTAGAATTTTTCAGTCAGCTTAATTATTATTTAAGAGCCGAAGGGGGAAACACAGTTTACTATACACAGTCTCTCACTGAAAAAGTTATCAGAGGATGTGCTTCATGACATTATCACTTTTTTTAACCATGAAGCACTATATATAGCATTATACCAGGTTAAGATGGAAAGGAGAAGCAGGGGTACAGGTTTTCCCTCTCATAATACCTAAAAATGAACAAAAATATTTTGAAAAGGCCAAAACTATACATAATACATAGATTGTGTGTATGTGTGTTTAATGAAGATAAATTGTTACATTATTAATATAGTTTACATGTGGTCCTACAGGTAAAGAGGATAGACTTAAAATTTTTTCATGTCCATTCCAAGGCCTGAGTAAAAACAACTTAAACAAAGCACTGTGTTATCTGAATTTTACAGTTGTATGTATGTGTCTATGTATAAAATTATCTGTTTCTATAAAGGGGAATTGTACAATCCAATATAACTTATTTTAATCTAGTTCAATTAGTTTATACCAATTCAGTCCAGGTCAGATCAGCTCACTTAAATTTAATTGAATACAACTGCTTGCTCTAATCTTGGTCCACTTTCATATTAGTATGAGAAAGTAAAAATCCAGCCCCAGATAATAGCTCTCTATTGCCAGTGTTTGTTCTAGCCACCTTCCCAATTCCCCTTTACTCACTTGACTAGCTTTTTCCATTTCTCATCTTCTGAACCTTTGATCTTTTGGCTTTGTGGCCCTGATCCTATTACCTGCTTTAGATCTCTCTTTATTTTGACAACTTATTTGGACCAGTTTCTGTGTCCTATTAATTTTAGTCTGTTGACTTCTCATGATCCATTCAAGTTTGATGACTTTGCAAGTCAAAATAAGAGACACTTAGTTAAAGACTAGTTCTAAAAAAAGTCATCAGACTGTAAGACTATACGTTGACCTCCCCACAAGTTTATAATGCACTACTGTGCAGTGAGACATAAAATGGCAAAGAAAGACCATGTATATTGTGAACTAAAAAGACAATGATGCCTCAACTTGTTCACCTCTGTGCTTCTTTGTCCTTGATTCTTTATCCTTGATTCTTTATACCCATAGCTTCCCCTAACTGGATAGAGCCAAAAAGGCTAACCCAACCTAGAACTCTTTTTATGTGTGCCAATGCAATTCCCAAACGCATTGGGAGAGGCAGGCACATAACTGAGGCCCAGCATCAGTCCAAAGTTCTAAAAATAAATTACTTTCCAAATAGTTCAAAGAGATAAAGAAGGCAGACAGACTCTATATGGCTGGTAAAAAGTTGGCATCAAGGGCAGATGATGGATTTGAACTACAGTTTGCTGTATTTTTATGCTTTGAGTGACAGTATAAGTATCTTCCTGCTATTCTTGGCAAAGCAAAAACTCAAATTTTGCCTTTGGTGTTTTTTTCGTTACTTTATTATTTTTTAAAATGTGGTAATGCAAAACTGAGAAAAAGCATTAAGTCATCCTCTCTATTGCTCTGGCCAAAGAATTACTTCCTATGGTGTGTATTCTAGGACATCTATGAACTAAATTAACCTTAAATTATGGTAATGTTTTCACTACTTTCTCTGGGACATGTTTCCCAAATCTAATGATTATTATGTATTAGATATTTATTTCTGATTCTGGTTTCCAAATTTTCTACTCATATTTCTCTGAGCTACATCTATATTATTCAGTAATCATAACATGGGGTTACAGCCTTCATATTAAGAAAGGCATTTAAGCATTTCCTCAGTTAATGTACTGAGAGTGGAGATAGGTACGTATAAGGGAGTGGGATGTTACAGAATCTCAGTGAGGACCTCTTAACCCCCAAGATGTGACATCTGTTTAAGGTAATCATTGCATGTTACCTTGAAAGGAAAATAAAACATCAAAAGATAGCTTGGTGGATGACTGAACTGGGACAGTTCCAACTCTTCTTTATAGTTGAGAGAGCCGTTCACCAGCTATCTCAATAATTAGGTTCAGCCTTTATTGGATTCTCAAGCTGTTCTATAAGGTCTTTCTATTCTTTCTGTCAAACCTTGAACATTTTCCACTCCTGTGTGAGCTGAGATGGTTTTTTAGCTCACAGCTTCTTGATAGTCGTTCTTCCCCCAGAAGAATGACTGTACTTTGTCCAGCATCGTAGAATCTTGCCCTAAGCATGCACAGTTTATGATTTGGCTAACTAAAGTTTCAAGATAGATTTCTGGAGCTGATAAAAAAGATACCCACTTTGACACTTCTATTTAACATTTTACTGGAGATCTCAGCCAATTAAACAAGGCAAGAAAAATAAAGATATGCGTGTTGGAAAGGAAGCTATAAAACAGTCTTTATTCCCAGATGATATAATCATGTGCATAGAAAAATCATAACTCCTCAATGTATTATAACTAATATGTAAATTCAGCAAGGTCACAGAATATAAGGCCAATATACAAAAATTTAACTTTAAGTCTAAATACTAACAACAAAATGTGGAAAATAAAATTAAGAAAACAATATTTACAATAGCTTTGAAGAATATAATATACTTAAAGACAAATATAGTGGTATATATGTGAGACTTATGCATGCAAAACTATATATACTGTTGAAATTAGAGTTAAATAAATGGAGAGATGTGCTATGTTCATAGAATGAAAGACTCGATAGTGTTATGATATCAATCCAGAAATAAACCCATACTTTTACAGTCACCTGATTTTTTAACTAAGAATCCAAAGTATTTCAATGAGGGAAAGAAAGTATTTTCAACAAATGGTGCTGGGTCAATTAGCTACCTATATGAAACTAAGTGAGCCTCACTCAATCTACACCTTACATGATACACAAATGATTATTCTGAAATGGACCACAGACCCAAATATAAAAATCAAGGTATATATAGTTTCAAGAAGAAAACAAAGGAAAACACTTCCATGATGTTTGTGCAGGCAATAATTTTACTAACCATAAAAGAAAAAATGTGAAATCAACTTTATCAAAATTAAAACTTTTGGAAGACTCTGTTAAGATAATCTAAAGACAAGCCACAAATTGGGAGAAAATAGTGTGTATATATATATATATATATATATATATATATATAACTTTAAAAAAACAAAAGAGTTGAACAGGCAGTTTACAAGGACAATATGCAAGTGGCCAATTTGTATATGAAAAAGTACAAAGTACTCTACACCATCAATCATCAGAGAAAAGCAAAGTAAAACCTCAATTAAATACTAATTGATACTCACTAGAATGGTTAACACTTAAAGACTGATAACACCAATTGTTGATGAGCACATGAAATAATTTAACCTTTTATACAATGCTAGTGGGAATATTATATGGTAAAACCACTTTGGAAACAGTCTGGCAGTCTTTCATAAAGTTAAACATATACCTATCTATGATCCAGCTATGTCACTTTTAGCTACTTACCCAATATAAATGAAAGGATAAGTTTTAAAAAGGGAATGTTCAGAGGCTTCCCTGGTTGCACAGTGGTTAAGAATCCACCTGCCAATGCAGGGGACACAGGTTTGAGCCCTCGTCCAGGAAGATCCCACAGGTTGCAGAGTAACTAAGCCTGTGCACCACAACTACTGAGCCTGTGCTGCAGAGCGCACGTGCCACAACTACTAAAGCCTGCGCGTCTAGAGCCCGTGCTCCACAACAAGAGAAGCTACCGCAATGAGAAGCCCGTGCACCACAACAAAGAGTAGCCCCTGCTCGCAGCAACTAGAGAAAGCCCGCACGCAGCAACAAAGACCCAACACAGCCAAAAATATAAATAAATAAATAAATTTATATATTAAAAAAAAGTGAATGTTCAAAGCAACTTTGTTCATAATAATTAAAAAGCTGAAAATAATGCAAATATCCATTAACTGATGAATGAACAAACTGTGGTATATCCATGCAGTGGAATACTACCTACAACACGGCTGGACCTCAAAAAAAATAATCATGCTGAGTTAAAGAAGCCAGACACAAATGAGTAGAGTTTGATTTCATTTAATAGTGTGATTTTCATTCAACTGTTCTGTAATAGTGAAAACAAATCTACAGTCCCCTGGGGTGGGGCAATGGGTGGTTAGCAGGAATTGACTGTGAAGGGTCAAGGAAAGACACCTCTGGTGTGATTAAAATGTTCTACATCTTGGAGAGGATAACGGTTACATGGGTGTATATATTTGGACAAACTCATCAATCCTTAAATCTGTCCATTTCATTGATATAAATTATACTTTAAGAAAAATTTATAATGAAAAAATTCATACTATAATTTTGCTCTTTGATCTCATCTCTCCATATATGCCTACCCCATATTTTTTCACTCTTGATGAGTACTTGAGTATAAAATTAAATTTTATTTACTTACAAAGTTTGTGGCCCTCTTTATTTAACCACAAGTATGCATTTAGTACCCATGCCAGGCATTGTTATGTGTCCTGGAAATACAGCAATAATTTTTTCCCAGGGATCAGCCTAGAATCATCTTCAAAGAAGCCAATCTGACAGGGGCTATAAACCAGAGATGTCCTTGGCCAGCCAGAGGAAATGCTGACTACATTAAGGGAACTCTTGATAATAAAAATTGGAGTTTTGATTATTAAATGAAATTAGACAAAATAATTACTGAAATAAGTTTCATGAGTAAGTATCACATTTGAGAGTAACCAGAGAAGTCATGGGACCTGCTCTAGGTTTCATCCAAGAAGTGGGGAACAGCAAACCCCAGAAAGACAATTTTACCTAGTAGTGTGGGTAAAGGATAAAGACTGTTGTTAATATTGGTGTTAGTATTGATGGTGAAAGTTGACTTCTTTGTTAATTTTGCACTTTATCAAGATCTACTCTTTCAATATAACAGTTATTTTCTGTTCATTCCTCATAAAAGCATTGTCCAATAGAACTTTCTGTAATGATAAAAATATTCTAGAGCTGAGCTGTCCAATTTGGTAGCCACTAGCCACATTTGGCTACTCAGCACCTGAACTGTGGCTAGAATGACTAAGAAACTAGATTTTAAATTTTATTTAGTTTTATCAATTTAAATTTAAGTAGCCATCTGTGGCTAGGGGCTACCATATTGGACAAGTTATTCTCAAAGGTACATGTGTACTGATTGATGTAGTTACAGTGCCCAAAGACCTGAAAGGCATTGGAGTTCTCTGTAAAATGTTGCCTTGGCTCTAGAAGGTGAATTAATACACCATTTTCCCATGCAAATATACTTGGCTTTATTGGATAGCACACATTTTTAACCTCTACATCTCAGTCTCTGTAGGGTAGCTCATGACTTTTCTTTCCTCATTTCTCATAAGGCCACAGGGTCTCATTCCTGAGCAGTCAAACACTTACAACACTCATTGTTACTTCAGTAATTTTTACTTGTGCTTAAAGCACTGGGAAAGCCATTGGTGATTAAAACTGTGTAGTTCCTACCTTCATGGAATTTACTTCCTGCTTCAGAGGTCTTCTACCCTGTGAGCCTCAAGGAAAACCAGGTTAAGTAGTGCTACTCTAGACCTCAAGGAGAAACTTGCACTCTTCCCCTTCTACCTCTTTCCTCTTCTCCCTTTCCTTCACTCAGTATCCTTATCCTTAGGCTGGTCTTCATGGATTTTATTTTTCATCACAGTGGTACAATCTAAAGCAACGTTTCTGCAGGTTCTTTGTTGAACATTCAGTTCACACAATCATAAATTTTATATCAATTTAAAATTCAGTTATCAAAATTTTAAATAAAACTCCTAGTATTGAAAATCATACATTATAATGAGTACATTATTTCAGTGATGTTATTTACCAACTGTGATAGTATATGTGTTTACTTCTTGATCAGTGGAGTCAGCTTGACTCATAGGTCAGTTGATTCCATCCTAAATGGAATAAAACATAGTAGTTAAAAGCAGGGTGCATTTCTTAGTTCTCTCTCGCATGTGTTGTTTTGTTTTCCTCTGATTTGCTTTGTTTTCCAGAGTTCTTTTTTTTTTTCATTGCTCATAGCAGCTTTAACTGTAATAGCCCAAATTTGGAAACAGCCCAGATGTCCTTCAACAAGTAAATGGTTAAATAAACTGTAGTATGTCCCTACAATGGAATATTGTTCAGCTAAAAAATAAAATAAAATTTAAAAAGAACTACTGATACATGTAACAACTTGGATGGATCTCAGAGCATTATGGTGAGTGAGAAAAAAAACAATCTCAAAAAGTTACATAATGTATATTTCAATTTATGCATCATTCTTGAAAAGACAAAGTTAAAGAAATGGAGAACAGATCACTGGTTAGGGAAGGAGGGAGGTGTGACTTTAAAATGGTATCTCCAGGGACGTCCTTTGTGGTGACATTAACAGTTCTATATCTTTATTAGGATGGTGGTTATATGAATCTAAACATGATAAAAATACATAAAGCTATACACAAAGACATACCAAAAAAGGAATTTGTGCAAAAGCTGGTAAAATTGGAATAAAGTCTGTAGGATAATTAACTGTATTTCATCAATGTCAATTTCCTGGTTTTGATCATGTATGTACTATAGTAATCTAAGATGTTACCACTGAGGGACACTAAATGATGGGTACATGGGACCTTTCTGCACTATTTTTACAAGTTCTGGAGTCTATAAATATTTCAGGATAAAAGTTTTAAAGCATAATTAATTGTATAATTTTGAATACTAGAAAAACCAGAAAATGTAATTTAGAAAAAAATATATATACCATAGCAATAAAGCATACATATTACTTTAATAATAACTATAAAAATATACTGAAGGGAAAATAAATCTATAAGACAGTTAAGAGAGAAAATCTTAAACCTTTTCTTTTTAAATTTATTTATTTATTTTTGGCTGTGTTGGGTCTTCGTTGCTGCATGGGGCTTTCTCTTGTTGCAGCAAGTGGAGGCTACTCTTTGTTGTGGTGTGCGGACTTCTCATTGCGGTGGCTTCTCTGGTTGCAGAGCATGGGCTCTAGGCGTGCGGGCTTCAGCAGCTGTGGCTCGCAGGCTCTAGAGTGCAGGCTCAGTAGTTGTGGCACACTGGCTTAGTTGCTACGCGGGTATGCCTGTATTCTTGCCAAAAGTCAAATCTGGGCTTCCCTGGTGGCGCAGTGGTTGAGAGTCCACCTGCCGATGCAGGGGACATGGGTTCGTGCCCCGGTCTGGGAAGATCCCACATGCCGCGGAGCACCTGGGCCTGTGAACCATGGCTGCTGAGCCTGCGCATCCAGAGCCTGTGCTCCGCAATGGGAGAGGCCACAACAGTGAGAGGCCCGCATACCGCAAAAAACAAACAAACAAACAAACAAAAAATCAAATCTGCATCTCATCAAGCTTCTAGATCAAACTTCCAGTTTGTAGGAACTACAGGGGACAGAGGAACATGCTAGTGACACCACAGAATGCACTAAGCAAATCCAGACCATAGGAAATTCTACCAAATAAACAGCTCATTTCCCTCCACAAATATATGGCAAGAGAGAAAAAAAGAGGGAAGGGAAACCTGTGATTTGTAAGAGATTTAAAAGACATATCAACAAAATGCAATGTACAAACACTTTGGTGTTCTGATTTGAAAAAAAATGTAAAACAAATTTTTAAAATTGTGAGACAATTAGGAAAGTCTGAATACTAAGAATTTGATCATATTAAAGAATTATTGTTAGTTCTTTTAGGCATGACAATGGTATTGGTAGAAACCTTTTAGAGATACATACTGAAGTATTTACAAATAAAGGATATGATCCATGGGATTTGTTTCAAAATCTAGTTGAAAAATGTAAACCATATATAGATAAACCATATTTGGTCGTGTTTGATAATTATTGAGACTGGGTAATATGTATATGTAGATTTATTACAATGTTCTCACTACTTTCATGTATGTTTTAATATTTCCATAATAAACAGTGCAAAAATAGGGAGAAAACAGGCAGAAAAGAATAACAGAAACAGTCTAAGGTTGTGGTTAAGAATGCACCTCTCTAATCGACTGCCTGAGATTGAATTCCAGCTCTCCTACTTATTAGCTGAGTGACCAGAGCAAGTATTAAATTTTCTTGTGCCTCAGTTTCCTCATCTGTTCAATGGGGTAATAATGGTACTTGTCTAACAAAGTTGCTAAAAGTCAGTGAATTAATACACATAAAGCAATTAAAACAGTGACACATACCTATATATGCTAATACATGTTAGCTATTTAATGAGAAGTCATCCTAATAACAAGGAATTAATTTTGAAGCTCAACCGGAAAACGTTCCAACACTAATCATTTGGTAGTAGCTTCCTGAAGTCTTGAAATGAGTATGATTTTGAGACCAAATGTGGGCACAGCAAAAGATAACTTAGACTTCGGTCTGCAAGGGTAGGGAAAACGGATACATGTGGAGGCATTTACCAACTCTCTTCTGTGAAGCCCAAGAACCAATGACAGGACAGTTTCCATAAAATTACAGAATTTTGTTACTGGAATCTACTTTATCCTTTTCTTTTACTGAGGTGATAACTGGGGCCTGGAGAGGTCAAGTAATTTGTTAAAAATCACACAACTGGCAACTAAACAGTCCCTAGAATCCAGATCTCAAAATTCCAGTAAGACAAGTTATATGTTTCCTATATCCCAGCATGGCATGTGTGGGAAGGTCCATTCGTCCATGAAATCAATTATGACTAGAGCTGTAAAGTACCTTATTTGGGGATTTCCCTAAACATTGGGAAACAGAGAAAGGAATAAGTGTGGTAGGGCTGAATAGATCTAGAACAGACAACCAGACCATCATTTCTGGGTTTTTAGGAAACCAAGTCATTCCCTGCCATTCAATTCTTTGTTTTACAGGATCAAGTTTCCAAAGGATTTTATAGGTCAAACCTTAGGCAGTAGTGCCCAAAGGCCCTACTTCAGGTCTCCGGTTTTCTTCATGGCTGATGAGACCCCTCCAAAAACTCAAAAATGACAGTGGTGTGGATCATTTTTGAGGTCTATTCAGAGACATCTGAAAATATCATTTATTTGCCTTGAAATAAAGGAAACATTTATTTTATTTGAGAGTGTCCTAACAGTTCACAGGGAACATCCAAAGTAAGCATATTCTTTCCCAAAAACAGTTTTCAAGAAGGGTGTATATTTCTTGCACTGCCAAGAACAAAGCTTTCATCATGAGGGACTTGAGAGCTAAAGTGTATTTCAAAGACATATTAAACTTATGTCCTAATAGGTCATTTATTCTTGAGAAATTTCAGTGGCTGAATTGAAGAAATGTTCACAAGGAAATTAAAAATTGAAGTTGTTATTCAAAAGTTTGCCTTTTAAATGCAGTGTTAATCAAAATGGGCCTTTACAAAAGTCAGTCAATGTTTTTTATGTCCCCTCATCATGTAAATTGTTGATGGGGAAGAAAACCATGAAGCAGTTACTACTCTTAGCTACCATTTGCAGAGAGGGAAGCATTTTGTAAACTAAGCAGTAATTTCAACAAAGTAGTTTAGTGTCTTAAAGACAAATTTTTCAATAGCAAATATGCCTACAAAAGGACCACTGTTCAGGCTTCGCTGGTAGCGCAGCGGTTGAGAGTCCGCCTGCCGATGCAGGGGAAACGGGTTCGTGCCCCAGTCCGGGAAAATCCCACATGCCGTGGAGCGGCTGGGCCCGTGAGCCATGGCTGCTGAGCCTGCGCGTCCGGAGCCTGTGCTCCGCAACGGGAGAGGCCACAGCAGTGAGGGGCCCGCGTACCGCAAAAAAAAAAAAAAAAAAAAAAAAAAAGGACCACTGTTCTAGTAATTATTGAACTACTTGTAGTCCCCTTAACATCATGTCTTTCCTTATGCCTTTTCACATATTTGTGGTTATTCTTTGCTACTATACTAAAATTTGATAAGCAGTGATTTATTAAAGGTTAGTTACAGTGGACCTTGAAATCCTATCAAACTTTTCACACTCTATTACATTAAAATCCATTGGTCTGTCTTTCACTTTGAGGAGATTTTTCACTCATGTCCAATTTTGTAACATCACAGATTGGTAATTTGGAACATACTGATTTACTTAGTTATGCAGACCTTCCAAATGCTGACACAAGGTCATATTTATTAATGTCACCACCAAGCACCAACTTCATCAGAAAAGTCTTTAAATATTGGGAAGCTGTCAAACTCATGGTGGTGGATAAAATTTTCCAAGATTCGAATTTTCTCTTTAAAACTTTAATTTGATCATTGGCACCAGATACTTGTTTTCCCCAAAGTGACATACTCACTTCACTCGTTTTTGAGAAAATGTCTGCCAAATACCCAAGTCTGAATAACCATAGCGTGTCATTCCTTCTTTCAAGTTTAAAAAAAAAAATGTGTTTCATGAATAAAACATTGAGTTCAACTCACAACTCAAATAATCACACAAGTGCTTTTCCTCAAAAATAAGAAGTCATTGCATTTTATTCTGTACGGAAGTGTTTTATGCGTCCTTCCCATTTCATTACACAGAATATTTAAAAGACTTGCACTAGCTTTGCCTGTTTTGTTTGTTTTATTTACTGTGACTACTAATACAGTTTGGTGCCACTGCATTGATTCATGCTAAAGGACTGGCAGTTTTTCCCATCAATGCTTTTGTACCATAAGTGCATTATTATGAAAATACTTTTGACCTCATGGACTCCTGATAGGATCTCAGGGGCCTCCAAGACTCTGCCGATTGCTGATGATGCTTTGAAAACTCCTGCCCTATAGTATATTAATTATGATAGAGTATGATTTGAAATAAAGATTACAGGAGAGTGGCAAGGAAGAAAAAGCTTAGGCTCTGAAAAGGAGAGCTTATTCCTATTTGGTTTATGTTCAAAGTAACCTTGAATGGAAGATACTTAAAGGAGAGTATCTTAGGGGAAGGCTATAAACCTTATCACTACAGTTAATGAAGGAATCGAATGAATAAAAATCTAATATAAAATAAGAAACTAAATTAAATGATAAAAGCATTTTGCATTTGAAATGTGAAAAATACATTTGGATTCTCCCTGTTATTACTTCCTTACTACCATGGGAATAACCTTGATTAGACAATACTTCACTGGGCAAATTTAGGAAAGTTCTTGTAGAGTATACAAGAATGAGAATTCCGTTTTCTACAATTGCACTTTAATGTTTCAAAGAAATGTAAATCTGTGGCTTCGACTTATCAGTATTAGATAGCAACTAGCCTCAGCATTTGGGGAAAATTTACCCACAAATTAATGTAAGAGATAAAGCCAATTTTAGTGCAAATGTACCTAGTTTGATAAAATAAGTGTGTGGATCAACTGGAAAGTACATTTTTGCACAGTGACACATTAAATATTTATCAAGAAAACTTGGTTTTGAAAAGATTTCTCAGGTGAACTTTTCTCAAGCAGGTAATCACTTCCTATTTTTTAAAACTTTTACGGGTTGTCTTTTCTAGGTACAAAAGTAAAGTCTTTTCCTTTTATGTAGAATGTGTTTTACATTTTTTTTTTCTAGTAGAAAAAAGGAAAGAAACGAAGGGGGGAAACACAATAGAAAATTTCTCCTAATGCCACATTACTATTTTGTACATTTTGGGTCTTTTTAAGAGAAAAATACACATTCACTGTAAAAAAAAAAAAAAAAAAGGAAATATACAAATAAAAGTTGACATAAGAAAATAGGAATAATAAAAAAGTGGTAACCACTGTTAAAATTCTCTCCCTCTCGTTAAACTAACTAATTAAATATTATGAACTCAGTAGGAATACAAGCATGAAAGAGTTTTGCAATTTTTTCCCTCGTCATTGCCTTCAACTAAGCTAGGGAACAGCTTTATTTTCTATCTCACATTGATATATAGAAGACACAAAGTTTTTCCATTTTAATCTCACAGCCAGTGTGCACTTCAGAACCTCCTGCCCCCCAGGTCCAGCCAGGTGAACAAAACTTGAAGTTGACTGGAGAGGGTATTCTCTACAGCTTCACTACTTCACTATTTTCCACTTTTCCCCAACTATGGTCATTGCTAAGGTACTTTTCTTGTGTTTTTGTTCTTCTTGCTTGCTCTTTCTCCATATGGAAAAGTTAATATTATCTAAGTGTTTTTCTTATGTCTTAAAAATTTTTTGAGCACAATTTTAATGCCTATGTATTACACCATCTGTCACATGATTATTCCATAACTCTCCATTATTGTTGTGTTCATAATTCTGACTTCCACTTATCAGACTTTTTTTGTTTGTTTTTTTTTGTTTTTTTGCGGTATGTGGGCCTCTCACTGTTGTGGCCTCTCCCGTTGCGGAGCACAGGCTCCGGACGCACAGGCCCAGCAGCCATGGCTCACGGGCCCAGCCGCTCCGCGGCATGTGGGATCTTCCCAGACCGGGGCACGAACCCGTGTCCCCTGCATCGGCAGGCGGACTCTCAACCACTGCGCCACCAGGGAAGCCCCAGATTTTTTTTTTAAGCAGGTACATTCAATGTACATTGAAACCTTAGAGCACCCTTCTGTGAATTACTCCTTCCCTATAAAACCTCAAGAGTTTTGCTGAGTGTTACATAAGAAAAAAATTTAGTATCAAAAAGGGAAAGTTAAAAAAAAATCACTTTTAAAATTGCATCCAAAAAAAAAAAAGTACTTAGGAATAAACATAACCAAGGAGGTGAAAGACTTATATGCTGAGAACTATCAAACAATGATAAAGGAAACTGAAGGTGATTCAAAGAAATGGAAAGATATCCCATGCTCTGGGATTGGAAGAATGAATATTGTTAAAATTGCCATACTACTCAAAGTGATCTACAGATTTAATATGATCCCTATTAAATTACCCATGACATTTTTCACAGAACTAGAACAAATAATCCTAACATTAATATGGAATCATAAAAGACCCAGAATTGCCAAAGCAATCCTGAGGAAAAAGAACAAAGCTGGAGGCATAACCCTCCCAGACTTCAGACAATACTACAAAGCTACAGTGATCAAAATACCATGGTATTGGCACAAAAACAGACATATGAATCAATGGAACAGAAGAGAGAGCCCAGAAATAAACCCATACACTTATGGTCAGTCTACAGCAAAGGAGGCAAGAATATACAGTGGAGAAAAGACAGTCTCTTTAGCAAAAGGTGTTGGGAAAGCTGTACAGCCTTATGTAAATCAATGAAGTTAGAACATTCCCTCACATGATGCACAAAAATAAACTCAAAATGGCTTAAAGACTTAAATATAAGACATGACACCATAAAATTCCTAGAAGAGAACACAGGCAAAATATTCACAGACATAAATCTTAGTAATATTTTCTTAGGTCAGTCTCCCAAGGCAAAGAAATAAAAGCAAAAATAAACAAATGGGACCTAATCGAACTCATAAGATTTTTCACAGCAAAGGAAATCATAAAATGAAAAGACAGCCTACGGAATGGGAGAAAATATTGCAAATAATGCGACCAAAAAGGGCTTAATTTCCAAAATATACAGACAGCTCACACAACTCAAAAAAAAAAAAAATACAACCCAATCAAAAAATGACAGAAGACCTAAACAGACATTTATCTAAAGAAGACATACAGATGACCAACAGGCACATGATAAGATGCTCAACATCTCTAATTATTAGAAAAATGCAAATCAAAACTAAAATGAGATATCACCTCATTGGCATCAAATAGCCATCATTAAAAAGTCTACAAATGATAAATCCTGGAGAGGATGTAGAGAAAAGGGAATTCTCCTACTCTGTTGCTGGGAATGTAAATTGGTGCAGTCACTGTGGAAAACAGTACGGAAATTCCTTAAAAAACTAAAAATAGAGTTATTATATGATCCAGCCATCCCACTCCTGGGCATAGATCCAGAGAAACCTCTAATTCAAAAAGATACATGCACCTCTATGTTCACAGCAGCACTATTTACAATAGCCAAGACATGGAAGCAACCTAAATGTTCATTGACAGAGGACTGGATAAAGAAGGTGTGGTATATATGTGTGTGTGTGTGTGTATATATATATATATATATATATATATATATAATGGAATACTACTCAGCCATATAAATGAATGAAATAATGCCATTTGCAGCAACATGGATGGACCTAGAGATTATCATACTAAGTGAAATAAGTCAGACAAAGCCAAATATCATATGATATCACTTATATGTGGAATCTAAAAACTGATACAAATGAACTTATTTACAAAACAGAAACAGACTCACAGACATAGAAAACAAACTTATAGTTACCAAAGGGGAAAGGCAGGGAGGGATAAATTAGGAGTTAAATTAGTAAGTACAAACTGCTGTATATAAAATAGATGAACAACAAGGTCCTACTGTATAGCACAGGGAACTGTATTCAGTATCTTGCAATAAACTATAATGGAAAAGAATCTGAAAAAGAAAATATGTATAACTGAATCACTTTGCTGTATACCAGAAACTAGCACAACATTGTAAATCAACTATACTTGAATTTAAAAAAATAAGAAAAAGCTGATCTTTGTCCCTGGTTCCTGGGAGGGAACCTCTAAATCCTTAGGATTTCCTGAGTGGTAGGAGTGTCTTTGTTACCCATGGTGGCCCCCTGGGACTACACTGAATTTATGCTAACAAAGTGACTCATGCTAGCCCCTAGATAGTTTCTGGCCATGACAGGAAAACTATGTTACCAGAAGGCTGCAGGAAAGGAAGCGGGGCTGGAGATCCAGTTGAATCACATGCCCAATGATTCAATCAATCATACCTATATAATGAGACCCCAATAAAACTCTCGACACAAAAGCTCAGCTGAGTTTCTTTGTTGTGATACACATCGATGTAGGGAGACACTTCTATAGTGTTCAAAGCAACAGAGACATCAAGAGTGATGTGCAGTACAAGGTGTCCACTCCATTAGATATTAATTATGAAGATCTTTGCCCAGTCAAAACAAACAAAAAAATTAAACAAGTGGTAAAGGTTAAAGATAGATTTTTAGGGGTTGAGCAGTATAGGGGAGGAAAAATTTTCCTCTACCCATCTAGGTTCTTTTGGCTGGTCTATTAATTAAATTGATATAAGACAGATTAACAGAAAAACAAATTTAATTACATATGTATGGGATCCCCTTAAGAATATTAGACCCAAGGGCAAATCAGGTAGTTGAGGTTTATATGCCATCCTGAACTAAGGAAGGGATAGGGGCCTGGGACTTCTAAGGGGAGGAGGGTAATTCACAGGACTATAAGAAGAGCAGATAGTTGATAATCAGATGTTTGCTCTGCCATACAGATATGTCATTCAGATAAAAGTTATCTCTTGTAGTAGCTCTCTCTCTCCCTGAGCCAGGCTCCCTATCTAGATTTTTTTAGGTAGTTAAGGGAGAGGTAAAATGTTTTTTTTTTTTGTTTTGTTTGTTTGTATGAGTCTGCTGGGTCTTGATTGCCTTCAGCTCAAAATAATCCATATGCTAAAAGTGGTATATTTGGGTGTCATGTATTTTACTCCCCTTCAGCAGACAATTGAGAATCAAAGTATGGATAGTGTGAATGTGAGTTAATTTTTCTAGAATCTCCATTGAAGGAGACAAGGTGAGTGGTAGAGAGACAGAGGGCTAAGGAAGGGGCTTTAAATGGAGGACTGTGCATGTTTGTATGATGACTGGAAGGCAACAATGGAGAAAGAATACAAAAGAGAGGATAGTTAATGAATTAACTTCTCTAAAGAGGACATTGGAATAGGATACAGGTAACTGAGTTGATTTAAGAAAAAAGGTAGGACAACACTCCTCTGAGATTATTGAGCTTTTCTCTAGAAATATTCAGCAGATTGAGTTTATTCATCGTCATTGAATAGATCACTTAATGCTGTCCAGGACATCATACTTCAGACAACTGCTACAGGGTTGCTCCCAAGCGAGTTACTGTAGTTGCTACTGACAGCCCCCTCAGTAAGATGATGTGATCTATACATCCTCCTGGGCCTAGAGTCCATCACCACTTCCAGGATGGTTCTAGCCGTTCTCCCCACCAAACTAATTCCTAGTTGCTTAGGGCCACCAGGACATTCTGGTTTCCTTCATTTAGTTCTATTGAGCATAGCAAGCATTAAAGCAAATTACCCAGTAGAGTCCTGTTTCCCTCATGAAGGTGCATTCCAGTAATTTTCCTAGGGAGTGTCACTTCCTCTTTGTGTGTGTGCTATCTGGGATAGGCAGGAATAGGAACTCATTCTCCTGGTAAATGGAATCATATTCTAAAGGCCCACTGGAAATAGTTCTTGAAAAACATTGTGATGAATTATGTGTAAATGAATCAGAAATATAAGGATTGGATTTCCCTGGAAATACATATGAGCTGAAAAATGAAAGGAGGGAAAAATTTCCAGCTCCTTAAGGAAGAACTGGACTGTACTGCCAAAAATGACAACTTGTTTTTCCAACACTCAAATGTCATTTGAATCCCCTGCCTTTCATTTTCAGGCACTTGACAAAAAATAGGATACTCAGAAGCTTTTTCTGCACCCTGAAGTATGACTTTATTAATTCAGTTAACTATGGTCCAGGCTTTCTTCCTGGACTGCAGTTACAAAAACTAAAGGGACACCTAGAGTCTTAAAAGAATAGCTGATGAAGCGGTGGGGGGCAGGCAGCACTCATGAAGTACTGAAGGTCTGATGAGCTTTTGCTCACAGGCTTCTCACAGGGCCCTATGGGATTACAATACCACTCAAAGTTAACAGGGAGAAGCTTCCACCCATGACAAAGCCTGCTTTTGTAGAGGTAAAAGTGTGGGCAATGAGGTAAGGGGAGAGGTAAGGGCACAAGACCTGCCCTTTTCCTGCTGCTTCACTTGTACCGCTCCTCTTACTAAAAGTAGGATCCTTCTTTACCCAGATACTATAATAATAGAGAGAAGAACAGTTGCTCCCTGGGCTTGAGTGACTACGTGTATCAACTAGCTTTGTGATGTAACACATTACACAAAATTTAGTAGCTTAAAATTTCTCAGTATCCTATGGTTTGCCTAGGAGGTCCTCCAGGCCTTGGCCGGCTCACCTGGGGCTTGAGGGTCTAGGATGGCCTCACTTAACATCTCTGGGCTGTGGATAATTTCTGTTTCCTTTGTCTTCCATTCCTATATGTTCCAAGTTATATGTAATAACATCTATTAATTTTTTGTATATGGGCAGCTATTTTTCATCTCATATTATTTTTCTTTAATGTTTATGTCATTAGATTAATGATGTTTTATATTCTTATTTTATTTAGTAAAGATTATACTGTTAGAGTTTTCCCATCTTTAAAAATTCTACAAAACGTAATTGTAATAGGTGCATAATATGCTTTAATTTTAGGTATGCCTCTTAGTTGAGTCAGTCATTTTTCTTCTGTTGATAGTTGCATTATTCTTATGTTTCACAGTATAAATAATACTGTGATGAATATCTTTGTAAACAAAATTTGGATCGAATCTCTCTTTTCAATCTCTTGAATTGTGATTGTTGTCTCACAGGGTATGAACTCTCCAAGGATTTATGTTTCCAAATTATGCGGCAGAAAGGTCCAAATGTGTGTTCCCAGCAGCACTGGATGACAGGGTCTGAGTATAGCCCCATACAGTGCTCTCCTGCAGGGCTGCTGGGAACATACATTTTGATAAGCAAAAAAAAAAAAAAAAAAAAAAAAGTGGGGAGGAATGCTTTGTTTTAATTTTCATCATTTTGATTATTTGTCAGTTTGAACACTTAAAATATGTTTATTGCCCTTTCCTTTTTCCATAAATTGTATCTTCATGACCTTTCGCTTTTTTATATTGAATTTTAGCCTTTTTAACACTGTTTTGTAAAGCCTCCTTATATAAGACTATTGACCCACCTTTGTCATATCTATGGTATATTTTCCCTTAGATTGTTATTCACATTTTATGTTTTTGGTGGTATTTCAAATGTGTAGGTGCATAAAGCTACCAATATTTCCCCTTTTGATTTTTTCTATCATTTTTATACTCAGATCTTCTTCCATTCAGAGGTCAGAAATTTGCTCATTTTTTCTGCTGTTATTTTTTTAAATATTGACCTCTCTAATCCAACTTAAATTTCTTTTGCTGTGCTGTGTGAGTTTAAACTCCAAACTAATTTTCCCCTGAATAACTAGTTTTGCCTGCACTCTGTATTGACTAATTCATACCTTCTCTGGGGTCTTGTGTTGCATCCTGTATCATAAGCTAATCTCTCATATCCAATTGTCTACATCCCTACTAGAACATCTGCATAATTAATGTATAAAAACTAAACTCCTTATCTTCTATACCGTCCTTGCTCTGTGCCCCCTCCCCAGGCTTCCGTTCTTACAGAATAGGATGTCCATCCTTTTATTTGTTCATGATTTCTCTCTTTCTCTCACACCTCCACATCCAATCCATCACCTAATACAGATGCCCTACTTTGAAAATGAAGTCAGAATCTGACCACTGTTCCTACCTGTACTGTGTTCACTCTGGTTCAGCAACATCATCTCTTGCTTGAATTATTACAACCACCGCTTAACAGTTCTATGTACTTCTTTGCATTAGGCCAACTTCAGATTATTCTCAAAAGACCATCAGGATGATAGGTCAGATCATGTCCTTCTTCTACCCAAATCTTCTAATGGCTTCCCTTCTCACACATAGTAACAGTGAGGTGCCTATACTAGTCTATAGGTCCCCCTCTCACCTCCTGTCCTAATGCTTGATCCCTTCCTCACTTATGTCCAACTACAGTGGTGCCAACTACAAACTGGCATTTGCCATCTACCTCTAAAAGGATCAAATTATGAGCCTCTGAAGCTGCTGACCTTCAACACCCCCCAAAAGAAGTTCAGGGTGGAGATCAGGAATGAGGCACTCTGTGCTCTCGGAAAAACTGGCAGAATAGGTCTTCAGATAGCTAGATATTTTCAGGAGAAGATTTTATGAGCCCAATTCTTGCATCTCCTTGTATCTAGAAAAACACTAAAATCCTCATGGTGACGTCTGCTCCTTGTGACTAACAATAACTTACACGAGACTAGCAGCAACATTCTGCAAAAAATATGTGGTTGGGGCTTCCCTGGTGGCGCAGTGGTTGAGAGTCTGCCTGCTGATGCACGGGACGCGGGTTCATGCCCCGGTCCGGGAAGATCCCACATGCCGCAGAGAGGCTGCGTCCGTGAGCCATGGCCGCAGAGCCTGCGCTTCCGGAGCCTGTGCTCCGCAACGGGAGAGGCCACAACAGTGAGAGGCCCACGTACCACAAAAAAAAAAAAAAAAAAAAAAAAATATATATATATATATATATATATATATATATATAGTTGATTGCGTGTACTCCCCCTTCACCAAAATCACATATATACTGACCTTCCCCCTACCTCTTCGGAGCAGTTTCTCAGAGCTGTCTGAAATGCTATGTCCTGGGCTATAGTCCTCATTTTACCCCAAATAAAACTTAACTCACAACTCTCACATTGTGTGTTTTTTTTTTTTTCAGTGGACAGTGGTCTCTTTGAGAAGTCCAATCATGCTCTGGCCCCAGAGCCTATACACTTGCTGTTTCCCCTACTGGAATGCCTGTCCCCCACGTAGATGCATGGCTCCCACTCTCCTTTTAGGTCTTTGCCTAAATATCACTTTCTCCCTGAAGCATTTGCTATCCACATTATTTAAAACTGCAGATTACACCCACTCCTCTTATGCCCCAAATCTCTGCCCCCCTCCTCTACCTTTTTTTTTTTTGCATCATTTATAACCAAATGACATCCTACATTTTAATTTTATTCATTTATTGTCTATCTTCCCATACTAGAAGGCGACCATGAGGGTAGTAATGTTATCTTCAGTCTCTAAATTTTTATACTTCATAATCCCATCATCATATTGTTTAATGTTTTCATCTTAATGCTTTGAAAAAAAAAGAACTCTAGGTGCTTGACTAGATCATACTTTTTGAGACTCTTTTTTGTTTCTTTGCTCTTACTGAATGTAGATGAATTTCTGTATTTTCTATCTACTTTTGAAATTTGGTGGTATGGAAGGCCATAAAAATTATTATACAATGTGCTGTGCCCTACATATTACGTAAGTCTTTTAAAAATAAAAATTTGAGGGTGGAGTACCAAGAGTATTACAGACTTTTCATATTTAAAAACTTCTGTGGGAGAATCTTGAGTCTCTTTGCAACAATTCTCAAATTTTACTATAACATAGAATGCAATTGATTGTGTGCTATATTTGTTTATGGAATTTCCTCCTTTTCCCATTATAAGAACTTCATTCTAAATTCAATGATATGTCCTAAGAATTACCATATCTAAATGAAAATGTGATATAACTAGTCCCTTCCCCCCAACTGCCACCCCATCAAATTTCCACTTTTCCAGAAAGAGAACTTAAAAAATTAAGGCCTATTGTTTGGACAATTTTCTTTAATGTGAAGGTAGAAAGTTTTGGGTTCTTTTTTTTATGAAAACATGGCATAATTATTTAGCTGTAGTTTTAAAGAAATGTTCTTATTAATTACAAGTTTAAAATAACTAAATAAAAAATCAAATACAGTGGAACTAAACTATAATGCACATGCTGGGGATGGGGTCAGCATCCTGCTTTCCAGTTGATTTTTCCAGTAGGTATGGTTTTCCATTAGGTGTTATTTTTAGCTTCATACATTAACCATTCCTATAATTAAATGCTAGGTAATAAAAGAATCTGAATGGTTCCTGCTCATCTTAACCATGTCCTTTCCATTTTGAAACACAATGAAAAGAGAAAAAAGGGAGGAACATGGAGGAGAAAACAGGGATTTTTCTTTAGGACAGTTTATAAACATGGGAAGGTGGACTTCTTAATGTTTTCATTAATAAGAAAACAATGTCTCCTCTCCCTCTTCTCCCCCTCTCTCAAATCCCTCCCCCCAACTGCCTTCCTGTTCATTCAAGCTTCCATCGTTCAATCCAAAAAGTGAAGCTTCTCTAGTTCCTCAGCTGTACATTTGAGATTCACTACGAGATAGTGTCAAAATGTATTTTATCATAAGATCTACAAATAATTTTCTGACAAATCTATGATACCGTATATGTGTAACATAAAATCACAACCATGGAAACTGTTACTTTGGAAAACTATGCCTAAATTTAAGTATAATTAGAGCTTTAAAATTTTTTCCGGTAATAATGCTTGTTACTTGTTCACTTATTTTGTCAAGCAGAAAATCAATAATTGATACCGCAGATTTAAGCAAAAATTTATGAGAAAATTATTTCAAACTAAGGAAATGCTCTCCATGAGCCTAACTTTTATCTGCAAATTAGGAAGGACTGTTTTGATTCAATCCGTGATCAGACCCATGGATCATTGCCGCAGAAAGCGCAAGGAGCTCACTGTAACAGCCTAGGATGCAGAGGGTGCTATGCTAATACGTGTTAATAGATGCTATAGGATAAAAGCGTCCCAGGGCTTCCCTGATGGCGCAGTGGTTGAGAGTCCGCCTGCCGATGCAGGGGACACGGGTTCATGACCCGGTCCGGGAAGATCCCACATGCCGCGGAGCAGCTGGGCCCGTGAGCCATGGCCGCGGAGCCTGTGCTCCACAACCGGGGAGGCCACAAGAGTGAGAGAAAAGGCGTCCCATAATCAAATGAGATTGGAAAACGCTAGGTTAAAGAAAGTTAAATACATTTCTGAGAGTATCTCAGGGGTACTCTGCTATTTAATATGCGAAAGTGCAATATGAATTTGCAAAAGGAGGCAGTGACTATAGAGGCTTTTTTTCATGGAGCATGTCCTTACGCTGGAAGTCACAGAGGGAAATATTCTCAGACTCTGACAGGTAATACACCAGTTTAGGAAAAAAAACCTAATTTCCTATTATAACTTTTTATAACACATTACAATATACAATTTATCTAAGAGAAATAGAATTATAGGAAGTTAAGCATGAAAAAACTATGGTAACATTATTTATCTATTTATTTATTTATTTCCCCAGATGTCAAAGATATTCTTGGAATTTAATAAGAATAAAACAAAGGCTTGCTGCCTCAGAGAACAGAGAAGCAGCAGCTATGAAACGCTGGAGAAGAAATCAGCCTCAGGGTGTTGATCCAATGTCTGGTACAGGAAGGACAAGAAGGGGATGAGCGTGACCTCTTGTGGGCAGAACCTCCCTTATTTCACCTTTGTACACTGCTCTTCCAGAACCTCACACAGTGTCATGTACGTAAGGTGATAAAAGTCAGGATGCATGAGTAAAGGCTATTTTTCTAATCTTGACTTTATTCATTAACAAAGCTTTCCTAAAATTAAATCTTATTTGCTTGTGTATTTCTATCAGTTGGGATTTTGTTTGTCTGCAAGTGATAAAAACTGAAAGCAGGAGACTAGAAGTTTATCTTTATGAAAAAAGCCTATATATCAATATACAAAGCTGCCAAGTCAGCTTCATGATTGTCAAGGCCCTTAGCACAGGGCTTCCACCTCATCGTCCAGTCTGCAGTGACCATGTCCTTTCTGCAGCCGATAGGAAAGAAGAAAGGAAAAACAAAGCAAGTGTCTCCATTTAAGGATGCTTCTAGAATTCGTATATGGACCATGATAAGGGAGGCTGGGAAAAGCAGTCCTATTCCAAGTCGCCATGTACTCAGCTTAAACTTGGGAATTCTACTATTATAGAAGGAGGAGGGAATGCCTCAGTATTTAGGACAGAAAAGTATATGAAAGAAAAATTTTAACGTACAATAAAGAAAATAAAAGTATATGAAAAACTGAGAGAGAATGGCCAGCCAGAAGAAAATGCTTAGCTTGCATCTTTGGAAGTGCAATCAAATGTTTCTAGTGGGGACATCTGAATATCTCAAAAGCACCATTCAAAGAAAGATAATTTACTTCCCTCTTCATCTCTTCTTCTTTCCCACACTCTCCAAAGTATGTTAGGGAGTTGAGGAGGAGTTGAGTATGAAAAAGAAACATACTTTAGCCCCTTCTGGAAACTGCCAGACCACCACCAGCTCTAGCTTGGGGAGGAGAAGTTGTGATTTTGAGTGAAATAAGTAGCGTTATTACATAAAACTGGACAGTTTTTATTACTAAATTGTGATAGTTCTATTACTTAAAGTGATCATAGGACATTTGAGTAGCAACAGATCAGAAATGTTATATGTGTGCTTGAAGATTTTACCCAGGAGCAGGGAAAGAGCTTTCCTACTGAATAAAGTTTAAAGAAAAAATGAGAATTAAAAGTAAAGATTATTTGTCATTATATCTCATGAGTATTGCTTGTAAACAGCCATGACAACAGTAATTACCTCACAGGATTTTTGGTGAAGAGTATGTTAAAAAAAAAGGAATGCAAGAAAGCAGTAGAGAACAAGGTATAAAAAGCAACTAAATATATGTTAGTTTCCTTCCCTTGTTTCATACCATTGATCCAACAAATATGTATTGAATTCATACTATTTGCCAGTTATGTTTTTCAGAATAAAGACATAAAAGGGGGGAAATCATTGGGAAAAGTAGAAATTAATTTGAAAAAAAATCATATCTCAATTTTCCCTGTCTAAAGAGAATTCAATTTATCTGATTCACTGCCACCTGGGGGCAGCTGTTGAAACTTTAGACTCAAGTCCCAGGAGGACTCCAGCACTTGAGGCTTGGAATTTTAACCCCATTTTATTAACAGAGTCATTCTATAACATATTTCTTGAGTTTTATGAGATCATTTAGTTACTTTTCTGCTAAATGCTTTTGCCAGTCCAAATGGGTCCACACACAGATATGACAGGGTCTGAAACCATTTCCTGGGGGTATTGGGCTAGAGAGAAGCCACTTTCCACTGTGTCAACTGAAGGTGGAATTTTCAGTTTTCTCCATTAACATGATGAATTTCACTTGCCTTTTCTGCTTTCCTAGTTGTAATCTCTAATGAATACAAGTTTTATATGTAGTGACACCTAGTGGTTCCATGTGGTAATGAGAACACTTGCTTTGATGCTTTCTCTGGCTGCATAACAGGCTGAGAGGGGCTAGGCTTGCGTTTGTTTCTCATTTTTACCCTTCTCAAATAGTCTGTGAGAAAAATTACTTTGTATCATAGCAGATCAGATTCTCCCATTCCTGCCTGTAAAATAGAATTGATATTTGTGCTCCCATATCATCAATGGGATGTCAGAAATTTCTGGAAGAGAGGTGCTATGTTCTTTCAAGTTGTTATAAATTGTAAAGCAACTCTCCTTCTCTCTGCTGAAATCTATGCAGGTGCTACTAATCAAGAGTGTGGAGGAAAGAAGACAGATAATGTCAATTGTTTCATTTCCCTGACTGGAGCAGAGACATAGTAGTATGGAGATTTTTAGGCAAGAAGAAGCCAATGACTCACATTTTTCTGTCTGGTTTGAACTTGTAATTTTTAAAAAGCAAAATAAAAAGCAGAATATGACATTCCATATTTGAAAGCCATTTCAAACTCATTTTATAACAGACCCAATTGTGATTCAGCAGTTATTTATCTTACTCTTGTCTTTTGTTTTCTATCCACCCATAGATTATAAAAAATTGAGCAGAGTCAAGTGAGTCCCCAGAGAACAGAAGAATCCAACCCATTATGACTTTCTTCATTCTTCCTAAGTTTTAAATAGCTAAAAACACAAAAATAATATAGTATACGCTCATGTGTCCATATTTTCTTTAATAAAATAAATAAAAATATTATGGGAAAAGTTAGTCTTATTTTATTATTTCATTCCAAATCCCCATCACTATCATGCATAAGGTGTTTATCCTCTCAGCTCATGTTTTGTAAAAATAATTTGCTTTCAATATATGCATATATCAAAAATATTACTTGGTGTATTTTATATGTTGTAATTATGTAAATATTATTGTTCTGTAGGTATCATTCAACAATTTGTTTTTTATAGCTATCCATGTATAGATATATAATCTTAGTCCATTATTTTAACTGCTGAGTTCCATTGTATAAAGAGATCACAATTTACTTGTCCATTCTCTTACTATAACATATTTTTTCGAATTTTTTTCCTACTAAAAATAAGGTTGTGCAAGTACTTTTATAATGGTGGAGTAAGAACCTCTGAAAATCTATTCCTCCATAAAAGCAATGGGAACACTGGCAAAATCAACATTTTTAGAAATTGGGGAATTAACTGAATGTTTGCAATCATCTAAGAAGTATTTATTTTTAAAAATGGGTGAAAACCAAAAACCCCAAAACCACAGTAGTTGTGAAAATCAGCAGCCTAGCCACTGATACAGAGGGCAGAATATGTTCATAGATCCCACAAATCCTCAAGGGAACCATCATTTTTGACCTTTTTGTTATCGCCTTGAAAAAGTACCATTCATAGGGCGTGTCATTATTTTACCTGACTCAGAAGTCCTTCAGTGCAAACAGTCCTATTCTCAGAGCATTTGCAAAAACCAATCAGTGGCAGTTGTTTAACACTGTAGCTCCCAGAGGTGGCAACAACAGTTGGAGCAAATAAGAGGCTGACCAATAAAGGAAACATAGGGAAATGAGGTGCCCATAGGACACTTTGAAAGCTTCAATCTATTTCTGTAAATCATGTTCAGAGCTCTGCACACACCAAGGAAAGACATGAGAAGGTTCTAATCTCTTCCCTCTGGGCAACATTAAGGCTCTGCAATCAGGAAGCAAAGACTAAGGCAGTGCTGTAAACTGCTGGAAGTATGGAAAGCATTCAATAACAACAACAATATACACACACACACGTACAAACACATGGAGCTCCTTGGCAAAGGTTGGGAGACTTACTGGTTCAAAACACTTTAAAAAAAACCTCTATCCAATCATTAGCTAACTGAACAGAGAATTCAGTGGCCATGTATGACAAAAAAGAAAAAATACAGACTTTACAGTATTAGTCCAGGAAAGTCACTACATTCACAAAATAAAACCACCATCAAGAACAATAATGAGCATAATAACAAACTCTGAGGGGAGAGCAATATGATTTCTAGAGCTGCTATATTAAATTTTTTTAAATATCCAGATTTTAATAAAAATTGTGACACATGCAAAGAAACAGGAAATTATGGCCCATATACAGGAATAAAAACAAGAGAAACTGTCACTAAGGAAACCAGATGTTGTACCTACTAGACAAAGACTTTTTAACAAACTTATAAATGCAGTGAAAGAACTAAAGTAAACCATGTTTTTAAAGAAAGTATAAAAACAATGTCTCTTACCAAATAGAGAATATCAAAAAGGAAATAGAAATTATACAACACAGCCAAATAGAAATTCTGGAGTGAAAAGTATAACTGAAATGAAAAATCTACTTAGAGGGGCTCAACAGCAGATTTGAATAGCAGATGGCAAAATCACCCAACTTGCCAATAGGTCAATCGATGTTATCCAGCCTAAAGAGCAGAAATTTAAAAGAAAGAGGAGAAATAAACAAAGACTCAGTGATTTGTGGTACATCATCAAGTATACCAAAATATGCCTAATATGAGTAATAGATGGAGAGGAGAGAAAGGAGCAGAAATAGTATTTGTAGAAATAATGGCCAAAAACTTCCCAAATTTAACCCCAAAATCCCATTAACCTGCACACACAAAGCTCAAAGAATGTCCAGTAGCATGTCTAAAGCCAAAGACAAAGAGAAAATCTTAAAAGCAACAAGTGAAAAGCAGCTCATCATGTATAAGATATTGTCATAGATTAACAGCTGGTTTGTCATCAGAAACATGGATGGCAGAATGTAGCAGGGTGACATATGCAAAGGGCTGGGAGGAAAAAACATTGTCAACCAAGATTTCTATATCTGGCAAAACAATGCTTCAAAAATTAAGAAAAACCTTACAGAAATTGAAAAGATTATAAGGGAATGCTCTGAATAATCGTATGCCAACAAATTACATAACATATGAAGTGGAGAGATTTCTAGAGAGACACAAACTATCAAAACTTGCTCAAGAAGTAGAAAAGAATTGAATAGAACTATAGTAAGAGATTGAATTAGTAGTCAAAAACCTTCCTACAAAGAAAATGTCAGAACCAAATGACTTTAGTGGTAAATTCTACCAAGTATTTAACGAAAAATTGACAACAATCTTTATAAACTCTTCTAAAAAACAGAAGAGGATTGAACATTATCCAACTCATTCTATGAGGCCAGCATTACCCCCGATACCAAAACCAGACAAAGACATCTCAAGAAAACTACAGACCAATATCTCTTATAAATATAGGTGCATAGATAGTGTTGACGGTTGTACAAGTCTGTAATTATATTTAAAACTACAGAGTTGTACACTTTAAAAAGGTGAATTATATGGAATACAAGTTATATCTTAAATTTGTTACCAAAAAAATGCTGCAATGAACACACTTCCCCGTGCCTCCCAGTACACAAATTCTATAAATGTTTCTATATCTATGGACCTACAGGTGGAAATTCTGGGTTGCAATTTTTCAATTTTACTAAAACGTGACAAATTGCTCTACAAAGTAGCTATGTCATTTGTACTTCCTCCAGTGGTGTGAGAAAGTTCCAGTTTCTTTTACCTTTGCCAATATTTAGATAATCAATTTAAAAATTTTTACTTATTTGTCGTTATTCTTTTACTTATTTGTTGTGAAATGGTATTTTATTGGTTTGCATTTCCATGACTTTGAAGACGATTAAGCATCTTGTAATATTTATTGACCATTCAGTTTTCCTCTTCTGTGAATTTTCTATTCACATCCTTCACCCAACTTCTAGCAAGCTTGTTGGTTTGCAGAGCTACCTTTCAGTGATGATAACATAGGAACCAGAAGCTTCCCTCCCCAGGAGTGACAGTGAGCATTACCAGCCACTTGAGCATATCACTACTTTCTAGGCAAGTACATCCATTCCAGGATGGAATCTTTGAAGTATATGGTTGTCATGACGAATGACAACATCTCAAAGGAGTCCTTTCGTTGTTAGACTATTTTACCTTTGGCTAAGAGGTAAGGCACTTGAGTTTATCTTCACTACCCTGCCTCCTATCAATGACAGAGAAGTCACACACGAGTAAGTGATTTTTATTCTATTAATCCTTCAGTCAGTCAAAAGTCTGTCTTCTTTCTAACTTTGACTACTTTTCTTAGTTTTGTTCTGTTAAAAGAAAGCACTATGGGTATATTAGAATTTACTTCACTATGGGCCCTCCTCTAAAGTTCTTTCCAAATTTGCCAATTGGAAGAGTTCATCTTTGTTAATTAATCTCCTAACTCCATGTCTATCTTCTTTTCCACCATCTGACCACATCTCTCCTGCCTGGAAGGCATCTCTGGAGCACTTATCTTAACCTATGGCAGTCTACACCATCAAATTTTGGTCTCACCTCAAGCACTCAAGCTCAAAAATTGAACCCCCCTCCAGAAAACATTTTATTTTTCTCAGTGAAGCTGGATTTCAAGAAGTCAGGAAGTAGAAAAATTCATCAGGCGGCGGAAAGCTCATGAGACTAAATAGTTTACACATCAATTTTTTATTAAAATAAACCATGCACACATAAAAACACAGAATAGCAAAACTTGGGAGAATTCTAGATCTGTTCTAAAATTTCTTCACATATGTATTCAATCCTGTGAGAATTTTAAAGGGGAAACTTTTGCTAAAGTTAAATAAACATTTAGTAAATATGGAATCTTTGAAAATAACAATGAAAACACTCCAGTGGTGAAATAGCTAAATTGTGAGTAAATATGACATCTCTGGAATGAAGCTTTTGTTCAGATATTTGGATCCAGAGGTACTCCCTGGGAAGATGTATGATGCTTTTTGGTGGGGACGGAGGCACGAGGAAAAGCAAGGTGAGCAGCTTAGACAGAAAAACAGAAATGGAATATGCAAACTGAACACCTTTCTTTCGTTCTGGTTTTTAACCAAGAATCTACTGTTGCAGGTAATCCATGATAGAGGAGGTAAATTCTGAAGCTGCCAAGATCAAATAGCAAGGGTAGAATAAATCTCAAAGCAAATTTACACACACAGTTCTGGGTCAAGAGGAGAATTTCTCTATCTGAAAGTCCAGCAACCATTTGATCTGAGAGTAGCTCATCTCATTCAATACTGAGTAATCATCAAAACGGAATCAATAGAAGATGTAAAAAAAAAAAAAAAAAGATTTTACCAGAAAACAGCAGAAATGTAATATAAAAATAATGACAGTTAAATAATTCCTAATAATTTCTGTAAATATAATTTAAAAATAATTTCTGTAAATCATGTTCAGAGCTCTGCACACACCAAGGAAAGACATGAGAAGGTTCTAATCTCTTCCCTCTGGGCAACATTAAGGCTCTGCAATCAGGAAGCAAAGACTAAGGCAGTGCTGTAAACTGCTGGAAGTATGGAAAGCATTCAATAACAACAACAATATACACACACACACACGTACAAACACATGGAGCTCCTTGGCAAAGGTTGGGAGACTTACTGGTTCAAAACACTTTAAAAAAAACCTCTATCCAATCATTAGCTAACTGAACAGAGAATTCAGTGGCCATGTATGACAAAAAAGAAAAAATACAGACTTTACAGTATTAGTCCAGGAAAGTCACTACATTCACAAAATAAAACCACCATCAAGAACAATAATGAGCATAATAACAAACTCTGAGGGGAGAGCAATATGATTTCTAGAGCTGCTATATTAAATTTTTTTAAATATCCAGATTTTAATAAAAATTGTGACACATGCAAAGAAACAGGAAATTATGGCCCATATACAGGAATAAAAACAAGAGAAACTGTCACTAAGGAAACCAGATGTTGTACCTACTAGACAAAGACTTTTTAACAAACTTATAAATGCAGTGAAAGAACTAAAGTAAACCATGTTTTTAAAGAAAGTATAAAAACAATGTCTCTTACCAAATAGAGAATATCAAAAAGGAAATAGAAATTATACAACACAGCCAAATAGAAATTCTGGAGTGAAAAGTATAACTGAAATGAAAAATCTACTTAGAGGGGCTCAACAGCAGATTTGAATAGCAGATGGCAAAATCACCCAACTTGCCAATAGGTCAATCGATGCTATCCAGTCTAAAGAGCAGAAATTTAAAAGAAAGAGGAGAAATAAACAAAGACTCAGTGATTTGTGGTACATCATCAAGTATACCAAAATATGCCTAATATGAGTAATAGATGGAGAGGAGAGAAAGGAGCAGAAATAGTATTTGTAGAAATAATGGCCAAAAACTTCCCAAATTTAACCCCAAAATCCCATTAACCTGCACACACAAAGCTCAAAGAATGTCCAGTAGCATGTCTAAAGCCAAAGACAAAGAGAAAATCTTAAAAGCAACAAGTGAAAAGCAGCTCATCATGTATAAGATATTGTCATAAGATTAACAGCTGGTTTGTCATCAGAAACATGGATGGCAGAATGTAGCAGGGTGACATATGCAAAGGGCTGGGAGGAAAAAACATTGTCAACCAAGATTTCTATATCTGGCAAAACAATGCTTCAAAAATTAAGAAAAACCTTACAGAAATTGAAAAGATTATAAGGGAATGCTCTGAATAATCGTATGCCAACAAATTACATAACATATGAAGTGGAGAGATTTCTAGAGAGACACAAACTATCAAATCTTGCTCAAGAAGTAGAAAAGAATTGAATAGAACTATAATAAGAGATTGAATTAGTAGTCAAAAACCTTCCTACAAAGAAAATGTCAGAACCAAATGACTTTAGTGGTACATTCTACCAAGTATTTAACGAAAAATTGACAACAATCTTTATAAACTCTTCTAAAAAACAGAAGAGGATTGAACATTATCCAACTCATTCTATGAGGCCAGCATTACCCCCGATACCAAAACCAGACAAAGACATCTCAAGAAAACTACAGGGCTTCCCTGGTGGCGCAGTGGTTGAGAGTCCGCCTGCCGATGCAGGGGACACGGGTTCATGCCCCAGTCTGGGAAGATCCCACATACCTCGGAGCGGCTGGGCCTGTAAGCCATGGCCGCTGAGCTTGTGCGTCCGGAGCCTGTGCTCCGCAACAGGAGAGGCCACAACAGTGAGAGGCCCACATACTGCAAAAAAAAAAAAAAAAAAAAAGAAAACTACAGACCAATATCTCTTATAAATATAGGTGCATAGATAGTGTTGACGGTTGTACAAGTCTGTACTTATATTTAAAACTACAGAGTTGTACACTTTAAAAAGGTGAATTATATGGAATACAAGTTATATCTTAAATTTGTTACCAAAAAAATGCTGCAATGAACACACTTCCCCGTGCCTCCCAGTACACAAATTCTATAAATGTTTCCATATCTATGGACCTACAGGTGGAAATTCTGGGTTGCAATTTTTCAATTTTACTAAAACGTGACAAATTGCTCTACAAAGTAGCTATGTCATTTGTACTTCCTCCAGTGGTGTGAGAAAGTTCCAGTTTCTTTTACCTTTGCCAATATTTAGATAATCAATTTAAAAATTTTTACTTATTTGTCGTTATTCTTTTACTTATTTGTTGTGAAATGGTATTTTATTGGTTTGCATTTCCATGACTTTGAAGACGATTAAGCATCTTGTAATATTTATTGACCATTCAGTTTTCCTCTTCTGTGAATTTTCTATTCACATCCTTCACCCAACTTCTAGCAAGCTTGTTGGTTTGCAGAGCTACCTTTCAGTGATGATAACATAGGAACCAGAAGCTTCCCTCCCCAGGAGTGACAGTGAGCATTACCAGCCACTTGAGCATATCACTACTTTCTAGGCAAGTACATCCATTCCAGGATGGAATCTTTGAAGTATATGGTTGTCATGACGAATGACAACATCTCAAAGGAGTCCTTTCGTTGTTAGACTATTTTACCTTTGGCTAAGAGGTAAGGCACTTGAGTTTATCTTCACTACCCTGCCTCCTATCAATGACAGAGAAGTCACACACGAGTAAGTGATTTTTATTCTATTAATCCTTCAGTCAGTCAAAAGTCTGTCTTCTTTCTAACTTTGACTACTTTTCTTAGTTTTGTTCTGTTAAAAGAAAGCACTATGGGTATATTAGAATTTACTTCACTATGGGCCCTCCTCTAAAGTTCTTTCCAAATTTGCCAATTGGAAGAGTTCATCTTTGTTAATTAATCTCCTAACTCCATGTCTATCTTCTTTTCCACCATCTGACCACATCTCTCCTGCCTGGAAGGCATCTCTGGAGCACTTATCTTAACCTATGGCAGTCTACACCATCAAATTTTGGTCTCACCTCAAGCACTCAAGCTCAAAAATTGAACCCCCCTCCAGAAAACATTTTATTTTTCTCAGTGAAGCTGGATTTCAAGAAGTCAGGAAATAGAAAAATTCATCAGGCGGCGGAAAGCTCATGAGACTAAATAGTTTACACATCAATTTTTTATTAAAATAAACCATGCACACATAAAAACACAGAATAGCAAAACTTGGGAGAATTCTAGATCTGTTCTAAAATTTCTTCACATATGTATTCAATCCTGTGAGAATTTTAAAGGGGAAACTTTTGCTAAAGTTAAATAAACATTTAGTAAATATGGAATCTTTGAAAATAACAATGAAAACACTCCAGTGGTGAAATAGCTAAATTGTGAGTAAATATGACATCTCTGGAATGAAGCTTTTGTTCAGATATTTGGATCCAGAGGTACTCCCTGGGAAGATGTATGATGCTTTTTGGTGGGGACGGAGGCACGAGGAAAAGCAAGGTGAGCAGCTTAGACAGAAAAACAGAAATGGAATATGCAAACTGAACACCTTTCTTTCGTTCTGGTTTTTAACCAAGAATCTACTGTTGCAGGTAATCCATGATAGAGGAGGTAAATTCTGAAGCTGCCAAGATCAAATAGCAAGGGTAGAATAAATCTCAAAGCAAATTTACACACACAGTTCTGGGTCAAGAGGAGAATTTCTCTATCTGAAAGTCCAGCAACCATTTGATCTGAGAGTAGCTCATCTCATTCAATACTGAGTAATCATCAAAACGGAATCAATAGAAGATGTAAAAAAAAAAAAAAAAAGATTTTACCAGAAAACAGCAGAAATGTAATATAAAAATAATGACAGTTAAATAATTCCTAATAATTTCTGTAAATATAATTTAAAAATAATTTCTGTAAATCATGTTCAGAGCTCTGCACACACCAAGGAAAGACATGAGAAGGTTCTAATCTCTTCCCTCTGGGCAACATTAAGGCTCTGCAATCAGGAAGCAAAGACTAAGGCAGTGCTGTAAACTGCTGGAAGTATGGAAAGCATTCAATAACAACAACAATATACACACACACACACGTACAAACACATGGAGCTCCTTGGCAAAGGTTGGGAGACTTACTGGTTCAAAACACTTTAAAAAAAACCTCTATCCAATCATTAGCTAACTGAACAGAGAATTCAGTGGCCATGTATGACAAAAAAGAAAAAATACAGACTTTACAGTATTAGTCCAGGAAAGTCACTACATTCACAAAATAAAACCACCATCAAGAACAATAATGAGCATAATAACAAACTCTGAGGGGAGAGCAATATGATTTCTAGAGCTGCTATATTAAATTTTTTTAAATATCCAGATTTTAATAAAAATTGTGACACATGCAAAGAAACAGGAAATTATGGCCCATATACAGGAATAAAAACAAGAGAAACTGTCACTAAGGAAACCAGATGTTGTACCTACTAGACAAAGACTTTTTAACAAACTTATAAATGCAGTGAAAGAACTAAAGTAAA
Source organism: Hyperoodon ampullatus (assembly GCF_949752795.1). Lineage (NCBI taxonomy): Eukaryota > Metazoa > Chordata > Mammalia > Artiodactyla > Ziphiidae > Hyperoodon > Hyperoodon ampullatus. The sequence goes on along the minus strand of NC_136915.1, from coordinate 169,695,744 downwards.
CCATGTTTTTAAAGAAAGTATAAAAACAATGTCTCTTACCAAATAGAGAATATCAAAAAGGAAATAGAAATTATACAACACAGCCAAATAGAAATTCTGGAGTGAAAAGTATAACTGAAATGAAAAATCTACTTAGAGGGGCTCAACAGCAGATTTGAATAGCAGATGGCAAAATCACCCAACTTGCCAATAGGTCAATCGATGCTATCCAGTCTAAAGAGCAGAAATTTAAAAGAAAGAGGAGAAATAAACAAAGACTCAGTGATTTGTGGTACATCATCAAGTATACCAAAATATGCCTAATATGAGTAATAGATGGAGAGGAGAGAAAGGAGCAGAAATAGTATTTGTAGAAATAATGGCCAAAAACTTCCCAAATTTAACCCCAAAATCCCATTAACCTGCACACACAAAGCTCAAAGAATGTCCAGTAGCATGTCTAAAGCCAAAGACAAAGAGAAAATCTTAAAAGCAACAAGTGAAAAGCAGCTCATCATGTATAAGATATTGTCATAAGATTAACAGCTGGTTTGTCATCAGAAACATGGATGGCAGAATGTAGCAGGGTGACATATGCAAAGGGCTGGGAGGAAAAAACATTGTCAACCAAGATTTCTATATCTGGCAAAACAATGCTTCAAAAATTAAGAAAAACCTTACAGAAATTGAAAAGATTATAAGGGAATGCTCTGAATAATCGTATGCCAACAAATTACATAACATATGAAGTGGAGAGATTTCTAGAGAGACACAAACTATCAAATCTTGCTCAAGAAGTAGAAAAGAATTGAATAGAACTATAATAAGAGATTGAATTAGTAGTCAAAAACCTTCCTACAAAGAAAATGTCAGAACCAAATGACTTTAGTGGTACATTCTACCAAGTATTTAACGAAAAATTGACAACAATCTTTATAAACTCTTCTAAAAAACAGAAGAGGATTGAACATTATCCAACTCATTCTATGAGGCCAGCATTACCCCCGATACCAAAACCAGACAAAGACATCTCAAGAAAACTACAGACCAATATCTCTTATAAATATAGGTGCATAGATAGTGTTGACGGTTGTACAAGTCTGTACTTATATTTAAAACTACAGAGTTGTACACTTTAAAAAGGTGAATTATATGGAATACAAGTTATATCTTAAATTTGTTACCAAAAAAATGCTGCAATGAACACACTTCCCCGTGCCTCCCAGTACACAAATTCTATAAATGTTTCCATATCTATGGACCTACAGGTGGAAATTCTGGGTTGCAATTTTTCAATTTTACTAAAACGTGACAAATTGCTCTACAAAGTAGCTATGTCATTTGTACTTCCTCCAGTGGTGTGAGAAAGTTCCAGTTTCTTTTACCTTTGCCAATATTTAGATAATCAATTTAAAAATTTTTACTTATTTGTCGTTATTCTTTTACTTATTTGTTGTGAAATGGTATTTTATTGGTTTGCATTTCCATGACTTTGAAGACGATTAAGCATCTTGTAATATTTATTGACCATTCAGTTTTCCTCTTCTGTGAATTTTCTATTCACATCCTTCACCCAACTTCTAGCAAGCTTGTTGGTTTGCAGAGCTACCTTTCAGTGATGATAACATAGGAACCAGAAGCTTCCCTCCCCAGGAGTGACAGTGAGCATTACCAGCCACTTGAGCATATCACTACTTTCTAGGCAAGTACATCCATTCCAGGATGGAATCTTTGAAGTATATGGTTGTCATGACGAATGACAACATCTCAAAGGAGTCCTTTCGTTGTTAGACTATTTTACCTTTGGCTAAGAGGTAAGGCACTTGAGTTTATCTTCACTACCCTGCCTCCTATCAATGACAGAGAAGTCACACACGAGTAAGTGATTTTTATTCTATTAATCCTTCAGTCAGTCAAAAGTCTGTCTTCTTTCTAACTTTGACTACTTTTCTTAGTTTTGTTCTGTTAAAAGAAAGCACTATGGGTATATTAGAATTTACTTCACTATGGGCCCTCCTCTAAAGTTCTTTCCAAATTTGCCAATCGGAAGAGTTCATCTTTGTTAATTAATCTCCTAACTCCATGTCTATCTTCTTTTCCACCATCTGACCACATCTCTCCTGCCTGGAAGGCATCTCTGGAGCACTTATCTTAACCTATGGCAGTCTACACCATCAAATTTTGGTCTCACCTCAAGCACTCAAGCTCAAAAATTGAACCCCCCTCCAGAAAACATTTTATTTTTCTCAGTGAAGCTGGATTTCAAGAAGTCAGGAAGTAGAAAAATTCATCAGGCGGCGGAAAGCTCATGAGACTAAATAGTTTACACATCAATTTTTTATTAAAATAAACCATGCACACATAAAAACACAGAATAGCAAAACTTGGGAGAATTCTAGATCTGTTCTAAAATTTCTTCACATATGTATTCAATCCTGTGAGAATTTTAAAGGGGAAACTTTTGCTGAAGTTAAATAAACATTTAGTAAATATGGAATCTTTGAAAATAACAATGAAAACACTCCAGTGGTGAAATAGCTAAATTGTGAGTAAATATGACATCTCTGGAATGAAGCTTTTGTTCAGATATTTGGATCCAGAGGTACTCCCTGGGAAGATGTATGATGCTTTTTGGTGGGGATGGAGGCACGAGGAAAAGCAAGGTGAGCAGCTTAGACAGAAAAACAGAAATGGAATATGCAAACTGAACACCTTTCTTTCGTTCTGGTTTTTAACCAAGAATCTACTGTTGCAGGTAATCCATGATAGAGGAGGTAAATTCTGAAGCTGCCAAGATCAAATAGCAAGGGTAGAATAAATCTCAAAGCAAATTTACACACACAGTTCTGGGTCAAGAGGAGAATTTCTCTATCTGAAAGTCCAGCAACCATTTGATCTGAGAGTAGCTCATCTCATTCAATACTGAGTAATCATCAAAACGGAATCAATAGAAGATGTAAAAAAAAAAAAAAAGAAAGATTTTACCAGAAAACAGCAGAAATGTAATATAAAAATAATGACAGTTAAATAATTCCTAATAATTTCTGTAAATATAATTTAAAAATAATTTCTGTAAATCATGTTCAGAGCTCTGCACACACCAAGGAAAGACATGAGAAGGTTCTAATCTCTTCCCTCTGGGCAACATTAAGGCTCTGCAATCAGGAAGCAAAGACTAAGGCAGTGCTGTAAACTGCTGGAAGTATGGAAAGCATTCAATAACAACAACAATATACACACACACACACGTACAAACACATGGAGCTCCTTGGCAAAGGTTGGGAGACTTACTGGTTCAAAACACTTTAAAAAAAACCTCTATCCAATCATTAGCTAACTGAACAGAGAATTCAGTGGCCATGTATGACAAAAAAGAAAAAATACAGACTTTACAGTATTAGTCCAGGAAAGTCACTACATTCACAAAATAAAACCACCATCAAGAACAATAATGAGCATAATAACAAACTCTGAGGGGAGAGCAATATGATTTCTAGAGCTGCTATATTAAATTTTTTTAAATATCCAGATTTTAATAAAAATTGTGACACATGCAAAGAAACAGGAAATTATGGCCCATATACAGGAATAAAAACAAGAGAAACTGTCACTAAGGAAACCAGATGTTGTACCTACTAGACAAAGACTTTTTAACAAACTTATAAATGCAGTGAAAGAACTAAAGTAAACCATGTTTTTAAAGAAAGTATAAAAACAATGTCTCTTACCAAATAGAGAATATCAAAAAGGAAATAGAAATTATACAACACAGCCAAATAGAAATTCTGGAGTGAAAAGTATAACTGAAATGAAAAATCTACTTAGAGGGGCTCAACAGCAGATTTGAATAGCAGATGGCAAAATCACCCAACTTGCCAATAGGTCAATCGATGTTATCCAGTCTAAAGAGCAGAAATTTAAAAGAAAGAGGAGAAATAAACAAAGACTCAGTGATTTGTGGTACATCATCAAGTATACCAAAATATGCCTAATATGAGTAATAGATGGAGAGGAGAGAAAGGAGCAGAAATAGTATTTGTAGAAATAATGGCCAAAAACTTCCCAAATTTAACCCCAAAATCCCATTAACCTGCACACACAAAGCTCAAAGAATGTCCAGTAGCATGTCTAAAGCCAAAGACAAAGAGAAAATCTTAAAAGCAACAAGTGAAAAGCAGCTCATCATGTATAAGATATTGTCATAAGATTAACAGCTGGTTTGTCATCAGAAACATGGATGGCAGAATGTAGCAGGGTGACATATGCAAAGGGCTGGGAGGAAAAAACATTGTCAACCAAGATTTCTATATCTGGCAAAACAATGCTTCAAAAATTAAGAAAAACCTTACAGAAATTGAAAAGATTATAAGGGAATGCTCTGAATAATCGTATGCCAACAAATTACATAACATATGAAGTGGAGAGATTTCTAGAGAGACACAAACTATCAAAACTTGCTCAAGAAGTAGAAAAGAATTGAATAGAACTATAGTAAGAGATTGAATTAGTGGTCAAAAACCTTCCTACAAAGAAAATGTCAGAACCAAATGACTTTAGTGGTACATTCTACCAAGTATTTAACGAAAAATTGACAACAATCTTTATAAACTCTTCTAAAAAACAGAAGAGGATTGAACATTATCCAACTCATTCTATGAGGCCAGCATTACCCCCGATACCAAAACCAGACAAAGACATCTCAAGAAAACTACAGACCAATATCTCTTATAAATATAGGTGCATAGATAGTGTTGACGGTTGTACAAGTCTGTACTTATATTTAAAACTACAGAGTTGTACACTTTAAAAAGGTGAATTATATGGAATACAAGTTATATCTTAAATTTGTTACCAAAAAAATGCTGCAATGAACACACTTCCCCGTGCCTCCCAGTACACAAATTCTATAAATGTTTCCATATCTATGGACCTACAGGTGGAAATTCTGGGTTGCAATTTTTCAATTTTACTAAAACGTGACAAATTGCTCTACAAAGTAGCTATGTCATTTGTACTTCCTCCAGTGGTGTGAGAAAGTTCCAGTTTCTTTTACCTTTGCCAATATTTAGATAATCAATTTAAAAATTTTTACTTATTTGTCGTTATTCTTTTACTTATTTGTTGTGAAATGGTATTTTATTGGTTTGCATTTCCATGACTTTGAAGACGATTAAGCATCTTGTAATATTTATTGACCATTCAGTTTTCCTCTTCTGTGAATTTTCTATTCACATCCTTCACCCAACTTCTAGCAAGCTTGTTGGTTTGCAGAGCTACCTTTCAGTGATGATAACATAGGAACCAGAAGCTTCCCTCCCCAGGAGTGACAGTGAGCATTACCAGCCACTTGAGCATATCACTACTTTCTAGGCAAGTACATCCATTCCAGGATGGAATCTTTGAAGTATATGGTTGTCATGACGAATGACAACATCTCAAAGGAGTCCTTTCGTTGTTAGACTATTTTACCTTTGGCTAAGAGGTAAGGCACTTGAGTTTATCTTCACTACCCTGCCTCCTATCAATGACAGAGAAGTCACACACGAGTAAGTGATTTTTATTCTATTAATCCTTCAGTCAGTCAAAAGTCTGTCTTCTTTCTAACTTTGACTACTTTTCTTAGTTTTGTTCTGTTAAAAGAAAGCACTATGGGTATATTAGAATTTACTTCACTATGGGCCCTCCTCTAAAGTTCTTTCCAAATTTGCCAATCGGAAGAGTTCATCTTTGTTAATTAATCTCCTAACTCCATGTCTATCTTCTTTTCCACCATCTGACCACATCTCTCCTGCCTGGAAGGCATCTCTGGAGCACTTATCTTAACCTATGGCAGTCTACACCATCAAATTTTGGTCTCACCTCAAGCACTCAAGCTCAAAAATTGAACCCCCCTCCAGAAAACATTTTATTTTTCTCAGTGAAGCTGGATTTCAAGAAGTCAGGAAGTAGAAAAATTCATCAGGCGGCGGAAAGCTCATGAGACTAAATAGTTTACACATCAATTTTTTATTAAAATAAACCATGCACACATAAAAACACAGAATAGCAAAACTTGGGAGAATTCTAGATCTGTTCTAAAATTTCTTCACATATGTATTCAATCCTGTGAGAATTTTAAAGGGGAAACTTTTGCTGAAGTTAAATAAACATTTAGTAAATATGGAATCTTTGAAAATAACAATGAAAACACTCCAGTGGTGAAATAGCTAAATTGTGAGTAAATATGACATCTCTGGAATGAAGCTTTTGTTCAGATATTTGGATCCAGAGGTACTCCCTGGGAAGATGTATGATGCTTTTTGGTGGGGATGGAGGCACGAGGAAAAGCAAGGTGAGCAGCTTAGACAGAAAAACAGAAATGGAATATGCAAACTGAACACCTTTCTTTCGTTCTGGTTTTTAACCAAGAATCTACTGTTGCAGGTAATCCATGATAGAGGAGGTAACTTCTGAAGCTGCCAAGATCAAATAGCAAGGGTAGAATAAATCTCAAAGCAAATTTACACACACAGTTCTGGGTCAAGAGGAGAATTTCTCTATCTGAAAGTCCAGCAACCATTTGATCTGAGAGTAGCTCATCTCATTCAATACTGAGTAATCATCAAAACGGAATCAATAGAAGATGTAAAAAAAAAAAAAAAGAAAGATTTTACCAGAAAACAGCAGAAATGTAATATAAAAATAATGACAGTTAAATAATTCCTAATAATTTCTGTAAATATAATTTAAAAATAATTTCTGTAAATCATGTTCAGAGCTCTGCACACACCAAGGAAAGACATGAGAAGGTTCTAATCTCTTCCCTCTGGGCAACATTAAGGCTCTGCAATCAGGAAGCAAAGACTAAGGCAGTGCTGTAAACTGCTGGAAGTATGGAAAGCATTCAATAACAACAACAATATACACACACACACACGTACAAACACATGGAGCTCCTTGGCAAAGGTTGGGAGACTTACTGGTTCAAAACACTTTAAAAAAAACCTCTATCCAATCATTAGCTAACTGAACAGAGAATTCAGTGGCCATGTATGACAAAAAAGAAAAAATACAGACTTTACAGTATTAGTCCAGGAAAGTCACTACATTCACAAAATAAAACCACCATCAAGAACAATAATGAGCATAATAACAAACTCTGAGGGGAGAGCAATATGATTTCTAGAGCTGCTATATTAAATTTTTTTAAATATCCAGATTTTAATAAAAATTGTGACACATGCAAAGAAACAGGAAATTATGGCCCATATACAGGAATAAAAACAAGAGAAACTGTCACTAAGGAAACCAGATGTTGTACCTACTAGACAAAGACTTTTTAACAAACTTATAAATGCAGTGAAAGAACTAAAGTAAACCATGTTTTTAAAGAAAGTATAAAAACAATGTCTCTTACCAAATAGAGAATATCAAAAAGGAAATAGAAATTATACAACACAGCCAAATAGAAATTCTGGAGTGAAAAGTATAACTGAAATGAAAAATCTACTTAGAGGGGCTCAACAGCAGATTTGAATAGCAGATGGCAAAATCACCCAACTTGCCAATAGGTCAATCGATGCTATCCAGTCTAAAGAGCAGAAATTTAAAAGAAAGAGGAGAAATAAACAAAGACTCAGTGATTTGTGGTACATCATCAAGTATACCAAAATATGCCTAATATGAGTAATAGATGGAGAGGAGAGAAAGGAGCAGAAATAATATTTGTAGAAATAATGGCCAAAAACTTCCCAAATTTAACCCCAAAATCCCATTAACCTGCACACACAAAGCTCAAAGAATGTCCAGTAGCATGTCTAAAGCCAAAGACAAAGAGAAAATCTTAAAAGCAACAAGTGAAAAGCAGCTCATCATGTATAAGATATTGTCATAGATTAACAGCTGGTTTGTCATCAGAAACATGGATGGCAGAATGTAGCAGGGTGACATATGCAAAGGGCTGGGAGGAAAAAACATTGTCAACCAAGATTTCTATATCTGGCAAAACAATGCTTCAAAAATTAAGAAAAACCTTACAGAAATTGAAAAGATTATAAGGGAATGCTCTGAATAATCGTATGCCAACAAATTACATAACATATGAAGTGGAGAGATTTCTAGAGAGACACAAACTATCAAAACTTGCTCAAGAAGTAGAAAAGAATTGAATAGAACTATAGTAAGAGATTGAATTAGTAGTCAAAAACCTTCCTACAAAGAAAATGTCAGAACCAAATGACTTTAGTGGTACATTCTACCAAGTATTTAACGAAAAATTGACAACAATCTTTATAAACTCTTCTAAAAAACAGAAGAGGATTGAACATTATCCAACTCATTCTATGAGGCCAGCATTACCCCCGATACCAAAACCAGACAAAGACATCTCAAGAAAACTACAGACCAATATCTCTTATAAATATAGGTGCATAGATAGTGTTGACGGTTGTACAAGTCTGTACTTATATTTAAAACTACAGAGTTGTACACTTTAAAAAGGTGAATTATATGGAATACAAGTTATATCTTAAATTTGTTACCAAAAAAATGCTGCAATGAACACACTTCCCCATGCCTCCCAGTACACAAATTCTATAAATGTTTCCATATCTATGGACCTACAGGTGGAAATTCTGGGTTGCAATTTTTCAATTTTACTAAAACGTGACAAATTGCTCTACAAAGTAGCTATGTCATTTGTACTTCCTCCAGTGGTGTGAGAAAGTTCCAGTTTCTTTTACCTTTGCCAATATTTAGATAATCAATTTAAAAATTTTTACTTATTTGTTGTTATTCTTTTACTTATTTGTTGTGAAATGGTATTTTACTGGTTTGCATTTCCATGACTTTGAAGACGATTAAGCATCTTGTAATATTTATTGACCATTCAGTTTTCCTCTTCTGTGAATTTTCTATTCACATCCTTCACCCAACTTCTAGCAAGCTTGTTGGTTTGCAGAGCTACCTTTCAGTGATGATAACATAGGAACCAGAAGCTTCCCTCCCCAGGAGTGACAGTGAGCATTACCAGCCACTTGAGCATATCACTACTTTCTAGGCAAGTACATCCATTCCAGGATGGAATCTTTGAAGTATATGGTTGTCATGACGAATGACAACATCTCAAAGGAGTCCTTTCGTTGTTAGACTATTTTACCTTTGGCTAAGAGGTAAGGCACTTGAGTTTATCTTCACTACCCTGCCTCCTATCAATGACAGAGAAGTCACACACGAGTAAGTGATTTTTATTCTATTAATCCTTCAGTCAGTCAAAAGTCTGTCTTCTTTCTAACTTTGACTACTTTTCTTAGTTTTGTTCTGTTAAAAGAAAGCACTATGGGTATATTAGAATTTACTTCACTATGGGCCCTCCTCTAAAGTTCTTTCCAAATTTGCCAATCGGAAGAGTTCATCTTTGTTAATTAATCTCCTAACTCCATGTCTATCTTCTTTTCCACCATCTGACCACATCTCTCCTGCCTGGAAGGCATCTCTGGAGCACTTATCTTAACCTATGGCAGTCTACACCATCAAATTTTGGTCTCACCTCAAGCACTCAAGCTCAAAAATTGAACCCCCCTCCAGAAAACATTTTATTTTTCTCAGTGAAGCTGGATTTCAAGAAGTCAGGAAGTAGAAAAATTCATCAGGCGGTGGAAAGCTCATGAGACTAAATAGTTTACACATCAATTTTTTATTAAAATAAACCATGCACACATAAAAACACAGAATAGCAAAACTTGGGAGAATTCTAGATCTGTTCTAAAATTTCTTCACATATGTATTCAATCCTGTGAGAATTTTAAAGGGGAAACTTTTGCTGAAGTTAAATAAACATTTAGTAAATATGGAATCTTTGAAAATAACAATGAAAACACTCCAGTGGTGAAATAGCTAAATTGTGAGTAAATATGACATCTCTGGAATGAAGCTTTTGTTCAGATATTTGGATCCAGAGGTACTCCCTGGGAAGATGTATGATGCTTTTTGGTGGGGATGGAGGCACGAGGAAAAGCAAGGTGAGCAGCTTAGACAGAAAAACAGAAATGGAATATGCAAACTGAACACCTTTCTTTCGTTCTGGTTTTTAACCAAGAATCTACTGTTGCAGGTAATCCATGATAGAGGAGGTAACTTCTGAAGCTGCCAAGATCAAATAGCAAGGGTAGAATAAATCTCAAAGCAAATTTACACACACAGTTCTGGGTCAAGAGGAGAATTTCTCTATCTGAAAGTCCAGCAACCATTTGATCTGAGAGTAGCTCATCTCATTCAATACTGAGTAATCATCAAAACGGAATCAATAGAAGATGTAAAAAAAAAAAAAAAGAAAGATTTTACCAGAAAACAGCAGAAATGTAATATAAAAATAATGACAGTTAAATAATTCCTAATAATTTCTGTAAATATAATTTAAAAATAATTTCTGTAAATCATGTTCAGAGCTCTGCACACACCAAGGAAAGACATGAGAAGGTTCTAATCTCTTCCCTCTGGGCAACATTAAGGCTCTGCAATCAGGAAGCAAAGACTAAGGCAGTGCTGTAAACTGCTGGAAGTATGGAAAGCATTCAATAACAACAACAATATACACACACACACACGTACAAACACATGGAGCTCCTTGGCAAAGGTTGGGAGACTTACTGGTTCAAAACACTTTAAAAAAAACCTCTATCCAATCATTAGCTAACTGAACAGAGAATTCAGTGGCCATGTATGACAAAAAAGAAAAAATACAGACTTTACAGTATTAGTCCAGGAAAGTCACTACATTCACAAAATAAAACCACCATCAAGAACAATAATGAGCATAATAACAAACTCTGAGGGGAGAGCAATATGATTTCTAGAGCTGCTATATTAAATTTTTTTAAATATCCAGATTTTAATAAAAATTGTGACACATGCAAAGAAACAGGAAATTATGGCCCATATACAGGAATAAAAACAAGAGAAACTGTCACTAAGGAAACCAGATGTTGTACCTACTAGACAAAGACTTTTTAACAAACTTATAAATGCAGTGAAAGAACTAAAGTAAACCATGTTTTTAAAGAAAGTATAAAAACAATGTCTCTTACCAAATAGAGAATATCAAAAAGGAAATAGAAATTATACAACACAGCCAAATAGAAATTCTGGAGTGAAAAGTATAACTGAAATGAAAAATCTACTTAGAGGGGCTCAACAGCAGATTTGAATAGCAGATGGCAAAATCACCCAACTTGCCAATAGGTCAATCGATGCTATCCAGTCTAAAGAGCAGAAATTTAAAAGAAAGAGGAGAAATAAACAAAGACTCAGTGATTTGTGGTACATCATCAAGTATACCAAAATATGCCTAATATGAGTAATAGATGGAGAGGAGAGAAAGGAGCAGAAATAATATTTGTAGAAATAATGGCCAAAAACTTCCCAAATTTAACCCCAAAATCCCATTAACCTGCACACACAAAGCTCAAAGAATGTCCAGTAGCATGTCTAAAGCCAAAGACAAAGAGAAAATCTTAAAAGCAACAAGTGAAAAGCAGCTCATCATGTATAAGATATTGTCATAGATTAACAGCTGGTTTGTCATCAGAAACATGGATGGCAGAATGTAGCAGGGTGACATATGCAAAGGGCTGGGAGGAAAAAACATTGTCAACCAAGATTTCTATATCTGGCAAAACAATGCTTCAAAAATTAAGAAAAACCTTACAGAAATTGAAAAGATTATAAGGGAATGCTCTGAATAATCGTATGCCAACAAATTACATAACATATGAAGTGGAGAGATTTCTAGAGAGACACAAACTATCAAAACTTGCTCAAGAAGTAGAAAAGAATTGAATAGAACTATAGTAAGAGATTGAATTAGTAGTCAAAAACCTTCCTACAAAGAAAATGTCAGAACCAAATGACTTTAGTGGTACATTCTACCAAGTATTTAACGAAAAATTGACAACAATCTTTATAAACTCTTCTAAAAAACAGAAGAGGATTGAACATTATCCAACTCATTCTATGAGGCCAGCATTACCCCCGATACCAAAACCAGACAAAGACATCTCAAGAAAACTACAGACCAATATCTCTTATAAATATAGGTGCATAGATAGTGTTGACGGTTGTACAAGTCTGTAATTATATTTAAAACTACAGAGTTGTACACTTTAAAAAGGTGAATTATATGGAATACAAGTTATATCTTAAATTTGTTACCAAAAAAATGCTGCAATGAACACACTTCCCCGTGCCTCCCAGTACACAAATTCTATAAATGTTTCCATATCTATGGACCTACAGGTGGAAATTCTGGGTTGCAATTTTTCAATTTTACTAAAACGTGACAAATTGCTCTACAAAGTAGCTATGTCATTTGTACTTCCTCCAGTGGTGTGAGAAAGTTCCAGTTTCTTTTACCTTTGCCAATATTTAGATAATCAATTTAAAAATTTTTACTTATTTGTCGTTATTCTTTTACTTATTTGTTGTGAAATGGTATTTTATTGGTTTGCATTTCCATGACTTTGAAGACGATTAAGCATCTTGTAATATTTATTGACCATTCAGTTTTCCTCTTCTGTGAATTTTCTATTCACATCCTTCACCCAACTTCTAGCAAGCTTGTTGGTTTGCAGAGCTACCTTTCAGTGATGATAACATAGGAACCAGAAGCTTCCCTCCCCAGGAGTGACAGTGAGCATTACCAGCCACTTGAGCATATCACTACTTTCTAGGCAAGTACATCCATTCCAGGATGGAATCTTTGAAGTATATGGTTGTCATGACGAATGACAACATCTCAAAGGAGTCCTTTCGTTGTTAGACTATTTTACCTTTGGCTAAGAGGTAAGGCACTTGAGTTTATCTTCACTACCCTGCCTCCTATCAATGACAGAGAAGTCACACACGAGTAAGTGATTTTTATTCTATTAATCCTTCAGTCAGTCAAAAGTCTGTCTTCTTTCTAACTTTGACTACTTTTCTTAGTTTTGTTCTGTTAAAAGAAAGCACTATGGGTATATTAGAATTTACTTCACTATGGGCCCTCCTCTAAAGTTCTTTCCAAATTTGCCAATCGGAAGAGTTCATCTTTGTTAATTAATCTCCTAACTCCATGTCTATCTTCTTTTCCACCATCTGACCACATCTCTCCTGCCTGGAAGGCATCTCTGGAGCACTTATCTTAACCTATGGCAGTCTACACCATCAAATTTTGGTCTCACCTCAAGCACTCAAGCTCAAAAATTGAACCCCCCTCCAGAAAACATTTTATTTTTCTCAGTGAAGCTGGATTTCAAGAAGTCAGGAAGTAGAAAAATTCATCAGGCGGTGGAAAGCTCATGAGACTAAATAGTTTACACATCAATTTTTTATTAAAATAAACCATGCACACATAAAAACACAGAATAGCAAAACTTGGGAGAATTCTAGATCTGTTCTAAAATTTCTTCACATATGTATTCAATCCTGTGAGAATTTTAAAGGGGAAACTTTTGCTGAAGTTAAATAAACATTTAGTAAATATGGAATCTTTGAAAATAACAATGAAAACACTCCAGTGGTGAAATAGCTAAATTGTGAGTAAATATGACATCTCTGGAATGAAGCTTTTGTTCAGATATTTGGATCCAGAGGTACTCCCTGGGAAGATGTATGATGCTTTTTGGTGGGGATGGAGGCACGAGGAAAAGCAAGGTGAGCAGCTTAGACAGAAAAACAGAAATGGAATATGCAAACTGAACACCTTTCTTTCGTTCTGGTTTTTAACCAAGAATCTACTGTTGCAGGTAATCCATGATAGAGGAGGTAACTTCTGAAGCTGCCAAGATCAAATAGCAAGGGTAGAATAAATCTCAAAGCAAATTTACACACACAGTTCTGGGTCAAGAGGAGAATTTCTCTATCTGAAAGTCCAGCAACCATTTGATCTGAGAGTAGCTCATCTCATTCAATACTGAGTAATCATCAAAACGGAATCAATAGAAGATGTAAAAAAAAAAAAAAAAGAAAGATTTTACCAGAAAACAGCAGAAATGTAATATAAAAATAATGACAGTTAAATAATTCCTAATAATTTCTGTAAATATAATTTAAAAATAATTTCTGTAAATCATGTTCAGAGCTCTGCACACACCAAGGAAAGACATGAGAAGGTTCTAATCTCTTCCCTCTGGGCAACATTAAGGCTCTGCAATCAGGAAGCAAAGACTAAGGCAGTGCTGTAAACTGCTGGAAGTATGGAAAGCATTCAATAACAACAACAATATACACACACACACACGTACAAACACATGGAGCTCCTTGGCAAAGGTTGGGAGACTTACTGGTTCAAAACACTTTAAAAAAAACCTCTATCCAATCATTAGCTAACTGAACAGAGAATTCAGTGGCCATGTATGACAAAAAAGAAAAAATACAGACTTTACAGTATTAGTCCAGGAAAGTCACTACATTCACAAAATAAAACCACCATCAAGAACAATAATGAGCATAATAACAAACTCTGAGGGGAGAGCAATATGATTTCTAGAGCTGCTATATTAAATTTTTTTAAATATCCAGATTTTAATAAAAATTGTGACACATGCAAAGAAACAGGAAATTATGGCCCATATACAGGAATAAAAACAAGAGAAACTGTCACTAAGGAAACCAGATGTTGTACCTACTAGACAAAGACTTTTTAACAAACTTATAAATGCAGTGAAAGAACTAAAGTAAACCATGTTTTTAAAGAAAGTATAAAAACAATGTCTCTTACCAAATAGAGAATATCAAAAAGGAAATAGAAATTATACAACACAGCCAAATAGAAATTCTGGAGTGAAAAGTATAACTGAAATGAAAAATCTACTTAGAGGGGCTCAACAGCAGATTTGAATAGCAGATGGCAAAATCACCCAACTTGCCAATAGGTCAATCGATGTTATCCAGTCTAAAGAGCAGAAATTTAAAAGAAAGAGGAGAAATAAACAAAGACTCAGTGATTTGTGGTACATCATCAAGTATACCAAAATATGCCTAATATGAGTAATAGATGGAGAGGAGAGAAAGGAGCAGAAATAGTATTTGTAGAAATAATGGCCAAAAACTTCCCAAATTTAACCCCAAAATCCCATTAACCTGCACACACAAAGCTCAAAGAATGTCCAGTAGCATGTCTAAAGCCAAAGACAAAGAGAAAATCTTAAAAGCAACAAGTGAAAAGCAGCTCATCATGTATAAGATATTGTCATAAGATTAACAGCTGGTTTGTCATCAGAAACATGGATGGCAGAATGTAGCAGGGTGACATATGCAAAGGGCTGGGAGGAAAAAACATTGTCAACCAAGATTTCTATATCTGGCAAAACAATGCTTCAAAAATTAAGAAAAACCTTACAGAAATTGAAAAGATTATAAGGGAATGCTCTGAATAATCGTATGCCAACAAATTACATAACATATGAAGTGGAGAGATTTCTAGAGAGACACAAACTATCAAAACTTGCTCAAGAAGTAGAAAAGAATTGAATAGAACTATAGTAAGAGATTGAATTAGTAGTCAAAAACCTTCCTACAAAGAAAATGTCAGAACCAAATGACTTTAGTGGTACATTCTACCAAGTATTTAACGAAAAATTGACAACAATCTTTATAAACTCTTCTAAAAAACAGAAGAGGATTGAACATTATCCAACTCATTCTATGAGGCCAGCATTACCCCCGATACCAAAACCAGACAAAGACATCTCAAGAAAACTACAGACCAATATCTCTTATAAATATAGGTGCATAGATAGTGTTGACGGTTGTACAAGTCTGTAATTATATTTAAAACTACAGAGTTGTACACTTTAAAAAGGTGAATTATATGGAATACAAGTTATATCTTAAATTTGTTACCAAAAAAATGCTGCAATGAACACACTTCCCCGTGCCTCCCAGTACACAAATTCTATAAATGTTTCCATATCTATGGACCTACAGGTGGAAATTCTGGGTTGCAATTTTTCAATTTTACTAAAACGTGACAAATTGCTCTACAAAGTAGCTATGTCATTTGTACTTCCTCCAGTGGTGTGAGAAAGTTCCAGTTTCTTTTACCTTTGCCAATATTTAGATAATCAATTTAAAAATTTTTACTTATTTGTCGTTATTCTTTTACTTATTTGTTGTGAAATGGTATTTTATTGGTTTGCATTTCCATGACTTTGAAGACAATTAAGCATCTTGTAATATTTATTGACCATTCAGTTTTCCTCTTCTGTGAATTTTCTATTCACATCCTTCACCCAACTTCTAGCAAGCTTGTTGGTTTGCAGAGCTACCTTTCAGTGATGATAACATAGGAACCAGAAGCTTCCCTCCCCAGGAGTGACAGTGAGCATTACCAGCCACTTGAGCATATCACTACTTTCTAGGCAAGTACATCCATTCCAGGATGGAATCTTTGAAGTATATGGTTGTCATGACGAATGACAACATCTCAAAGGAGTCCTTTCGTTGTTAGACTATTTTACCTTTGGCTAAGAGGTAAGGCACTTGAGTTTATCTTCACTACCCTGCCTCCTATCAATGACAGAGAAGTCACACACGAGTAAGTGATTTTTATTCTATTAATCCTTCAGTCAGTCAAAAGTCTGTCTTCTTTCTAACTTTGACTACTTTTCTTAGTTTTGTTCTGTTAAAAGAAAGCACTATGGGTATATTAGAATTTACTTCACTATGGGCCCTCCTCTAAAGTTCTTTCCAAATTTGCCAATCGGAAGAGTTCATCTTTGTTAATTAATCTCCTAACTCCATGTCTATCTTCTTTTCCACCATCTGACCACATCTCTCCTGCCTGGAAGGCATCTCTGGAGCACTTATCTTAACCTATGGCAGTCTACACCATCAAATTTTGGTCTCACCTCAAGCACTCAAGCTCAAAAATTGAACCCCCCTCCAGAAAACATTTTATTTTTCTCAGTGAAGCTGGATTTCAAGAAGTCAGGAAGTAGAAAAATTCATCAGGTGGTGGAAAGCTCATGAGACTAAATAGTTTACACATCAATTTTTTATTAAAATAAACCATGCACACATAAAAACACAGAATAGCAAAACTTGGGAGAATTCTAGATCTGTTCTAAAATTTCTTCACATATGTATTCAATCCTGTGAGAATTTTAAAGGGGAAACTTTTGCTGAAGTTAAATAAACATTTAGTAAATATGGAATCTTTGAAAATAACAATGAAAACACTCCAGTGGTGAAATAGCTAAATTGTGAGTAAATATGACATCTCTGGAATGAAGCTTTTGTTCAGATATTTGGATCCAGAGGTACTCCCTGGGAAGATGTATGATGCTTTTTGGTGGGGATGGAGGCACGAGGAAAAGCAAGGTGAGCAGCTTAGACAGAAAAACAGAAATGGAATATGCAAACTGAACACCTTTCTTTCGTTCTGGTTTTTAACCAAGAATCTACTGTTGCAGGTAATCCATGATAGAGGAGGTAACTTCTGAAGCTGCCAAGATCAAATAGCAAGGGTAGAATAAATCTCAAAGCAAATTTACACACACAGTTCTGGGTCAAGAGGAGAATTTCTCTATCTGAAAGTCCAGCAACCATTTGATCTGAGAGTAGCTCATCTCATTCAATACTGAGTAATCATCAAAACGGAATCAATAGAAGATGTAAAAAAAAAAAAAAAAAGAAAGATTTTACCAGAAAACAGCAGAAATGTAATATAAAAATAATGACAGTTAAATAATTCCTAATAATTTCTGTAAATATAATTTAAAAATAATTTCTGTAAATCATGTTCAGAGCTCTGCACACACCAAGGAGAGACACGAGAAGGTTCTAATCTCTTCCCTCTGGGCAACATTAAGGCTCTGCAATCAGGAAGCAAAGACTAAGGCAGTGCTGTAAACTGCTGGAAGTATGGAAAGCATTCAATAACAACAACAATATACACACACACACACGTACAAACACATGGAGCTCCTTGGCAAAGGTTGGGAGACTTACTGGTTCAAAACACTTTAAAAAAAACCTCTATCCAATCATTAGCTAACTGAACAGAGAATTCAGTGGCCATGTATGACAAAAAAGAAAAAATACAGAGTTTACAGTATTAGTCCAGGAAAGTCACTACATTCACAAAATAAAACCACCATCAAGAACAATAATGAGCATAATAACAAACTCTGAGGGGAGAGCAATATGATTTCTAGAGCTGCTATATTAAATTTTTTTAAATATCCAGATTTTAATAAAAATTGTGACACATGCAAAGAAACAGGAAATTATGGCCCATATACAGGAATAAAAACAAGAGAAACTGTCACTAAGGAAACCAGATGTTGTACCTACTAGACAAAGACTTTTTAACAAACTTATAAATGCAGTGAAAGAACTAAAGTAAACCATGTTTTTAAAGAAAGTATAAAAACAATGTCTCTTACCAAATAGAGAATATCAAAAAGGAAATAGAAATTATACAACACAGCCAAATAGAAATTCTGGAGTGAAAAGTATAACTGAAATGAAAAATCTACTTAGAGGGGCTCAACAGCAGATTTGAATAGCAGATGGCAAAATCACCCAACTTGCCAATAGGTCAATCGATGCTATCCAGTCTAAAGAGCAGAAATTTAAAAGAAAGAGGAGAAATAAACAAAGACTCAGTGATTTGTGGTACATCATCAAGTATACCAAAATATGCCTAATATGAGGAATAGATGGAGAGGAGAGAAAGGAGCAGAAATAATATTTGTAGAAATAATGGCCAAAAACTTCCCAAATTTAACCCCAAAATCCCATTAACCTGCACACACAAAGCTCAAAGAATGTCCAGTAGCATGTCTAAAGCCAAAGACAAAGAGAAAATCTTAAAAGCAACAAGTGAAAAGCAGCTCATCATGTATAAGATATTGTCATAGATTAACAGCTGGTTTGTCATCAGAAACATGGATGGCAGAATGTAGCAGGGTGACATATGCAAAGGGCTGGGAGGAAAAAACATTGTCAACCAAGATTTCTATATCTGGCAAAACAATGCTTCAAAAATTAAGAAAAACCTTACAGAAATTGAAAAGATTATAAGGGAATGCTCTGAATAATCGTATGCCAACAAATTACATAACATATGAAGTGGAGAGATTTCTAGAGAGACACAAACTATCAAAACTTGCTCAAGAAGTAGAAAAGAATTGAATAGAACTATAGTAAGAGATTGAATTAGTAGTCAAAAACCTTCCTACAAAGAAAATGTCAGAACCAAATGACTTTAGTGGTACATTCTACCAAGTATTTAACGAAAAATTGACAACAATCTTTATAAACTCTTCTAAAAAACAGAAGAGGATTGAACATTATCCAACTCATTCTATGAGGCCAGCATTACCCCCGATACCAAAACCAGACAAAGACATCTCAAGAAAACTACAGACCAATATCTCTTATAAATATAGGTGCATAGATAGTGTTGACGGTTGTACAAGTCTGTAATTATATTTAAAACTACAGAGTTGTACACTTTAAAAAGGTGAATTATATGGAATACAAGTTATATCTTAAATTTGTTACCAAAAAAATGCTGCAATGAACACACTTCCCCGTGCCTCCCAGTACACAAATTCTATAAATGTTTCCATATCTATGGACCTACAGGTGGAAATTCTGGGTTGCAATTTTTCAATTTTACTAAAACGTGACAAATTGCTCTACAAAGTAGCTATGTCATTTGTACTTCCTCCAGTGGTGTGAGAAAGTTCCAGTTTCTTTTACCTTTGCCAATATTTAGATAATCAATTTAAAAATTTTTACTTATTTGTCGTTATTCTTTTACTTATTTGTTGTGAAATGGTATTTTATTGGTTTGCATTTCCATGACTTTGAAGACGATTAAGCATCTTGTAATATTTATTGACCATTCAGTTTTCCTCTTCTGTGAATTTTCTATTCACATCCTTCACCCAACTTCTAGCAAGCTTGTTGGTTTGCAGAGCTACCTTTCAGTGATGATAACATAGGAACCAGAAGCTTCCCTCCCCAGGAGTGACAGTGAGCATTACCAGCCACTTGAGCATATCACTACTTTCTAGGCAAGTACATCCATTCCAGGATGGAATCTTTGAAGTATATGGTTGTCATGACGAATGACAACATCTCAAAGGAGTCCTTTCGTTGTTAGACTATTTTACCTTTGGCTAAGAGGTAAGGCACTTGAGTTTATCTTCACTACCCTGCCTCCTATCAATGACAGAGAAGTCACACACGAGTAAGTGATTTTTATTCTATTAATCCTTCAGTCAGTCAAAAGTCTGTCTTCTTTCTAACTTTGACTACTTTTCTTAGTTTTGTTCTGTTAAAAGAAAGCACTATGGGTATATTAGAATTTACTTCACTATGGGCCCTCCTCTAAAGTTCTTTCCAAATTTGCCAATCGGAAGAGTTCATCTTTGTTAATTAATCTCCTAACTCCATGTCTATCTTCTTTTCCACCATCTGACCACATCTCTCCTGCCTGGAAGGCATCTCTGGAGCACTTATCTTAACCTATGGCAGTCTACACCATCAAATTTTGGTCTCACCTCAAGCACTCAAGCTCAAAAATTGAACCCCCCTCCAGAAAACATTTTATTTTTCTCAGTGAAGCTGGATTTCAAGAAGTCAGGAAGTAGAAAAATTCATCAGGCGGTGGAAAGCTCATGAGACTAAATAGTTTACACATCAATTTTTTATTAAAATAAACCATGCACACATAAAAACACAGAATAGCAAAACTTGGGAGAATTCTAGATCTGTTCTAAAATTTCTTCACATATGTATTCAATCCTGTGAGAATTTTAAAGGGGAAACTTTTGCTGAAGTTAAATAAACATTTAGTAAATATGGAATCTTTGAAAATAACAATGAAAACACTCCAGTGGTGAAATAGCTAAATTGTGAGTAAATATGACATCTCTGGAATGAAGCTTTTGTTCAGATATTTGGATCCAGAGGTACTCCCTGGGAAGATGTATGATGCTTTTTGGTGGGGATGGAGGCACGAGGAAAAGCAAGGTGAGCAGCTTAGACAGAAAAACAGAAATGGAATATGCAAACTGAACACCTTTCTTTCGTTCTGGTTTTTAACCAAGAATCTACTGTTGCAGGTAATCCATGATAGAGGAGGTAACTTCTGAAGCTGCCAAGATCAAATAGCAAGGGTAGAATAAATCTCAAAGCAAATTTACACACACAGTTCTGGGTCAAGAGGAGAATTTCTCTATCTGAAAGTCCAGCAACCATTTGATCTGAGAGTAGCTCATCTCATTCAATACTGAGTAATCATCAAAACGGAATCAATAGAAGATGTAAAAAAAAAAAAAAAAGAAAGATTTTACCAGAAAACAGCAGAAATGTAATATAAAAATAATGACAGTTAAATAATTCCTAATAATTTCTGTAAATATAATTTAAAAGTAATTTCTGTAAATCATGTTCAGAGCTCTGCACACACCAAGGAAAGACACGAGAAGGTTCTAATCTCTTCCCTCTGGGCAACATTAAGGCTCTGCAATCAGGAAGCAAAGACTAAGGCAGTGCTGTAAACTGCTGGAAGTATGGAAAGCATTCAATAACAACAACAATATACACACACACACACGTACAAACACATGGAGCTCCTTGGCAAAGGTTGGGAGACTTACTGGTTCAAAACACTTTAAAAAAAACCTCTATCCAATCATTAGCTAACTGAACAGAGAATTCAGTGGCCATGTATGACAAAAAAGAAAAAATACAGACTTTACAGTATTAGTCCAGGAAAGTCACTACATTCACAAAATAAAACCACCATCAAGAACAATAATGAGCATAATAACAAACTCTGAGGGGAGAGCAATATGATTTCTAGAGCTGCTATATTAAATTTTTTTAAATATCCAGATTTTAATAAAAATTGTGACACATGCAAAGAAACAGGAAATTATGGCCCATATACAGGAATAAAAACAAGAGAAACTGTCACTAAGGAAACCAGATGTTGTACCTACTAGACAAAGACTTTTTAACAAACTTATAAATGCAGTGAAAGAACTAAAGTAAACCATGTTTTTAAAGAAAGTATAAAAACAATGTCTCTTACCAAATAGAGAATATCAAAAAGGAAATAGAAATTATACAACACAGCCAAATAGAAATTCTGGAGTGAAAAGTATAACTGAAATGAAAAATCTACTTAGAGGGGCTCAACAGCAGATTTGAATAGCAGATGGCAAAATCACCCAACTTGCCAATAGGTCAATCGATGCTATCCAGTCTAAAGAGCAGAAATTTAAAAGAAAGAGGAGAAATAAACAAAGACTCAGTGATTTGTGGTACATCATCAAGTATACCAAAATATGCCTAATATGAGGAATAGATGGAGAGGAGAGAAAGGAGCAGAAATAATATTTGTAGAAATAATGGCCAAAAACTTCCCAAATTTAACCCCAAAATCCCATTAACCTGCACACACAAAGCTCAAAGAATGTCCAGTAGCATGTCTAAAGCCAAAGACAAAGAGAAAATCTTAAAAGCAACAAGTGAAAAGCAGCTCATCATGTATAAGATATTGTCATAGATTAACAGCTGGTTTGTCATCAGAAACATGGATGGCAGAATGTAGCAGGGTGACATATGCAAAGGGCTGGGAGGAAAAAACATTGTCAACCAAGATTTCTATATCTGGCAAAACAATGCTTCAAAAATTAAGAAAAACCTTACAGAAATTGAAAAGATTATAAGGGAATGCTCTGAATAATCGTATGCCAACAAATTACATAACATATGAAGTGGAGAGATTTCTAGAGAGACACAAACTATCAAAACTTGCTCAAGAAGTAGAAAAGAATTGAATAGAACTATAGTAAGAGATTGAATTAGTAGTCAAAAACCTTCCTACAAAGAAAATGTCAGAACCAAATGACTTTAGTGGTACATTCTACCAAGTATTTAACGAAAAATTGACAACAATCTTTATAAACTCTTCTAAAAAACAGAAGAGGATTGAACATTATCCAACTCATTCTATGAGGCCAGCATTACCCCCGATACCAAAACCAGACAAAGACATCTCAAGAAAACTACAGACCAATATCTCTTATAAATATAGGTGCATAGATAGTGTTGACGGTTGTACAAGTCTGTACTTATATTTAAAACTACAGAGTTGTACACTTTAAAAAGGTGAATTATATGGAATACAAGTTATATATCTTAAATTTGTTACCAAAAAAATGCTGCAATGAACACACTTCCCCGTGCCTCCCAGTACACAAATTCTATAAATGTTTCCATATCTATGGACCTACAGGTGGAAATTCTGGGTTGCAATTTTTCAATTTTACTAAAACGTGACAAATTGCTCTACAAAGTAGCTATGTCATTTGTACTTCCTCCAGTGGTGTGAGAAAGTTCCAGTTTCTTTTACCTTTGCCAATATTTAGATAATCAATTTAAAAATTTTTACTTATTTGTCGTTATTCTTTTACTTATTTGTTGTGAAATGGTATTTTATTGGTTTGCATTTCCATGACTTTGAAGACGATTAAGCATCTTGTAATATTTATTGACCATTCAGTTTTCCTCTTCTGTGAATTTTCTATTCACATCCTTCACCCAACTTCTAGCAAGCTTGTTGGTTTGCAGAGCTACCTTTCAGTGATGATAACATAGGAACCAGAAGCTTCCCTCCCCAGGAGTGACAGTGAGCATTACCAGCCACTTGAGCATATCACTACTTTCTAGGCAAGTACATCCATTCCAGGATGGAATCTTTGAAGTATATGGTTGTCATGACGAATGACAACATCTCAAAGGAGTCCTTTCGTTGTTAGACTATTTTACCTTTGGCTAAGAGGTAAGGCACTTGAGTTTATCTTCACTACCCTGCCTCCTATCAATGACAGAGAAGTCACACACGAGTAAGTGATTTTTATTCTATTAATCCTTCAGTCAGTCAAAAGTCTGTCTTCTTTCTAACTTTGACTACTTTTCTTAGTTTTGTTCTGTTAAAAGAAAGCACTATGGGTATATTAGAATTTACTTCACTATGGGCCCTCCTCTAAAGTTCTTTCCAAATTTGCCAATCGGAAGAGTTCATCTTTGTTAATTAATCTCCTAACTCCATGTCTATCTTCTTTTCCACCATCTGACCACATCTCTCCTGCCTGGAAGGCATCTCTGGAGCACTTATCTTAACCTATGGCAGTCTACACCATCAAATTTTGGTCTCACCTCAAGCACTCAAGCTCAAAAATTGAACCCCCCTCCAGAAAACATTTTATTTTTCTCAGTGAA
The DNA here is from genome assembly GCF_949752795.1 of Hyperoodon ampullatus. Lineage (NCBI taxonomy): Eukaryota > Metazoa > Chordata > Mammalia > Artiodactyla > Ziphiidae > Hyperoodon > Hyperoodon ampullatus. The sequence continues at coordinate 169,671,501 of NC_136915.1, read as the reverse complement.
GCTGGATTTCAAGAAGTCAGGAAGTAGAAAAATTCATCAGGCGGTGGAAAGCTCATGAGACTAAATAGTTTACACATCAATTTTTTATTAAAATAAACCATGCACACATAAAAACACAGAATAGCAAAACTTGGGAGAATTCTATATCTGTTCTAAAATTTCTTCACATATGTATTCAATCCTGTGAGAATTTTAAAGGGGAAACTTTTGCTGAAGTTAAATAAACATTTAGTAAATATGGAATCTTTGAAAATAACAATGAAAACACTCCAGTGGTGAAATAGCTAAATTGTGAGTAAATATGACATCTCTGGAATGAAGCTTTTGTTCAGATATTTGGATCCAGAGGTACTCCCTGGGAAGATGTATGATGCTTTTTGGTGGGGATGGAGGCACGAGGAAAAGCAAGGTGAGCAGCTTAGACAGAAAAACAGAAATGGAATATGCAAACTGAACACCTTTCTTTCGTTCTGGTTTTTAACCAAGAATCTACTGTTGCAGGTAATCCATGATAGAGGAGGTAACTTCTGAAGCTGCCAAGATCAAATAGCAAGGGTAGAATAAATCTCAAAGCAAATTTACACACACAGTTCTGGGTCAAGAGGAGAATTTCTCTATCTGAAAGTCCAGCAACCATTTGATCTGAGAGTAGCTCATCTCATTCAATACTGAGTAATCATCAAAACGGAATCAATAGAAGATGTAAAAAAAAAAAAAAAAGAAAGATTTTACCAGAAAACAGCAGAAATGTAATATAAAAATAATGACAGTTAAATAATTCCTAATAATTTCTGTAAATATAATTTAAAAATAATTTCTGTAAATCATGTTCAGAGCTCTGCACACACCAAGGAGAGACACGAGAAGGTTCTAATCTCTTCCCTCTGGGCAACATTAAGGCTCTGCAATCAGGAAGCAAAGACTAAGGCAGTGCTGTAAACTGCTGGAAGTATGGAAAGCATTCAATAACAACAACAATATACACACACACACACGTACAAACACATGGAGCTCCTTGGCAAAGGTTGGGAGACTTACTGGTTCAAAACACTTTAAAAAAAACCTCTATCCAATCATTAGCTAACTGAACAGAGAATTCAGTGGCCATGTATGACAAAAAAGAAAAAATACAGACTTTACAGTATTAGTCCAGGAAAGTCACTACATTCACAAAATAAAACCACCATCAAGAACAATAATGAGCATAATAACAAACTCTGAGGGGAGAGCAATATGATTTCTAGAGCTGCTATATTAAATTTTTTTAAATATCCAGATTTTAATAAAAATTGTGACACATGCAAAGAAACAGGAAATTATGGCCCATATACAGGAATAAAAACAAGAGAAACTGTCACTAAGGAAACCAGATGTTGTACCTACTAGACAAAGACTTTTTAACAAACTTATAAATGCAGTGAAAGAACTAAAGTAAACCATGTTTTTAAAGAAAGTATAAAAACAATGTCTCTTACCAAATAGAGAATATCAAAAAGGAAATAGAAATTATACAACACAGCCAAATAGAAATTCTGGAGTGAAAAGTATAACTGAAATGAAAAATCTACTTAGAGGGGCTCAACAGCAGATTTGAATAGCAGATGGCAAAATCACCCAACTTGCCAATAGGTCAATCGATGCTATCCAGTCTAAAGAGCAGAAATTTAAAAGAAAGAGGAGAAATAAACAAAGACTCAGTGATTTGTGGTACATCATCAAGTATACCAAAATATGCCTAATATGAGTAATAGATGGAGAGGAGAGAAAGGAGCAGAAATAATATTTGTAGAAATAATGGCCAAAAACTTCCCAAATTTAACCCCAAAATCCCATTAACCTGCACACACAAAGCTCAAAGAATGTCCAGTAGCATGTCTAAAGCCAAAGACAAAGAGAAAATCTTAAAAGCAACAAGTGAAAAGCAGCTCATCATGTATAAGATATTGTCATAGATTAACAGCTGGTTTGTCATCAGAAACATGGATGGCAGAATGTAGCAGGGTGACATATGCAAAGGGCTGGGAGGAAAAAACATTGTCAACCAAGATTTCTATATCTGGCAAAACAATGCTTCAAAAATTAAGAAAAACCTTACAGAAATTGAAAAGATTATAAGGGAATGCTCTGAATAATCGTATGCCAACAAATTACATAACATATGAAGTGGAGAGATTTCTAGAGAGACACAAACTATCAAAACTTGCTCAAGAAGTAGAAAAGAATTGAATAGAACTATAGTAAGAGATTGAATTAGTAGTCAAAAACCTTCCTACAAAGAAAATGTCAGAACCAAATGACTTTAGTGGTACATTCTACCAAGTATTTAACGAAAAATTGACAACAATCTTTATAAACTCTTCTAAAAAACAGAAGAGGATTGAACATTATCCAACTCATTCTATGAGGCCAGCATTACCCCCGATACCAAAACCAGACAAAGACATCTCAAGAAAACTACAGACCAATATCTCTTATAAATATAGGTGCATAGATAGTGTTGACGGTTGTACAAGTCTGTAATTATATTTAAAACTACAGAGTTGTACACTTTAAAAAGGTGAATTATATGGAATACAAGTTATATCTTAAATTTGTTACCAAAAAAATGCTGCAATGAACACACTTCCCCGTGCCTCCCAGTACACAAATTCTATAAATGTTTCCATATCTATGGACCTACAGGTGGAAATTCTGGGTTGCAATTTTTCAATTTTACTAAAACGTGACAAATTGCTCTACAAAGTAGCTATGTCATTTGTACTTCCTCCAGTGGTGTGAGAAAGTTCCAGTTTCTTTTACCTTTGCCAATATTTAGATAATCAATTTAAAAATTTTTACTTATTTGTCGTTATTCTTTTACTTATTTGTTGTGAAATGGTATTTTATTGGTTTGCATTTCCATGACTTTGAAGACGATTAAGCATCTTGTAATATTTATTGACCATTCAGTTTTCCTCTTCTGTGAATTTTCTATTCACATCCTTCACCCAACTTCTAGCAAGCTTGTTGGTTTGCAGAGCTACCTTTCAGTGATGATAACATAGGAACCAGAAGCTTCCCTCCCCAGGAGTGACAGTGAGCATTACCAGCCACTTGAGCATATCACTACTTTCTAGGCAAGTACATCCATTCCAGGATGGAATCTTTGAAGTATATGGTTGTCATGACGAATGACAACATCTCAAAGGAGTCCTTTCGTTGTTAGACTATTTTACCTTTGGCTAAGAGGTAAGGCACTTGAGTTTATCTTCACTACCCTGCCTCCTATCAATGACAGAGAAGTCACACACGAGTAAGTGATTTTTATTCTATTAATCCTTCAGTCAGTCAAAAGTCTGTCTTCTTTCTAACTTTGACTACTTTTCTTAGTTTTGTTCTGTTAAAAGAAAGCACTATGGGTATATTAGAATTTACTTCACTATGGGCCCTCCTCTAAAGTTCTTTCCAAATTTGCCAATCGGAAGAGTTCATCTTTGTTAATTAATCTCCTAACTCCATGTCTATCTTCTTTTCCACCATCTGACCACATCTCTCCTGCCTGGAAGGCATCTCTGGAGCACTTATCTTAACCTATGGCAGTCTACACCATCAAATTTTGGTCTCACCTCAAGCACTCAAGCTCAAAAATTGAACCCCCCTCCAGAAAACATTTTATTTTTCTCAGTGAAGCTGGATTTCAAGAAGTCAGGAAGTAGAAAAATTCATCAGGCGGTGGAAAGCTCATGAGACTAAATAGTTTACACATCAATTTTTTATTAAAATAAACCATGCACACATAAAAACACAGAATAGCAAAACTTGGGAGAATTCTAGATCTGTTCTAAAATTTCTTCACATATGTATTCAATCCTGTGAGAATTTTAAAGGGGAAACTTTTGCTGAAGTTAAATAAACATTTAGTAAATATGGAATCTTTGAAAATAACAATGAAAACACTCCAGTGGTGAAATAGCTAAATTGTGAGTAAATATGACATCTCTGGAATGAAGCTTTTGTTCAGATATTTGGATCCAGAGGTACTCCCTGGGAAGATGTATGATGCTTTTTGGTGGGGATGGAGGCACGAGGAAAAGCAAGGTGAGCAGCTTAGACAGAAAAACAGAAATGGAATATGCAAACTGAACACCTTTCTTTCGTTCTGGTTTTTAACCAAGAATCTACTGTTGCAGGTAATCCATGATAGAGGAGGTAACTTCTGAAGCTGCCAAGATCAAATAGCAAGGGTAGAATAAATCTCAAAGCAAATTTACACACACAGTTCTGGGTCAAGAGGAGAATTTCTCTATCTGAAAGTCCAGCAACCATTTGATCTGAGAGTAGCTCATCTCATTCAATACTGAGTAATCATCAAAACGGAATCAATAGAAGATGTAAAAAAAAAAAAAAAGAAAGATTTTACCAGAAAACAGCAGAAATGTAATATAAAAATAATGACAGTTAAATAATTCCTAATAATTTCTGTAAATATAATTTAAAAATAATTTCTGTAAATCATGTTCAGAGCTCTGCACACACCAAGGAAAGACACGAGAAGGTTCTAATCTCTTCCCTCTGGGCAACATTAAGGCTCTGCAATCAGGAAGCAAAGACTAAGGCAGTGCTGTAAACTGCTGGAAGTATGGAAAGCATTCAATAACAACAACAATATACACACACACACACGTACAAACACATGGAGCTCCTTGGCAAAGGTTGGGAGACTTACTGGTTCAAAACACTTTAAAAAAAACCTCTATCCAATCATTAGCTAACTGAACAGAGAATTCAGTGGCCATGTATGACAAAAAAGAAAAAATACAGACTTTACAGTATTAGTCCAGGAAAGTCACTACATTCACAAAATAAAACCACCATCAAGAACAATAATGAGCATAATAACAAACTCTGAGGGGAGAGCAATATGATTTCTAGAGCTGCTATATTAAATTTTTTTAAATATCCAGATTTTAATAAAAATTGTGACACATGCAAAGAAACAGGAAATTATGGCCCATATACAGGAATAAAAACAAGAGAAACTGTCACTAAGGAAACCAGATGTTGTACCTACTAGACAAAGACTTTTTAACAAACTTATAAATGCAGTGAAAGAACTAAAGTAAACCATGTTTTTAAAGAAAGTATAAAAACAATGTCTCTTACCAAATAGAGAATATCAAAAAGGAAATAGAAATTATACAACACAGCCAAATAGAAATTCTGGAGTGAAAAGTATAACTGAAATGAAAAATCTACTTAGAGGGGCTCAACAGCAGATTTGAATAGCAGATGGCAAAATCACCCAACTTGCCAATAGGTCAATCGATGCTATCCAGTCTAAAGAGCAGAAATTTAAAAGAAAGAGGAGAAATAAACAAAGACTCAGTGATTTGTGGTACATCATCAAGTATACCAAAATATGCCTAATATGAGTAATAGATGGAGAGGAGAGAAAGGAGCAGAAATAATATTTGTAGAAATAATGGCCAAAAACTTCCCAAATTTAACCCCAAAATCCCATTAACCTGCACACACAAAGCTCAAAGAATGTCCAGTAGCATGTCTAAAGCCAAAGACAAAGAGAAAATCTTAAAAGCAACAAGTGAAAAGCAGCTCATCATGTATAAGATATTGTCATAGATTAACAGCTGGTTTGTCATCAGAAACATGGATGGCAGAATGTAGCAGGGTGACATATGCAAAGGGCTGGGAGGAAAAAACATTGTCAACCAAGATTTCTATATCTGGCAAAACAATGCTTCAAAAATTAAGAAAAACCTTACAGAAATTGAAAAGATTATAAGGGAATGCTCTGAATAATCGTATGCCAACAAATTACATAACATATGAAGTGGAGAGATTTCTAGAGAGACACAAACTATCAAAACTTGCTCAAGAAGTAGAAAAGAATTGAATAGAACTATAATAAGAGATTGAATTAGTAGTCAAAAACCTTCCTACAAAGAAAATGTCAGAACCAAATGACTTTAGTGGTACATTCTACCAAGTATTTAACGAAAAATTGACAACAATCTTTATAAACTCTTCTAAAAAACAGAAGAGGATTGAACATTATCCAACTCATTCTATGAGGCCAGCATTACCCCCGATACCAAAACCAGACAAAGACATCTCAAGAAAACTACAGACCAATATCTCTTATAAATATAGGTGCATAGATAGTGTTGACGGTTGTACAAGTCTGTAATTATATTTAAAACTACAGAGTTGTACACTTTAAAAAGGTGAATTATATGGAATACAAGTTATATCTTAAATTTGTTACCAAAAAAATGCTGCAATGAACACACTTCCCCGTGCCTCCCAGTACACAAATTCTATAAATGTTTCCATATCTATGGACCTACAGGTGGAAATTCTGGGTTGCAATTTTTCAATTTTACTAAAACGTGACAAATTGCTCTACAAAGTAGCTATGTCATTTGTACTTCCTCCAGTGGTGTGAGAAAGTTCCAGTTTCTTTTACCTTTGCCAATATTTAGATAATCAATTTAAAAATTTTTACTTATTTGTCGTTATTCTTTTACTTATTTGTTGTGAAATGGTATTTTATTGGTTTGCATTTCCATGACTTTGAAGACGATTAAGCATCTTGTAATATTTATTGACCATTCAGTTTTCCTCTTCTGTGAATTTTCTATTCACATCCTTCACCCAACTTCTAGCAAGCTTGTTGGTTTGCAGAGCTACCTTTCAGTGATGATAACATAGGAACCAGAAGCTTCCCTCCCCAGGAGTGACAGTGAGCATTACCAGCCACTTGAGCATATCACTACTTTCTAGGCAAGTACATCCATTCCAGGATGGAATCTTTGAAGTATATGGTTGTCATGACGAATGACAACATCTCAAAGGAGTCCTTTCGTTGTTAGACTATTTTACCTTTGGCTAAGAGGTAAGGCACTTGAGTTTATCTTCACTACCCTGCCTCCTATCAATGACAGAGAAGTCACACACGAGTAAGTGATTTTTATTCTATTAATCCTTCAGTCAGTCAAAAGTCTGTCTTCTTTCTAACTTTGACTACTTTTCTTAGTTTTGTTCTGTTAAAAGAAAGCACTATGGGTATATTAGAATTTACTTCACTATGGGCCCTCCTCTAAAGTTCTTTCCAAATTTGCCAATCGGAAGAGTTCATCTTTGTTAATTAATCTCCTAACTCCATGTCTATCTTCTTTTCCACCATCTGACCACATCTCTCCTGCCTGGAAGGCATCTCTGGAGCACTTATCTTAACCTATGGCAGTCTACACCATCAAATTTTGGTCTCACCTCAAGCACTCAAGCTCAAAAATTGAACCCCCCTCCAGAAAACATTTTATTTTTCTCAGTGAAGCTGGATTTCAAGAAGTCAGGAAGTAGAAAAATTCATCAGGCGGTGGAAAGCTCATGAGACTAAATAGTTTACACATCAATTTTTTATTAAAATAAACCATGCACACATAAAAACACAGAATAGCAAAACTTGGGAGAATTCTAGATGTGTTCTAAAATTTCTTCACATATGTATTCAATCCTGTGAGAATTTTAAAGGGGAAACTTTTGCTGAAGTTAAATAAACATTTAGTAAATATGGAATCTTTGAAAATAACAATGAAAACACTCCAGTGGTGAAATAGCTAAATTGTGAGTAAATATGACATCTCTGGAATGAAGCTTTTGTTCAGATATTTGGATCCAGAGGTACTCCCTGGGAAGATGTATGATGCTTTTTGGTGGGGATGGAGGCACGAGGAAAAGCAAGGTGAGCAGCTTAGACAGAAAAACAGAAATGGAATATGCAAACTGAACACCTTTCTTTCGTTCTGGTTTTTAACCAAGAATCTACTGTTGCAGGTAATCCATGATAGAGGAGGTAACTTCTGAAGCTGCCAAGATCAAATAGCAAGGGTAGAATAAATCTCAAAGCAAATTTACACACACAGTTCTGGGTCAAGAGGAGAAATTCTCTATCTGAAAGTCCAGCAACCATTTGATCTGAGAGTAGCTCATCTCATTCAATACTGAGTAATCATCAAAACGGAATCAATAGAAGATGTAAAAAAAAAAAAAAAAAAAGAAAGATTTTACCAGAAAACAGCAGAAATGTAATATAAAAATAATGACAGTTAAATAATTCCTAATAATTTCTGTAAATATAATTTAAAAATAATTTCTGTAAATCATGTTCAGAGCTCTGCACACACCAAGGAGAGACATGAGAAGGTTCTAATCTCTTCCCTCTGGGCAACATTAAGGCTCTGCAATCAGGAAGCAAAGACTAAGGCAGTGCTGTAAACTGCTGGAAGTATGGAAAGCATTCAATAACAACAACAATATACACACACACACACGTACAAACACATGGAGCTCCTTGGCAAAGGTTGGGAGACTTACTGGTTCAAAACACTTTAAAAAAAACCTCTATCCAATCATTAGCTAACTGAACAGAGAATTCAGTGGCCATGTATGACAAAAAAGAAAAAATACAGACTTTACAGTATTAGTCCAGGAAAGTCACTACATTCACAAAATAAAACCACCATCAAGAACAATAATGAGCATAATAACAAACTCTGAGGGGAGAGCAATATGATTTCTAGAGCTGCTATATTAAATTTTTTTAAATATCCAGATTTTAATAAAAATTGTGACACATGCAAAGAAACAGGAAATTATGGCCCATATACAGGAATAAAAACAAGAGAAACTGTCACTAAGGAAACCAGATGTTGTACCTACTAGACAAAGACTTTTTAACAAACTTATAAATGCAGTGAAAGAACTAAAGTAAACCATGTTTTTAAAGAAAGTATAAAAACAATGTCTCTTACCAAATAGAGAATATCAAAAAGGAAATAGAAATTATACAACACAGCCAAATAGAAATTCTGGAGTGAAAAGTATAACTGAAATGAAAAATCTACTTAGAGGGGCTCAACAGCAGATTTGAATAGCAGATGGCAAAATCACCCAACTTGCCAATAGGTCAATCGATGCTATCCAGTCTAAAGAGCAGAAATTTAAAAGAAAGAGGAGAAATAAACAAAGACTCAGTGATTTGTGGTACATCATCAAGTATACCAAAATATGCCTAATATGAGGAATAGATGGAGAGGAGAGAAAGGAGCAGAAATAATATTTGTAGAAATAATGGCCAAAAACTTCCCAAATTTAACCCCAAAATCCCATTAACCTGCACACACAAAGCTCAAAGAATGTCCAGTAGCATGTCTAAAGCCAAAGACAAAGAGAAAATCTTAAAAGCAACAAGTGAAAAGCAGCTCATCATGTATAAGATATTGTCATAGATTAACAGCTGGTTTGTCATCAGAAACATGGATGGCAGAATGTAGCAGGGTGACATATGCAAAGGGCTGGGAGGAAAAAACATTGTCAACCAAGATTTCTATATCTGGCAAAACAATGCTTCAAAAATTAAGAAAAACCTTACAGAAATTGAAAAGATTATAAGGGAATGCTCTGAATAATCGTATGCCAACAAATTACATAACATATGAAGTGGAGAGATTTCTAGAGAGACACAAACTATCAAAACTTGCTCAAGAAGTAGAAAAGAATTGAATAGAACTATAGTAAGAGATTGAATTAGTAGTCAAAAACCTTCCTACAAAGAAAATGTCAGAACCAAATGACTTTAGTGGTACATTCTACCAAGTATTTAACGAAAAATTGACAACAATCTTTATAAACTCTTCTAAAAAACAGAAGAGGATTGAACATTATCCAACTCATTCTATGAGGCCAGCATTACCCCCGATACCAAAACCAGACAAAGACATCTCAAGAAAACTACAGACCAATATCTCTTATAAATATAGGTGCATAGATAGTGTTGACGGTTGTACAAGTCTGTACTTATATTTAAAACTACAGAGTTGTACACTTTAAAAAGGTGAATTATATGGAATACAAGTTATATCTTAAATTTGTTACCAAAAAAATGCTGCAATGAACACACTTCCCCGTGCCTCCCAGTACACAAATTCTATAAATGTTTCCATATCTATGGACCTACAGGTGGAAATTCTGGGTTGCAATTTTTCAATTTTACTAAAACGTGACAAATTGCTCTACAAAGTAGCTATGTCATTTGTACTTCCTCCAGTGGTGTGAGAAAGTTCCAGTTTCTTTTACCTTTGCCAATATTTAGATAATCAATTTAAAAATTTTTACTTATTTGTCGTTATTCTTTTACTTATTTGTTGTGAAATGGTATTTTATTGGTTTGCATTTCCATGACTTTGAAGACGATTAAGCATCTTGTAATATTTATTGACCATTCAGTTTTCCTCTTCTGTGAATTTTCTATTCACATCCTTCACCCAACTTCTAGCAAGCTTGTTGGTTTGCAGAGCTACCTTTCAGTGATGATAACATAGGAACCAGAAGCTTCCCTCCCCAGGAGTGACAGTGAGCATTACCAGCCACTTGAGCATATCACTACTTTCTAGGCAAGTACATCCATTCCAGGATGGAATCTTTGAAGTATATGGTTGTCATGACGAATGACAACATCTCAAAGGAGTCCTTTCGTTGTTAGACTATTTTACCTTTGGCTAAGAGGTAAGGCACTTGAGTTTATCTTCACTACCCTGCCTCCTATCAATGACAGAGAAGTCACACACGAGTAAGTGATTTTTATTCTATTAATCCTTCAGTCAGTCAAAAGTCTGTCTTCTTTCTAACTTTGACTACTTTTCTTAGTTTTGTTCTGTTAAAAGAAAGCACTATGGGTATATTAGAATTTACTTCACTATGGGCCCTCCTCTAAAGTTCTTTCCAAATTTGCCAATCGGAAGAGTTCATCTTTGTTAATTAATCTCCTAACTCCATGTCTATCTTCTTTTCCACCATCTGACCACATCTCTCCTGCCTGGAAGGCATCTCTGGAGCACTTATCTTAACCTATGGCGGTCTACACCATCAAATTTTGGTCTCACCTCAAGCACTCAAGCTCAAAAATTGAACCCCCCTCCAGAAAACATTTTATTTTTCTCAGTGAATCTGGATTTCAAGAAGTCAGGAAATAGAAAAATTCATCAGGCGGTGGAAAGCTCATGAGACTAAATAGTTTACACATCATTTTTTTATTAAAATAAACCATGCACACATAAAAACACAGAATAGCAAAACTTGGGAGAATTCTAGATCTGTTCTAAAATTTCTTCACATATGTATTCAATCCTGTGAGAATTTTAAAGGGGAAACTTTTGCTAAAGTTAAATAAACATTTAGTAAATATGGAATCTTTGAAAATAACAATGAAAACACTCCAGTGGTGAAATAGCTAAATTGTGAGTAAATATGACATCTCTGGAATGAAGCTTTTGTTCAGATATTTGGATCCAGAGGTACTCCCTGGGAAGATGTATGATGCTTTTTGGTGGGGATGGAGGCACGAGGAAAAGCAAGGTGAGCAGCTTAGACAGAAAAACAGAAATGGAATATACAAACTGATCACCTTTCTTTCGTTCTGGTTTTTAACCAAGAATCTACTGTTGCAGGTAATCCATGATAGAGGAGGTAAATTCTGAAGCTGCCAAGATCAAATAGCAAGGGTAGAATAAATCTCAAAGCAAATTTACACACACAGTTCTGGGTCAAGAGGAGAATTTCTCTATCTGAAAGTCCAGCAACCATTTGATCTGAGAGTAGCTCATCTCATTCAATACTGAGTAATCATCAAAACGGAATCAATAGAAGATGTAAAAAAAAAAAAAAGAAAGATTTTACCAGAAAACAGCAGAAATGTAATATAAAAATAATGACAGTTAAATAATTCCTAATAATTTCTGTAAATATAATTTAAAAATAATTTCTGTAAATCATGTTCAGAGCTCTGCACACACCAAGGAGAGACATGAGAAGGTTCTAATCTCTTCCCTCTGGGCAACATTAAGGCTCTGCAATCAGGAAGCAAAGACTAAGGCAGTGCTGTAAACTGCTGGAAGTATGGAAAGCATTCAATAACAACAACAATACACACACACACACACACACGTACAAACACATGGAGCTCCTTGGCAAAGGTTGGGAGACTTACTGGTTCAAAACACTTTAAAAAAAACCTCTATCCAATCATTAGCTAACTGAACAGAGAATTCAGTGGCCATGTATGACAAAAAAGAAAAAATACAGACTTTACAGTATTAGTCCAGGAAAGTCACTACATTCACAAAATAAAACCACCATCAAGAACAATAATGAGCATAATAACAAACTCTGAGGGGAGAGCAATATGATTTCTAGAGCTGCTATATTAAATTTTTTTAAATATCCAGATTTTAATAAAAATTGTGACACATGCAAAGAAACAGGAAATTATGGCCCATATACAGGAATAAAAACAAGAGAAACTGTCACTAAGGAAACCAGATGTTGTACCTACTAGACAAAAACTTTTTAACAAACTTATAAATGCAGTGAAAGAACTAAAGTAAACCATGTTTTTAAAGAAAGTATAAAAACAATGTCTCTTACCAAATAGAGAATATCAAAAAGGAAATAGAAATTATACAACACAGCCAAATAGAAATTCTGGAGTGAAAAGTATAACTGAAATGAAAAATCTACTTAGAGGGGCTCAACAGCAGATTTGAATAGCAGATGGCAAAATCACCCAACTTGCCAATAGGTCAATCGATGCTATCCAGTCTAAAGAGCAGAAATTTAAAAGAAAGAGGAGAAATAAACAAAGACTCAGTGATTTGTGGTACATCATCAAGTATACCAAAATATGCCTAATATGAGGAATAGATGGAGAGGAGAGAAAGGAGCAGAAATAATATTTGTAGAAATAATGGCCAAAAACTTCCCAAATTTAACCCCAAAATCCCATTAACCTGCACACACAAAGCTCAAAGAATGTCCAGTAGCATGTCTAAAGCCAAAGACAAAGAGAAAATCTTAAAAGCAACAAGTGAAAAGCAGCTCATCATGTATAAGATATTGTCATAAGATTAACAGCTGGTTTGTCATCAGAAACATGGATGGCAGAATGTAGCAGGGTGACATATGCAAAGGGCTGGGAGGAAAAAACATTGTCAACCAAGATTTCTATATCTGGCAAAACAATGCTTCAAAAATTAAGAAAAACCTTACAGAAATTGAAAAGATTATAAGGGAATGCTCTGAATAATCGTATGCCAACAAATTACATAACATATGAAGTGGAGAGATTTCTAGAGAGACACAAACTATCAAAACTTGCTCAAGAAGTAGGAAAAAATTGAATAGAACTATAATAAGAGATTGAATTAGTAGTCAAAAACCTTCCTACAAAGAAAATGTCAGAACCAAATGACTTTAGTGGTACATTCTACCAAGTATTTAACGAAAAATTGACAACAATCTTTATAAACTCTTCTAAAAAACAGAAGAGGATTGAACATTATCCAAGTCATTCTATGAGGCCAGCATTACCCCCGATACCAAAACCAGACAAAGACATCTCAAGAAAACTACAGACCAATATCTCTTATAAATATAGGTGCATAGATAGTGTTGACGGTTGTACAAGTCTGTAATTATATTTAAAACTACAGAGTTGTACACTTTAAAAAGGTGAATTATATGGAATACAAGTTATATCTTAAATTTGTTACCAAAAAAATGCTGCAATGAACACACTTCCCCGTGCCTCCCAGTACACAAATTCTATAAATGTTTCCATATCTATGGACCTACAGGTGGAAATTCTGGGTTGCAATTTTTCAATTTTACTAAAACGTGACAAATTGCTCTACAAAGTAGCTATGTCATTTGTACTTCCTCCAGTGGTGTGAGAAAGTTCCAGTTTCTTTTACCTTTGCCAATATTTAGATAATCAATTTAAAAATTTTTACTTATTTGTCGTTATTCTTTTACTTATTTGTTGTGAAATGGTATTTTATTGGTTTGCATTTCCATGACTTTGAAGATGATTAAGCATCTTGTAATATTTATTGACCATTCAGTTTTCCTCTTCTGTGAATTTTCTATTCACATCCTTCACCCAACTTCTAGCAAGCTTGTTGGTTTGCAGAGCTACCTTTCAGTGATGATAACATAGGAACCAGAAGCTTCCCTCCCCAGGAGTGACAGTGAGCATTACCAGCCACTTGAGCATATCACTACTTTCTAGGCAAGTACATCCATTCCAGGATGGAATCTTTGAAGTATATGGTTGTCATGACGAATGACAACATCTCAAAGGAGTCCTTTCGTTGTTAGACTATTTTACCTTTGGCTAAGAGGTAAGGCACTTGAGTTTATCTTCACTACCCTGCCTCCTATCAATGACAGAGAAGTCACACACGAGTAAGTGATTTTTATTCTATTAATCCTTCAGTCAGTCAAAAGTCTGTCTTCTTTCTAACTTTGACTACTTTTCTTAGTTTTGTTCTGTTAAAAGAAAGCACTATGGGTATATTAGAATTTACTTCACTATGGGCCCTCCTCTAAAGTTCTTTCCAAATTTGCCAATCGGAAGAGTTCATCTTTGTTAATTAATCTCCTAACTCCATGTCTATCTTCTTTTCCACCATCTGACCACATCTCTCCTGCCTGGAAGGCATCTCTGGAGCACTTATCTTAACCTATGGCAGTCTACACCATCAAATTTTGGTCTCACCTCAAGCACTCAAGCTCAAAAATTGAACCCCCCTCCAGAAAACATTTTATTTTTCTCAGTGAAGCTGGATTTCAAGAAGTCAGGAAGTAGAAAAATTCATCAGGCGGTGGAAAGCTCATGAGACTAAATAGTTTACACATCAATTTTTTATTAAAATAAACCATGCACACATAAAAACACAGAATAGCAAAACTTGGGAGAATTCTAGATGTGTTCTAAAATTTCTTCACATATGTATTCAATCCTGTGAGAATTTTAAAGGGGAAACTTTTGCTGAAGTTAAATAAACATTTAGTAAATATGGAATCTTTGAAAATAACAATGAAAACACTCCAGTGGTGAAATAGCTAAATTGTGAGTAAATATGACATCTCTGGAATGAAGCTTTTGTTCAGATATTTGGATCCAGAGGTACTCCCTGGGAAGATGTATGATGCTTTTTGGTGGGGATGGAGGCACGAGGAAAAGCAAGGTGAGCAGCTTAGACAGAAAAACAGAAATGGAATATGCAAACTGAACACCTTTCTTTCGTTCTGGTTTTTAACCAAGAATCTACTGTTGCAGGTAATCCATGATAGAGGAGGTAACTTCTGAAGCTGCCAAGATCAAATAGCAAGGGTAGAATAAATCTCAAAGCAAATTTACACACACAGTTCTGGGTCAAGAGGAGAATTTCTCTATCTGAAAGTCCAGCAACCATTTGATCTGAGAGTAGCTCATCTCATTCAATACTGAGTAATCATCAAAACGGAATCAATAGAAGATGTAAAAAAAAAAAAAAAGAAAGATTTTACCAGAAAACAGCAGAAATGTAATATAAAAATAATGACAGTTAAATAATTCCTAATAATTTCTGTAAATATAATTTAAAAATAATTTCTGTAAATCATGTTCAGAGCTCTGCACACACCAAGGAAAGACACGAGAAGGTTCTAATCTCTTGCCTCTGGGCAACATTAAGGCTCTGCAATCAGGAAGCAAAGACTAAGGCAGTGCTGTAAACTGCTGGAAGTATGGAAAGCATTCAATAACAACAACAATATACACACACACACACGTACAAACACATGGAGCTCCTTGGCAAAGGTTGGGAGACTTACTGGTTCAAAACACTTTAAAAAAAACCTCTATCCAATCATTAGCTAACTGAACAGAGAATTCAGTGGCCATGTATGACAAAAAAGAAAAAATACAGACTTTACAGTATTAGTCCAGGAAAGTCACTACATTCACAAAATAAAACCACCATCAAGAACAATAATGAGCATAATAACAAACTCTGAGGGGAGAGCAATATGATTTCTAGAGCTGCTATATTAAATTTTTTTAAATATCCAGATTTTAATAAAAATTGTGACACATGCAAAGAAACAGGAAATTATGGCCCATATACAGGAATAAAAACAAGAGAAACTGTCACTAAGGAAACCAGATGTTGTACCTACTAGACAAAGACTTTTTAACAAACTTATAAATGCAGTGAAAGAACTAAAGTAAACCATGTTTTTAAAGAAAGTATAAAAACAATGTCTCTTACCAAATAGAGAATATCAAAAAGGAAATAGAAATTATACAACACAGCCAAATAGAAATTCTGGAGTGAAAAGTATAACTGAAATGAAAAATCTACTTAGAGGGGCTCAACAGCAGATTTGAACAGCAGATGGCAAAATCACCCAACTTGCCAATAGGTCAATCGATGCTATCCAGTCTAAAGAGCAGAAATTTAAAAGAAAGAGGAGAAATAAACAAAGACTCAGTGATTTGTGGTACATCATCAAGTATACCAAAATATGCCTAATATGAGTAATAGATGGAGAGGAGAGAAAGGAGCAGAAATAGTATTTGTAGAAATAATGGCCAAAAACTTCCCAAATTTAACCCCAAAATCCCATTAACCTGCACACACAAAGCTCAAAGAATGTCCAGTAGCATGTCTAAAGCCAAAGACAAAGAGAAAATCTTAAAAGCAACAAGTGAAAAGCAGCTCATCATGTATAAGATATTGTCATAAGATTAACAGCTGGTTTGTCATCAGAAACATGGATGGCAGAATGTAGCAGGGTGACATATGCAAAGGGCTGGGAGGAAAAAACATTGTCAACCAAGATTTCTATATCTGGCAAAACAATGCTTCAAAAATTAAGAAAAACCTTACAGAAATTGAAAAGATTATAAGGGAATGCTCTGAATAATCGTATGCCAACAAATTACATAACATATGAAGTGGAGAGATTTCTAGAGAGACACAAACTATCAAAACTTGCTCAAGAAGTAGAAAAGAATTGAATAGAACTATAGTAAGAGATTGAATTAGTAGTCAAAAACCTTCCTACAAAGAAAATGTCAGAACCAAATGACTTTAGTGGTACATTCTACCAAGTATTTAACGAAAAATTGACAACAATCTTTATAAACTCTTCTAAAAAACAGAAGAGGATTGAACATTATCCAACTCATTCTATGAGGCCAGCATTACCCCTGATACCAAAACCAGACAAAGACATCTCAAGAAAACTACAGACCAATATCTCTTATAAATATAGGTGCATAGATAGTGTTGACGGTTGTACAAGTCTGTACTTATATTTAAAACTACAGAGTTGTACACTTTAAAAAGGTGAATTATATGGAATACAAGTTATATCTTAAATTTGTTACCAAAAAAATGCTGCAATGAACACACTTCCCCGTGCCTCCCAGTACACAAATTCTATAAATGTTTCCATATCTATGGACCTACAGGTGGAAATTCTGGGTTGCAATTTTTCAATTTTACTAAAACGTGACAAATTGCTCTACAAAGTAGCTATGTCATTTGTACTTCCTCCAGTGGTGTGAGAAAGTTCCAGTTTCTTTTACCTTTGCCAATATTTAGATAATCAATTTAAAAATTTTTACTTATTTGTCGTTATTCTTTTACTTATTTGTTGTGAAATGGTATTTTATTGGTTTGCATTTCCATGACTTTGAAGACGATTAAGCATCTTGTAATATTTATTGACCATTCAGTTTTCCTCTTCTGTGAATTTTCTATTCACATCCTTCACCCAACTTCTAGCAAGCTTGTTGGTTTGCAGAGCTACCTTTCAGTGATGATAACATAGGAACCAGAAGCTTCCCTCCCCAGGAGTGACAGTGAGCATTACCAGCCACTTGAGCATATCACTACTTTCTAGGCAAGTACATCCATTCCAGGATGGAATCTTTGAAGTATATGGTTGTCATGACGAATGACAACATCTCAAAGGAGTCCTTTCGTTGTTAGACTATTTTACCTTTGGCTAAGAGGTAAGGCACTTGAGTTTATCTTCACTACCCTGCCTCCTATCAATGACAGAGAAGTCACACACGAGTAAGTGATTTTTATTCTATTAATCCTTCAGTCAGTCAAAAGTCTGTCTTCTTTCTAACTTTGACTACTTTTCTTAGTTTTGTTCTGTTAAAAGAAAGCACTATGGGTATATTAGAATTTACTTCACTATGGGCCCTCCTCTAAAGTTCTTTCCAAATTTGCCAATCGGAAGAGTTCATCTTTGTTAATTAATCTCCTAACTCCATGTCTATCTTCTTTTCCACCATCTGACCACATCTCTCCTGCCTGGAAGGCATCTCTGGAGCACTTATCTTAACCTATGGCGGTCTACACCATCAAATTTTGGTCTCACCTCAAGCACTCAAGCTCAAAAATTGAACCCCCCTCCAGAAAACATTTTATTTTTCTCAGTGAATCTGGATTTCAAGAAGTCAGGAAATAGAAAAATTCATCAGGCGGTGGAAAGCTCATGAGACTAAATAGTTTACACATCATTTTTTTATTAAAATAAACCATGCACACATAAAAACACAGAATAGCAAAACTTGGGAGAATTCTAGATCTGTTCTAAAATTTCTTCACATATGTATTCAATCCTGTGAGAATTTTAAAGGGGAAACTTTTGCTAAAGTTAAATAAACATTTAGTAAATATGGAATCTTTGAAAATAACAATGAAAACACTCCAGTGGTGAAATAGCTAAATTGTGAGTAAATATGACATCTCTGGAATGAAGCTTTTGTTCAGATATTTGGATCCAGAGGTACTCCCTGGGAAGATGTATGATGCTTTTTGGTGGGGATGGAGGCACGAGGAAAAGCAAGGTGAGCAGCTTAGACAGAAAAACAGAAATGGAATATACAAACTGATCACCTTTCTTTCGTTCTGGTTTTTAACCAAGAATCTACTGTTGCAGGTAATCCATGATAGAGGAGGTAAATTCTGAAGCTGCCAAGATCAAATAGCAAGGGTAGAATAAATCTCAAAGCAAATTTACACACACAGTTCTGGGTCAAGAGGAGAATTTCTCTATCTGAAAGTCCAGCAACCATTTGATCTGAGAGTAGCTCATCTCATTCAATACTGAGTAATCATCAAAACGGAATCAATAGAAGATGTAAAAAAAAAAAAAAGAAAGATTTTACCAGAAAACAGCAGAAATGTAATATAAAAATAATGACAGTTAAATAATTCCTAATAATTTCTGTAAATATAATTTAAAAATAATTTCTGTAAATCATGTTCAGAGCTCTGCACACACCAAGGAGAGACATGAGAAGGTTCTAATCTCTTCCCTCTGGGCAACATTAAGGCTCTGCAATCAGGAAGCAAAGACTAAGGCAGTGCTGTAAACTGCTGGAAGTATGGAAAGCATTCAATAACAACAACAATACACACACACACACACACACGTACAAACACATGGAGCTCCTTGGCAAAGGTTGGGAGACTTACTGGTTCAAAACACTTTAAAAAAAACCTCTATCCAATCATTAGCTAACTGAACAGAGAATTCAGTGGCCATGTATGACAAAAAAGAAAAAATACAGACTTTACAGTATTAGTCCAGGAAAGTCACTACATTCACAAAATAAAACCACCATCAAGAACAATAATGAGCATAATAACAAACTCTGAGGGGAGAGCAATATGATTTCTAGAGCTGCTATATTAAATTTTTTTAAATATCCAGATTTTAATAAAAATTGTGACACATGCAAAGAAACAGGAAATTATGGCCCATATACAGGAATAAAAACAAGAGAAACTGTCACTAAGGAAACCAGATGTTGTACCTACTAGACAAAAACTTTTTAACAAACTTATAAATGCAGTGAAAGAACTAAAGTAAACCATGTTTTTAAAGAAAGTATAAAAACAATGTCTCTTACCAAATAGAGAATATCAAAAAGGAAATAGAAATTATACAACACAGCCAAATAGAAATTCTGGAGTGAAAAGTATAACTGAAATGAAAAATCTACTTAGAGGGGCTCAACAGCAGATTTGAATAGCAGATGGCAAAATCACCCAACTTGCCAATAGGTCAATCGATGCTATCCAGTCTAAAGAGCAGAAATTTAAAAGAAAGAGGAGAAATAAACAAAGACTCAGTGATTTGTGGTACATCATCAAGTATACCAAAATATGCCTAATATGAGGAATAGATGGAGAGGAGAGAAAGGAGCAGAAATAATATTTGTAGAAATAATGGCCAAAAACTTCCCAAATTTAACCCCAAAATCCCATTAACCTGCACACACAAAGCTCAAAGAATGTCCAGTAGCATGTCTAAAGCCAAAGACAAAGAGAAAATCTTAAAAGCAACAAGTGAAAAGCAGCTCATCATGTATAAGATATTGTCATAAGATTAACAGCTGGTTTGTCATCAGAAACATGGATGGCAGAATGTAGCAGGGTGACATATGCAAAGGGCTGGGAGGAAAAAACATTGTCAACCAAGATTTCTATATCTGGCAAAACAATGCTTCAAAAATTAAGAAAAACCTTACAGAAATTGAAAAGATTATAAGGGAATGCTCTGAATAATCGTATGCCAACAAATTACATAACATATGAAGTGGAGAGATTTCTAGAGAGACACAAACTATCAAAACTTGCTCAAGAAGTAGGAAAAAATTGAATAGAACTATAATAAGAGATTGAATTAGTAGTCAAAAACCTTCCTACAAAGAAAATGTCAGAACCAAATGACTTTAGTGGTACATTCTACCAAGTATTTAACGAAAAATTGACAACAATCTTTATAAACTCTTCTAAAAAACAGAAGAGGATTGAACATTATCCAAGTCATTCTATGAGGCCAGCATTACCCCCGATACCAAAACCAGACAAAGACATCTCAAGAAAACTACAGACCAATATCTCTTATAAATATAGGTGCATAGATAGTGTTGACGGTTGTACAAGTCTGTAATTATATTTAAAACTACAGAGTTGTACACTTTAAAAAGGTGAATTATATGGAATACAAGTTATATCTTAAATTTGTTACCAAAAAAATGCTGCAATGAACACACTTCCCCGTGCCTCCCAGTACACAAATTCTATAAATGTTTCCATATCTATGGACCTACAGGTGGAAATTCTGGGTTGCAATTTTTCAATTTTACTAAAACGTGACAAATTGCTCTACAAAGTAGCTATGTCATTTGTACTTCCTCCAGTGGTGTGAGAAAGTTCCAGTTTCTTTTACCTTTGCCAATATTTAGATAATCAATTTAAAAATTTTTACTTATTTGTCGTTATTCTTTTACTTATTTGTTGTGAAATGGTATTTTATTGGTTTGCATTTCCATGACTTTGAAGATGATTAAGCATCTTGTAATATTTATTGACCATTCAGTTTTCCTCTTCTGTGAATTTTCTATTCACATCCTTCACCCAACTTCTAGCAAGCTTGTTGGTTTGCAGAGCTACCTTTCAGTGATGATAACATAGGAACCAGAAGCTTCCCTCCCCAGGAGTGACAGTGAGCATTACCAGCCACTTGAGCATATCACTACTTTCTAGGCAAGTACATCCATTCCAGGATGGAATCTTTGAAGTATATGGTTGTCATGACGAATGACAACATCTCAAAGGAGTCCTTTCGTTGTTAGACTATTTTACCTTTGGCTAAGAGGTAAGGCACTTGAGTTTATCTTCACTACCCTGCCTCCTATCAATGACAGAGAAGTCACACACGAGTAAGTGATTTTTATTCTATTAATCCTTCAGTCAGTCAAAAGTCTGTCTTCTTTCTAACTTTGACTACTTTTCTTAGTTTTGTTCTGTTAAAAGAAAGCACTATGGGTATATTAGAATTTACTTCACTATGGGCCCTCCTCTAAAGTTCTTTCCAAATTTGCCAATCGGAAGAGTTCATCTTTGTTAATTAATCTCCTAACTCCATGTCTATCTTCTTTTCCACCATCTGACCACATCTCTCCTGCCTGGAAGGCATCTCTGGAGCACTTATCTTAACCTATGGCAGTCTACACCATCAAATTTTGGTCTCACCTCAAGCACTCAAGCTCAAAAATTGAACCCCCCTCCAGAAAACATTTTATTTTTCTCAGTGAAGCTGGATTTCAAGAAGTCAGGAAGTAGAAAAATTCATCAGGCGGTGGAAAGCTCATGAGACTAAATAGTTTACACATCAATTTTTTATTAAAATAAACCATGCACACATAAAAACACAGAATAGCAAAACTTGGGAGAATTCTAGATGTGTTCTAAAATTTCTTCACATATGTATTCAATCCTGTGAGAATTTTAAAGGGGAAACTTTTGCTGAAGTTAAATAAACATTTAGTAAATATGGAATCTTTGAAAATAACAATGAAAACACTCCAGTGGTGAAATAGCTAAATTGTGAGTAAATATGACATCTCTGGAATGAAGCTTTTGTTCAGATATTTGGATCCAGAGGTACTCCCTGGGAAGATGTATGATGCTTTTTGGTGGGGATGGAGGCACGAGGAAAAGCAAGGTGAGCAGCTTAGACAGAAAAACAGAAATGGAATATGCAAACTGAACACCTTTCTTTCGTTCTGGTTTTTAACCAAGAATCTACTGTTGCAGGTAATCCATGATAGAGGAGGTAACTTCTGAAGCTGCCAAGATCAAATAGCAAGGGTAGAATAAATCTCAAAGCAAATTTACACACACAGTTCTGGGTCAAGAGGAGAATTTCTCTATCTGAAAGTCCAGCAACCATTTGATCTGAGAGTAGCTCATCTCATTCAATACTGAGTAATCATCAAAACGGAATCAATAGAAGATGTAAAAAAAAAAAAAAAGAAAGATTTTACCAGAAAACAGCAGAAATGTAATATAAAAATAATGACAGTTAAATAATTCCTAATAATTTCTGTAAATATAATTTAAAAATAATTTCTGTAAATCATGTTCAGAGCTCTGCACACACCAAGGAAAGACACGAGAAGGTTCTAATCTCTTGCCTCTGGGCAACATTAAGGCTCTGCAATCAGGAAGCAAAGACTAAGGCAGTGCTGTAAACTGCTGGAAGTATGGAAAGCATTCAATAACAACAACAATATACACACACACACACGTACAAACACATGGAGCTCCTTGGCAAAGGTTGGGAGACTTACTGGTTCAAAACACTTTAAAAAAAACCTCTATCCAATCATTAGCTAACTGAACAGAGAATTCAGTGGCCATGTATGACAAAAAAGAAAAAATACAGACTTTACAGTATTAGTCCAGGAAAGTCACTACATTCACAAAATAAAACCACCATCAAGAACAATAATGAGCATAATAACAAACTCTGAGGGGAGAGCAATATGATTTCTAGAGCTGCTATATTAAATTTTTTTAAATATCCAGATTTTAATAAAAATTGTGACACATGCAAAGAAACAGGAAATTATGGCCCATATACAGGAATAAAAACAAGAGAAACTGTCACTAAGGAAACCAGATGTTGTACCTACTAGACAAAGACTTTTTAACAAACTTATAAATGCAGTGAAAGAACTAAAGTAAACCATGTTTTTAAAGAAAGTATAAAAACAATGTCTCTTACCAAATAGAGAATATCAAAAAGGAAATAGAAATTATACAACACAGCCAAATAGAAATTCTGGAGTGAAAAGTATAACTGAAATGAAAAATCTACTTAGAGGGGCTCAACAGCAGATTTGAACAGCAGATGGCAAAATCACCCAACTTGCCAATAGGTCAATCGATGCTATCCAGTCTAAAGAGCAGAAATTTAAAAGAAAGAGGAGAAATAAACAAAGACTCAGTGATTTGTGGTACATCATCAAGTATACCAAAATATGCCTAATATGAGTAATAGATGGAGAGGAGAGAAAGGAGCAGAAATAGTATTTGTAGAAATAATGGCCAAAAACTTCCCAAATTTAACCCCAAAATCCCATTAACCTGCACACACAAAGCTCAAAGAATGTCCAGTAGCATGTCTAAAGCCAAAGACAAAGAGAAAATCTTAAAAGCAACAAGTGAAAAGCAGCTCATCATGTATAAGATATTGTCATAAGATTAACAGCTGGTTTGTCATCAGAAACATGGATGGCAGAATGTAGCAGGGTGACATATGCAAAGGGCTGGGAGGAAAAAACATTGTCAACCAAGATTTCTATATCTGGCAAAACAATGCTTCAAAAATTAAGAAAAACCTTACAGAAATTGAAAAGATTATAAGGGAATGCTCTGAATAATCGTATGCCAACAAATTACATAACATATGAAGTGGAGAGATTTCTAGAGAGACACAAACTATCAAATCTTGCTCAAGAAGTAGAAAAGAATTGAATAGAACTATAGTAAGAGATTGAATTAGTAGTCAAAAACCTTCCTACAAAGAAAATGTCAGAACCAAATGACTTTAGTGGTACATTCTACCAAGTATTTAACGAAAAATTGACAACAATCTTTATAAACTCTTCTAAAAAACAGAAGAGGATTGAACATTATCCAACTCATTCTATGAGGCCAGCATTACCCCCGATACCAAAACCAGACAAAGACATCTCAAGAAAACTACAGACCAATATCTCTTATAAATATAGGTGCATAGATAGTGTTGACGGTTGTACAAGTCTGTACTTATATTTAAAACTACAGAGTTGTACACTTTAAAAAGGTGAATTATATGGAATACAAGTTATATATCTTAAATTTGTTACCAAAAAAATGCTGCAATGAACACACTTCCCCGTGCCTCCCAGTACACAAATTCTATAAATGTTTCCATATCTATGGACCTACAGGTGGAAATTCTGGGTTGCAATTTTTCAATTTTACTAAAACGTGACAAATTGCTCTACAAAGTAGCTATGTCATTTGTACTTCCTCCAGTGGTGTGAGAAAGTTCCAGTTTCTTTTACCTTTGCCAATATTTAGATAATCAATTTAAAAATTTTTACTTATTTGTCGTTATTCTTTTACTTATTTGTTGTGAAATGGTATTTTATTGGTTTGCATTTCCATGACTTTGAAGACGATTAAGCATCTTGTAATATTTATTGACCATTCAGTTTTCCTCTTCTGTGAATTTTCTATTCACATCCTTCACCCAACTTCTAGCAAGCTTGTTGGTTTGCAGAGCTACCTTTCAGTGATGATAACATAGGAACCAGAAGCTTCCCTCCCCAGGAGTGACAGTGAGCATTACCAGCCACTTGAGCATATCACTACTTTCTAGGCAAGTACATCCATTCCAGGATGGAATCTTTGAAGTATATGGTTGTCATGACGAATGACAACATCTCAAAGGAGTCCTTTCGTTGTTAGACTATTTTACCTTTGGCTAAGAGGTAAGGCACTTGAGTTTATCTTCACTACCCTGCCTCCTATCAATGACAGAGAAGTCACACACGAGTAAGTGATTTTTATTCTATTAATCCTTCAGTCAGTCAAAAGTCTGTCTTCTTTCTAACTTTGACTACTTTTCTTAGTTTTGTTCTGTTAAAAGAAAGCACTATGGGTATATTAGAATTTACTTCACTATGGGCCCTCCTCTAAAGTTCTTTCCAAATTTGCCAATCGGAAGAGTTCATCTTTGTTAATTAATCTCCTAACTCCATGTCTATCTTCTTTTCCACCATCTGACCACATCTCTCCTGCCTGGAAGGCATCTCTGGAGCACTTATCTTAACCTATGGCAGTCTACACCATCAAATTTTGGTCTCACCTCAAGCACTCAAGCTCAAAAATTGAACCCCCCTCCAGAAAACATTTTATTTTTCTCAGTGAAGCTGGATTTCAAGAAGTCAG
Source organism: Hyperoodon ampullatus (assembly GCF_949752795.1). NCBI lineage: Eukaryota > Metazoa > Chordata > Mammalia > Artiodactyla > Ziphiidae > Hyperoodon > Hyperoodon ampullatus. The sequence continues at coordinate 169,645,795 of NC_136915.1, read as the reverse complement.
GAAGTAGAAAAATTCATCAGGCGGCGGAAAGCTCATGAGACTAAATAGTTTACACATCAATTTTTTATTAAAATAAACCATGCACACATAAAAACACAGAATAGCAAAACTTGGGAGAATTCTAGATCTGTTCTAAAATTTCTTCACATATGTATTCAATCCTGTGAGAATTTTAAAGGGGAAACTTTTGCTGAAGTTAAATAAACATTTAGTAAATATGGAATCTTTGAAAATAACAATGAAAACACTCCAGTGGTGAAATAGCTAAATTGTGAGTAAATATGACATCTCTGGAATGAAGCTTTTGTTCAGATATTTGGATCCAGAGGTACTCCCTGGGAAGATGTATGATGCTTTTTGGTGGGGACGGAGGCACGAGGAAAAGCAAGGTGAGCAGCTTAGACAGAAAAACAGAAATGGAATATGCAAACTGAACACCTTTCTTTCGTTCTGGTTTTTAACCAAGAATCTACTGTTGCAGGTAATCCATGATAGAGGAGGTAAATTCTGAAGCTGCCAAGATCAAATAGCAAGGGTAGAATAAATCTCAAAGCAAATTTACACACACAGTTCTGGGTCAAGAGGAGAATTTCTCTATCTGAAAGTCCAGCAACCATTTGATCTGAGAGTAGCTCATCTCATTCAATACTGAGTAATCATCAAAACGGAATCAATAGAAGATGTAAAAAAAAAAAAAAAGAAAGATTTTACCAGAAAACAGCAGAAATGTAATATAAAAATAATGACAGTTAAATAATTCCTAATAATTTCTGTAAATATAATTTAAAAATAATTTCTGTAAATCATGTTCAGAGCTCTGCACACACCAAGGAAAGACATGAGAAGGTTCTAATCTCTTCCCTCTGGGCAACATTAAGGCTCTGCAATCAGGAAGCAAAGACTAAGGCAGTGCTGTAAACTGCTGGAAGTATGGAAAGCATTCAATAACAACAACAATATACACACACACACGTACAAACACATGGAGCTCCTTGGCAAAGGTTGGGAGACTTACTGGTTCAAAACACTTTAAAAAAAACCTCTATCCAATCATTAGCTAACTGAACAGAGAATTCAGTGGCCATGTATGACAAAAAAGAAAAAATACAGACTTTACAGTATTAGTCCAGGAAAGTCACTACATTCACAAAATAAAACCACCATCAAGAACAATAATGAGCATAATAACAAACTCTGAGGGGAGAGCAATATGATTTCTAGAGCTGCTATATTAAATTTTTTTAAATATCCAGATTTTAATAAAAATTGTGACACATGCAAAGAAACAGGAAATTATGGCCCATATACAGGAATAAAAACAAGAGAAACTGTCACTAAGGAAACCAGATGTTGTACCTACTAGATAAAGACTTTTTAACAAACTTATAAATGCAGTGAAAGAACTAAAGTAAACCATGTTTTTAAAGAAAGTATAAAAACAATGTCTCTTACCAAATAGAGAATATCAAAAAGGAAATAGAAATTATACAACACAGCCAAATAGAAATTCTGGAGTGAAAAGTATAACTGAAATGAAAAATCTACTTAGAGGGGCTCAACAGCAGATTTGAACAGCAGATGGCAAAATCACCCAACTTGCCAATAGGTCAATCGATGCTATCCAGTCTAAAGAGCAGAAATTTAAAAGAAAGAGGAGAAATAAACAAAGACTCAGTGATTTGTGGTACATCATCAAGTATACCAAAATATGCCTAATATGAGTAATAGATGGAGAGGAGAGAAAGGAGCAGAAATAGTATTTGTAGAAATAATGGCCAAAAACTTCCCAAATTTAACCCCAAAATCCCATTAACCTGCACACACAAAGCTCAAAGAATGTCCAGTAGCATGTCTAAAGCCAAAGACAAAGAGAAAATCTTAAAAGCAACAAGTGAAAAGCAGCTCATCATGTATAAGATATTGTCATAAGATTAACAGCTGGTTTGTCATCAGAAACATGGATGGCAGAATGTAGCAGGGTGACATATGCAAAGGGCTGGGAGGAAAAAACATTGTCAACCAAGATTTCTATATCTGGCAAAACAATGCTTCAAAAATTAAGAAAAACCTTACAGAAATTGAAAAGATTATAAGGGAATGCTCTGAATAATCGTATGCCAACAAATTACATAACATATGAAGTGGAGAGATTTCTAGAGAGACACAAACTATCAAAACTTGCTCAAGAAGTAGAAAAGAATTGAATAGAACTATAGTAAGAGATTGAATTAGTAGTCAAAAACCTTCCTACAAAAAAAATGTCAGAACCAAATGACTTTAGTGGTACATTCTACCAAGTATTTAACGAAAAATTGACAACAATCTTTATAAACTCTTCTAAAAAACAGAAGAGGATTGAACATTATCCAACTCATTCTATGAGGCCAGCATTACCCCCGATACCAAAACCAGACAAAGACATCTCAAGAAAACTACAGACCAATATCTCTTATAAATATAGGTGCATAGATAGTGTTGACGGTTGTACAAGTCTGTAATTATATTTAAAACTACAGAGTTGTACACTTTAAAAAGGTGAATTATATGGAATACAAGTTATATCTTAAATTTGTTACCAAAAAAATGCTGCAATGAACACACTTCCCCGTGCCTCCCAGTACACAAATTCTATAAATGTTTCCATATCTATGGACCTACAGGTGGAAATTCTGGGTTGCAATTTTTCAATTTTACTAAAACGTGACAAATTGCTCTACAAAGTAGCTATGTCATTTGTACTTCCTCCAGTGGTGTGAGAAAGTTCCAGTTTCTTTTACCTTTGCCAATATTTAGATAATCAATTTAAAAATTTTTACTTATTTGTCGTTATTCTTTTACTTATTTGTTGTGAAATGGTATTTTATTGGTTTGCATTTCCATGACTTTGAAGACGATTAAGCATCTTGTAATATTTATTGACCATTCAGTTTTCCTCTTCTGTGAATTTTCTATTCACATCCTTCACCCAACTTCTAGCAAGCTTGTTGGTTTGCAGAGCTACCTTTCAGTGATGATAACATAGGAACCAGAAGCTTCCCTCCCCAGGAGTGACAGTGAGCATTACCAGCCACTTGAGCATATCACTACTTTCTAGGCAAGTACATCCATTCCAGGATGGAATCTTTGAAGTATATGGTTGTCATGACGAATGACAACATCTCAAAGGAGTCCTTTCGTTGTTAGACTATTTTACCTTTGGCTAAGAGGTAAGGCACTTGAGTTTATCTTCACTACCCTGCCTCCTATCAATGACAGAGAAGTCACACACGAGTAAGTGATTTTTATTCTATTAATCCTTCAGTCAGTCAAAAGTCTGTCTTCTTTCTAACTTTGACTACTTTTCTTAGTTTTGTTCTGTTAAAAGAAAGCACTATGGGTATATTAGAATTTACTTCACTATGGGCCCTCCTCTAAAGTTCTTTCCAAATTTGCCAATCGGAAGAGTTCATCTTTGTTAATTAATCTCCTAACTCTATGTCTATCTTCTTTTCCACCATCTGACCACATCTCTCCTGCCTGGAAGGCATCTCTGGAGCACTTATCTTAACCTATGGCGGTCTACAGCATCAAATTTTGGTCTCACCTCAAGCACTCAAGCTCAAAAATTGAACCCCCCTCCAGAAAACATTTTATTTTTCTCAGTGAATCTGGATTTCAAGAAGTCAGGAAATAGAAAAATTCATCAGGCGGTGGAAAGCTCATGAGACTAAATAGTTTACACATCATTTTTTTATTAAAATAAACCATGCACACATAAAAACACAGAATAGCAAAACTTGGGAGAATTCTAGATCTGTTCTAAAATTTCTTCACATATGTATTCAATCCTGTGAGAATTTTAAAGGGGAAACTTTTGCTAAAGTTAAATAAACATTTAGTAAATATGGAATCTTTGAAAATAACAATGAAAACACTCCAGTGGTGAAATAGCTAAATTGTGAGTAAATATGACATCTCTGGAATGAAGCTTTTGTTCAGATATTTGGATCCAGAGGTACTCCCTGGGAAGATGTATGATGCTTTTTGGTGGGGATGGAGGCACGAGGAAAAGCAAGGTGAGCAGCTTAGACAGAAAAACAGAAATGGAATATACAAACTGATCACCTTTCTTTCGTTCTGGTTTTTAACCAAGAATCTACTGTTGCAGGTAATCCATGATAGAGGAGGTAAATTCTGAAGCTGCCAAGATCAAATAGCAAGGGTAGAATAAATCTCAAAGCAAATTTACACACACAGTTCTGGGTCAAGAGGAGAATTTCTCTATCTGAAAGTCCAGCAACCATTTGATCTGAGAGTAGCTCATCTCATTCAATACTGAGTAATCATCAAAACGGAATCAATAGAAGATGTAAAAAAAAAAAAAAGAAAGATTTTACCAGAAAACAGCAGAAATGTAATATAAAAATAATGACAGTTAAATAATTCCTAATAATTTCTGTAAATATAATTTAAAAATAATTTCTGTAAATCATGTTCAGAGCTCTGCACACACCAAGGAGAGACATGAGAAGGTTCTAATCTCTTCCCTCTGGGCAACATTAAGGCTCTGCAATCAGGAAGCAAAGACTAAGGCAGTGCTGTAAACTGCTGGAAGTATGGAAAGCATTCAATAACAACAACAATACACACACACACACACACACGTACAAACACATGGAGCTCCTTGGCAAAGGTTGGGAGACTTACTGGTTCAAAACACTTTAAAAAAAACCTCTATCCAATCATTAGCTAACTGAACAGAGAATTCAGTGGCCATGTATGACAAAAAAGAAAAAATACAGACTTTACAGTATTAGTCCAGGAAAGTCACTACATTCACAAAATAAAACCACCATCAAGAACAATAATGAGCATAATAACAAACTCTGAGGGGAGAGCAATATGATTTCTAGAGCTGCTATATTAAATTTTTTTAAATATCCAGATTTTAATAAAAATTGTGACACATGCAAAGAAACAGGAAATTATGGCCCATATACAGGAATAAAAACAAGAGAAACTGTCACTAAGGAAACCAGATGTTGTACCTACTAGACAAAGACTTTTTAACAAACTTATAAATGCAGTGAAAGAACTAAAGTAAACCATGTTTTTAAAGAAAGTATAAAAACAATGTCTCTTACCAAATAGAGAATATCAAAAAGGAAATAGAAATTATACAACACAGCCAAATAGAAATTCTGGAGTGAAAAGTATAACTGAAATGAAAAATCTACTTAGAGGGGCTCAACAGCAGATTTGAATAGCAGATGGCAAAATCACCCAACTTGCCAATAGGTCAATCGATGTTATCCAGTCTAAAGAGCAGAAATTTAAAAGAAAGAGGAGAAATAAACAAAGACTCAGTGATTTGTGGTACATCATCAAGTATACCAAAATATGCCTAATATGAGTAATAGATGGAGAGGAGAGAAAGGAGCAGAAATAATATTTGTAGAAATAATGGCCAAAAACTTCCCAAATTTAACCCCAAAATCCCATTAACCTGCACACACAAAGCTCAAAGAATGTCCAGTAGCATGTCTAAAGCCAAAGACAAAGAGAAAATCTTAAAAGCAACAAGTGAAAAGCAGCTCATCATGTATAAGATATTGTCATAAGATTAACAGCTGGTTTGTCATCAGAAACATGGATGGCAGAATGTAGCAGGGTGACATATGCAAAGGGCTGGGAGGAAAAAACATTGTCAACCAAGATTTCTATATCTGGCAAAACAATGCTTCAAAAATTAAGAAAAACCTTACAGAAATTGAAAAGATTATAAGGGAATGCTCTGAATAATCGTATGCCAACAAATTACATAACATATGAAGTGGAGAGATTTCTAGAGAGACACAAACTATCAAAACTTGCTCAAGAAGTAGAAAAGAATTGAATAGAACTATAATAAGAGATTGAATTAGTAGTCAAAAACCTTCCTACAAAGAAAATGTCAGAACCAAATGACTTTAGTGGTACATTCTACCAAGTATTTAACGAAAAATTGACAACAATCTTTATAAACTCTTCTAAAAAACAGAAGAGGATTGAACATTATCCAACTCATTCTATGAGGCCAGCATTACCCCCGATACCAAAACCAGACAAAGACATCTCAAGAAAACTACAGACCAATATCTCTTATAAATATAGGTGCATAGATAGTGTTGACGGTTGTACAAGTCTGTAATTATATTTAAAACTACAGAGTTGTACACTTTAAAAAGGTGAATTATATGGAATACAAGTTATATCTTAAATTTGTTACCAAAAAAATGCTGCAATGAACACACTTCCCCGTGCCTCCCAGTACACAAATTCTATAAATGTTTCCATATCTATGGACCTACAGGTGGAAATTCTGGGTTGCAATTTTTCAATTTTACTAAAACGTGACAAATTGCTCTACAAAGTAGCTATGTCATTTGTACTTCCTCCAGTGGTGTGAGAAAGTTCCAGTTTCTTTTACCTTTGCCAATATTTAGATAATCAATTTAAAAATTTTTACTTATTTGTCGTTATTCTTTTACTTATTTGTTGTGAAATGGTATTTTATTGGTTTGCATTTCCATGACTTTGAAGACGATTAAGCATCTTGTAATATTTATTGACCATTCAGTTTTCCTCTTCTGTGAATTTTCTATTCACATCCTTCACCCAACTTCTAGCAAGCTTGTTGGTTTGCAGAGCTACCTTTCAGTGATGATAACATAGGAACCAGAAGCTTCCCTCCCCAGGAGTGACAGTGAGCATTACCAGCCATTTGAGCATATCACTACTTTCTAGGCAAGTACATCCATTCCAGGATGGAATCTTTGAAGTATATGGTTGTCATGACGAATGACAACATCTCAAAGGAGTCCTTTCGTTGTTAGACTATTTTACCTTTGGCTAAGAGGTAAGGCACTTGAGTTTATCTTCACTACCCTGCCTCCTATCAATGACAGAGAAGTCACACACGAGTAAGTGATTTTTATTCTATTAATCCTTCAGTCAGTCAAAAGTCTGTCTTCTTTCTAACTTTGACTACTTTTCTTAGTTTTGTTCTGTTAAAAGAAAGCACTATGGGTATATTAGAATTTACTTCACTATGGGCCCTCCTCTAAAGTTCTTTCCAAATTTGCCAATCGGAAGAGTTCATCTTTGTTAATTAATCTCCTAACTCCATGTCTATCTTCTTTTCCACCATCTGACCACATCTCTCCTGCCTGGAAGGCATCTCTGGAGCACTTATCTTAACCTATGGCAGTCTACACCATCAAATTTTGGTCTCACCTCAAGCACTCAAGCTCAAAAATTGAACCCCCCTCCAGAAAACATTTTATTTTTCTCAGTGAAGCTGGATTTCAAGAAGTCAGGAAATAGAAAAATTCATCAGGCGGTGGAAAGCTCATGAGACTAAATAGTTTACACATCATTTTTTTATTAAAATAAACCATGCACACATAAAAACACAGAATAGCAAAACTTGGGAGAATTCTAGATCTGTTCTAAAATTTCTTCACATATGTATTCAATCCTGTGAGAATTTTAAAGGGGAAACTTTTGCTAAAGTTAAATAAACATTTAGTAAATATGGAATCTTTGAAAATAACAATGAAAACACTCCAGTGGTGAAATAGCTAAATTGTGAGTAAATATGACATCTCTGGAATGAAGCTTTTGTTCAGATATTTGGATCCAGAGGTACTCCCTGGGAAGATGTATGATGCTTTTTGGTGGGGACGGAGGCACGAGGAAAAGCAAGGTGAGCAGCTTAGACAGAAAAACAGAAATGGAATATGCAAACTGAACACCTTTCTTTCGTTCTGGTTTTTAACCAAGAATCTACTGTTGCAGGTAATCCATGATAGAGGAGGTAAATTCTGAAGCTGCCAAGATCAAATAGCAAGGGTAGAATAAATCTCAAAGCAAATTTACACACACAGTTCTGGGTCAAGAGGAGAATTTCTCTATCTGAAAGTCCAGCAACCATTTGATCTGAGAGTAGCTCATCTCATTCAATACTGAGTAATCATCAAAACGGAATCAATAGAAGATGTAAAAAAAAAAAAAAAGAAAGATTTTACCAGAAAACAGCAGAAATGTAATATAAAAATAATGACAGTTAAATAATTCCTAATAATTTCTGTAAATATAATTTAAAAATAATTTCTGTAAATCATGTTCAGAGCTCTGCACACACCAAGGAAAGACATGAGAAGGTTCTAATCTCTTCCCTCTGGGCAACATTAAGGCTCTGCAATCAGGAAGCAAAGACTAAGGCAGTGCTGTAAACTGCTGGAAGTATGGAAAGCATTCAATAACAACAATAATATACACACACACACACGTACAAACACATGGAGCTCCTTGGCAAAGGTTGGGAGACTTACTGGTTCAAAACACTTTAAAAAAAACCTCTATCCAATCATTAGCTAACTGAACAGAGAATTCAGTGGCCATGTATGACAAAAAAGAAAAAATACAGACTTTACAGTATTAGTCCAGGAAAGTCACTACATTCACAAAATAAAACCACCATCAAGAACAATAATGAGCATAATAACAAACTCTGAGGGGAGAGCAATATGATTTCTAGAGCTGCTATATTAAATTTTTTTAAATATCCAGATTTTAATAAAAATTGTGACACATGCAAAGAAACAGGAAATTATGGCCCATATACAGGAATAAAAACAAGAGAAACTGTCACTAAGGAAACCAGATGTTGTACCTACTAGACAAAGACTTTTTAACAAACTTATAAATGCAGTGAAAGAACTAAAGTAAACCATGTTTTTAAAGAAAGTATAAAAACAATGTCTCTTACCAAATAGAGAATATCAAAAAGGAAATAGAAATTATACAACACAGCCAAATAGAAATTCTGGAGTGAAAAGTATAACTGAAATGAAAAATCTACTTAGAGGGGCTCAACAGCAGATTTGAATAGCAGATGGCAAAATCACCCAACTTGCCAATAGGTCAATCGATGCTATCCAGTCTAAAGAGCAGAAATTTAAAAGAAAGAGGAGAAATAAACAAAGACTCAGTGATTTGTGGTACATCATCAAGTATACCAAAATATGCCTAATATGAGTAATAGATGGAGAGGAGAGAAAGGAGCAGAAATAATATTTGTAGAAATAATGGCCAAAAACTTCCCAAATTTAACCCCAAAATCCCATTAACCTGCACACACAAAGCTCAAAGAATGTCCAGTAGCATGTCTAAAGCCAAAGACAAAGAGAAAATCTTAAAAGCAACAAGTGAAAAGCAGCTCATCATGTATAAGATATTGTCATAGATTAACAGCTGGTTTGTCATCAGAAACATGGATGGCAGAATGTAGCAGGGTGACATATGCAAAGGGCTGGGAGGAAAAAACATTGTCAACCAAGATTTCTATATCTGGCAAAACAATGCTTCAAAAATTAAGAAAAACCTTACAGAAATTGAAAAGATTATAAGGGAATGCTCTGAATAATCGTATGCCAACAAATTACATAACATATGAAGTGGAGAGATTTCTAGAGAGACACAAACTATCAAAACTTGCTCAAGAAGTAGAAAAGAATTGAATAGAACTATAGTAAGAGATTGAATTAGTAGTCAAAAACCTTCCTACAAAAAAAATGTCAGAACCAAATGACTTTAGTGGTACATTCTACCAAGTATTTAACGAAAAATTGACAACAATCTTTATAAACTCTTCTAAAAAACAGAAGAGGATTGAACATTATCCAACTCATTCTATGAGGCCAGCATTACCCCCGATACCAAAACCAGACAAAGACATCTCAAGAAAACTACAGACCAATATCTCTTATAAATATAGGTGCATAGATAGTGTTGACGGTTGTACAAGTCTGTAATTATATTTAAAACTACAGAGTTGTACACTTTAAAAAGGTGAATTATATGGAATACAAGTTATATCTTAAATTTGTTACCAAAAAAATGCTGCAATGAACACACTTCCCCGTGCCTCCCAGTACACAAATTCTATAAATGTTTCCATATCTATGGACCTACAGGTGGAAATTCTGGGTTGCAATTTTTCAATTTTACTAAAACGTGACAAATTGCTCTACAAAGTAGCTATGTCATTTGTACTTCCTCCAGTGGTGTGAGAAAGTTCCAGTTTCTTTTACCTTTGCCAATATTTAGATAATCAATTTAAAAATTTTTACTTATTTGTCGTTATTCTTTTACTTATTTGTTGTGAAATGGTATTTTATTGGTTTGCATTTCCATGACTTTGAAGACGATTAAGCATCTTGTAATATTTATTGACCATTCAGTTTTCCTCTTCTGTGAATTTTCTATTCACATCCTTCACCCAACTTCTAGCAAGCTTGTTGGTTTGCAGAGCTACCTTTCAGTGATGATAACATAGGAACCAGAAGCTTCCCTCCCCAGGAGTGACAGTGAGCATTACCAGCCATTTGAGCATATCACTACTTTCTAGGCAAGTACATCCATTCCAGGATGGAATCTTTGAAGTATATGGTTGTCATGACGAATGACAACATCTCAAAGGAGTCCTTTCGTTGTTAGACTATTTTACCTTTGGCTAAGAGGTAAGGCACTTGAGTTTATCTTCACTACCCTGCCTCCTATCAATGACAGAGAAGTCACACACGAGTAAGTGATTTTTATTCTATTAATCCTTCAGTCAGTCAAAAGTCTGTCTTCTTTCTAACTTTGACTACTTTTCTTAGTTTTGTTCTGTTAAAAGAAAGCACTATGGGTATATTAGAATTTACTTCACTATGGGCCCTCCTCTAAAGTTCTTTCCAAATTTGCCAATCGGAAGAGTTCATCTTTGTTAATTAATCTCCTAACTCCATGTCTATCTTCTTTTCCACCATCTGACCACATCTCTCCTGCCTGGAAGGCATCTCTGGAGCACTTATCTTAACCTATGGCAGTCTACACCATCAAATTTTGGTCTCACCTCAAGCACTCAAGCTCAAAAATTGAACCCCCCTCCAGAAAACATTTTATTTTTCTCAGTGAAGCTGGATTTCAAGAAGTCAGGAAATAGAAAAATTCATCAGGCGGCGGAAAGCTCATGAGACTAAATAGTTTACACATCATTTTTTTATTAAAATAAACCATGCACACATAAAAACACAGAATAGCAAAACTTGGGAGAATTCTAGATCTGTTCTAAAATTTCTTCACATATGTATTCAATCCTGTGAGAATTTTAAAGGGGAAACTTTTGCTAAAGTTAAATAAACATTTAGTAAATATGGAATCTTTGAAAATAACAATGAAAACACTCCAGTGGTGAAATAGCTAAATTGTGAGTAAATATGACATCTCTGGAATGAAGCTTTTGTTCAGATATTTGGATCCAGAGGTACTCCCTGGGAAGATGTATGATGCTTTTTGGTGGGGACGGAGGCACGAGGAAAAGCAAGGTGAGCAGCTTAGACAGAAAAACAGAAATGGAATATGCAAACTGAACACCTTTCTTTCGTTCTGGTTTTTAACCAAGAATCTACTGTTGCAGGTAATCCATGATAGAGGAGGTAAATTCTGAAGCTGCCAAGATCAAATAGCAAGGGTAGAATAAATCTCAAAGCAAATTTACACACACAGTTCTGGGTCAAGAGGAGAATTTCTCTATCTGAAAGTCCAGCAACCATTTGATCTGAGAGTAGCTCATCTCATTCAATACTGAGTAATCATCAAAACGGAATCAATAGAAGATGTAAAAAAAAAAAAAAAGAAAGATTTTACCAGAAAACAGCAGAAATGTAATATAAAAATAATGACAGTTAAATAATTCCTAATAATTTCTGTAAATATAATTTAAAAATAATTTCTGTAAATCATGTTCAGAGCTCTGCACACACCAAGGAAAGACATGAGAAGGTTCTAATCTCTTCCCTCTGGGCAACATTAAGGCTCTGCAATCAGGAAGCAAAGACTAAGGCAGTGCTGTAAACTGCTGGAAGTATGGAAAGCATTCAATAACAACAACAATATACACACACACACGTACAAACACATGGAGCTCCTTGGCAAAGGTTGGGAGACTTACTGGTTCAAAACACTTTAAAAAAAACCTCTATCCAATCATTAGCTAACTGAACAGAGAATTCAGTGGCCATGTATGACAAAAAAGAAAAAATACAGACTTTACAGTATTAGTCCAGGAAAGTCACTACATTCACAAAATAAAACCACCATCAAGAACAATAATGAGCATAATAACAAACTCTGAGGGGAGAGCAATATGATTTCTAGAGCTGCTATATTAAATTTTTTTAAATATCCAGATTTTAATAAAAATTGTGACACATGCAAAGAAACAGGAAATTATGGCCCATATACAGGAATAAAAACAAGAGAAACTGTCACTAAGGAAACCAGATGTTGTACCTACTAGATAAAGACTTTTTAACAAACTTATAAATGCAGTGAAAGAACTAAAGTAAACCATGTTTTTAAAGAAAGTATAAAAACAATGTCTCTTACCAAATAGAGAATATCAAAAAGGAAATAGAAATTATACAACACAGCCAAATAGAAATTCTGGAGTGAAAAGTATAACTGAAATGAAAAATCTACTTAGAGGGGCTCAACAGCAGATTTGAACAGCAGATGGCAAAATCACCCAACTTGCCAATAGGTCAATCGATGCTATCCAGTCTAAAGAGCAGAAATTTAAAAGAAAGAGGAGAAATAAACAAAGACTCAGTGATTTGTGGTACATCATCAAGTATACCAAAATATGCCTAATATGAGTAATAGATGGAGAGGAGAGAAAGGAGCAGAAATAGTATTTGTAGAAATAATGGCCAAAAACTTCCCAAATTTAACCCCAAAATCCCATTAACCTGCACACACAAAGCTCAAAGAATGTCCAGTAGCATGTCTAAAGCCAAAGACAAAGAGAAAATCTTAAAAGCAACAAGTGAAAAGCAGCTCATCATGTATAAGATATTGTCATAAGATTAACAGCTGGTTTGTCATCAGAAACATGGATGGCAGAATGTAGCAGGGTGACATATGCAAAGGGCTGGGAGGAAAAAACATTGTCAACCAAGATTTCTATATCTGGCAAAACAATGCTTCAAAAATTAAGAAAAACCTTACAGAAATTGAAAAGATTATAAGGGAATGCTCTGAATAATCGTATGCCAACAAATTACATAACATATGAAGTGGAGAGATTTCTAGAGAGACACAAACTATCAAAACTTGCTCAAGAAGTAGAAAAGAATTGAATAGAACTATAGTAAGAGATTGAATTAGTAGTCAAAAACCTTCCTACAAAAAAAATGTCAGAACCAAATGACTTTAGTGGTACATTCTACCAAGTATTTAACGAAAAATTGACAACAATCTTTATAAACTCTTCTAAAAAACAGAAGAGGATTGAACATTATCCAACTCATTCTATGAGGCCAGCATTACCCCCGATACCAAAACCAGACAAAGACATCTCAAGAAAACTACAGACCAGTATCTCTTATAAATATAGGTGCATAGATAGTGTTGACGGTTGTACAAGTCTGTAATTATATTTAAAACTACAGAGTTGTACACTTTAAAAAGGTGAATTATATGGAATACAAGTTATATCTTAAATTTGTTACCAAAAAAATGCTGCAATGAACACACTTCCCCGTGCCTCCCAGTACACAAATTCTATAAATGTTTCCATATCTATGGACCTACAGGTGGAAATTCTGGGTTGCAATTTTTCAATTTTACTAAAACGTGACAAATTGCTCTACAAAGTAGCTATGTCATTTGTACTTCCTCCAGTGGTGTGAGAAAGTTCCAGTTTCTTTTACCTTTGCCAATATTTAGATAATCAATTTAAAAATTTTTACTTATTTGTCGTTATTCTTTTACTTATTTGTTGTGAAATGGTATTTTATTGGTTTGCATTTCCATGACTTTGAAGACGATTAAGCATCTTGTAATATTTATTGACCATTCAGTTTTCCTCTTCTGTGAATTTTCTATTCACATCCTTCACCCAACTTCTAGCAAGCTTGTTGGTTTGCAGAGCTACCTTTCAGTGATGATAACATAGGAACCAGAAGCTTCCCTCCCCAGGAGTGACAGTGAGCATTACCAGCCACTTGAGCATATCACTACTTTCTAGGCAAGTACATCCATTCCAGGATGGAATCTTTGAAGTATATGGTTGTCATGACGAATGACAACATCTCAAAGGAGTCCTTTCGTTGTTAGACTATTTTACCTTTGGCTAAGAGGTAAGGCACTTGAGTTTATCTTCACTACCCTGCCTCCTATCAATGACAGAGAAGTCACACACGAGTAAGTGATTTTTATTCTATTAATCCTTCAGTCAGTCAAAAGTCTGTCTTCTTTCTAACTTTGACTACTTTTCTTAGTTTTGTTCTGTTAAAAGAAAGCACTATGGGTATATTAGAATTTACTTCACTATGGGCCCTCCTCTAAAGTTCTTTCCAAATTTGCCAATCGGAAGAGTTCATCTTTGTTAATTAATCTCCTAACTCTATGTCTATCTTCTTTTCCACCATCTGACCACATCTCTCCTGCCTGGAAGGCATCTCTGGAGCACTTATCTTAACCTATGGCGGTCTACACCATCAAATTTTGGTCTCACCTCAAGCACTCAAGCTCAAAAATTGAACCCCCCTCCAGAAAACATTTTATTTTTCTCAGTGAATCTGGATTTCAAGAAGTCAGGAAATAGAAAAATTCATCAGGCGGTGGAAAGCTCATGAGACTAAATAGTTTACACATCATTTTTTTATTAAAATAAACCATGCACACATAAAAACACAGAATAGCAAAACTTGGGAGAATTCTAGATCTGTTCTAAAATTTCTTCACATATGTATTCAATCCTGTGAGAATTTTAAAGGGGAAACTTTTGCTAAAGTTAAATAAACATTTAGTAAATATGGAATCTTTGAAAATAACAATGAAAACACTCCAGTGGTGAAATAGCTAAATTGTGAGTAAATATGACATCTCTGGAATGAAGCTTTTGTTCAGATATTTGGATCCAGAGGTACTCCCTGGGAAGATGTATGATGCTTTTTGGTGGGGATGGAGGCACGAGGAAAAGCAAGGTGAGCAGCTTAGACAGAAAAACAGAAATGGAATATACAAACTGATCACCTTTCTTTCGTTCTGGTTTTTAACCAAGAATCTACTGTTGCAGGTAATCCATGATAGAGGAGGTAAATTCTGAAGCTGCCAAGATCAAATAGCAAGGGTAGAATAAATCTCAAAGCAAATTTACACACACAGTTCTGGGTCAAGAGGAGAATTTCTCTATCTGAAAGTCCAGCAACCATTTGATCTGAGAGTAGCTCATCTCATTCAATACTGAGTAATCATCAAAACGGAATCAATAGAAGATGTAAAAAAAAAAAAAAGAAAGATTTTACCAGAAAACAGCAGAAATGTAATATAAAAATAATGACAGTTAAATAATTCCTAATAATTTCTGTAAATATAATTTAAAAATAATTTCTGTAAATCATGTTCAGAGCTCTGCACACACCAAGGAGAGACATGAGAAGGTTCTAATCTCTTCCCTCTGGGCAACATTAAGGCTCTGCAATCAGGAAGCAAAGACTAAGGCAGTGCTGTAAACTGCTGGAAGTATGGAAAGCATTCAATAACAACAACAATACACACACACACACACACACGTACAAACACATGGAGCTCCTTGGCAAAGGTTGGGAGACTTACTGGTTCAAAACACTTTAAAAAAAACCTCTATCCAATCATTAGCTAACTGAACAGAGAATTCAGTGGCCATGTATGACAAAAAAGAAAAAATACAGACTTTACAGTATTAGTCCAGGAAAGTCACTACATTCACAAAATAAAACCACCATCAAGAACAATAATGAGCATAATAACAAACTCTGAGGGGAGAGCAATATGATTTCTAGAGCTGCTATATTAAATTTTTTTAAATATCCAGATTTTAATAAAAATTGTGACACATGCAAAGAAACAGGAAATTATGGCCCATATACAGGAATAAAAACAAGAGAAACTGTCACTAAGGAAACCAGATGTTGTACCTACTAGACAAAGACTTTTTAACAAACTTATAAATGCAGTGAAAGAACTAAAGTAAACCATGTTTTTAAAGAAAGTATAAAAACAATGTCTCTTACCAAATAGAGAATATCAAAAAGGAAATAGAAATTATACAACACAGCCAAATAGAAATTCTGGAGTGAAAAGTATAACTGAAATGAAAAATCTACTTAGAGGGGCTCAACAGCAGATTTGAATAGCAGATGGCAAAATCACCCAACTTGCCAATAGGTCAATCGATGTTATCCAGTCTAAAGAGCAGAAATTTAAAAGAAAGAGGAGAAATAAACAAAGACTCAGTGATTTGTGGTACATCATCAAGTATACCAAAATATGCCTAATATGAGTAATAGATGGAGAGGAGAGAAAGGAGCAGAAATAATATTTGTAGAAATAATGGCCAAAAACTTCCCAAATTTAACCCCAAAATCCCATTAACCTGCACACACAAAGCTCAAAGAATGTCCAGTAGCATGTCTAAAGCCAAAGACAAAGAGAAAATCTTAAAAGCAACAAGTGAAAAGCAGCTCATCATGTATAAGATATTGTCATAAGATTAACAGCTGGTTTGTCATCAGAAACATGGATGGCAGAATGTAGCAGGGTGACATATGCAAAGGGCTGGGAGGAAAAAACATTGTCAACCAAGATTTCTATATCTGGCAAAACAATGCTTCAAAAATTAAGAAAAACCTTACAGAAATTGAAAAGATTATAAGGGAATGCTCTGAATAATCGTATGCCAACAAATTACATAACATATGAAGTGGAGAGATTTCTAGAGAGACACAAACTATCAAAACTTGCTCAAGAAGTAGAAAAGAATTGAATAGAACTATAATAAGAGATTGAATTAGTAGTCAAAAACCTTCCTACAAAGAAAATGTCAGAACCAAATGACTTTAGTGGTACATTCTACCAAGTATTTAACGAAAAATTGACAACAATCTTTATAAACTCTTCTAAAAAACAGAAGAGGATTGAACATTATCCAACTCATTCTATGAGGCCAGCATTACCCCCGATACCAAAACCAGACAAAGACATCTCAAGAAAACTACAGACCAATATCTCTTATAAATATAGGTGCATAGATAGTGTTGACGGTTGTACAAGTCTGTAATTATATTTAAAACTACAGAGTTGTACACTTTAAAAAGGTGAATTATATGGAATACAAGTTATATCTTAAATTTGTTACCAAAAAAATGCTGCAATGAACACACTTCCCCGTGCCTCCCAGTACACAAATTCTATAAATGTTTCCATATCTATGGACCTACAGGTGGAAATTCTGGGTTGCAATTTTTCAATTTTACTAAAACGTGACAAATTGCTCTACAAAGTAGCTATGTCATTTGTACTTCCTCCAGTGGTGTGAGAAAGTTCCAGTTTCTTTTACCTTTGCCAATATTTAGATAATCAATTTAAAAATTTTTACTTATTTGTCGTTATTCTTTTACTTATTTGTTGTGAAATGGTATTTTATTGGTTTGCATTTCCATGACTTTGAAGACGATTAAGCATCTTGTAATATTTATTGACCATTCAGTTTTCCTCTTCTGTGAATTTTCTATTCACATCCTTCACCCAACTTCTAGCAAGCTTGTTGGTTTGCAGAGCTACCTTTCAGTGATGATAACATAGGAACCAGAAGCTTCCCTCCCCAGGAGTGACAGTGAGCATTACCAGCCATTTGAGCATATCACTACTTTCTAGGCAAGTACATCCATTCCAGGATGGAATCTTTGAAGTATATGGTTGTCATGACGAATGACAACATCTCAAAGGAGTCCTTTCGTTGTTAGACTATTTTACCTTTGGCTAAGAGGTAAGGCACTTGAGTTTATCTTCACTACCCTGCCTCCTATCAATGACAGAGAAGTCACACACGAGTAAGTGATTTTTATTCTATTAATCCTTCAGTCAGTCAAAAGTCTGTCTTCTTTCTAACTTTGACTACTTTTCTTAGTTTTGTTCTGTTAAAAGAAAGCACTATGGGTATATTAGAATTTACTTCACTATGGGCCCTCCTCTAAAGTTCTTTCCAAATTTGCCAATCGGAAGAGTTCATCTTTGTTAATTAATCTCCTAACTCCATGTCTATCTTCTTTTCCACCATCTGACCACATCTCTCCTGCCTGGAAGGCATCTCTGGAGCACTTATCTTAACCTATGGCAGTCTACACCATCAAATTTTGGTCTCACCTCAAGCACTCAAGCTCAAAAATTGAACCCCCCTCCAGAAAACATTTTATTTTTCTCAGTGAAGCTGGATTTCAAGAAGTCAGGAAATAGAAAAATTCATCAGGCGGTGGAAAGCTCATGAGACTAAATAGTTTACACATCATTTTTTTATTAAAATAAACCATGCACACATAAAAACACAGAATAGCAAAACTTGGGAGAATTCTAGATCTGTTCTAAAATTTCTTCACATATGTATTCAATCCTGTGAGAATTTTAAAGGGGAAACTTTTGCTAAAGTTAAATAAACATTTAGTAAATATGGAATCTTTGAAAATAACAATGAAAACACTCCAGTGGTGAAATAGCTAAATTGTGAGTAAATATGACATCTCTGGAATGAAGCTTTTGTTCAGATATTTGGATCCAGAGGTACTCCCTGGGAAGATGTATGATGCTTTTTGGTGGGGACGGAGGCACGAGGAAAAGCAAGGTGAGCAGCTTAGACAGAAAAACAGAAATGGAATATGCAAACTGAACACCTTTCTTTCGTTCTGGTTTTTAACCAAGAATCTACTGTTGCAGGTAATCCATGATAGAGGAGGTAAATTCTGAAGCTGCCAAGATCAAATAGCAAGGGTAGAATAAATCTCAAAGCAAATTTACACACACAGTTCTGGGTCAAGAGGAGAATTTCTCTATCTGAAAGTCCAGCAACCATTTGATCTGAGAGTAGCTCATCTCATTCAATACTGAGTAATCATCAAAACGGAATCAATAGAAGATGTAAAAAAAAAAAAAAAGAAAGATTTTACCAGAAAACAGCAGAAATGTAATATAAAAATAATGACAGTTAAATAATTCCTAATAATTTCTGTAAATATAATTTAAAAATAATTTCTGTAAATCATGTTCAGAGCTCTGCACACACCAAGGAAAGACATGAGAAGGTTCTAATCTCTTCCCTCTGGGCAACATTAAGGCTCTGCAATCAGGAAGCAAAGACTAAGGCAGTGCTGTAAACTGCTGGAAGTATGGAAAGCATTCAATAACAACAATAATATACACACACACACACGTACAAACACATGGAGCTCCTTGGCAAAGGTTGGGAGACTTACTGGTTCAAAACACTTTAAAAAAAACCTCTATCCAATCATTAGCTAACTGAACAGAGAATTCAGTGGCCATGTATGACAAAAAAGAAAAAATACAGACTTTACAGTATTAGTCCAGGAAAGTCACTACATTCACAAAATAAAACCACCATCAAGAACAATAATGAGCATAATAACAAACTCTGAGGGGAGAGCAATATGATTTCTAGAGCTGCTATATTAAATTTTTTTAAATATCCAGATTTTAATAAAAATTGTGACACATGCAAAGAAACAGGAAATTATGGCCCATATACAGGAATAAAAACAAGAGAAACTGTCACTAAGGAAACCAGATGTTGTACCTACTAGACAAAGACTTTTTAACAAACTTATAAATGCAGTGAAAGAACTAAAGTAAACCATGTTTTTAAAGAAAGTATAAAAACAATGTCTCTTACCAAATAGAGAATATCAAAAAGGAAATAGAAATTATACAACACAGCCAAATAGAAATTCTGGAGTGAAAAGTATAACTGAAATGAAAAATCTACTTAGAGGGGCTCAACAGCAGATTTGAATAGCAGATGGCAAAATCACCCAACTTGCCAATAGGTCAATCGATGCTATCCAGTCTAAAGAGCAGAAATTTAAAAGAAAGAGGAGAAATAAACAAAGACTCAGTGATTTGTGGTACATCATCAAGTATACCAAAATATGCCTAATATGAGTAATAGATGGAGAGGAGAGAAAGGAGCAGAAATAATATTTGTAGACATAATGGCCAAAAACTTCCCAAATTTAACCCCAAAATCCCATTAACCTGCACACACAAAGCTCAAAGAATGTCCAGTAGCATGTCTAAAGCCAAAGACAAAGAGAAAATCTTAAAAGCAACAAGTGAAAAGCAGCTCATCATGTATAAGATATTGTCATAGATTAACAGCTGGTTTGTCATCAGAAACATGGATGGCAGAATGTAGCAGGGTGACATATGCAAAGGGCTGGGAGGAAAAAACATTGTCAACCAAGATTTCTATATCTGGCAAAACAATGCTTCAAAAATTAAGAAAAACCTTACAGAAATTGAAAAGATTATAAGGGAATGCTCTGAATAATCGTATGCCAACAAATTACATAACATATGAAGTGGAGAGATTTCTAGAGAGACACAAACTATCAAAACTTGCTCAAGAAGTAGAAAAGAATTGAATAGAACTATAGTAAGAGATTGAATTAGTAGTCAAAAACCTTCCTACAAAGAAAATGTCAGAACCAAATGACTTTAGTGGTACATTCTACCAAGTATTTAACGAAAAATTAACAACAATCTTTATAAACTCTTCTAAAAAACAGAAGAGGATTGAACATTATCCAACTCATTCTATGAGGCCAGCATTACCCCCGATACCAAAACCAGACAAAGACATCTCAAGAAAACTACAGACCAATATCTCTTATAAATATAGGTGCATAGATAGTGTTGACGGTTGTACAAGTCTGTAATTATATTTAAAACTACAGAGTTGTACACTTTAAAAAGGTGAATTATATGGAATACAAGTTATATCTTAAATTTGTTACCAAAAAAATGCTGCAATGAACACACTTCCCCGTGCCTCCCAGTACACAAATTCTATAAATGTTTCCATATCTATGGACCTACAGGTGGAAATTCTGGGTTGCAATTTTTCAATTTTACTAAAACGTGACAAATTGCTCTACAAAGTAGCTATGTCATTTGTACTTCCTCCAGTGGTGTGAGAAAGTTCCAGTTTCTTTTACCTTTGCCAATATTTAGATAATCAATTTAAAAATTTTTACTTATTTGTCGTTATTCTTTTACTTATTTGTTGTGAAATGGTATTTTATTGGTTTGCATTTCCATGACTTTGAAGACGATTAAGCATCTTGTAATATTTATTGACCATTCAGTTTTCCTCTTCTGTGAATTTTCTATTCACATCCTTCACCCAACTTCTAGCAAGCTTGTTGGTTTGCAGAGCTACCTTTCAGTGATGATAACATAGGAACCAGAAGCTTCCCTCCCCAGGAGTGACAGTGAGCATTACCAGCCATTTGAGCATATCACTACTTTCTAGGCAAGTACATCCATTCCAGGATGGAATCTTTGAAGTATATGGTTGTCATGACGAATGACAACATCTCAAAGGAGTCCTTTCGTTGTTAGACTATTTTACCTTTGGCTAAGAGGTAAGGCACTTGAGTTTATCTTCACTACCCTGCCTCCTATCAATGACAGAGAAGTCACACACGAGTAAGTGATTTTTATTCTATTAATCCTTCAGTCAGTCAAAAGTCTGTCTTCTTTCTAACTTTGACTACTTTTCTTAGTTTTGTTCTGTTAAAAGAAAGCACTATGGGTATATTAGAATTTACTTCACTATGGGCCCTCCTCTAAAGTTCTTTCCAAATTTGCCAATCGGAAGAGTTCATCTTTGTTAATTAATCTCCTAACTCCATGTCTATCTTCTTTTCCACCATCTGACCACATCTCTCCTGCCTGGAAGGCATCTCTGGAGCACTTATCTTAACCTATGGCAGTCTACACCATCAAATTTTGGTCTCACCTCAAGCACTCAAGCTCAAAAATTGAACCCCCCTCCAGAAAACATTTTATTTTTCTCAGTGAAGCTGGATTTCAAGAAGTCAGGAAATAGAAAAATTCATCAGGCGGCGGAAAGCTCATGAGACTAAATAGTTTACACATCATTTTTTTATTAAAATAAACCATGCACACATAAAAACACAGAATAGCAAAACTTGGGAGAATTCTAGATCTGTTCTAAAATTTCTTCACATATGTATTCAATCCTGTGAGAATTTTAAAGGGGAAACTTTTGCTAAAGTTAAATAAACATTTAGTAAATATGGAATCTTTGAAAATAACAATGAAAACACTCCAGTGGTGAAATAGCTAAATTGTGAGTAAATATGACATCTCTGGAATGAAGCTTTTGTTCAGATACTTGGATCCAGAGGTACTCCCTGGGAAGATGTATGATGCTTTTTGGTGGGGACGGAGGCACGAGGAAAAGCAAGGTGAGCAGCTTAGACAGAAAAACAGAAATGGAATATGCAAACTGAACACCTTTCTTTCGTTCTGGTTTTTAACCAAGAATCTACTGTTGCAGGTAATCCATGATAGAGGAGGTAAATTCTGAAGCTGCCAAGATCAAATAGCAAGGGTAGAATAAATCTCAAAGCAAATTTACACACACAGTTCTGGGTCAAGAGGAGAATTTCTCTATCTGAAAGTCCAGCAACCATTTGATCTGAGAGTAGCTCATCTCATTCAATACTGAGTAATCATCAAAACGGAATCAATAGAAGATGTAAAAAAAAAAAAAAAGAAAGATTTTACCAGAAAACAGCAGAAATGTAATATAAAAATAATGACAGTTAAATAATTCCTAATAATTTCTGTAAATATAATTTAAAAATAATTTCTGTAAATCATGTTCAGAGCTCTGCACACACCAAGGAAAGACATGAGAAGGTTCTAATCTCTTCCCTCTGGGCAACATTAAGGCTCTGCAATCAGGAAGCAAAGACTAAGGCAGTGCTGTAAACTGCTGGAAGTATGGAAAGCATTCAATAACAACAACAATATACACACACACACGTACAAACACATGGAGCTCCTTGGCAAAGGTTGGGAGACTTACTGGTTCAAAACACTTTAAAAAAAACCTCTATCCAATCATTAGCTAACTGAACAGAGAATTCAGTGGCCATGTATGACAAAAAAGAAAAAATACAGACTTTACAGTATTAGTCCAGGAAAGTCACTACATTCACAAAATAAAACCACCATCAAGAACAATAATGAGCATAATAACAAACTCTGAGGGGAGAGCAATATGATTTCTAGAGCTGCTATATTAAATTTTTTTAAATATCCAGATTTTAATAAAAATTGTGACACATGCAAAGAAACAGGAAATTATGGCCCATATACAGGAATAAAAACAAGAGAAACTGTCACTAAGGAAACCAGATGTTGTACCTACTAGATAAAGACTTTTTAACAAACTTATAAATGCAGTGAAAGAACTAAAGTAAACCATGTTTTTAAAGAAAGTATAAAAACAATGTCTCTTACCAAATAGAGAATATCAAAAAGGAAATAGAAATTATACAACACAGCCAAATAGAAATTCTGGAGTGAAAAGTATAACTGAAATGAAAAA
The DNA here is from genome assembly GCF_949752795.1 of Hyperoodon ampullatus. Taxonomy (NCBI): domain Eukaryota; kingdom Metazoa; phylum Chordata; class Mammalia; order Artiodactyla; family Ziphiidae; genus Hyperoodon; species Hyperoodon ampullatus. Next base: position 169,622,247 of record NC_136915.1, on the reverse strand, counting down.
TCTACTTAGAGGGGCTCAACAGCAGATTTGAACAGCAGATGGCAAAATCACCCAACTTGCCAATAGGTCAATCGATGCTATCCAGTCTAAAGAGCAGAAATTTAAAAGAAAGAGGAGAAATAAACAAAGACTCAGTGATTTGTGGTACATCATCAAGTATACCAAAATATGCCTAATATGAGTAATAGATGGAGAGGAGAGAAAGGAGCAGAAATAGTATTTGTAGAAATAATGGCCAAAAACTTCCCAAATTTAACCCCAAAATCCCATTAACCTGCACACACAAAGCTCAAAGAATGTCCAGTAGCATGTCTAAAGCCAAAGACAAAGAGAAAATCTTAAAAGCAACAAGTGAAAAGCAGCTCATCATGTATAAGATATTGTCATAAGATTAACAGCTGGTTTGTCATCAGAAACATGGATGGCAGAATGTAGCAGGGTGACATATGCAAAGGGCTGGGAGGAAAAAACATTGTCAACCAAGATTTCTATATCTGGCAAAACAATGCTTCAAAAATTAAGAAAAACCTTACAGAAATTGAAAAGATTATAAGGGAATGCTCTGAATAATCGTATGCCAACAAATTACATAACATATGAAGTGGAGAGATTTCTAGAGAGACACAAACTATCAAAACTTGCTCAAGAAGTAGAAAAGAATTGAATAGAACTATAGTAAGAGATTGAATTAGTAGTCAAAAACCTTCCTACAAAAAAAATGTCAGAACCAAATGACTTTAGTGGTACATTCTACCAAGTATTTAACGAAAAATTGACAACAATCTTTATAAACTCTTCTAAAAAACAGAAGAGGATTGAACATTATCCAACTCATTCTATGAGGCCAGCATTACCCCCGATACCAAAACCAGACAAAGACATCTCAAGAAAACTACAGACCAGTATCTCTTATAAATATAGGTGCATAGATAGTGTTGACGGTTGTACAAGTCTGTAATTATATTTAAAACTACAGAGTTGTACACTTTAAAAAGGTGAATTATATGGAATACAAGTTATATCTTAAATTTGTTACCAAAAAAATGCTGCAATGAACACACTTCCCCGTGCCTCCCAGTACACAAATTCTATAAATGTTTCCATATCTATGGACCTACAGGTGGAAATTCTGGGTTGCAATTTTTCAATTTTACTAAAACGTGACAAATTGCTCTACAAAGTAGCTATGTCATTTGTACTTCCTCCAGTGGTGTGAGAAAGTTCCAGTTTCTTTTACCTTTGCCAATATTTAGATAATCAATTTAAAAATTTTTACTTATTTGTCGTTATTCTTTTACTTATTTGTTGTGAAATGGTATTTTATTGGTTTGCATTTCCATGACTTTGAAGACGATTAAGCATCTTGTAATATTTATTGACCATTCAGTTTTCCTCTTCTGTGAATTTTCTATTCACATCCTTCACCCAACTTCTAGCAAGCTTGTTGGTTTGCAGAGCTACCTTTCAGTGATGATAACATAGGAACCAGAAGCTTCCCTCCCCAGGAGTGACAGTGAGCATTACCAGCCACTTGAGCATATCACTACTTTCTAGGCAAGTACATCCATTCCAGGATGGAATCTTTGAAGTATATGGTTGTCATGACGAATGACAACATCTCAAAGGAGTCCTTTCGTTGTTAGACTATTTTACCTTTGGCTAAGAGGTAAGGCACTTGAGTTTATCTTCACTACCCTGCCTCCTATCAATGACAGAGAAGTCACACACGAGTAAGTGATTTTTATTCTATTAATCCTTCAGTCAGTCAAAAGTCTGTCTTCTTTCTAACTTTGACTACTTTTCTTAGTTTTGTTCTGTTAAAAGAAAGCACTATGGGTATATTAGAATTTACTTCACTATGGGCCCTCCTCTAAAGTTCTTTCCAAATTTGCCAATCGGAAGAGTTCATCTTTGTTAATTAATCTCCTAACTCTATGTCTATCTTCTTTTCCACCATCTGACCACATCTCTCCTGCCTGGAAGGCATCTCTGGAGCACTTATCTTAACCTATGGCGGTCTACACCATCAAATTTTGGTCTCACCTCAAGCACTCAAGCTCAAAAATTGAACCCCCCTCCAGAAAACATTTTATTTTTCTCAGTGAATCTGGATTTCAAGAAGTCAGGAAATAGAAAAATTCATCAGGCGGTGGAAAGCTCATGAGACTAAATAGTTTACACATCATTTTTTTATTAAAATAAACCATGCACACATAAAAACACAGAATAGCAAAACTTGGGAGAATTCTAGATCTGTTCTAAAATTTCTTCACATATGTATTCAATCCTGTGAGAATTTTAAAGGGGAAACTTTTGCTAAAGTTAAATAAACATTTAGTAAATATGGAATCTTTGAAAATAACAATGAAAACACTCCAGTGGTGAAATAGCTAAATTGTGAGTAAATATGACATCTCTGGAATGAAGCTTTTGTTCAGATATTTGGATCCAGAGGTACTCCCTGGGAAGATGTATGATGCTTTTTGGTGGGGATGGAGGCACGAGGAAAAGCAAGGTGAGCAGCTTAGACAGAAAAACAGAAATGGAATATACAAACTGATCACCTTTCTTTCGTTCTGGTTTTTAACCAAGAATCTACTGTTGCAGGTAATCCATGATAGAGGAGGTAAATTCTGAAGCTGCCAAGATCAAATAGCAAGGGTAGAATAAATCTCAAAGCAAATTTACACACACAGTTCTGGGTCAAGAGGAGAATTTCTCTATCTGAAAGTCCAGCAACCATTTGATCTGAGAGTAGCTCATCTCATTCAATACTGAGTAATCATCAAAACGGAATCAATAGAAGATGTAAAAAAAAAAAAAAGAAAGATTTTACCAGAAAACAGCAGAAATGTAATATAAAAATAATGACAGTTAAATAATTCCTAATAATTTCTGTAAATATAATTTAAAAATAATTTCTGTAAATCATGTTCAGAGCTCTGCACACACCAAGGAGAGACATGAGAAGGTTCTAATCTCTTCCCTCTGGGCAACATTAAGGCTCTGCAATCAGGAAGCAAAGACTAAGGCAGTGCTGTAAACTGCTGGAAGTATGGAAAGCATTCAATAACAACAACAATACACACACACACACACACACGTACAAACACATGGAGCTCCTTGGCAAAGGTTGGGAGACTTACTGGTTCAAAACACTTTAAAAAAAACCTCTATCCAATCATTAGCTAACTGAACAGAGAATTCAGTGGCCATGTATGACAAAAAAGAAAAAATACAGACTTTACAGTATTAGTCCAGGAAAGTCACTACATTCACAAAATAAAACCACCATCAAGAACAATAATGAGCATAATAACAAACTCTGAGGGGAGAGCAATATGATTTCTAGAGCTGCTATATTAAATTTTTTTAAATATCCAGATTTTAATAAAAATTGTGACACATGCAAAGAAACAGGAAATTATGGCCCATATACAGGAATAAAAACAAGAGAAACTGTCACTAAGGAAACCAGATGTTGTACCTACTAGACAAAGACTTTTTAACAAACTTATAAATGCAGTGAAAGAACTAAAGTAAACCATGTTTTTAAAGAAAGTATAAAAACAATGTCTCTTACCAAATAGAGAATATCAAAAAGGAAATAGAAATTATACAACACAGCCAAATAGAAATTCTGGAGTGAAAAGTATAACTGAAATGAAAAATCTACTTAGAGGGGCTCAACAGCAGATTTGAATAGCAGATGGCAAAATCACCCAACTTGCCAATAGGTCAATCGATGTTATCCAGTCTAAAGAGCAGAAATTTAAAAGAAAGAGGAGAAATAAACAAAGACTCAGTGATTTGTGGTACATCATCAAGTATACCAAAATATGCCTAATATGAGTAATAGATGGAGAGGAGAGAAAGGAGCAGAAATAATATTTGTAGAAATAATGGCCAAAAACTTCCCAAATTTAACCCCAAAATCCCATTAACCTGCACACACAAAGCTCAAAGAATGTCCAGTAGCATGTCTAAAGCCAAAGACAAAGAGAAAATCTTAAAAGCAACAAGTGAAAAGCAGCTCATCATGTATAAGATATTGTCATAAGATTAACAGCTGGTTTGTCATCAGAAACATGGATGGCAGAATGTAGCAGGGTGACATATGCAAAGGGCTGGGAGGAAAAAACATTGTCAACCAAGATTTCTATATCTGGCAAAACAATGCTTCAAAAATTAAGAAAAACCTTACAGAAATTGAAAAGATTATAAGGGAATGCTCTGAATAATCGTATGCCAACAAATTACATAACATATGAAGTGGAGAGATTTCTAGAGAGACACAAACTATCAAAACTTGCTCAAGAAGTAGAAAAGAATTGAATAGAACTATAATAAGAGATTGAATTAGTAGTCAAAAACCTTCCTACAAAGAAAATGTCAGAACCAAATGACTTTAGTGGTACATTCTACCAAGTATTTAACGAAAAATTGACAACAATCTTTATAAACTCTTCTAAAAAACAGAAGAGGATTGAACATTATCCAACTCATTCTATGAGGCCAGCATTACCCCCGATACCAAAACCAGACAAAGACATCTCAAGAAAACTACAGACCAATATCTCTTATAAATATAGGTGCATAGATAGTGTTGACGGTTGTACAAGTCTGTAATTATATTTAAAACTACAGAGTTGTACACTTTAAAAAGGTGAATTATATGGAATACAAGTTATATCTTAAATTTGTTACCAAAAAAATGCTGCAATGAACACACTTCCCCGTGCCTCCCAGTACACAAATTCTATAAATGTTTCCATATCTATGGACCTACAGGTGGAAATTCTGGGTTGCAATTTTTCAATTTTACTAAAACGTGACAAATTGCTCTACAAAGTAGCTATGTCATTTGTACTTCCTCCAGTGGTGTGAGAAAGTTCCAGTTTCTTTTACCTTTGCCAATATTTAGATAATCAATTTAAAAATTTTTACTTATTTGTCGTTATTCTTTTACTTATTTGTTGTGAAATGGTATTTTATTGGTTTGCATTTCCATGACTTTGAAGACGATTAAGCATCTTGTAATATTTATTGACCATTCAGTTTTCCTCTTCTGTGAATTTTCTATTCACATCCTTCACCCAACTTCTAGCAAGCTTGTTGGTTTGCAGAGCTACCTTTCAGTGATGATAACATAGGAACCAGAAGCTTCCCTCCCCAGGAGTGACAGTGAGCATTACCAGCCATTTGAGCATATCACTACTTTCTAGGCAAGTACATCCATTCCAGGATGGAATCTTTGAAGTATATGGTTGTCATGACGAATGACAACATCTCAAAGGAGTCCTTTCGTTGTTAGACTATTTTACCTTTGGCTAAGAGGTAAGGCACTTGAGTTTATCTTCACTACCCTGCCTCCTATCAATGACAGAGAAGTCACACACGAGTAAGTGATTTTTATTCTATTAATCCTTCAGTCAGTCAAAAGTCTGTCTTCTTTCTAACTTTGACTACTTTTCTTAGTTTTGTTCTGTTAAAAGAAAGCACTATGGGTATATTAGAATTTACTTCACTATGGGCCCTCCTCTAAAGTTCTTTCCAAATTTGCCAATCGGAAGAGTTCATCTTTGTTAATTAATCTCCTAACTCCATGTCTATCTTCTTTTCCACCATCTGACCACATCTCTCCTGCCTGGAAGGCATCTCTGGAGCACTTATCTTAACCTATGGCAGTCTACACCATCAAATTTTGGTCTCACCTCAAGCACTCAAGCTCAAAAATTGAACCCCCCTCCAGAAAACATTTTATTTTTCTCAGTGAAGCTGGATTTCAAGAAGTCAGGAAATAGAAAAATTCATCAGGCGGTGGAAAGCTCATGAGACTAAATAGTTTACACATCATTTTTTTATTAAAATAAACCATGCACACATAAAAACACAGAATAGCAAAACTTGGGAGAATTCTAGATCTGTTCTAAAATTTCTTCACATATGTATTCAATCCTGTGAGAATTTTAAAGGGGAAACTTTTGCTAAAGTTAAATAAACATTTAGTAAATATGGAATCTTTGAAAATAACAATGAAAACACTCCAGTGGTGAAATAGCTAAATTGTGAGTAAATATGACATCTCTGGAATGAAGCTTTTGTTCAGATATTTGGATCCAGAGGTACTCCCTGGGAAGATGTATGATGCTTTTTGGTGGGGACGGAGGCACGAGGAAAAGCAAGGTGAGCAGCTTAGACAGAAAAACAGAAATGGAATATGCAAACTGAACACCTTTCTTTCGTTCTGGTTTTTAACCAAGAATCTACTGTTGCAGGTAATCCATGATAGAGGAGGTAAATTCTGAAGCTGCCAAGATCAAATAGCAAGGGTAGAATAAATCTCAAAGCAAATTTACACACACAGTTCTGGGTCAAGAGGAGAATTTCTCTATCTGAAAGTCCAGCAACCATTTGATCTGAGAGTAGCTCATCTCATTCAATACTGAGTAATCATCAAAACGGAATCAATAGAAGATGTAAAAAAAAAAAAAAAGAAAGATTTTACCAGAAAACAGCAGAAATGTAATATAAAAATAATGACAGTTAAATAATTCCTAATAATTTCTGTAAATATAATTTAAAAATAATTTCTGTAAATCATGTTCAGAGCTCTGCACACACCAAGGAAAGACATGAGAAGGTTCTAATCTCTTCCCTCTGGGCAACATTAAGGCTCTGCAATCAGGAAGCAAAGACTAAGGCAGTGCTGTAAACTGCTGGAAGTATGGAAAGCATTCAATAACAACAATAATATACACACACACACACGTACAAACACATGGAGCTCCTTGGCAAAGGTTGGGAGACTTACTGGTTCAAAACACTTTAAAAAAAACCTCTATCCAATCATTAGCTAACTGAACAGAGAATTCAGTGGCCATGTATGACAAAAAAGAAAAAATACAGACTTTACAGTATTAGTCCAGGAAAGTCACTACATTCACAAAATAAAACCACCATCAAGAACAATAATGAGCATAATAACAAACTCTGAGGGGAGAGCAATATGATTTCTAGAGCTGCTATATTAAATTTTTTTAAATATCCAGATTTTAATAAAAATTGTGACACATGCAAAGAAACAGGAAATTATGGCCCATATACAGGAATAAAAACAAGAGAAACTGTCACTAAGGAAACCAGATGTTGTACCTACTAGACAAAGACTTTTTAACAAACTTATAAATGCAGTGAAAGAACTAAAGTAAACCATGTTTTTAAAGAAAGTATAAAAACAATGTCTCTTACCAAATAGAGAATATCAAAAAGGAAATAGAAATTATACAACACAGCCAAATAGAAATTCTGGAGTGAAAAGTATAACTGAAATGAAAAATCTACTTAGAGGGGCTCAACAGCAGATTTGAATAGCAGATGGCAAAATCACCCAACTTGCCAATAGGTCAATCGATGCTATCCAGTCTAAAGAGCAGAAATTTAAAAGAAAGAGGAGAAATAAACAAAGACTCAGTGATTTGTGGTACATCATCAAGTATACCAAAATATGCCTAATATGAGTAATAGATGGAGAGGAGAGAAAGGAGCAGAAATAATATTTGTAGAAATAATGGCCAAAAACTTCCCAAATTTAACCCCAAAATCCCATTAACCTGCACACACAAAGCTCAAAGAATGTCCAGTAGCATGTCTAAAGCCAAAGACAAAGAGAAAATCTTAAAAGCAACAAGTGAAAAGCAGCTCATCATGTATAAGATATTGTCATAGATTAACAGCTGGTTTGTCATCAGAAACATGGATGGCAGAATGTAGCAGGGTGACATATGCAAAGGGCTGGGAGGAAAAAACATTGTCAACCAAGATTTCTATATCTGGCAAAACAATGCTTCAAAAATTAAGAAAAACCTTACAGAAATTGAAAAGATTATAAGGGAATGCTCTGAATAATCGTATGCCAACAAATTACATAACATATGAAGTGGAGAGATTTCTAGAGAGACACAAACTATCAAAACTTGCTCAAGAAGTAGAAAAGAATTGAATAGAACTATAGTAAGAGATTGAATTAGTAGTCAAAAACCTTCCTACAAAGAAAATGTCAGAACCAAATGACTTTAGTGGTACATTCTACCAAGTATTTAACGAAAAATTGACAACAATCTTTATAAACTCTTCTAAAAAACAGAAGAGGATTGAACATTATCCAACTCATTCTATGAGGCCAGCATTACCCCCGATACCAAAACCAGACAAAGACATCTCAAGAAAACTACAGACCAATATCTCTTATAAATATAGGTGCATAGATAGTGTTGACGGTTGTACAAGTCTGTAATTATATTTAAAACTACAGAGTTGTACACTTTAAAAAGGTGAATTATATGGAATACAAGTTATATCTTAAATTTGTTACCAAAAAAATGCTGCAATGAACACACTTCCCCGTGCCTCCCAGTACACAAATTCTATAAATGTTTCCATATCTATGGACCTACAGGTGGAAATTCTGGGTTGCAATTTTTCAATTTTACTAAAACGTGACAAATTGCTCTACAAAGTAGCTATGTCATTTGTACTTCCTCCAGTGGTGTGAGAAAGTTCCAGTTTCTTTTACCTTTGCCAATATTTAGATAATCAATTTTAAAATTTTTACTTATTTGTCGTTATTCTTTTACTTATTTGTTGTGAAATGGTATTTTATTGGTTTGCATTTCCATGACTTTGAAGACGATTAAGCATCTTGTAATATTTATTGACCATTCAGTTTTCCTCTTCTGTGAATTTTCTATTCACATCCTTCACCCAACTTCTAGCAAGCTTGTTGGTTTGCAGAGCTACCTTTCAGTGATGATAACATAGGAACCAGAAGCTTCCCTCCCCAGGAGTGACAGTGAGCATTACCAGCCATTTGAGCATATCACTACTTTCTAGGCAAGTACATCCATTCCAGGATGGAATCTTTGAAGTATATGGTTGTCATGACGAATGACAACATCTCAAAGGAGTCCTTTCGTTGTTAGACTATTTTACCTTTGGCTAAGAGGTAAGGCACTTGAGTTTATCTTCACTACCCTGCCTCCTATCAATGACAGAGAAGTCACACACGAGTAAGTGATTTTTATTCTATTAATCCTTCAGTCAGTCAAAAGTCTGTCTTCTTTCTAACTTTGACTACTTTTCTTAGTTTTGTTCTGTTAAAAGAAAGCACTATGGGTATATTAGAATTTACTTCACTATGGGCCCTCCTCTAAAGTTCTTTCCAAATTTGCCAATCGGAAGAGTTCATCTTTGTTAATTAATCTCCTAACTCCATGTCTATCTTCTTTTCCACCATCTGACCACATCTCTCCTGCCTGGAAGGCATCTCTGGAGCACTTATCTTAACCTATGGCAGTCTACACCATCAAATTTTGGTCTCACCTCAAGCACTCAAGCTCAAAAATTGAACCCCCCTCCAGAAAACATTTTATTTTTCTCAGTGAAGCTGGATTTCAAGAAGTCAGGAAATAGAAAAATTCATCAGGCGGTGGAAAGCTCATGAGACTAAATAGTTTACACATCATTTTTTTATTAAAATAAACCATGCACACATAAAAACACAGAATAGCAAAACTTGGGAGAATTCTAGATCTGTTCTAAAATTTCTTCATATATGTATTCAATCCTGTGAGAATTTTAAAGGGGAAACTTTTGCTAAAGTTAAATAAACATTTAGTAAATATGGAATCTTTGAAAATAACAATGAAAACACTCCAGTGGTGAAATAGCTAAATTGTGAGTAAATATGACATCTCTGGAATGAAGCTTTTGTTCAGATATTTGGATCCAGAGGTACTCCCTGGGAAGATGTATGATGCTTTTTGGTGGGGACGGAGGCACGAGGAAAAGCAAGGTGAGCAGCTTAGACAGAAAAACAGAAATGGAATATGCAAACTGAACACCTTTCTTTCGTTCTGGTTTTTAACCAAGAATCTACTGTTGCAGGTAATTCATGATAGAGGAGGTAACTTCTGAAGCTGCCAAGATCAAATAGCAAGGGTAGAATAAATCTCAAAGCAAATTTACACACACAGTTCTGGGTCAAGAGTAGAAATTCTCTATCTGAAAGTCCAGCAACCATTTGATCTGAGAGTAGCTCATCTCATTCAATACTGAGTAATCATCAAAACGGAATCAATAGAAGATGTAAAAAAAAAAAAAAAGAAAGATTTTACCAGAAAACAGCAGAAATGTAATATAAAAATAATGACAGTTAAATAATTCCTAATAATTTCTGTAAATATAATTTAAAAATAATTTCTGTAAATCATGTTCAGAGCTCTGCACACACCAAGGAGAGACATGAGAAGGTTCTAATCTCTTCCCTCTGGGCAACATTAAGGCTCTGCAATCAGGAAGCAAAGACTAAGGCAGTGCTGTAAACTGCTGGAAGTATGGAAAGCATTCAATAACAACAACAATATACACACACACACGTACAAACACATGGAGCTCCTTGGCAAAGGTTGGGAGACTTACTGGTTCAAAACACTTTAAAAAAAACCTCTATCCAATCATTAGCTAACTGAACAGAGAATTCAGTGGCCATGTATGACAAAAAAGAAAAAATACAGACTTTACAGTATTAGTCCAGGAAAGTCACTACATTCACAAAATAAAACCACCATCAAGAACAATAATGAGCATAATAACAAACTCTGAGGGGAGAGCAATATGATTTCTAGAGCTGCTATATTAAATTTTTTTAAATATCCAGATTTTAATAAAAATTGTGACACATGCAAAGAAACAGGAAATTATGGCCCATATACAGGAATAAAAACAAGAGAAACTGTCACTAAGGAAACCAGATGTTGTACCTACTAGACAAAGACTTTTTAACAAACTTATAAATGCAGTGAAAGAACTAAAGTAAACCATGTTTTTAAAGAAAGTATAAAAACAATGTCTCTTACCAAATAGAGAATATCAAAAAGGAAATAGAAATTATACAACACAGCCAAATAGAAATTCTGGAGTGAAAAGTATAACTGAAATGAAAAATCTACTTAGAGGGGCTCAACAGCAGATTTGAATAGCAGATGGCAAAATCACCCAACTTGCCAATAGGTCAATCGATGCTATCCAGTCTAAAGAGCAGAAATTTAAAAGAAAGAGGAGAAATAAGCAAAGACTCAGTGATTTGTGGTACATCATCAAGTATACCAAAATATGCCTAATATGAGGAATAGATGGAGAGGAGAGAAAGGAGCAGAAATAGTATTTGTAGAAATAATGGCCAAAAACTTCCCAAATTTAACCCCAAAATCCCATTAACCTGCACACACAAAGCTCAAAGAATGTCCAGTAGCATGTCTAAAGCCAAAGACAAAGAGAAAATCTTAAAAGCAACAAGTGAAAAGCAGCTCATCATGTATAAGATATTGTCATAAGATTAACAGCTGGTTTGTCATCAGAAACATGGATGGCAGAATGTAGCAGGGTGACATATGCAAAGGGCTGGGAGGAAAAAACATTGTCAACCAAGATTTCTATATCTGGCAAAACAATGCTTCAAAAATTAAGAAAAACCTTACAGAAATTGAAAAGATTATAAGGGAATGCTCTGAATAATCATATGCCAACAAATTACATAACATATGAAGTGGAGAGATTTCTAGAGAGACACAAACTATCAAAACTTGCTCAAGAAGTAGAAAAGAATTGAATAGAACTATAGTAAGAGATTGAATTAGTAGTCAAAAACCTTCCTACAAAGAAAATGTCAGAACCAAATGACTTTAGTGGTACATTCTACCAAGTATTTAACGAAAAATTGACAACAATCTTTATAAACTCTTCTAAAAAACAGAAGAGGATTGAACATTATCCAACTCATTCTATGAGGCCAGCATTACCCCCGATACCAAAACCAGACAAAGACATCTCAAGAAAACTACAGACCAATATCTCTTATAAATATAGGTGCATAGATAGTGTTGACGGTTGTACAAGTCTGTAATTATATTTAAAACTACAGAGTTGTACACTTTAAAAAGGTGAATTATATGGAATACAAGTTATATCTTAAATTTGTTACCAAAAAAATGCTGCAATGAACACACTTCCCCGTGCCTCCCAGTACACAAATTCTATAAATGTTTCCATATCTATGGACCTACAGGTGGAAATTCTGGGTTGCAATTTTTCAATTTTACTAAAACGTGACAAATTGCTCTACAAAGTAGCTATGTCATTTGTACTTCCTCCAGTGGTGTGAGAAAGTTCCAGTTTCTTTTACCTTTGCCAATATTTAGATAATCAATTTAAAAATTTTTACTTATTTGTCGTTATTCTTTTACTTATTTGTTGTGAAATGGTATTTTATTGGTTTGCATTTCCATGACTTTGAAGACGATTAAGCATCTTGTAATATTTATTGACCATTCAGTTTTCCTCTTCTGTGAATTTTCTATTCACATCCTTCACCCAACTTCTAGCAAGCTTGTTGGTTTGCAGAGCTACCTTTCAGTGATGATAACATAGGAACCAGAAGCTTCCCTCCCCAGGAGTGACAGTGAGCATTACCAGCCACTTGAGCATATCACTACTTTCTAGGCAAGTACATCCATTCCAGGATGGAATCTTTGAAGTATATGGTTGTCATGACGAATGACAACATCTCAAAGGAGTCCTTTCGTTGTTAGACTATTTTACCTTTGGCTAAGAGGTAAGGCACTTGAGTTTATCTTCACTACCCTGCCTCCTATCAATGACAGAGAAGTCACACACGAGTAAGTGATTTTTATTCTATTAATCCTTCAGTCAGTCAAAAGTCTGTCTTCTTTCTAACTTTGACTACTTTTCTTAGTTTTGTTCTGTTAAAAGAAAGCACTATGGGTATATTAGAATTTACTTCACTATGGGCCCTCCTCTAAAGTTCTTTCCAAATTTGCCAATTGGAAGAGTTCATCTTTGTTAGTTAATCTCCTAACTCCATGTCTATCTTCTTTTCCACCATCTGACCACATCTCTCCTGCCTGGAAGGCATCTCTGGAGCACTTATCTTAACCTATGGCAGTGTACACCATCAAATTTTGGTCTCACCTCAAGCACTCAAGCTCAAAAATTGAACCCCCCTCCAGAAAACATTTTATTTTTCTCAGTGAAGCTGGATTTCAAGAAGTCAGGAAATAGAAAAATTCATCAGGCGGCGGAAAGCTCATGAGACTAAATAGTTTACACATCATTTTTTTATTAAAATAAACCATGCACACATAAAAACACAGAATAGCAAAACTTGGGAGAATTCTAGATCTGTTCTAAAATTTCTTCACATATGTATTCAATCCTGTGAGAATTTTAAAGGGGAAACTTTTGCTAAAGTTAAATAAACATTTAGTAAATATGGAATCTTTGAAAATAACAATGAAAACACTCCAGTGGTGAAATAGCTAAATTGTGAGTAAATATGACATCTCTGGAATGAAGCTTCTGTTCAGATATTTGGATCCAGAGGTACTCCCTGGGAAGATGTATGATGCTTTTTGGTGGGGATGGAGGCACGAGGAAAAGCAAGGTGAGCAGCTTAGACAGAAAAACAGAAATGGAATATGCAAACTGAACACCTTTCTTTCCTTCTGGTTTTTAACCAAGAATCTACTGTTGCAGGTAATCCATGATAGAGGAGGTAAATTCTGAAGCTGCCAAGATCAAATAGCAAGGGTAGAATAAATCTCAAAGCAAATTTACACACACAGTTCTGGGTCAAGAGGAGAAATTCTCTATCTGAAAGTCCAGCAACCATTTGATCTGAGAGTAGCTCATCTCATTCAATACTGAGTAATCATCAAAACGGAATCAATAGAAGATGTAAAAAAAAAAAAAAAAAAGAAAGATTTTACCAGAAAAAAGCAGAAATGTAATATAAAAATAATGACAGTTAAATAATTCCTAATAATTTCTGTAAATATAATTTAAAAATAATTTCTGTAAATCATGTTCAGAGCTCTGCACACACCAAGGAGAGACATGAGAAGGTTCTAATCTCTTCCCTCTGGGCAACATTAAGGCTCTGCAATCAGGAAGCAAAGACTAAGGCAGTGCTGTAAACTGCTGGAAGTATGGAAAGCATTCAATAACAACAACAATATACACACACACACGTACAAACACATGGAGCTCCTTGGCAAAGGTTGGGAGACTTACTGGTTCAAAACACTTTAAAAAAAACCTCTATCCAATCATTAGCTAACTGAACAGAGAATTCAGTGGCCATGTATGACAAAAAAGAAAAAATACAGACTTTACAGTATTAGTCCAGGAAAGTCACTACATTCACAAAATAAAACCACCATCAAGAACAATAATGAGCATAATAACAAACTCTGAGGGGAGAGCAATATGATTTCTAGAGCTGCTATATTAAATTTTTTTAAATATCCAGATTTTAATAAAAATTGTGACACATGCAAAGAAACAGGAAATTATGGCCCATATACAGGAATAAAAACAAGAGAAACTGTCACTAAGGAAACCAGATGTTGTACCTACTAGACAAAGACTTTTTAACAAACTTATAAATGCAGTGAAAGAACTAAAGTAAACCATGTTTTTAAAGAAAGTATAAAAACAATGTCTCTTACCAAATAGAGAATATCAAAAAGGAAATAGAAATTATACAACACAGCCAAATAGAAATTCTGGAGTGAAAAGTATAACTGAAATGAAAAATCTACTTAGAGGGGCTCAAGAGCAGATTTGAATAGCAGATGGCAAAATCACCAAACTTGCCAATAGGTCAATCGATGCTATCCAGTCTAAAGAGCAGAAATTTAAAAGAAAGAGGAGAAATAAACAAAGACTCAGTGATTTGTGGTACATCATCAAGTATACCAAAATATGCCTAATATGAGTAATAGATGGAGAGGAGAGAAAGGAGCAGAAATAATATTTGTAGAAATAATGGCCAAAAACTTCCCAAATTTAACCCCAAAATCCCATTAACCTGCACACACAAAGCTCAAAGAATGTCCAGTAGCATGTCTAAAGCCAAAGACAAAGAGAAAATCTTAAAAGCAACAAGTGAAAAGCAGCTCATCATGTATAAGATATTGTCATAAGATTAACAGCTGGTTTGTCATCAGAAACATGGATGGCAGAATGTAGCAGGGTGACATATGCAAAGGGCTGGGAGGAAAAAACATTGTCAACCAAGATTTCTATATCTGGCAAAACAATGCTTCAAAAATTAAGAAAAACCTTACAGAAATTGAAAAGATTATAAGGGAATGCTCTGAATAATCGTATGCCAACAAATTACATAACATATGAAGTGGAGAGATTTCTAGAGAGACACAAACTATCAAAACTTGCTCAAGAAGTAGAAAAGAATTGAATAGAACTATAGTAAGAGATTGAATTAGTAGTCAAAAACCTTCCTACAAAGAAAATGTCAGAACCAAATGACTTTAGTGGTACATTCTACCAAGTATTTAACGAAAAATTGACAACAATCTTTATAAACTCTTCTAAAAAACAGAAGAGGATTGAACATTATCCAACTCATTCTATGAGGCCAGCATTACCCCCGATACCAAAACCAGACAAAGACATCTCAAGAAAACTACAGACCAATATCTCTTATAAATATAGGTGCATAGATAGTGTTGACGGTTGTACAAGTCTGTAATTATATTTAAAACTACAGAGTTGTACACTTTAAAAAGGTGAATTATATGGAATACAAGTTATATCTTAAATTTGTTACCAAAAAAATGCTGCAATGAACACACTTCCCCGTGCCTCCCAGTACACAAATTCTATAAATGTTTCCATATCTATGGACCTACAGGTGGAAATTCTGGGTTGCAATTTTTCAATTTTACTAAAACGTGACAAATTGCTCTACAAAGTAGCTATGTCATTTGTACTTCCTCCAGTGGTGTGAGAAAGTTCCAGTTTCTTTTACCTTTGCCAATATTTAGATAATCAATTTAAAAATTTTTACTTATTTGTCGTTATTCTTTTACTTATTTGTTGTGAAATGGTATTTTATTGGTTTGCATTTCCATGACTTTGAAGACGATTAAGCATCTTGTAATATTTATTGACCATTCAGTTTTCCTCTTCTGTGAATTTTCTATTCACATCCTTCACCCAACTTCTAGCAAGCTTGTTGGTTTGCAGAGCTACCTTTCAGTGATGATAACATAGGAACCAGAAGCTTCCCTCCCCAGGAGTGACAGTGAGCATTACCAGCCACTTGAGCATATCACTACTTTCTAGGCAAGTACATCCATTCCAGGATGGAATCTTTGAAGTATATGGTTGTCATGACGAATGACAACATCTCAAAGGAGTCCTTTCGTTGTTAGACTATTTTACCTTTGGCTAAGAGGTAAGGCACTTGAGTTTATCTTCACTACCCTGCCTCCTATCAATGACAGAGAAGTCACACACGAGTAAGTGATTTTTATTCTATTAATCCTTCAGTCAGTCAAAAGTCTGTCTTCTTTCTAACTTTGACTACTTTTCTTAGTTTTGTTCTGTTAAAAGAAAGCACTATGGGTATATTAGAATTTACTTCACTATGGGCCCTCCTCTAAAGTTCTTTCCAAATTTGCCAATTGGAAGAGTTCATCTTTGTTAATTAATCTCCTAACTCCATGTCTATCTTCTTTTCCACCATCTGACCACATCTCTCCTGCCTGGAAGGCATCTCTGGAGCACTTATCTTAACCTATGGCAGTGTACACCATCAAATTTTGGTCTCACCTCAAGCACTCAAGCTCAAAAATTGAACCCCCCTCCAGAAAACATTTTATTTTTCTCAGTGAAGCTGGATTTCAAGAAGTCAGGAAATAGAAAAATTCATCAGGCGGCGGAAAGCTCATGAGACTAAATAGTTTACACATCATTTTTTTATTAAAATAAACCATGCACACATAAAAACACAGAATAGCAAAACTTGGGAGAATTCTAGATCTGTTCTAAAATTTCTTCACATATGTATTCAATCCTGTGAGAATTTTAAAGGGGAAACTTTTGCTAAAGTTAAATAAACATTTAGTAAATATGGAATCTTTGAAAATAACAATGAAAACACTCCAGTGGTGAAATAGCTAAATTGTGAGTAAATATGACATCTCTGGAATGAAGCTTTTGTTCAGATATTTGGATCCAGAGGTACTCCCTGGGAAGATGTATGATGCTTTTTGGTGGGGATGGAGGCACGAGGAAAAGCAAGGTGAGCAGCTTAGACAGAAAAACAGAAATGGAATATGCAAACTGAACACCTTTCTTTCCTTCTGGTTTTTAACCAAGAATCTACTGTTGCAGGTAATCCATGATAGAGGAGGTAAATTCTGAAGCTGCCAAGATCAAATAGCAAGGGTAGAATAAATCTCAAAGCAAATTTACACACACAGTTCTGGGTCAAGAGGAGAAATTCTCTATCTGAAAGTCCAGCAACCATTTGATCTGAGAGTAGCTCATCTCATTCAATACTGAGTAATCATCAAAACGGAATCAATAGAAGATGTAAAAAAAAAAAAAAAAAAGAAAGATTTTACCAGAAAAAAGCAGAAATGTAATATAAAAATAATGACAGTTAAATAATTCCTAATAATTTCTGTAAATATAATTTAAAAATAATTTCTGTAAATCATGTTCAGAGCTCTGCACACACCAAGGAGAGACATGAGAAGGTTCTAATCTCTTCCCTCTGGGCAACATTAAGGCTCTGCAATCAGGAAGCAAAGACTAAGGCAGTGCTGTAAACTGCTGGAAGTATGGAAAGCATTCAATAACAACAACAATATACACACACACACGTACAAACACATGGAGCTCCTTGGCAAAGGTTGGAAGACTTACTGGTTCAAAACACTTTAAAAAAAACCTCTATCCAATCATTAGCTAACTGAACAGAGAATTCAGTGGCCATGTATGACAAAAAAGAAAAAATACAGACTTTACAGTATTAGTCCAGGAAAGTCACTACATTCACAAAATAAAACCACCATCAAGAACAATAATGAGCATAATAACAAACTCTGAGGGGAGAGCAATATGATTTCTAGAGCTGCTATATTAAATTTTTTTAAATATCCAGATTTTAATAAAAATTGTGACACATGCAAAGAAACAGGAAATTATGGCCCATATACAGGAATAAAAACAAGAGAAACTGTCACTAAGGAAACCAGATGTTGTACCTACTAGACAAAGACTTTTTAACAAACTTATAAATGCAGTGAAAGAACTAAAGTAAACCATGTTTTTAAAGAAAGTATAAAAACAATGTCTCTTACCAAATAGAGAATATCAAAAAGGAAATAGAAATTATACAACACAGCCAAATAGAAATTCTGGAGTGAAAAGTATAACTGAAATGAAAAATCTACTTAGAGGGGCTCAACAGCAGATTTGAATAGCAGATGGCAAAATCACCAAACTTGCCAATAGGTCAATCGATGCTATCCAGTCTAAAGAGCAGAAATTTAAAAGAAAGAGGAGAAATAAACAAAGACTCAGTGATTTGTGGTACATCATCAAGTATACCAAAATATGCCTAATATGAGTAATAGATGGAGAGGAGAGAAAGGAGCAGAAATAGTATTTGTAGAAATAATGGCCAAAAACTTCCCAAATTTAACCCCAAAATCCCATTAACCTGCACACACAAAGCTCAAAGAATGTCCAGTAGCATGTCTAAAGCCAAAGACAAAGAGAAAATCTTAAAAGCAACAAGTGAAAAGCAGCTCATCATGTATAAGATATTGTCATAAGATTAACAGCTGGTTTGTCATCAGAAACATGGATGGCAGAATGTAGCAGGGTGACATATGCAAAGGGCTGGGAGGAAAAAACATTGTCAACCAAGATTTCTATATCTGGCAAAACAATGCTTCAAAAATTAAGAAAAACCTTACAGAAATTGAAAAGATTATAAGGGAATGCTCTGAATAATCGTATGCCAACAAATTACATAACATATGAAGTGGAGAGATTTCTAGAGAGACACAAACTATCAAAACTTGCACAAGAAGTAGAAAAGAATTGAATAGAACTATAATAAGAGATTGAATTAGTAGTCAAAAACCTTCCTACAAAGAAAATGTCAGAACCAAATGACTTTAGTGGTACATTCTACCAAGTATTTAACGAAAAATTGACAACAATCTTTATAAACTCTTCTAAAAAACAGAAGAGGATTGAACATTATCCAACTCATTCTATGAGGCCAGCATTACCCCCGATACCAAAACCAGACAAAGACATCTCAAGAAAACTACAGACCAATATCTCTTATAAATATAGTTGCATAGATAGTGTTGACGGTTGTACAAGTCTGTAATTATATTTAAAACTACAGAGTTGTACACTTTAAAAAGGTGAATTATATGGAATACAAGTTATATCTTAAATTTGTTACCAAAAAAATGCTGCAATGAACACACATCCCCGTGCCTCCCAGTACACAAATTCTATAAATGTTTCTATATCTATGGACCTACAGGTGGAAATTCTGGGTTGCAATTTTTCAATTTTACTAAAACGTGACAAATTGCTCTACAAAGTAGCTATGTCATTTGTACTTCCTCCAGTGGTGTGAGAAAGTTCCAGTTTCTTTTACCTTTGCCAATATTTAGATAATCAATTTAAAAATTTTTACTTATTTGTCGTTATTCTTTTACTTATTTGTTGTGAAATGGTATTTTATTGGTTTGCATTTCCATGACTTTGAAGACGATTAAGCATCTTGTAATATTTATTGACCATTCAGTTTTCCTCTTCTGTGAATTTTCTATTCACATCCTTCACCCAACTTCTAGCAAGCTTGTTGGTTTGCAGAGCTACCTTTCAGTGATGATAACATAGGAACCAGAAGCTTCCCTCCCCAGGAGTGACAGTGAGCATTACCAGCCATTTGAGCATATCACTACTTTCTAGGCAAGTACATCCATTCCAGGATGGAATCTTTGAAGTATATGGTTGTCATGACGAATGACAACATCTCAAAGGAGTCCTTTCGTTGTTAGACTATTTTACCTTTGGCTAAGAGGTAAGGCACTTGAGTTTATCTTCACTACCCTGCCTCCTATCAATGACAGAGAAGTCACACACGAGTAAGTGATTTTTATTCTATTAATCCTTCAGTCAGTCAAAAGTCTGTCTTCTTTCTAACTTTGACTACTTTTCTTAGTTTTGTTCTGTTAAAAGAAAGCACTATGGGTATATTAGAATTTACTTCACTATGGGCCCTCCTCTAAAGTTCTTTCCAAATTTGCCAATTGGAAGAGTTCATCTTTGTTAATTAATCTCCTAACTCCATGTCTATCTTCTTTTCCACCATCTGACCACATCTCTCCTGCCTGGAAGGCATCTCTGGAGCACTTATCTTAACCTATGGCAGTCTACACCATCAAATTTTGGTCTCACCTCAAGCACTCAAGCTCAAAAATTGAACCCCCCTCCAGAAAACATTTTATTTTTCTCAGTGAAGCTGGATTTCAAGAAGTCAGGAAATAGAAAAATTCATCAGGCGGCGGAAAGCTCATGAGACTAAATAGTTTACACATCATTTTTTTATTAAAATAAACCATGCACACATAAAAACACAGAATAGCAAAACTTGGGAGAATTCTAGATCTGTTCTAAAATTTCTTCACATATGTATTCAATCCTGTGAGAATTTTAAAGGGGAAACTTTTGCTAAAGTTAAATAAACATTTAGTAAATATGGAATCTTTGAAAATAACAATGAAAACACTCCAGTGGTGAAATAGCTAAATTGTGAGTAAATATGACATCTCTGGAATGAAGCTTTTGTTCAGATATTTGGATCCAGAGGTACTCCCTGGGAAGATGTATGATGCTTTTTGGTGGGGATGGAGGCACGAGGAAAAGCAAGGTGAGCAGCTTAGACAGAAAAACAGAAATGGAATATGCAAACTGAACACCTTTCTTTCGTTCTGGTTTTTAACCAAGAATCTACTGTTGCAGGTAATCCATGATAGAGGAGGTAAATTCTGAAGCTGCCAAGATCAAATAGCAAGGGTAGAATAAATCTCAAAGCAAATTTACACACACAGTTCTGGGTCAAGAGGAGAAATTCTCTATCTGAAAGTCCAGCAACCATTTGATCTGAGAGTAGCTCATCTCATTCAATACTGAGTAATCATCAAAACGGAATCAATAGAAGATGTAAAAAAAAAAAAAAAAAAGAAAGATTTTACCAGAAAAAAGCAGAAATGTAATATAAAAATAATGACAGTTAAATAATTCCTAATAATTTCTGTAAATATAATTTAAAAATAATTTCTGTAAATCATGTTCAGAGCTCTGCACACACCAAGGAGAGACATGAGAAGGTTCTAATCTCTTCCCTCTGGGCAACATTAAGGCTCTGCAATCAGGAAGCAAAGACTAAGGCAGTGCTGTAAACTGCTGGAAGTATGGAAAGCATTCAATAACAACAACAATATACACACACACACGTACAAACACATGGAGCTCCTTGGCAAAGGTTGGAAGACTTACTGGTTCAAAACACTTTAAAAAAAACCTCTATCCAATCATTAGCTAACTGAACAGAGAATTCAGTGGCCATGTATGACAAAAAAGAAAAAATACAGACTTTACAGTATTAGTCCAGGAAAGTCACTACATTCACAAAATAAAACCACCATCAAGAACAATAATGAGCATAATAACAAACTCTGAGGGGAGAGCAATATGATTTCTAGAGCTGCTATATTAAATTTTTTTAAATATCCAGATTTTAATAAAAATTGTGACACATGCAAAGAAACAGGAAATTATGGCCCATATACAGGAATAAAAACAAGAGAAACTGTCACTAAGGAAACCAGATGTTGTACCTACTAGACAAAGACTTTTTAACAAACTTATAAATGCAGTGAAAGAACTAAAGTAAACCATGTTTTTAAAGAAAGTATAAAAACAATGTCTCTTACCAAATAGAGAATATCAAAAAGGAAATAGAAATTATACAACACAGCCAAATAGAAATTCTGGAGTGAAAAGTATAACTGAAATGAAAAATCTACTTAGAGGGGCTCAACAGCAGATTTGAATAGCAGATGGCAAAATCACCAAACTTGCCAATAGGTCAATCGATGCTATCCAGTCTAAAGAGCAGAAATTTAAAAGAAAGAGGAGAAATAAACAAAGACTCAGTGATTTGTGGTACATCATCAAGTATACCAAAATATGCCTAATATGAGTAATAGATGGAGAGGAGAGAAAGGAGCAGAAATAGTATTTGTAGAAATAATGGCCAAAAACTTCCCAAATTTAACCCCAAAATCCCATTAACCTGCACACACAAAGCTCAAAGAATGTCCAGTAGCATGTCTAAAGCCAAAGACAAAGAGAAAATCTTAAAAGCAACAAGTGAAAAGCAGCTCATCATGTATAAGATATTGTCATAAGATTAACAGCTGGTTTGTCATCAGAAACATGGATGGCAGAATGTAGCAGGGTGACATATGCAAAGGGCTGGGAGGAAAAAACATTGTCAACCAAGATTTCTATATCTGGCAAAACAATGCTTCAAAAATTAAGAAAAACCTTACAGAAATTGAAAAGATTATAAGGGAATGCTCTGAATAATCGTATGCCAACAAATTACATAACATATGAAGTGGAGAGATTTCTAGAGAGACACAAACTATCAAAACTTGCACAAGAAGTAGAAAAGAATTGAATAGAACTATAATAAGAGATTGAATTAGTAGTCAAAAACCTTCCTACAAAGAAAATGTCAGAACCAAATGACTTTAGTGGTACATTCTACCAAGTATTTAACGAAAAATTGACAACAATCTTTATAAACTCTTCTAAAAAACAGAAGAGGATTGAACATTATCCAACTCATTCTATGAGGCCAGCATTACCCCCGATACCAAAACCAGACAAAGACATCTCAAGAAAACTACAGACCAATATCTCTTATAAATATAGTTGCATAGATAGTGTTGACGGTTGTACAAGTCTGTAATTATATTTAAAACTACAGAGTTGTACACTTTAAAAAGGTGAATTATATGGAATACAAGTTATATCTTAAATTTGTTACCAAAAAAATGCTGCAATGAACACACATCCCCGTGCCTCCCAGTACACAAATTCTATAAATGTTTCTATATCTATGGACCTACAGGTGGAAATTCTGGGTTGCAATTTTTCAATTTTACTAAAACGTGACAAATTGCTCTACAAAGTAGCTATGTCATTTGTACTTCCTCCAGTGGTGTGAGAAAGTTCCAGTTTCTTTTACCTTTGCCAATATTTAGATAATCAATTTAAAAATTTTTACTTATTTGTCGTTATTCTTTTACTTATTTGTTGTGAAATGGTATTTTATTGGTTTGCATTTCCATGACTTTGAAGACGATTAAGCATCTTGTAATATTTATTGACCATTCAGTTTTCCTCTTCTGTGAATTTTCTATTCACATCCTTCACCCAACTTCTAGCAAGCTTGTTGGTTTGCAGAGCTACCTTTCAGTGATGATAACATAGGAACCAGAAGCTTCCCTCCCCAGGAGTGACAGTGAGCATTACCAGCCATTTGAGCATATCACTACTTTCTAGGCAAGTACATCCATTCCAGGATGGAATCTTTGAAGTATATGGTTGTCATGACGAATGACAACATCTCAAAGGAGTCCTTTCGTTGTTAGACTATTTTACCTTTGGCTAAGAGGTAAGGCACTTGAGTTTATCTTCACTACCCTGCCTCCTATCAATGACAGAGAAGTCACACACGAGTAAGTGATTTTTATTCTATTAATCCTTCAGTCAGTCAAAAGTCTGTCTTCTTTCTAACTTTGACTACTTTTCTTAGTTTTGTTCTGTTAAAAGAAAGCACTATGGGTATATTAGAATTTACTTCACTATGGGCCCTCCTCTAAAGTTCTTTCCAAATTTGCCAATTGGAAGAGTTCATCTTTGTTAATTAATCTCCTAACTCCATGTCTATCTTCTTTTCCACCATCTGACCACATCTCTCCTGCCTGGAAGGCATCTCTGGAGCACTTATCTTAACCTATGGCAGTCTACACCATCAAATTTTGGTCTCACCTCAAGCACTCAAGCTCAAAAATTGAACCCCCCTCCAGAAAACATTTTATTTTTCTCAGTGAAGCTGGATTTCAAGAAGTCAGGAAATAGAAAAATTCATCAGGCGGCGGAAAGCTCATGAGACTAAATAGTTTACACATCATTTTTTTATTAAAATAAACCATGCACACATAAAAACACAGAATAGCAAAACTTGGGAGAATTCTAGATCTGTTCTAAAATTTCTTCACATATGTATTCAATCCTGTGAGAATTTTAAAGGGGAAACTTTTGCTAAAGTTAAATAAACATTTAGTAAATATGGAATCTTTGAAAATAACAATGAAAACACTCCAGTGGTGAAATAGCTAAATTGTGAGTAAATATGACATCTCTGGAATGAAGCTTTTGTTCAGATATTTGGATCCAGAGGTACTCCCTGGGAAGATGTATGATGCTTTTTGGTGGGGATGGAGGCACGAGGAAAAGCAAGGTGAGCAGCTTAGACAGAAAAACAGAAATGGAATATGCAAACTGAACACCTTTCTTTCCTTCTGGTTTTTAACCAAGAATCTACTGTTGCAGGTAATCCATGATAGAGGAGGTAAATTCTGAAGCTGCCAAGATCAAATAGCAAGGGTAGAATAAATCTCAAAGCAAATTTACACACACAGTTCTGGGTCAAGAGGAGAAATTCTCTATCTGAAAGTCCAGCAACCATTTGATCTGAGAGTAGCTCATCTCATTCAATACTGAGTAATCATCAAAACGGAATCAATAGAAGATGTAAAAAAAAAAAAAAAAAAGAAAGATTTTACCAGAAAACAGCAGAAATGTAATATAAAAATAATGACAGTTAAATAATTCCTAATAATTTCTGTAAATATAATTTAAAAATAATTTCTGTAAATCATGTTCAGAGCTCTGCACACACCAAGGAGAGACATGAGAAGGTTCTAATCTCTTCCCTCTGGGCAACATTAAGGCTCTGCAATCAGGAAGCAAAGACTAAGGCAGTGCTGTAAACTGCTGGAAGTATGGAAAGCATTCAATAACAACAACAATATACACACACACACGTACAAACACATGGAGCTCCTTGGCAAAGGTTGGAAGACTTACTGGTTCAAAACACTTTAAAAAAAACCTCTATCCAATCATTAGCTAACTGAACAGAGAATTCAGTGGCCATGTATGACAAAAAAGAAAAAATACAGACTTTACAGTATTAGTCCAGGAAAGTCACTACATTCACAAAATAAAACCACCATCAAGAACAATAATGAGCATAATAACAAACTCTGAGGGGAGAGCAATATGATTTCTAGAGCTGCTATATTAAATTTTTTTAAATATCCAGATTTTAATAAAAATTGTGACACATGCAAAGAAACAGGAAATTATGGCCCATATACAGGAATAAAAACAAGAGAAACTGTCACTAAGGAAACCAGATGTTGTACCTACTAGACAAAGACTTTTTAACAAACTTATAAATGCAGTGAAAGAACTAAAGTAAACCATGTTTTTAAAGAAAGTATAAAAACAATGTCTCTTACCAAATAGAGAATATCAAAAAGGAAATAGAAATTATACAACACAGCCAAATAGAAATTCTGGAGTGAAAAGTATAACTGAAATGAAAAATCTACTTAGAGGGGCTCAACAGCAGATTTGAATAGCAGATGGCAAAATCACCAAACTTGCCAATAGGTCAATCGATGCTATCCAGTCTAAAGAGCAGAAATTTAAAAGAAAGAGGAGAAATAAACAAAGACTCAGTGATTTGTGGTACATCATCAAGTATACCAAAATATGCCTAATATGAGTAATAGATGGAGAGGAGAGAAAGGAGCAGAAATAGTATTTGTAGAAATAATGGCCAAAAACTTCCCAAATTTAACCCCAAAATCCCATTAACCTGCACACACAAAGCTCAAAGAATGTCCAGTAGCATGTCTAAAGCCAAAGACAAAGAGAAAATCTTAAAAGCAACAAGTGAAAAGCAGCTCATCATGTATAAGATATTGTCATAAGATTAACAGCTGGTTTGTCATCAGAAACATGGATGGCAGAATGTAGCAGGGTGACATATGCAAAGGGCTGGGAGGAAAAAACATTGTCAACCAAGATTTCTATATCTGGCAAAACAATGCTTCAAAAATTAAGAAAAACCTTACAGAAATTGAAAAGATTATAAGGGAATGCTCTGAATAATCGTATGCCAACAAATTACATAACATATGAAGTGGAGAGATTTCTAGAGAGACACAAACTATCAAAACTTGCACAAGAAGTAGAAAAGAATTGAATAGAACTATAATAAGAGATTGAATTAGTAGTCAAAAACCTTCCTACAAAGAAAATGTCAGAACCAAATGACTTTAGTGGTACATTCTACCAAGTATTTAACGAAAAATTGACAACAATCTTTATAAACTCTTCTAAAAAACAGAAGAGGATTGAACATTATCCAACTCATTCTATGAGGCCAGCATTACCCCCGATACCAAAACCAGACAAAGACATCTCAAGAAAACTACAGACCAATATCTCTTATAAATATAGTTGCATAGATAGTGTTGACGGTTGTACAAGTCTGTAATTATATTTAAAACTACAGAGTTGTACACTTTAAAAAGGTGAATTATATGGAATACAAGTTATATCTTAAATTTGTTACCAAAAAAATGCTGCAATGAACACACATCCCCGTGCCTCCCAGTACACAAATTCTATAAATGTTTCTATATCTATGGACCTACAGGTGGAAATTCTGGGTTGCAATTTTTCAATTTTACTAAAACGTGACAAATTGCTCTACAAAGTAGCTATGTCATTTGTACTTCCTCCAGTGGTGTGAGAAAGTTCCAGTTTCTTTTACCTTTGCCAATATTTAGATAATCAATTTAAAAATTTTTACTTATTTGTCGTTATTCTTTTACTTATTTGTTGTGAAATGGTATTTTATTGGTTTGCATTTCCATGACTTTGAAGACGATTAAGCATCTTGTAATATTTATTGACCATTCAGTTTTCCTCTTCTGTGAATTTTCTATTCACATCCTTCACCCAACTTCTAGCAAGCTTGTTGGTTTGCAGAGCTACCTTTCAGTGATGATAACATAGGAACCAGAAGCTTCCCTCCCCAGGAGTGACAGTGAGCATTACCAGCCACTTGAGCATATCACTACTTTCTAGGCAAGTACATCCATTCCAGGATGGAATCTTTGAAGTATATGGTTGTCATGACGAATGACAACATCTCAAAGGAGTCCTTTCGTTGTTAGACTATTTTACCTTTGGCTAAGAGGTAAGGCACTTGAGTTTATCTTCACTACCCTGCCTCCTATCAATGACAGAGAAGTCACACACGAGTAAGTGATTTTTATTCTATTAATCCTTCAGTCAGTCAAAAGTCTGTCTTCTTTCTAACTTTGACTACTTTTCTTAGTTTTGTTCTGTTAAAAGAAAGCACTATGGGTATATTAGAATTTACTTCACTATGGGCCCTCCTCTAAAGTTCTTTCCAAATTTGCCAATCGGAAGAGTTCATCTTTGTTAATTAATCTCCTAACTCCATGTCTATCTTCTTTTCCACCATCTGACCACATCTCTCCTGCCTGGAAGGCATCTCTGGAGCACTTATCTTAACCTATGGCAGTCTACACCATCAAATTTTGGTCTCACCTCAAGCACTCAAGCTCAAAAATTGAACCCCCCTCCAGAAAACATTTTATTTTTCTCAGTGAAGCTGGATTTCAAGAAGTCAGGAAGTAGAAAAATTCATCAGGCGGCGGAAAGCTCATGAGACTAAATAGTTTACACATCAATTTTTTATTAAAATAAACCATGCACACATAAAAACACAGAATAGCAAAACTTGGGAGAATTCTAGATCTGTTCTAAAATTTCTTCACATATGTATTCAATCCTGTGAGAATTTTAAAGGGGAAACTTTTGCTGAAGTTAAATAAACATTTAGTAAATATGGAATCTTTGAAAATAACAATGAAAACACTCCAGTGGTGAAATAGCTAAATTGTGAGTAAATATGACATCTCTGGAATGAAGCTTTTGTTCAGATATTTGGATCCAGAGGTACTCCCTGGGAAGATGTATGATGCTTTTTGGTGGGGACGGAGGCACGAGGAAAAGCAAGGTGAGCAGCTTAGACAGAAAAACAGAAATGGAATATGCAAACTGAACACCTTTCTTTCGTTCTGGTTTTTAACCAAGAATCTACTGTTGCAGGTAATCCATGATAGAGGAGGTAACTTCTGAAGCTGCCAAGATCAAATAGCAAGGGTAGAATAAATCTCAAAGCAAATTTACACACACAGTTCTGGGTCAAGAGGAGAATTTCTCTATCTGAAAGTCCAGCAACCATTTGATCTGAGAGTAGCTCATCTCATTCAATACTGAGTAATCATCAAAACGGAATCAATAGAAGATGTAAAAAAAAAAAAAAAGAAAGATTTTACCAGAAAACAGCAGAAATGTAATATAAAAATAATGACAGTTAAATAATTCCTAATAATTTCTGTAAATATAATTTAAAAATAATTTCTGTAAATCATGTTCAGAGCTCTGCACACACCAAGGAAAGACATGAGAAGGTTCTAATCTCTTCCCTCTGGGCAACATTAAGGCTCTGCAATCAGGAAGCAAAGACTAAGGCAGTGCTGTAAACTGCTGGAAGTATGGAAAGCATTCAATAACAACAACAATATACACACACACACACGTACAAACACATGGAGCTCCTTGGCAAAGGTTGGGAGACTTACTGGTTCAAAACACTTTAAAAAAAACCTCTATCCAATCATTAGCTAACGGAACAGAGAATTCAGTGGCCATGTATGACAAAAAAGAAAAAATACAGACTTTACAGTATTAGTCCAGGAAAGTCACTACATTCACAAAATAAAACCACCATCAAGAACAATAATGAGCATAATAACAAACTCTGAGGGGAGAGCAATATGATTTCTAGAGCTGCTATATTAAATTTTTTTAAATATCCAGATTTTAATAAAAATTGTGACACATGCAAAGAAACAGGAAATTATGGCCCATATACAGGAATAAAAACAAGAGAAACTGTCACTAAGGAAACCAGATGTTGTACCTACTAGACAAAGACTTTTTAACAAACTTATAAATGCAGTGAAAGAACTAAAGTAAACCATGTTTTTAAAGAAAGTATAAAAACAATGTCTCTTACCAAATAGAGAATATCAAAAAGGAAATAGAAATTATACAACACAGCCAAATAGAAATTCTGGAGTGAAAAGTATAACTGAAATGAAAAATCTACTTAGAGGGGCTCAACAGCAGATTTGAATAGCAGATGGCAAAATCACCCAACTTGCCAATAGGTCAATCGATGCTATCCAGTCTAAAGAGCAGAAATTTAAAAGAAAGAGGAGAAATAAACAAAGACTCAGTGATTTGTGGTACATCATCAAGTATACCAAAATATGCCTAATATGAGTAATAGATGGAGAGGAGAGAAAGGAGCAGAAATAATATTTGTAGAAATAATGGCCAAAAACTTCCCAAATTTAACCCCAAAATCCCATTAACCTGCACACACAAAGCTCAAAGAATGTCCAGTAGCATGTCTAAAGCCAAAGACAAAGAGAAAATCTTAAAAGCAACAAGTGAAAAGCAGCTCATCATGTATAAGATATTGTCATAAGATTAACAGCTGGTTTGTCATCAGAAACATGGATGGCAGAATGTAGCAGGGTGACATATGCAAAGGGCTGGGAGGAAAAAACATTGTCAACCAAGATTTCTATATCTGGCAAAACAATGCTTCAAAAATTAAGAAAAACCTTACAGAAATTGAAAAGATTATAAGGGAATGCTCTGAATAATCGTATGCCAACAAATTACATAACATATGAAGTGGAGAGATTTCTAGAGAGACACAAACTATCAAAACTTGCTCAAGAAGTAGAAAAGAATTGAATAGAACTGTAATAAGAGATTGAATTAGTAGTCAAAAACCTTCCTACAAAGAAAATGTCAGAACCAAATGACTTTAGTGGTACATTCTACCAAGTATTTAACGAAAAATTGACAACAATCTTTATAAACTCTTCTAAAAAACAGAAGAGGATTGAACATTATCCAACTCATTCTATGAGGCCAGCATTACCCCCGATACCAAAACCAGACAAAGACATCTCAAGAAAACTACAGACCAGTATCTCTTATAAATATAGGTGCATAGATAGTGTTGACGGTTGTACAAGTCTGTAATTATATTTAAAACTACAGAGTTGTACACTTTAAAAAGGTGAATTATATGGAATACAAGTTATATCTTAAATTTGTTACCAAAAAAATGCTGCAATGAACACACTTCCCCGTGCCTCCCAGTACACAAATTCTATAAATGTTTCCATATCTATGGACCTACAGGTGGAAATTCTGGGTTGCAATTTTTCAATTTTACTAAAACGTGACAAATTGCTCTACAAAGTAGCTATGTCATTTGTACTTCCTCCAGTGGTGTGAGAAAGTTCCAGTTTCTTTTACCTTTGCCAATATTTAGATAATCAATTTAAAAATTTTTACTTATTTGTCGTTATTCTTTTACTTATTTGTTGTGAAATGGTATTTTATTGGTTTGCATTTCCATGACTTTGAAGACGATTAAGCATCTTGTAATATTTATTGACCATTCAGTTTTCCTCTTCTGTGAATTTTCTATTCACATCCTTCACCCAACTTCTAGCAAGCTTGTTGGTTTGCAGAGCTACCTTTCAGTGATGATAACATAGGAACCAGAAGCTTCCCTCCCCAGGAGTGACAGTGAGCATTACCAGCCACTTGAGCATATCACTACTTTCTAGGCAAGTACATCCATTCCAGGATGGAATCTTTGAAGTATATGGTTGTCATGACGAATGACAACATCTCAAAGGAGTCCTTTCGTTGTTAGACTATTTTACCTTTGGCTAAGAGGTAAGGCACTTGAGTTTATCTTCACTACCCTGCCTCCTATCAATGACAGAGAAGTCACACACGAGTAAGTGATTTTTATTCTATTAATCCTTCAGTCAGTCAAAAGTCTGTCTTCTTTCTAACTTTGACTACTTTTCTTAGTTTTGTTCTGTTAAAAGAAAGCACTATGGGTATATTAGAATTTACTTCACTATGGGCCCTCCTCTAAAGTTCTTTCCAAATTTGCCAATCGGAAGAGTTCATCTTTGTTAATTAATCTCCTAACTCCATGTCTATCTTCTTTTCCACCATCTGACCACATCTCTCCTGCCTGGAAGGCATCTCTGGAGCACTTATCTTAACCTATGGCAGTCTACACCATCAAATTTTGGTCTCACCTCAAGCACTCAAGCTCAAAAATTGAACCCCCCTCCAGAAAACATTTTATTTTTCTCAGTGAAGCTGGATTTCAAGAAGTCAGGAAGTAGAAAAATTCATCAGGCGGTGGAAAGCTCATGAGACTAAATAGTTTACACATCAATTTTTTATTAAAATAAACCATGCACACATAAAAACACAGAATAGCAAAACTTGGGAGAATTCTAGATCTGTTCTAAAATTTCTTCACATATGTATTCAATCCTGTGAGAATTTTAAAGGGGAAACTTTTGCTGAAGTTAAATAAACATTTAGTAAATATGGAATCTTTGAAAATAACAATGAAAACACTCCAGTGGTGAAATAGCTAAATTGTGAGTAAATATGACATCTCTGGAATGAAGCTTTTGTTCAGATATTTGGATCCAGAGGTACTCCCTGGGAAGATGTATGATGCTTTTTGGTGGGGACGGAGGCACGAGGAAAAGCAAGGTGAGCAGCTTAGACAGAAAAACAGAAATGGAATATGCAAACTGAACACCTTTCTTTCGTTCTGGTTTTTAACCAAGAATCTACTGTTGCAGGTAATCCATGATAGAGGAGGTAAATTCTGAAGCTGCCAAGATCAAATAGCAAGGGTAGAATAAATCTCAAAGCAAATTTACACACACAGTTCTGGGTCAAGAGGAGAATTTCTCTATCTGAAAGTCCAGCAACCATTTGATCTGAGAGTAGCTCATCTCATTCAATACTGAGTAATCATCAAAACGGAATCAATAGAAGATGTAAAAAAAAAAAAAAAGAAAGATTTTACCAGAAAACAGCAGAAATGTAATATAAAAATAATGACAGTTAAATAATTCCTAATAATTTCTGTAAATATAATTTAAAAATAATTTCTGTAAATCATGTTCAGAGCTCTGCACACACCAAGGAGAGACATGAGAAGGTTCTAATCTCTTCCCTCTGGGCAACATTAAGGCTCTGCAATCAGGAAGCAAAGACTAAGGCAGTGCTGTAAACTGCTGGAAGTATGGAAAGCATTCAATAACAACAACAATATACACACACACACACGTACAAACACATGGAGCTCCTTGGCAAAGGTTGGGAGACTTACTGGTTCAAAACACTTTAAAAAAAACCTCTATCCAATCATTAGCTAACTGAACAGAGAATTCAGTGGCCATGTATGACAAAAAAGAAAAAATACAGACTTTACAGTATTAGTCCAGGAAAGTCACTACATTCACAAAATAAAACCACCATCAAGAACAATAATGAGCATAATAACAAACTCTGAGGGGAGAGCAATATGATTTCTAGAGCTGCTATATTAAATTTTTTTAAATATCCAGATTTTAATAAAAATTGTGACACATGCAAAGAAACAGGAAATTATGGCCCATATACAGGAATAAAAACAAGAGAAACTGTCACTAAGGAAACCAGATGTTGTACCTACTAGACAAAGACTTTTTAACAAACTTATAAATGCAGTGAAAGAACTAAAGTAAACCATGTTTTTAAAGAAAGTATAAAAACAATGTCTCTTACCAAATAGAGAATATCAAAAAGGAAATAGAAATTATACAACACAGCCAAATAGAAATTCTGGAGTGAAAAGTATAACTGAAATGAAAAATCTACTTAGAGGGGCTCAACAGCAGATTTGAATAGCAGATGGCAAAATCACCCAACTTGCCAATAGGTCAATCGATGCTATCCAGTCTAAAGAGCAGAAATTTAAAAGAAAGAGGAGAAATAAACAAAGACTCAGTGATTTGTGGTACATCATCAAGTATACCAAAATATGCCTAATATGAGTAATAGATGGAGAGGAGAGAAAGGAGCAGAAATAATATTTGTAGAAATAATGGCCAAAAACTTCCCAAATTTAACCCCAAAATCCCATTAACCTGCACACACAAAGCTCAAAGAATGTCCAGTAGCATGTCTAAAGCCAAAGACAAAGAGAAAATCTTAAAAGCAACAAGTGAAAAGCAGCTCATCATGTATAAGATATTGTCATAAGATTAACAGCTGGTTTGTCATCAGAAACATGGATGGCAGAATGTAGCAGGGTGACATATGCAAAGGGCTGGGAGGAAAAAACATTGTCAACCAAGATTTCTATATCTGGCAAAACAATGCTTCAAAAATTAAGAAAAACCTTACAGAAATTGAAAAGATTATAAGGGAATGCTCTGAATAATCGTATGCCAACAAATTACATAACATATGAAGTGGAGAGATTTCTAGAGAGACACAAACTATCAAAACTTGCTCAAGAAGTAGAAAAGAATTGAATAGAACTGTAATAAGAGATTGAATTAGTAGTCAAAAACCTTCCTACAAAGAAAATGTCAGAACCAAATGACTTTAGTGGTACATTCTACCAAGTATTTAACGAAAAATTGACAACAATCTTTATAAACTCTTCTAAAAAACAGAAGAGGATTGAACATTATCCAACTCATTCTATGAGGCCAGCATTACCCCCGATACCAAAACCAGACAAAGACATCTCAAGAAAACTACAGACCAGTATCTCTTATAAATATAGGTGCATAGATAGTGTTGACGGTTGTACAAGTCTGTAATTATATTTAAAACTACAGAGTTGTACACTTTAAAAAGGTGAATTATATGGAATACAAGTTATATCTTAAATTTGTTACCAAAAAAATGCTGCAATGAACACACTTCCCCGTGCCTCCCAGTACACAAATTCTATAAATGTTTCCATATCTATGGACCTACAGGTGGAAATTCTGGGTTGCAATTTTTCAATTTTACTAAAACGTGACAAATTGCTCTACAAAGTAGCTATGTCATTTGTACTTCCTCCAGTGGTGTGAGAAAGTTCCAGTTTCTTTTACCTTTGCCAATATTTAGATAATCAATTTAAAAATTTTTACTTATTTGTCGTTATTCTTTTACTTATTTGTTGTGAAATGGTATTTTATTGGTTTGCATTTCCATGACTTTGAAGACGATTAAGCATCTTGTAATATTTATTGACCATTCAGTTTTCCTCTTCTGTGAATTTTCTATTCACATCCTTCACCCAACTTCTAGCAAGCTTGTTGGTTTGCAGAGCTACCTTTCAGTGATGATAACATAGGAACCAGAAGCTTCCCTCCCCAGGAGTGACAGTGAGCATTACCAGCCACTTGAGCATATCACTACTTTCTAGGCAAGTACATCCATTCCAGGATGGAATCTTTGAAGTATATGGTTGTCATGACGAATGACAACATCTCAAAGGAGTCCTTTCGTTGTTAGACTATTTTACCTTTGGCTAAGAGGTAAGGCACTTGAGTTTATCTTCACTACCCTGCCTCCTATCAATGACAGAGAAGTCACACACGAGTAAGTGATTTTTATTCTATTAATCCTTCAGTCAGTCAAAAGTCTGTCTTCTTTCTAACTTTGACTACTTTTCTTAGTTTTGTTCTGTTAAAAGAAAGCACTATGGGTATATTAGAATTTACTTCACTATGGGCCCTCCTCTAAAGTTCTTTCCAAATTTGCCAATCGGAAGAGTTCATCTTTGTTAATTAATCTCCTAACTCCATGTCTATCTTCTTTTCCACCATCTGACCACATCTCTCCTGCCTGGAAGGCATCTCTGGAGCACTTATCTTAACCTATGGCAGTCTACACCATCAAATTTTGGTCTCACCTCAAGCACTCAAGCTCAAAAATTGAACCC
Source organism: Hyperoodon ampullatus (assembly GCF_949752795.1). NCBI lineage: Eukaryota > Metazoa > Chordata > Mammalia > Artiodactyla > Ziphiidae > Hyperoodon > Hyperoodon ampullatus. The sequence continues at coordinate 169,587,158 of NC_136915.1, read as the reverse complement.
CCCTCCAGAAAACATTTTATTTTTCTCAGTGAAGCTGGATTTCAAGAAGTCAGGAAGTAGAAAAATTCATCAGGCGGTGGAAAGCTCATGAGACTAAATAGTTTACACATCAATTTTTTATTAAAATAAACCATGCACACATAAAAACACAGAATAGCAAAACTTGGGAGAATTCTAGATCTGTTCTAAAATTTCTTCACATATGTATTCAATCCTGTGAGAATTTTAAAGGGGAAACTTTTGCTGAAGTTAAATAAACATTTAGTAAATATGGAATCTTTGAAAATAACAATGAAAACACTCCAGTGGTGAAATAGCTAAATTGTGAGTAAATATGACATCTCTGGAATGAAGCTTTTGTTCAGATATTTGGATCCAGAGGTACTCCCTGGGAAGATGTATGATGCTTTTTGGTGGGGACGGAGGCACGAGGAAAAGCAAGGTGAGCAGCTTAGACAGAAAAACAGAAATGGAATATGCAAACTGAACACCTTTCTTTCGTTCTGGTTTTTAACCAAGAATCTACTGTTGCAGGTAATCCATGATAGAGGAGGTAAATTCTGAAGCTGCCAAGATCAAATAGCAAGGGTAGAATAAATCTCAAAGCAAATTTACACACACAGTTCTGGGTCAAGAGGAGAATTTCTCTATCTGAAAGTCCAGCAACCATTTGATCTGAGAGTAGCTCATCTCATTCAATACTGAGTAATCATCAAAACGGAATCAATAGAAGATGTAAAAAAAAAAAAAAAGAAAGATTTTACCAGAAAACAGCAGAAATGTAATATAAAAATAATGACAGTTAAATAATTCCTAATAATTTCTGTAAATATAATTTAAAAATAATTTCTGTAAATCATGTTCAGAGCTCTGCACACACCAAGGAGAGACATGAGAAGGTTCTAATCTCTTCCCTCTGGGCAACATTAAGGCTCTGCAATCAGGAAGCAAAGACTAAGGCAGTGCTGTAAACTGCTGGAAGTATGGAAAGCATTCAATAACAACAACAATATACACACACACACACGTACAAACACATGGAGCTCCTTGGCAAAGGTTGGGAGACTTACTGGTTCAAAACACTTTAAAAAAAACCTCTATCCAATCATTAGCTAACTGAACAGAGAATTCAGTGGCCATGTATGACAAAAAAGAAAAAATACAGACTTTACAGTATTAGTCCAGGAAAGTCACTACATTCACAAAATAAAACCACCATCAAGAACAATAATGAGCATAATAACAAACTCTGAGGGGAGAGCAATATGATTTCTAGAGCTGCTATATTAAATTTTTTTAAATATCCAGATTTTAATAAAAATTGTGACACATGCAAAGAAACAGGAAATTATGGCCCATATACAGGAATAAAAACAAGAGAAACTGTCACTAAGGAAACCAGATGTTGTACCTACTAGACAAAGACTTTTTAACAAACTTATAAATGCAGTGAAAGAACTAAAGTAAACCATGTTTTTAAAGAAAGTATAAAAACAATGTCTCTTACCAAATAGAGAATATCAAAAAGGAAATAGAAATTATACAACACAGCCAAATAGAAATTCTGGAGTGAAAAGTATAACTGAAATGAAAAATCTACTTAGAGGGGCTCAACAGCAGATTTGAATAGCAGATGGCAAAATCACCCAACTTGCCAATAGGTCAATCGATGCTATCCAGTCTAAAGAGCAGAAATTTAAAAGAAAGAGGAGAAATAAACAAAGACTCAGTGATTTGTGGTACATCATCAAGTATACCAAAATATGCCTAATATGAGTAATAGATGGAGAGGAGAGAAAGGAGCAGAAATAATATTTGTAGAAATAATGGCCAAAAACTTCCCAAATTTAACCCCAAAATCCCATTAACCTGCACACACAAAGCTCAAAGAATGTCCAGTAGCATGTCTAAAGCCAAAGACAAAGAGAAAATCTTAAAAGCAACAAGTGAAAAGCAGCTCATCATGTATAAGATATTGTCATAGATTAACAGCTGGTTTGTCATCAGAAACATGGATGGCAGAATGTAGCAGGGTGACATATGCAAAGGGCTGGGAGGAAAAAACATTGTCAACCAAGATTTCTATATCTGGCAAAACAATGCTTCAAAAATTAAGAAAAACCTTACAGAAATTGAAAAGATTATAAGGGAATGCTCTGAATAATCGTATGCCAACAAATTACATAACATATGAAGTGGAGAGATTTCTAGAGAGACACAAACTATCAAAACTTGCTCAAGAAGTAGAAAAGAATTGAATAGAACTATAGTAAGAGATTGAATTAGTAGTCAAAAACCTTCCTACAAAGAAAATGTCAGAACCAAATGACTTTAGTGGTACATTCTACCAAGTATTTAACGAAAAATTGACAACAATCTTTATAAACTCTTCTAAAAAACAGAAGAGGATTGAACATTATCCAACTCATTCTATGAGGCCAGCATTACCCCCGATACCAAAACCAGACAAAGACATCTCAAGAAAACTACAGACCAATATCTCTTATAAATATAGGTGCATAGATAGTGTTGACGGTTGTACAAGTCTGTAATTATATTTAAAACTACAGAGTTGTACACTTTAAAAAGGTGAATTATATGGAATACAAGTTATATCTTAAATTTGTTACCAAAAAAATGCTGCAATGAACACACTTCCCCGTGCCTCCCAGTACACAAATTCTATAAATGTTTCCATATCTATGGACCTACAGGTGGAAATTCTGGGTTGCAATTTTTCAATTTTACTAAAACGTGACAAATTGCTCTACAAAGTAGCTATGTCATTTGTACTTCCTCCAGTGGTGTGAGAAAGTTCCAGTTTCTTTTACCTTTGCCAATATTTAGATAATCAATTTAAAAATTTTTACTTATTTGTCGTTATTCTTTTACTTATTTGTTGTGAAATGGTATTTTATTGGTTTGCATTTCCATGACTTTGAAGACGATTAAGCATCTTGTAATATTTATTGACCATTCAGTTTTCCTCTTCTGTGAATTTTCTATTCACATCCTTCACCCAACTTCTAGCAAGCTTGTTGGTTTGCAGAGCTACCTTTCAGTGATGATAACATAGGAACCAGAAGCTTCCCTCCCCAGGAGTGACAGTGAGCATTACCAGCCACTTGAGCATATCACTACTTTCTAGGCAAGTACATCCATTCCAGGATGGAATCTTTGAAGTATATGGTTGTCATGACGAATGACAACATCTCAAAGGAGTCCTTTCGTTGTTAGACTATTTTACCTTTGGCTAAGAGGTAAGGCACTTGAGTTTATCTTCACTACCCTGCCTCCTATCAATGACAGAGAAGTCACACACGAGTAAGTGATTTTTATTCTATTAATCCTTCAGTCAGTCAAAAGTCTGTCTTCTTTCTAACTTTGACTACTTTTCTTAGTTTTGTTCTGTTAAAAGAAAGCACTATGGGTATATTAGAATTTACTTCACTATGGGCCCTCCTCTAAAGTTCTTTCCAAATTTGCCAATCGGAAGAGTTCATCTTTGTTAATTAATCTCCTAACTCCATGTCTATCTTCTTTTCCACCATCTGACCACATCTCTCCTGCCTGGAAGGCATCTCTGGAGCACTTATCTTAACCTATGGCAGTCTACACCATCAAATTTTGGTCTCACCTCAAGCACTCAAGCTCAAAAATTGAACCCCCCTCCAGAAAACATTTTATTTTTCTCAGTGAAGCTGGATTTCAAGAAGTCAGGAAGTAGAAAAATTCATCAGGCGGTGGAAAGCTCATGAGACTAAATAGTTTACACATCAATTTTTTATTAAAATAAACCATGCACACATAAAAACACAGAATAGCAAAACTTGGGAGAATTCTAGATCTGTTCTAAAATTTCTTCACATATGTATTCAATCCTGTGAGAATTTTAAAGGGGAAACTTTTGCTGAAGTTAAATAAACATTTAGTAAATATGGAATCTTTGAAAATAACAATGAAAACACTCCAGTGGTGAAATAGCTAAATTGTGAGTAAATATGACATCTCTGGAATGAAGCTTTTGTTCAGATATTTGGATCCAGAGGTACTCCCTGGGAAGATGTATGATGCTTTTTGGTGGGGACGGAGGCACGAGGAAAAGCAAGGTGAGCAGCTTAGACAGAAAAACAGAAATGGAATATGCAAACTGAACACCTTTCTTTCGTTCTGGTTTTTAACCAAGAATCTACTGTTGCAGGTAATCCATGATAGAGGAGGTAAATTCTGAAGCTGCCAAGATCAAATAGCAAGGGTAGAATAAATCTCAAAGCAAATTTACACACACAGTTCTGGGTCAAGAGGAGAATTTCTCTATCTGAAAGTCCAGCAACCATTAGATCTGAGAGTAGCTCATCTCATTCAATACTGAGTAATCATCAAAACGGAATCAATAGAAGATGTAAAAAAAAAAAAAAAGAAAGATTTTACCAGAAAACAGCAGAAATGTAATATAAAAATAATGACAGTTAAATAATTCCTAATAATTTCTGTAAATATAATTTAAAAATAATTTCTGTAAATCATGTTCAGAGCTCTGCACACACCAAGGAAAGACATGAGAAGGTTCTAATCTCTTCCCTCTGGGCAACATTAAGGCTCTGCAATCAGGAAGCAAAGACTAAGGCAGTGCTGTAAACTGCTGGAAGTATGGAAAGCATTCAATAACAACAACAATATACACACACACACACGTACAAACACATGGAGCTCCTTGGCAAAGGTTGGGAGACTTACTGGTTCAAAACACTTTAAAAAAAACCTCTATCCAATCATTAGCTAACTGAACAGAGAATTCAGTGGCCATGTATGACAAAAAAGAAAAAATACAGACTTTACAGTATTAGTCCAGGAAAGTCACTACATTCACAAAATAAAACCACCATCAAGAACAATAATGAGCATAATAACAAACTCTGAGGGGAGAGCAATATGATTTCTAGAGCTGCTATATTAAATTTTTTTAAATATCCAGATTTTAATAAAAATTGTGACACATGCAAAGAAACAGGAAATTATGGCCCATATACAGGAATAAAAACAAGAGAAACTGTCACTAAGGAAACCAGATGTTGTACCTACTAGACAAAGACTTTTTAACAAACTTATAAATGCAGTGAAAGAACTAAAGTAAACCATGTTTTTAAAGAAAGTATAAAAACAATGTCTCTTACCAAATAGAGAATATCAAAAAGGAAATAGAAATTATACAACACAGCCAAATAGAAATTCTGGAGTGAAAAGTATAACTGAAATGAAAAATCTACTTAGAGGGGCTCAACAGCAGATTTGAATAGCAGATGGCAAAATCACCCAACTTGCCAATAGGTCAATCGATGCTATCCAGTCTAAAGAGCAGAAATTTAAAAGAAAGAGGAGAAATAAACAAAGACTCAGTGATTTGTGGTACATCATCAAGTATACCAAAATATGCCTAATATGAGTAATAGATGGAGAGGAGAGAAAGGAGCAGAAATAGTATTTGTAGAAATAATGGCCAAAAACTTCCCAAATTTAACCCCAAAATCCCATTAACCTGCACACACAAAGCTCAAAGAATGTCCAGTAGCATGTCTAAAGCCAAAGACAAAGAGAAAATCTTAAAAGCAACAAGTGAAAAGCAGCTCATCATGTATAAGATATTGTCATAGATTAACAGCTGGTTTGTCATCAGAAACATGGATGGCAGAATGTAGCAGGGTGACATATGCAAAGGGCTGGGAGGAAAAAACATTGTCAACCAAGATTTCTATATCTGGCAAAACAATGCTTCAAAAATTAAGAAAAACCTTACAGAAATTGAAAAGATTATAAGGGAATGCTCTGAATAATCGTATGCCAACAAATTACATAACATATGAAGTGGAGAGATTTCTAGAGAGACACAAACTATCAAAACTTGCTCAAGAAGTAGAAAAGAATTGAATAGAACTATAGTAAGAGATTGAATTAGTAGTCAAAAACCCTCCTACAAAGAAAATGTCAGAACCAAATGACTTTAGTGGTACATTCTACCAAGTATTTAACGAAAAATTGACAACAATCTTTATAAACTCTTCTAAAAAACAGAAGAGGATTGAACATTATCCAACTCATTCTATGAGGCCAGCATTACCCCCGATACCAAAACCAGACAAAGACATCTCAAGAAAACTACAGACCAGTATCTCTTATAAATATAGGTGCATAGATAGTGTTGACAGTTGTACAAGTCTGTAATTATATTTAAAACTACAGAGTTGTACACTTTAAAAAGGTGAATTATATGGAATACAAGTTATATCTTAAATTTGTTACCAAAAAAATGCTGCAATGAACACACTTCCCCGTGCCTCCCAGTACACAAATTCTATAAATGTTTCCATATCTATGGACCTACAGGTGGAAATTCTGGGTTGCAATTTTTCAATTTTACTAAAACGTGACAAATTGCTCTACAAAGTAGCTATGTCATTTGTACTTCCTCCAGTGGTGTGAGAAAGTTCCAGTTTCTTTTACCTTTGCCAATATTTAGATAATCAATTTAAAAATTTTTACTTATTTGTCGTTATTCTTTTACTTATTTGTTGTGAAATGGTATTTTATTGGTTTGCATTTCCATGACTTTGAAGACGATTAAGCATCTTGTAATATTTATTGACCATTCAGTTTTCCTCTTCTGTGAATTTTCTATTCACATCCTTCACCCAACTTCTAGCAAGCTTGTTGGTTTGCAGAGCTACCTTTCAGTGATGATAACATAGGAACCAGAAGCTTCCCTCCCCAGGAGTGACAGTGAGCATTACCAGCCACTTGAGCATATCACTACTTTCTAGGCAAGTACATCCATTCCAGGATGGAATCTTTGAAGTATATGGTTGTCATGACGAATGACAACATCTCAAAGGAGTCCTTTCGTTGTTAGACTATTTTACCTTTGGCTAAGAGGTAAGGCACTTGAGTTTATCTTCACTACCCTGCCTCCTATCAATGACAGAGAAGTCACACACGAGTAAGTGATTTTTATTCTATTAATCCTTCAGTCAGTCAAAAGTCTGTCTTCTTTCTAACTTTGACTACTTTTCTTAGTTTTGTTCTGTTAAAAGAAAGCACTATGGGTATATTAGAATTTACTTCACTATGGGCCCTCCTCTAAAGTTCTTTCCAAATTTGCCAATTGGAAGAGTTCATCTTTGTTAATTAATCTCCTAACTCCATGTCTATCTTCTTTTCCACCATCTGACCACATCTCTCCTGCCTGGAAGGCATCTCTGGAGCACTTATCTTAACCTATGGCAGTCTACACCATCAAATTTTGGTCTCACCTCAAGCACTCAAGCTCAAAAATTGAACCCCCCTCCAGAAAACATTTTATTTTTCTCAGTGAAGCTGGATTTCAAGAAGTCAGGAAATAGAAAAATTCATCAGGCGGCGGAAAGCTCATGAGACTAAATAGTTTACACATCATTTTTTTATTAAAATAAACCATGCACACATAAAAACACAGAATAGCAAAACTTGGGAGAATTCTAGATCTGTTCTAAAATTTCTTCACATATGTATTCAATCCTGTGAGAATTTTAAAGGGGAAACTTTTGCTAAAGTTAAATAAACATTTAGTAAATATGGAATCTTTGAAAATAACAATGAAAACACTCCAGTGGTGAAATAGCTAAATTGTGAGTAAATATGACATCTCTGGAATGAAGCTTTTGTTCAGATATTTGGATCCAGAGGTACTCCCTGGGAAGATGTATGATGCTTTTTGGTGGGGATGGAGGCACGAGGAAAAGCAAGGTGAGCAGCTTAGACAGAAAAACAGAAATGGAATATGCAAACTGAACACCTTTCTTTCCTTCTGGTTTTTAACCAAGAATCTACTGTTGCAGGTAATCCATGATAGAGGAGGTAAATTCTGAAGCTGCCAAGATCAAATAGCAAGGGTAGAATAAATCTCAAAGCAAATTTACACACACAGTTCTGGGTCAAGAGGAGAAATTCTCTATCTGAAAGTCCAGCAACCATTTGATCTGAGAGTAGCTCATCTCATTCAATACTGAGTAATCATCAAAACGGAATCAATAGAAGATGTAAAAAAAAAAAAAAAAAAGAAAGATTTTACCAGAAAACAGCAGAAATGTAATATAAAAATAATGACAGTTAAATAATTCCTAATAATTTCTGTAAATATAATTTAAAAATAATTTCTGTAAATCATGTTCAGAGCTCTGCACACACCAAGGAGAGACATGAGAAGGTTCTAATCTCTTCCCTCTGGGCAACATTAAGGCTCTGCAATCAGGAAGCAAAGACTAAGGCAGTGCTGTAAACTGCTGGAAGTATGGAAAGCATTCAATAACAACAACAATATACACACACACACGTACAAACACATGGAGCTCCTTGGCAAAGGTTGGAAGACTTACTGGTTCAAAACACTTTAAAAAAAACCTCTATCCAATCATTAGCTAACTGAACAGAGAATTCAGTGGCCATGTATGACAAAAAAGAAAAAATACAGACTTTACAGTATTAGTCCAGGAAAGTCACTACATTCACAAAATAAAACCACCATCAAGAACAATAATGAGCATAATAACAAACTCTGAGGGGAGAGCAATATGATTTCTAGAGCTGCTATATTAAATTTTTTTAAATATCCAGATTTTAATAAAAATTGTGACACATGCAAAGAAACAGGAAATTATGGCCCATATACAGGAATAAAAACAAGAGAAACTGTCACTAAGGAAACCAGATGTTGTACCTACTAGACAAAGACTTTTTAACAAACTTATAAATGCAGTGAAAGAACTAAAGTAAACCATGTTTTTAAAGAAAGTATAAAAACAATGTCTCTTACCAAATAGAGAATATCAAAAAGGAAATAGAAATTATACAACACAGCCAAATAGAAATTCTGGAGTGAAAAGTATAACTGAAATGAAAAATCTACTTAGAGGGGCTCAACAGCAGATTTGAATAGCAGATGGCAAAATCACCAAACTTGCCAATAGGTCAATCGATGCTATCCAGTCTAAAGAGCAGAAATTTAAAAGAAAGAGGAGAAATAAACAAAGACTCAGTGATTTGTGGTACATCATCAAGTATACCAAAATATGCCTAATATGAGTAATAGATGGAGAGGAGAGAAAGGAGCAGAAATAGTATTTGTAGAAATAATGGCCAAAAACTTCCCAAATTTAACCCCAAAATCCCATTAACCTGCACACACAAAGCTCAAAGAATGTCCAGTAGCATGTCTAAAGCCAAAGACAAAGAGAAAATCTTAAAAGCAACAAGTGAAAAGCAGCTCATCATGTATAAGATATTGTCATAAGATTAACAGCTGGTTTGTCATCAGAAACATGGATGGCAGAATGTAGCAGGGTGACATATGCAAAGGGCTGGGAGGAAAAAACATTGTCAACCAAGATTTCTATATCTGGCAAAACAATGCTTCAAAAATTAAGAAAAACCTTACAGAAATTGAAAAGATTATAAGGGAATGCTCTGAATAATCGTATGCCAACAAATTACATAACATATGAAGTGGAGAGATTTCTAGAGAGACACAAACTATCAAAACTTGCACAAGAAGTAGAAAAGAATTGAATAGAACTATAATAAGAGATTGAATTAGTAGTCAAAAACCTTCCTACAAAGAAAATGTCAGAACCAAATGACTTTAGTGGTACATTCTACCAAGTATTTAACGAAAAATTGACAACAATCTTTATAAACTCTTCTAAAAAACAGAAGAGGATTGAACATTATCCAACTCATTCTATGAGGCCAGCATTACCCCCGATACCAAAACCAGACAAAGACATCTCAAGAAAACTACAGACCAATATCTCTTATAAATATAGTTGCATAGATAGTGTTGACGGTTGTACAAGTCTGTAATTATATTTAAAACTACAGAGTTGTACACTTTAAAAAGGTGAATTATATGGAATACAAGTTATATCTTAAATTTGTTACCAAAAAAATGCTGCAATGAACACACATCCCCGTGCCTCCCAGTACACAAATTCTATAAATGTTTCTATATCTATGGACCTACAGGTGGAAATTCTGGGTTGCAATTTTTCAATTTTACTAAAACGTGACAAATTGCTCTACAAAGTAGCTATGTCATTTGTACTTCCTCCAGTGGTGTGAGAAAGTTCCAGTTTCTTTTACCTTTGCCAATATTTAGATAATCAATTTAAAAATTTTTACTTATTTGTCGTTATTCTTTTACTTATTTGTTGTGAAATGGTATTTTATTGGTTTGCATTTCCATGACTTTGAAGACGATTAAGCATCTTGTAATATTTATTGACCATTCAGTTTTCCTCTTCTGTGAATTTTCTATTCACATCCTTCACCCAACTTCTAGCAAGCTTGTTGGTTTGCAGAGCTACCTTTCAGTGATGATAACATAGGAACCAGAAGCTTCCCTCCCCAGGAGTGACAGTGAGCATTACCAGCCACTTGAGCATATCACTACTTTCTAGGCAAGTACATCCATTCCAGGATGGAATCTTTGAAGTATATGGTTGTCATGACGAATGACAACATCTCAAAGGAGTCCTTTCGTTGTTAGACTATTTTACCTTTGGCTAAGAGGTAAGGCACTTGAGTTTATCTTCACTACCCTGCCTCCTATCAATGACAGAGAAGTCACACACGAGTAAGTGATTTTTATTCTATTAATCCTTCAGTCAGTCAAAAGTCTGTCTTCTTTCTAACTTTGACTACTTTTCTTAGTTTTGTTCTGTTAAAAGAAAGCACTATGGGTATATTAGAATTTACTTCACTATGGGCCCTCCTCTAAAGTTCTTTCCAAATTTGCCAATCGGAAGAGTTCATCTTTGTTAATTAATCTCCTAACTCCATGTCTATCTTCTTTTCCACCATCTGACCACATCTCTCCTGCCTGGAAGGCATCTCTGGAGCACTTATCTTAACCTATGGCAGTCTACACCATCAAATTTTGGTCTCACCTCAAGCACTCAAGCTCAAAAATTGAACCCCCCTCCAGAAAACATTTTATTTTTCTCAGTGAAGCTGGATTTCAAGAAGTCAGGAAGTAGAAAAATTCATCAGGCGGCGGAAAGCTCATGAGACTAAATAGTTTACACATCAATTTTTTATTAAAATAAACCATGCACACATAAAAACACAGAATAGCAAAACTTGGGAGAATTCTAGATCTGTTCTAAAATTTCTTCACATATGTATTCAATCCTGTGAGAATTTTAAAGGGGAAACTTTTGCTGAAGTTAAATAAACATTTAGTAAATATGGAATCTTTGAAAATAACAATGAAAACACTCCAGTGGTGAAATAGCTAAATTGTGAGTAAATATGACATCTCTGGAATGAAGCTTTTGTTCAGATATTTGGATCCAGAGGTACTCCCTGGGAAGATGTATGATGCTTTTTGGTGGGGACGGAGGCACGAGGAAAAGCAAGGTGAGCAGCTTAGACAGAAAAACAGAAATGGAATATGCAAACTGAACACCTTTCTTTCGTTCTGGTTTTTAACCAAGAATCTACTGTTGCAGGTAATCCATGATAGAGGAGGTAACTTCTGAAGCTGCCAAGATCAAATAGCAAGGGTAGAATAAATCTCAAAGCAAATTTACACACACAGTTCTGGGTCAAGAGGAGAATTTCTCTATCTGAAAGTCCAGCAACCATTTGATCTGAGAGTAGCTCATCTCATTCAATACTGAGTAATCATCAAAACGGAATCAATAGAAGATGTAAAAAAAAAAAAAAAGAAAGATTTTACCAGAAAACAGCAGAAATGTAATATAAAAATAATGACAGTTAAATAATTCCTAATAATTTCTGTAAATATAATTTAAAAATAATTTCTGTAAATCATGTTCAGAGCTCTGCACACACCAAGGAAAGACATGAGAAGGTTCTAATCTCTTCCCTCTGGGCAACATTAAGGCTCTGCAATCAGGAAGCAAAGACTAAGGCAGTGCTGTAAACTGCTGGAAGTATGGAAAGCATTCAATAACAACAACAATATACACACACACACACGTACAAACACATGGAGCTCCTTGGCAAAGGTTGGGAGACTTACTGGTTCAAAACACTTTAAAAAAAACCTCTATCCAATCATTAGCTAACGGAACAGAGAATTCAGTGGCCATGTATGACAAAAAAGAAAAAATACAGACTTTACAGTATTAGTCCAGGAAAGTCACTACATTCACAAAATAAAACCACCATCAAGAACAATAATGAGCATAATAACAAACTCTGAGGGGAGAGCAATATGATTTCTAGAGCTGCTATATTAAATTTTTTTAAATATCCAGATTTTAATAAAAATTGTGACACATGCAAAGAAACAGGAAATTATGGCCCATATACAGGAATAAAAACAAGAGAAACTGTCACTAAGGAAACCAGATGTTGTACCTACTAGACAAAGACTTTTTAACAAACTTATAAATGCAGTGAAAGAACTAAAGTAAACCATGTTTTTAAAGAAAGTATAAAAACAATGTCTCTTACCAAATAGAGAATATCAAAAAGGAAATAGAAATTATACAACACAGCCAAATAGAAATTCTGGAGTGAAAAGTATAACTGAAATGAAAAATCTACTTAGAGGGGCTCAACAGCAGATTTGAATAGCAGATGGCAAAATCACCCAACTTGCCAATAGGTCAATCGATGCTATCCAGTCTAAAGAGCAGAAATTTAAAAGAAAGAGGAGAAATAAACAAAGACTCAGTGATTTGTGGTACATCATCAAGTATACCAAAATATGCCTAATATGAGTAATAGATGGAGAGGAGAGAAAGGAGCAGAAATAATATTTGTAGAAATAATGGCCAAAAACTTCCCAAATTTAACCCCAAAATCCCATTAACCTGCACACACAAAGCTCAAAGAATGTCCAGTAGCATGTCTAAAGCCAAAGACAAAGAGAAAATCTTAAAAGCAACAAGTGAAAAGCAGCTCATCATGTATAAGATATTGTCATAAGATTAACAGCTGGTTTGTCATCAGAAACATGGATGGCAGAATGTAGCAGGGTGACATATGCAAAGGGCTGGGAGGAAAAAACATTGTCAACCAAGATTTCTATATCTGGCAAAACAATGCTTCAAAAATTAAGAAAAACCTTACAGAAATTGAAAAGATTATAAGGGAATGCTCTGAATAATCGTATGCCAACAAATTACATAACATATGAAGTGGAGAGATTTCTAGAGAGACACAAACTATCAAAACTTGCTCAAGAAGTAGAAAAGAATTGAATAGAACTGTAATAAGAGATTGAATTAGTAGTCAAAAACCTTCCTACAAAGAAAATGTCAGAACCAAATGACTTTAGTGGTACATTCTACCAAGTATTTAACGAAAAATTGACAACAATCTTTATAAACTCTTCTAAAAAACAGAAGAGGATTGAACATTATCCAACTCATTCTATGAGGCCAGCATTACCCCCGATACCAAAACCAGACAAAGACATCTCAAGAAAACTACAGACCAGTATCTCTTATAAATATAGGTGCATAGATAGTGTTGACGGTTGTACAAGTCTGTAATTATATTTAAAACTACAGAGTTGTACACTTTAAAAAGGTGAATTATATGGAATACAAGTTATATCTTAAATTTGTTACCAAAAAAATGCTGCAATGAACACACTTCCCCGTGCCTCCCAGTACACAAATTCTATAAATGTTTCCATATCTATGGACCTACAGGTGGAAATTCTGGGTTGCAATTTTTCAATTTTACTAAAACGTGACAAATTGCTCTACAAAGTAGCTATGTCATTTGTACTTCCTCCAGTGGTGTGAGAAAGTTCCAGTTTCTTTTACCTTTGCCAATATTTAGATAATCAATTTAAAAATTTTTACTTATTTGTCGTTATTCTTTTACTTATTTGTTGTGAAATGGTATTTTATTGGTTTGCATTTCCATGACTTTGAAGACGATTAAGCATCTTGTAATATTTATTGACCATTCAGTTTTCCTCTTCTGTGAATTTTCTATTCACATCCTTCACCCAACTTCTAGCAAGCTTGTTGGTTTGCAGAGCTACCTTTCAGTGATGATAACATAGGAACCAGAAGCTTCCCTCCCCAGGAGTGACAGTGAGCATTACCAGCCACTTGAGCATATCACTACTTTCTAGGCAAGTACATCCATTCCAGGATGGAATCTTTGAAGTATATGGTTGTCATGACGAATGACAACATCTCAAAGGAGTCCTTTCGTTGTTAGACTATTTTACCTTTGGCTAAGAGGTAAGGCACTTGAGTTTATCTTCACTACCCTGCCTCCTATCAATGACAGAGAAGTCACACACGAGTAAGTGATTTTTATTCTATTAATCCTTCAGTCAGTCAAAAGTCTGTCTTCTTTCTAACTTTGACTACTTTTCTTAGTTTTGTTCTGTTAAAAGAAAGCACTATGGGTATATTAGAATTTACTTCACTATGGGCCCTCCTCTAAAGTTCTTTCCAAATTTGCCAATCGGAAGAGTTCATCTTTGTTAATTAATCTCCTAACTCCATGTCTATCTTCTTTTCCACCATCTGACCACATCTCTCCTGCCTGGAAGGCATCTCTGGAGCACTTATCTTAACCTATGGCAGTCTACACCATCAAATTTTGGTCTCACCTCAAGCACTCAAGCTCAAAAATTGAACCCCCCTCCAGAAAACATTTTATTTTTCTCAGTGAAGCTGGATTTCAAGAAGTCAGGAAGTAGAAAAATTCATCAGGCGGTGGAAAGCTCATGAGACTAAATAGTTTACACATCAATTTTTTATTAAAATAAACCATGCACACATAAAAACACAGAATAGCAAAACTTGGGAGAATTCTAGATCTGTTCTAAAATTTCTTCACATATGTATTCAATCCTGTGAGAATTTTAAAGGGGAAACTTTTGCTGAAGTTAAATAAACATTTAGTAAATATGGAATCTTTGAAAATAACAATGAAAACACTCCAGTGGTGAAATAGCTAAATTGTGAGTAAATATGACATCTCTGGAATGAAGCTTTTGTTCAGATATTTGGATCCAGAGGTACTCCCTGGGAAGATGTATGATGCTTTTTGGTGGGGACGGAGGCACGAGGAAAAGCAAGGTGAGCAGCTTAGACAGAAAAACAGAAATGGAATATGCAAACTGAACACCTTTCTTTCGTTCTGGTTTTTAACCAAGAATCTACTGTTGCAGGTAATCCATGATAGAGGAGGTAAATTCTGAAGCTGCCAAGATCAAATAGCAAGGGTAGAATAAATCTCAAAGCAAATTTACACACACAGTTCTGGGTCAAGAGGAGAATTTCTCTATCTGAAAGTCCAGCAACCATTTGATCTGAGAGTAGCTCATCTCATTCAATACTGAGTAATCATCAAAACGGAATCAATAGAAGATGTAAAAAAAAAAAAAAAGAAAGATTTTACCAGAAAACAGCAGAAATGTAATATAAAAATAATGACAGTTAAATAATTCCTAATAATTTCTGTAAATATAATTTAAAAATAATTTCTGTAAATCATGTTCAGAGCTCTGCACACACCAAGGAGAGACATGAGAAGGTTCTAATCTCTTCCCTCTGGGCAACATTAAGGCTCTGCAATCAGGAAGCAAAGACTAAGGCAGTGCTGTAAACTGCTGGAAGTATGGAAAGCATTCAATAACAACAACAATATACACACACACACACGTACAAACACATGGAGCTCCTTGGCAAAGGTTGGGAGACTTACTGGTTCAAAACACTTTAAAAAAAACCTCTATCCAATCATTAGCTAACTGAACAGAGAATTCAGTGGCCATGTATGACAAAAAAGAAAAAATACAGACTTTACAGTATTAGTCCAGGAAAGTCACTACATTCACAAAATAAAACCACCATCAAGAACAATAATGAGCATAATAACAAACTCTGAGGGGAGAGCAATATGATTTCTAGAGCTGCTATATTAAATTTTTTTAAATATCCAGATTTTAATAAAAATTGTGACACATGCAAAGAAACAGGAAATTATGGCCCATATACAGGAATAAAAACAAGAGAAACTGTCACTAAGGAAACCAGATGTTGTACCTACTAGACAAAGACTTTTTAACAAACTTATAAATGCAGTGAAAGAACTAAAGTAAACCATGTTTTTAAAGAAAGTATAAAAACAATGTCTCTTACCAAATAGAGAATATCAAAAAGGAAATAGAAATTATACAACACAGCCAAATAGAAATTCTGGAGTGAAAAGTATAACTGAAATGAAAAATCTACTTAGAGGGGCTCAACAGCAGATTTGAATAGCAGATGGCAAAATCACCCAACTTGCCAATAGGTCAATCGATGCTATCCAGTCTAAAGAGCAGAAATTTAAAAGAAAGAGGAGAAATAAACAAAGACTCAGTGATTTGTGGTACATCATCAAGTATACCAAAATATGCCTAATATGAGTAATAGATGGAGAGGAGAGAAAGGAGCAGAAATAATATTTGTAGAAATAATGGCCAAAAACTTCCCAAATTTAACCCCAAAATCCCATTAACCTGCACACACAAAGCTCAAAGAATGTCCAGTAGCATGTCTAAAGCCAAAGACAAAGAGAAAATCTTAAAAGCAACAAGTGAAAAGCAGCTCATCATGTATAAGATATTGTCATAAGATTAACAGCTGGTTTGTCATCAGAAACATGGATGGCAGAATGTAGCAGGGTGACATATGCAAAGGGCTGGGAGGAAAAAACATTGTCAACCAAGATTTCTATATCTGGCAAAACAATGCTTCAAAAATTAAGAAAAACCTTACAGAAATTGAAAAGATTATAAGGGAATGCTCTGAATAATCGTATGCCAACAAATTACATAACATATGAAGTGGAGAGATTTCTAGAGAGACACAAACTATCAAAACTTGCTCAAGAAGTAGAAAAGAATTGAATAGAACTGTAATAAGAGATTGAATTAGTAGTCAAAAACCTTCCTACAAAGAAAATGTCAGAACCAAATGACTTTAGTGGTACATTCTACCAAGTATTTAACGAAAAATTGACAACAATCTTTATAAACTCTTCTAAAAAACAGAAGAGGATTGAACATTATCCAACTCATTCTATGAGGCCAGCATTACCCCCGATACCAAAACCAGACAAAGACATCTCAAGAAAACTACAGACCAGTATCTCTTATAAATATAGGTGCATAGATAGTGTTGACGGTTGTACAAGTCTGTAATTATATTTAAAACTACAGAGTTGTACACTTTAAAAAGGTGAATTATATGGAATACAAGTTATATCTTAAATTTGTTACCAAAAAAATGCTGCAATGAACACACTTCCCCGTGCCTCCCAGTACACAAATTCTATAAATGTTTCCATATCTATGGACCTACAGGTGGAAATTCTGGGTTGCAATTTTTCAATTTTACTAAAACGTGACAAATTGCTCTACAAAGTAGCTATGTCATTTGTACTTCCTCCAGTGGTGTGAGAAAGTTCCAGTTTCTTTTACCTTTGCCAATATTTAGATAATCAATTTAAAAATTTTTACTTATTTGTCGTTATTCTTTTACTTATTTGTTGTGAAATGGTATTTTATTGGTTTGCATTTCCATGACTTTGAAGACGATTAAGCATCTTGTAATATTTATTGACCATTCAGTTTTCCTCTTCTGTGAATTTTCTATTCACATCCTTCACCCAACTTCTAGCAAGCTTGTTGGTTTGCAGAGCTACCTTTCAGTGATGATAACATAGGAACCAGAAGCTTCCCTCCCCAGGAGTGACAGTGAGCATTACCAGCCACTTGAGCATATCACTACTTTCTAGGCAAGTACATCCATTCCAGGATGGAATCTTTGAAGTATATGGTTGTCATGACGAATGACAACATCTCAAAGGAGTCCTTTCGTTGTTAGACTATTTTACCTTTGGCTAAGAGGTAAGGCACTTGAGTTTATCTTCACTACCCTGCCTCCTATCAATGACAGAGAAGTCACACACGAGTAAGTGATTTTTATTCTATTAATCCTTCAGTCAGTCAAAAGTCTGTCTTCTTTCTAACTTTGACTACTTTTCTTAGTTTTGTT
Source organism: Hyperoodon ampullatus (assembly GCF_949752795.1). Classification (NCBI taxonomy): domain Eukaryota; kingdom Metazoa; phylum Chordata; class Mammalia; order Artiodactyla; family Ziphiidae; genus Hyperoodon; species Hyperoodon ampullatus. The sequence goes on along the minus strand of NC_136915.1, from coordinate 169,569,078 downwards.
CTGTTAAAAGAAAGCACTATGGGTATATTAGAATTTACTTCACTATGGGCCCTCCTCTAAAGTTCTTTCCAAATTTGCCAATCGGAAGAGTTCATCTTTGTTAATTAATCTCCTAACTCCATGTCTATCTTCTTTTCCACCATCTGACCACATCTCTCCTGCCTGGAAGGCATCTCTGGAGCACTTATCTTAACCTATGGCAGTCTACACCATCAAATTTTGGTCTCACCTCAAGCACTCAAGCTCAAAAATTGAACCCCCCTCCAGAAAACATTTTATTTTTCTCAGTGAAGCTGGATTTCAAGAAGTCAGGAAGTAGAAAAATTCATCAGGCGGTGGAAAGCTCATGAGACTAAATAGTTTACACATCAATTTTTTATTAAAATAAACCATGCACACATAAAAACACAGAATAGCAAAACTTGGGAGAATTCTAGATCTGTTCTAAAATTTCTTCACATATGTATTCAATCCTGTGAGAATTTTAAAGGGGAAACTTTTGCTGAAGTTAAATAAACATTTAGTAAATATGGAATCTTTGAAAATAACAATGAAAACACTCCAGTGGTGAAATAGCTAAATTGTGAGTAAATATGACATCTCTGGAATGAAGCTTTTGTTCAGATATTTGGATCCAGAGGTACTCCCTGGGAAGATGTATGATGCTTTTTGGTGGGGACGGAGGCACGAGGAAAAGCAAGGTGAGCAGCTTAGACAGAAAAACAGAAATGGAATATGCAAACTGAACACCTTTCTTTCGTTCTGGTTTTTAACCAAGAATCTACTGTTGCAGGTAATCCATGATAGAGGAGGTAAATTCTGAAGCTGCCAAGATCAAATAGCAAGGGTAGAATAAATCTCAAAGCAAATTTACACACACAGTTCTGGGTCAAGAGGAGAATTTCTCTATCTGAAAGTCCAGCAACCATTTGATCTGAGAGTAGCTCATCTCATTCAATACTGAGTAATCATCAAAACGGAATCAATAGAAGATGTAAAAAAAAAAAAAAAGAAAGATTTTACCAGAAAACAGCAGAAATGTAATATAAAAATAATGACAGTTAAATAATTCCTAATAATTTCTGTAAATATAATTTAAAAATAATTTCTGTAAATCATGTTCAGAGCTCTGCACACACCAAGGAGAGACATGAGAAGGTTCTAATCTCTTCCCTCTGGGCAACATTAAGGCTCTGCAATCAGGAAGCAAAGACTAAGGCAGTGCTGTAAACTGCTGGAAGTATGGAAAGCATTCAATAACAACAACAATATACACACACACACACGTACAAACACATGGAGCTCCTTGGCAAAGGTTGGGAGACTTACTGGTTCAAAACACTTTAAAAAAAACCTCTATCCAATCATTAGCTAACTGAACAGAGAATTCAGTGGCCATGTATGACAAAAAAGAAAAAATACAGACTTTACAGTATTAGTCCAGGAAAGTCACTACATTCACAAAATAAAACCACCATCAAGAACAATAATGAGCATAATAACAAACTCTGAGGGGAGAGCAATATGATTTCTAGAGCTGCTATATTAAATTTTTTTAAATATCCAGATTTTAATAAAAATTGTGACACATGCAAAGAAACAGGAAATTATGGCCCATATACAGGAATAAAAACAAGAGAAACTGTCACTAAGGAAACCAGATGTTGTACCTACTAGACAAAGACTTTTTAACAAACTTATAAATGCAGTGAAAGAACTAAAGTAAACCATGTTTTTAAAGAAAGTATAAAAACAATGTCTCTTACCAAATAGAGAATATCAAAAAGGAAATAGAAATTATACAACACAGCCAAATAGAAATTCTGGAGTGAAAAGTATAACTGAAATGAAAAATCTACTTAGAGGGGCTCAACAGCAGATTTGAATAGCAGATGGCAAAATCACCCAACTTGCCAATAGGTCAATCGATGCTATCCAGTCTAAAGAGCAGAAATTTAAAAGAAAGAGGAGAAATAAACAAAGACTCAGTGATTTGTGGTACATCATCAAGTATACCAAAATATGCCTAATATGAGTAATAGATGGAGAGGAGAGAAAGGAGCAGAAATAATATTTGTAGAAATAATGGCCAAAAACTTCCCAAATTTAACCCCAAAATCCCATTAACCTGCACACACAAAGCTCAAAGAATGTCCAGTAGCATGTCTAAAGCCAAAGACAAAGAGAAAATCTTAAAAGCAACAAGTGAAAAGCAGCTCATCATGTATAAGATATTGTCATAAGATTAACAGCTGGTTTGTCATCAGAAACATGGATGGCAGAATGTAGCAGGGTGACATATGCAAAGGGCTGGGAGGAAAAAACATTGTCAACCAAGATTTCTATATCTGGCAAAACAATGCTTCAAAAATTAAGAAAAACCTTACAGAAATTGAAAAGATTATAAGGGAATGCTCTGAATAATCGTATGCCAACAAATTACATAACATATGAAGTGGAGAGATTTCTAGAGAGACACAAACTATCAAAACTTGCTCAAGAAGTAGAAAAGAATTGAATAGAACTGTAATAAGAGATTGAATTAGTAGTCAAAAACCTTCCTACAAAGAAAATGTCAGAACCAAATGACTTTAGTGGTACATTCTACCAAGTATTTAACGAAAAATTGACAACAATCTTTATAAACTCTTCTAAAAAACAGAAGAGGATTGAACATTATCCAACTCATTCTATGAGGCCAGCATTACCCCCGATACCAAAACCAGACAAAGACATCTCAAGAAAACTACAGACCAGTATCTCTTATAAATATAGGTGCATAGATAGTGTTGACGGTTGTACAAGTCTGTAATTATATTTAAAACTACAGAGTTGTACACTTTAAAAAGGTGAATTATATGGAATACAAGTTATATCTTAAATTTGTTACCAAAAAAATGCTGCAATGAACACACTTCCCCGTGCCTCCCAGTACACAAATTCTATAAATGTTTCCATATCTATGGACCTACAGGTGGAAATTCTGGGTTGCAATTTTTCAATTTTACTAAAACGTGACAAATTGCTCTACAAAGTAGCTATGTCATTTGTACTTCCTCCAGTGGTGTGAGAAAGTTCCAGTTTCTTTTACCTTTGCCAATATTTAGATAATCAATTTAAAAATTTTTACTTATTTGTCGTTATTCTTTTACTTATTTGTTGTGAAATGGTATTTTATTGGTTTGCATTTCCATGACTTTGAAGACGATTAAGCATCTTGTAATATTTATTGACCATTCAGTTTTCCTCTTCTGTGAATTTTCTATTCACATCCTTCACCCAACTTCTAGCAAGCTTGTTGGTTTGCAGAGCTACCTTTCAGTGATGATAACATAGGAACCAGAAGCTTCCCTCCCCAGGAGTGACAGTGAGCATTACCAGCCACTTGAGCATATCACTACTTTCTAGGCAAGTACATCCATTCCAGGATGGAATCTTTGAAGTATATGGTTGTCATGACGAATGACAACATCTCAAAGGAGTCCTTTCGTTGTTAGACTATTTTACCTTTGGCTAAGAGGTAAGGCACTTGAGTTTATCTTCACTACCCTGCCTCCTATCAATGACAGAGAAGTCACACACGAGTAAGTGATTTTTATTCTATTAATCCTTCAGTCAGTCAAAAGTCTGTCTTCTTTCTAACTTTGACTACTTTTCTTAGTTTTGTTCTGTTAAAAGAAAGCACTATGGGTATATTAGAATTTACTTCACTATGGGCCCTCCTCTAAAGTTCTTTCCAAATTTGCCAATCGGAAGAGTTCATCTTTGTTAATTAATCTCCTAACTCCATGTCTATCTTCTTTTCCACCATCTGACCACATCTCTCCTGCCTGGAAGGCATCTCTGGAGCACTTATCTTAACCTATGGCAGTCTACACCATCAAATTTTGGTCTCACCTCAAGCACTCAAGCTCAAAAATTGAACCCCCCTCCAGAAAACATTTTATTTTTCTCAGTGAAGCTGGATTTCAAGAAGTCAGGAAGTAGAAAAATTCATCAGGCGGTGGAAAGCTCATGAGACTAAATAGTTTACACATCAATTTTTTATTAAAATAAACCATGCACACATAAAAACACAGAATAGCAAAACTTGGGAGAATTCTAGATCTGTTCTAAAATTTCTTCACATATGTATTCAATCCTGTGAGAATTTTAAAGGGGAAACTTTTGCTGAAGTTAAATAAACATTTAGTAAATATGGAATCTTTGAAAATAACAATGAAAACACTCCAGTGGTGAAATAGCTAAATTGTGAGTAAATATGACATCTCTGGAATGAAGCTTTTGTTCAGATATTTGGATCCAGAGGTACTCCCTGGGAAGATGTATGATGCTTTTTGGTGGGGACGGAGGCACGAGGAAAAGCAAGGTGAGCAGCTTAGACAGAAAAACAGAAATGGAATATGCAAACTGAACACCTTTCTTTCGTTCTGGTTTTTAACCAAGAATCTACTGTTGCAGGTAATCCATGATAGAGGAGGTAAATTCTGAAGCTGCCAAGATCAAATAGCAAGGGTAGAATAAATCTCAAAGCAAATTTACACACACAGTTCTGGGTCAAGAGGAGAATTTCTCTATCTGAAAGTCCAGCAACCATTTGATCTGAGAGTAGCTCATCTCATTCAATACTGAGTAATCATCAAAACGGAATCAATAGAAGATGTAAAAAAAAAAAAAAAGAAAGATTTTACCAGAAAACAGCAGAAATGTAATATAAAAATAATGACAGTTAAATAATTCCTAATAATTTCTGTAAATATAATTTAAAAATAATTTCTGTAAATCATGTTCAGAGCTCTGCACACACCAAGGAGAGACATGAGAAGGTTCTAATCTCTTCCCTCTGGGCAACATTAAGGCTCTGCAATCAGGAAGCAAAGACTAAGGCAGTGCTGTAAACTGCTGGAAGTATGGAAAGCATTCAATAACAACAACAATATACACACACACACACGTACAAACACATGGAGCTCCTTGGCAAAGGTTGGGAGACTTACTGGTTCAAAACACTTTAAAAAAAACCTCTATCCAATCATTAGCTAACTGAACAGAGAATTCAGTGGCCATGTATGACAAAAAAGAAAAAATACAGACTTTACAGTATTAGTCCAGGAAAGTCACTACATTCACAAAATAAAACCACCATCAAGAACAATAATGAGCATAATAACAAACTCTGAGGGGAGAGCAATATGATTTCTAGAGCTGCTATATTAAATTTTTTTAAATATCCAGATTTTAATAAAAATTGTGACACATGCAAAGAAACAGGAAATTATGGCCCATATACAGGAATAAAAACAAGAGAAACTGTCACTAAGGAAACCAGATGTTGTACCTACTAGACAAAGACTTTTTAACAAACTTATAAATGCAGTGAAAGAACTAAAGTAAACCATGTTTTTAAAGAAAGTATAAAAACAATGTCTCTTACCAAATAGAGAATATCAAAAAGGAAATAGAAATTATACAACACAGCCAAATAGAAATTCTGGAGTGAAAAGTATAACTGAAATGAAAAATCTACTTAGAGGGGCTCAACAGCAGATTTGAATAGCAGATGGCAAAATCACCCAACTTGCCAATAGGTCAATCGATGCTATCCAGTCTAAAGAGCAGAAATTTAAAAGAAAGAGGAGAAATAAACAAAGACTCAGTGATTTGTGGTACATCATCAAGTATACCAAAATATGCCTAATATGAGTAATAGATGGAGAGGAGAGAAAGGAGCAGAAATAATATTTGTAGAAATAATGGCCAAAAACTTCCCAAATTTAACCCCAAAATCCCATTAACCTGCACACACAAAGCTCAAAGAATGTCCAGTAGCATGTCTAAAGCCAAAGACAAAGAGAAAATCTTAAAAGCAACAAGTGAAAAGCAGCTCATCATGTATAAGATATTGTCATAGATTAACAGCTGGTTTGTCATCAGAAACATGGATGGCAGAATGTAGCAGGGTGACATATGCAAAGGGCTGGGAGGAAAAAACATTGTCAACCAAGATTTCTATATCTGGCAAAACAATGCTTCAAAAATTAAGAAAAACCTTACAGAAATTGAAAAGATTATAAGGGAATGCTCTGAATAATCGTATGCCAACAAATTACATAACATATGAAGTGGAGAGATTTCTAGAGAGACACAAACTATCAAAACTTGCTCAAGAAGTAGAAAAGAATTGAATAGAACTATAGTAAGAGATTGAATTAGTAGTCAAAAACCTTCCTACAAAGAAAATGTCAGAACCAAATGACTTTAGTGGTACATTCTACCAAGTATTTAACGAAAAATTGACAACAATCTTTATAAACTCTTCTAAAAAACAGAAGAGGATTGAACATTATCCAACTCATTCTATGAGGCCAGCATTACCCCCGATACCAAAACCAGACAAAGACATCTCAAGAAAACTACAGACCAATATCTCTTATAAATATAGGTGCATAGATAGTGTTGACGGTTGTACAAGTCTGTAATTATATTTAAAACTACAGAGTTGTACACTTTAAAAAGGTGAATTATATGGAATACAAGTTATATCTTAAATTTGTTACCAAAAAAATGCTGCAATGAACACACTTCCCCGTGCCTCCCAGTACACAAATTCTATAAATGTTTCCATATCTATGGACCTACAGGTGGAAATTCTGGGTTGCAATTTTTCAATTTTACTAAAACGTGACAAATTGCTCTACAAAGTAGCTATGTCATTTGTACTTCCTCCAGTGGTGTGAGAAAGTTCCAGTTTCTTTTACCTTTGCCAATATTTAGATAATCAATTTAAAAATTTTTACTTATTTGTCGTTATTCTTTTACTTATTTGTTGTGAAATGGTATTTTATTGGTTTGCATTTCCATGACTTTGAAGACGATTAAGCATCTTGTAATATTTATTGACCATTCAGTTTTCCTCTTCTGTGAATTTTCTATTCACATCCTTCACCCAACTTCTAGCAAGCTTGTTGGTTTGCAGAGCTACCTTTCAGTGATGATAACATAGGAACCAGAAGCTTCCCTCCCCAGGAGTGACAGTGAGCATTACCAGCCACTTGAGCATATCACTACTTTCTAGGCAAGTACATCCATTCCAGGATGGAATCTTTGAAGTATATGGTTGTCATGACGAATGACAACATCTCAAAGGAGTCCTTTCGTTGTTAGACTATTTTACCTTTGGCTAAGAGGTAAGGCACTTGAGTTTATCTTCACTACCCTGCCTCCTATCAATGACAGAGAAGTCACACACGAGTAAGTGATTTTTATTCTATTAATCCTTCAGTCAGTCAAAAGTCTGTCTTCTTTCTAACTTTGACTACTTTTCTTAGTTTTGTTCTGTTAAAAGAAAGCACTATGGGTATATTAGAATTTACTTCACTATGGGCCCTCCTCTAAAGTTCTTTCCAAATTTGCCAATCGGAAGAGTTCATCTTTGTTAATTAATCTCCTAACTCCATGTCTATCTTCTTTTCCACCATCTGACCACATCTCTCCTGCCTGGAAGGCATCTCTGGAGCACTTATCTTAACCTATGGCAGTCTACACCATCAAATTTTGGTCTCACCTCAAGCACTCAAGCTCAAAAATTGAACCCCCCTCCAGAAAACATTTTATTTTTCTCAGTGAAGCTGGATTTCAAGAAGTCAGGAAGTAGAAAAATTCATCAGGCGGTGGAAAGCTCATGAGACTAAATAGTTTACACATCAATTTTTTATTAAAATAAACCATGCACACATAAAAACACAGAATAGCAAAACTTGGGAGAATTCTAGATCTGTTCTAAAATTTCTTCACATATGTATTCAATCCTGTGAGAATTTTAAAGGGGAAACTTTTGCTGAAGTTAAATAAACATTTAGTAAATATGGAATCTTTGAAAATAACAATGAAAACACTCCAGTGGTGAAATAGCTAAATTGTGAGTAAATATGACATCTCTGGAATGAAGCTTTTGTTCAGATATTTGGATCCAGAGGTACTCCCTGGGAAGATGTATGATGCTTTTTGGTGGGGACGGAGGCACGAGGAAAAGCAAGGTGAGCAGCTTAGACAGAAAAACAGAAATGGAATATGCAAACTGAACACCTTTCTTTCGTTCTGGTTTTTAACCAAGAATCTACTGTTGCAGGTAATCCATGATAGAGGAGGTAAATTCTGAAGCTGCCAAGATCAAATAGCAAGGGTAGAATAAATCTCAAAGCAAATTTACACACACAGTTCTGGGTCAAGAGGAGAATTTCTCTATCTGAAAGTCCAGCAACCATTAGATCTGAGAGTAGCTCATCTCATTCAATACTGAGTAATCATCAAAACGGAATCAATAGAAGATGTAAAAAAAAAAAAAAAGAAAGATTTTACCAGAAAACAGCAGAAATGTAATATAAAAATAATGACAGTTAAATAATTCCTAATAATTTCTGTAAATATAATTTAAAAATAATTTCTGTAAATCATGTTCAGAGCTCTGCACACACCAAGGAAAGACATGAGAAGGTTCTAATCTCTTCCCTCTGGGCAACATTAAGGCTCTGCAATCAGGAAGCAAAGACTAAGGCAGTGCTGTAAACTGCTGGAAGTATGGAAAGCATTCAATAACAACAACAATATACACACACACACACGTACAAACACATGGAGCTCCTTGGCAAAGGTTGGGAGACTTACTGGTTCAAAACACTTTAAAAAAAACCTCTATCCAATCATTAGCTAACTGAACAGAGAATTCAGTGGCCATGTATGACAAAAAAGAAAAAATACAGACTTTACAGTATTAGTCCAGGAAAGTCACTACATTCACAAAATAAAACCACCATCAAGAACAATAATGAGCATAATAACAAACTCTGAGGGGAGAGCAATATGATTTCTAGAGCTGCTATATTAAATTTTTTTAAATATCCAGATTTTAATAAAAATTGTGACACATGCAAAGAAACAGGAAATTATGGCCCATATACAGGAATAAAAACAAGAGAAACTGTCACTAAGGAAACCAGATGTTGTACCTACTAGACAAAGACTTTTTAACAAACTTATAAATGCAGTGAAAGAACTAAAGTAAACCATGTTTTTAAAGAAAGTATAAAAACAATGTCTCTTACCAAATAGAGAATATCAAAAAGGAAATAGAAATTATACAACACAGCCAAATAGAAATTCTGGAGTGAAAAGTATAACTGAAATGAAAAATCTACTTAGAGGGGCTCAACAGCAGATTTGAATAGCAGATGGCAAAATCACCCAACTTGCCAATAGGTCAATCGATGCTATCCAGTCTAAAGAGCAGAAATTTAAAAGAAAGAGGAGAAATAAACAAAGACTCAGTGATTTGTGGTACATCATCAAGTATACCAAAATATGCCTAATATGAGTAATAGATGGAGAGGAGAGAAAGGAGCAGAAATAGTATTTGTAGAAATAATGGCCAAAAACTTCCCAAATTTAACCCCAAAATCCCATTAACCTGCACACACAAAGCTCAAAGAATGTCCAGTAGCATGTCTAAAGCCAAAGACAAAGAGAAAATCTTAAAAGCAACAAGTGAAAAGCAGCTCATCATGTATAAGATATTGTCATAGATTAACAGCTGGTTTGTCATCAGAAACATGGATGGCAGAATGTAGCAGGGTGACATATGCAAAGGGCTGGGAGGAAAAAACATTGTCAACCAAGATTTCTATATCTGGCAAAACAATGCTTCAAAAATTAAGAAAAACCTTACAGAAATTGAAAAGATTATAAGGGAATGCTCTGAATAATCGTATGCCAACAAATTACATAACATATGAAGTGGAGAGATTTCTAGAGAGACACAAACTATCAAAACTTGCTCAAGAAGTAGAAAAGAATTGAATAGAACTATAGTAAGAGATTGAATTAGTAGTCAAAAACCCTCCTACAAAGAAAATGTCAGAACCAAATGACTTTAGTGGTACATTCTACCAAGTATTTAACGAAAAATTGACAACAATCTTTATAAACTCTTCTAAAAAACAGAAGAGGATTGAACATTATCCAACTCATTCTATGAGGCCAGCATTACCCCCGATACCAAAACCAGACAAAGACATCTCAAGAAAACTACAGACCAGTATCTCTTATAAATATAGGTGCATAGATAGTGTTGACGGTTGTACAAGTCTGTAATTATATTTAAAACTACAGAGTTGTACACTTTAAAAAGGTGAATTATATGGAATACAAGTTATATCTTAAATTTGTTACCAAAAAAATGCTGCAATGAACACACTTCCCCGTGCCTCCCAGTACACAAATTCTATAAATGTTTCCATATCTATGGACCTACAGGTGGAAATTCTGGGTTGCAATTTTTCAATTTTACTAAAACGTGACAAATTGCTCTACAAAGTAGCTATGTCATTTGTACTTCCTCCAGTGGTGTGAGAAAGTTCCAGTTTCTTTTACCTTTGCCAATATTTAGATAATCAATTTAAAAATTTTTACTTGTTTGTCGTTATTCTTTTACTTATTTGTTGTGAAATGGTATTTTATTGGTTTGCATTTCCATGACTTTGAAGACGATTAAGCATCTTGTAATATTTATTGACCATTCAGTTTTCCTCTTCTGTGAATTTTCTATTCACATCCTTCACCCAACTTCTAGCAAGCTTGTTGGTTTGCAGAGCTACCTTTCAGTGATGATAACATAGGAACCAGAAGCTTCCCTCCCCAGGAGTGACAGTGAGCATTACCAGCCACTTGAGCATATCACTACTTTCTAGGCAAGTACATCCATTCCAGGATGGAATCTTTGAAGTATATGGTTGTCATGACGAATGACAACATCTCAAAGGAGTCCTTTCGTTGTTAGACTATTTTACCTTTGGCTAAGAGGTAAGGCACTTGAGTTTATCTTCACTACCCTGCCTCCTATCAATGACAGAGAAGTCACACACGAGTAAGTGATTTTTATTCTATTAATCCTTCAGTCAGTCAAAAGTCTGTCTTCTTTCTAACTTTGACTACTTTTCTTAGTTTTGTTCTGTTAAAAGAAAGCACTATGGGTATATTAGAATTTACTTCACTATGGGCCCTCCTCTAAAGTTCTTTCCAAATTTGCCAATCGGAAGAGTTCATCTTTGTTAATTAATCTCCTAACTCCATGTCTATCTTCTTTTCCACCATCTGACCACATCTCTCCTGCCTGGAAGGCATCTCTGGAGCACTTATCTTAACGTATGGCAGTCTACACCATCAAATTTTGGTCTCACCTCAAGCACTCAAGCTCAAAAATTGAACCCCCCTCCAGAAAACATTTTATTTTTCTCAGTGAAGCTGGATTTCAAGAAGTCAGGAAATAGAAAAATTCATCAGGCGGCGGAAAGCTCATGAGACTAAATAGTTTACACATCATTTTTTTATTAAAATAAACCATGCACACATAAAAACACAGAATAGCAAAACTTGGGAGAATTCTAGATCTGTTCTAAAATTTCTTCACATATGTATTCAATCCTGTGAGAATTTTAAAGGGGAAACTTTTGCTAAAGTTAAATAAACATTTAGTAAATATGGAATCTTTGAAAATAACAATGAAAACACTCCAGTGGTGAAATAGCTAAATTGTGAGTAAATATGACATCTCTGGAATGAAGCTTCTGTTCAGATATTTGGATCCAGAGGTACTCCCTGGGAAGATGTATGATGCTTTTTGGTGGGGACGGAGGCACGAGGAAAAGCAAGGTGAGCAGCTTAGACAGAAAAACAGAAATGGAATATGCAAACTGAACACCTTTCTTTCGTTCTGGTTTTTAACCAAGAATCTACTGTTGCAGGTAATCCATGATAGAGGAGGTAAATTCTGAAGCTGCCAAGATCAAATAGCAAGGGTAGAATAAATCTCAAAGCAAATTTACACACACAGTTCTGGGTCAAGAGGAGAAATTCTCTATCTGAAAGTCCAGCAACCATTTGATCTGAGAGTAGCTCATCTCATTCAATACTGAGTAATCATCAAAACGGAATCAATAGAAGATGTAAAAAAAAAAAAAAAAGAAAGATTTTACCAGAAAAAAGCAGAAATGTAATATAAAAATAATGACAGTTAAATAATTCCTAATAATTTCTGTAAATATAATTTAAAAATAATTTCTGTAAATCATGTTCAGAGCTCTGCACACACCAAGGAGAGACATGAGAAGGTTCTAATCTCTTCCCTCTGGGCAACATTAAGGCTCTGCAATCAGGAAGCAAAGACTAAGGCAGTGCTGTAAACTGCTGGAAGTATGGAAAGCATTCAATAACAACAACAATATACACACACACACGTACAAACACATGGAGCTCCTTGGCAAAGGTTGGGAGACTTACTGGTTCAAAACACTTTAAAAAAAACCTCTATCCAATCATTAGCTAACTGAACAGAGAATTCAGTGGCCATGTATGACAAAAAAGAAAAAATACAGACTTTACAGTATTAGTCCAGGAAAGTCACTACATTCACAAAATAAAACCACCATCAAGAACAATAATGAGCATAATAACAAACTCTGAGGGGAGAGCAATATGATTTCTAGAGCTGCTATATTAAATTTTTTTAAATATCCAGATTTTAATAAAAATTGTGACACATGCAAAGAAACAGGAAATTATGGCCCATATACAGGAATAAAAACAAGAGAAACTGTCACTAAGGAAACCAGATGTTGTACCTACTAGACAAAGACTTTTTAACAAACTTATAAATGCAGTGAAAGAACTAAAGTAAACCATGTTTTTAAAGAAAGTATAAAAACAATGTCTCTTACCAAATAGAGAATATCAAAAAGGAAATAGAAATTATACAACACAGCCAAAAAAAATTCTGGAGTGAAAAGTATAACTGAAATGAAAAATCTACTTAGAGGGGCTCAACAGCAGATTTGAATAGCAGATGGCAAAATCACCCAACTTGCCAATAGGTCAATCGATGCTATCCAGTCTAAAGAGCAGAAATTTAAAAGAAAGAGGAGAAATAAACAAAGACTCAGTGATTTGTGGTACATCATCAAGTATACCAAAATATGCCTAATATGAGTAATAGATGGAGAGGAGAGAAAGGAGCAGAAATAGTATTTGTAGAAATAATGGCCAAAAACTTCCCAAATTTAACCCCAAAATCCCATTAACCTGCACACACAAAGCTCAAAGAATGTCCAGTAGCATGTCTAAAGCCAAAGACAAAGAGAAAATCTTAAAAGCAACAAGTGAAAAGCAGCTCATCATGTATAAGATATTGTCATAAGATTAACAGCTGGTTTGTCATCAGAAACACGGATGGCAGAATGTAGCAGGGTGACATATGCAAAGGGCTGGGAGGAAAAAACATTGTCAACCAAGATTTCTATATCTGGCAAAACAATGCTTCAAAAATTAAGAAAAACCTTACAGAAATTGAAAAGATTATAAGGGAATGCTCTGAATAATCGTATGCCAACAAATTACATAACATATGAAGTGGAGAGATTTCTAGAGAGACACAAACTATCAAAACTTGCTCAAGAAGTAGAAAAGAATTGAATAGAACTATAATAAGAGATTGAATTAGTAGTCAAAAACCTTCCTACAAAGAAAATGTCAGAACCAAATGACTTTAGTGGTACATTCTACCAAGTATTTAACGAAAAATTGACAACAATCTTTATAAACTCTTCTAAAAAACAGAAGAGGATTGAACATTATCCAACTCATTCTATGAGGCCAGCATTACCCCCGATACCAAAACCAGACAAAGACATCTCAAGAAAACTACAGACCAATATCTCTTATAAATATAGGTGCATAGATAGTGTTGACGGTTGTACAAGTCTGTAATTATATTTAAAACTACAGAGTTGTACACTTTAAAAAGGTGAATTATATGGAATACAAGTTATATCTTAAATTTGTTACCAAAAAAATGCTGCAATGAACACACTTCCCCGTGCCTCCCAGTACACAAATTCTATAAATGTTTCCATATCTATGGACCTACAGGTGGAAATTCTGGGTTGCAATTTTTCAATTTTACTAAAACGTGACAAATTGCTCTACAAAGTAGCTATGTCATTTGTACTTCCTCCAGTGGTGTGAGAAAGTTCCAGTTTCTTTTACCTTTGCCAATATTTAGATAATCAATTTAAAAATTTTTACTTATTTGTCGTTATTCTTTTACTTATTTGTTGTGAAATGGTATTTTATTGGTTTGCATTTCCATGACTTTGAAGACGATTAAGCATCTTGTAATATTTATTGACCATTCAGTTTTCCTCTTCTGTGAATTTTCTATTCACATCCTTCACCCAACTTCTAGCAAGCTTGTTGGTTTGCAGAGCTACCTTTCAGTGATGATAACATAGGAACCAGAAGCTTCCCTCCCCAGGAGTGACAGTGAGCATTACCAGCCACTTGAGCATATCACTACTTTCTAGGCAAGTACATCCATTCCAGGATGGAATCTTTGAAGTATATGGTTGTCATGACGAATGACAACATCTCAAAGGAGTCCTTTCGTTGTTAGACTATTTTACCTTTGGCTAAGAGGTAAGGCACTTGAGTTTATCTTCACTACCCTGCCTCCTATCAATGACAGAGAAGTCACACACGAGTAAGTGATTTTTATTCTATTAATCCTTCAGTCAGTCAAAAGTCTGTCTTCTTTCTAACTTTGACTACTTTTCTTAGTTTTGTTCTGTTAAAAGAAAGCACTATGGGTATATTAGAATTTACTTCACTATGGGCCCTCCTCTAAAGTTCTTTCCAAATTTGCCAATCGGAAGAGTTCATCTTTGTTAATTAATCTCCTAACTCCATGTCTATCTTCTTTTCCACCATCTGACCACATCTCTCCTGCCTGGAAGGCATCTCTGGAGCACTTATCTTAACCTATGGCAGTCTACACCATCAAATTTTGGTCTCACCTCAAGCACTCAAGCTCAAAAATTGAACCCCCCTCCAGAAAACATTTTATTTTTCTCAGTGAAGCTGGATTTCAAGAAGTCAGGAAATAGAAAAATTCATCAGGCGGTGGAAAGCTCATGAGACTAAATAGTTTACACATCATTTTTTTATTAAAATAAACCATGCACACATAAAAACACAGAATAGCAAAACTTGGGAGAATTCTAGATCTGTTCTAAAATTTCTTCATATATGTATTCAATCCTGTGAGAATTTTAAAGGGGAAACTTTTGCTAAAGTTAAATAAACATTTAGTAAATATGGAATCTTTGAAAATAACAATGAAAACACTCCAGTGGTGAAATAGCTAAATTGTGAGTAAATATGACATCTCTGGAATGAAGCTTTTGTTCAGATATTTGGATCCAGAGGTACTCCCTGGGAAGATGTATGATGCTTTTTGGTGGGGACGGAGGCACGAGGAAAAGCAAGGTGAGCAGCTTAGACAGAAAAACAGAAATGGAATATGCAAACTGAACACCTTTCTTTCGTTCTGGTTTTTAACCAAGAATCTACTGTTGCAGGTAATTCATGATAGAGGAGGTAACTTCTGAAGCTGCCAAGATCAAATAGCAAGGGTAGAATAAATCTCAAAGCAAATTTACACACACAGTTCTGGGTCAAGAGTAGAAATTCTCTATCTGAAAGTCCAGCAACCATTTGATCTGAGAGTAGCTCATCTCATTCAATACTGAGTAATCATCAAAACGGAATCAATAGAAGATGTAAAAAAAAAAAAAAAGAAAGATTTTACCAGAAAACAGCAGAAATGTAATATAAAAATAATGACAGTTAAATAATTCCTAATAATTTCTGTAAATATAATTTAAAAATAATTTCTGTAAATCATGTTCAGAGCTCTGCACACACCAAGGAGAGACATGAGAAGGTTCTAATCTCTTCCCTCTGGGCAACATTAAGGCTCTGCAATCAGGAAGCAAAGACTAAGGCAGTGCTGTAAACTGCTGGAAGTATGGAAAGCATTCAATAACAACAACAATATACACACACACACGTACAAACACATGGAGCTCCTTGGCAAAGGTTGGGAGACTTACTGGTTCAAAACACTTTAAAAAAAACCTCTATCCAATCATTAGCTAACTGAACAGAGAATTCAGTGGCCATGTATGACAAAAAAGAAAAAATACAGACTTTACAGTATTAGTCCAGGAAAGTCACTACATTCACAAAATAAAACCACCATCAAGAACAATAATGAGCATAATAACAAACTCTGAGGGGAGAGCAATATGATTTCTAGAGCTGCTATATTAAATTTTTTTAAATATCCAGATTTTAATAAAAATTGTGACACATGCAAAGAAACAGGAAATTATGGCCCATATACAGGAATAAAAACAAGAGAAACTGTCACTAAGGAAACCAGATGTTGTACCTACTAGACAAAGACTTTTTAACAAACTTATAAATGCAGTGAAAGAACTAAAGTAAACCATGTTTTTAAAGAAAGTATAAAAACAATGTCTCTTACCAAATAGAGAATATCAAAAAGGAAATAGAAATTATACAACACAGCCAAATAGAAATTCTGGAGTGAAAAGTATAACTGAAATGAAAAATCTACTTAGAGGGGCTCAACAGCAGATTTGAATAGCAGATGGCAAAATCACCCAACTTGCCAATAGGTCAATCGATGCTATCCAGTCTAAAGAGCAGAAATTTAAAAGAAAGAGGAGAAATAAGCAAAGACTCAGTGATTTGTGGTACATCATCAAGTATACCAAAATATGCCTAATATGAGGAATAGATGGAGAGGAGAGAAAGGAGCAGAAATAGTATTTGTAGAAATAATGGCCAAAAACTTCCCAAATTTAACCCCAAAATCCCATTAACCTGCACACACAAAGCTCAAAGAATGTCCAGTAGCATGTCTAAAGCCAAAGACAAAGAGAAAATCTTAAAAGCAACAAGTGAAAAGCAGCTCATCATGTATAAGATATTGTCATAAGATTAACAGCTGGTTTGTCATCAGAAACATGGATGGCAGAATGTAGCAGGGTGACATATGCAAAGGGCTGGGAGGAAAAAACATTGTCAACCAAGATTTCTATATCTGGCAAAACAATGCTTCAAAAATTAAGAAAAACCTTACAGAAATTGAAAAGATTATAAGGGAATGCTCTGAATAATCATATGCCAACAAATTACATAACATATGAAGTGGAGAGATTTCTAGAGAGACACAAACTATCAAAACTTGCTCAAGAAGTAGAAAAGAATTGAATAGAACTATAGTAAGAGATTGAATTAGTAGTCAAAAACCTTCCTACAAAGAAAATGTCAGAACCAAATGACTTTAGTGGTACATTCTACCAAGTATTTAACGAAAAATTGACAACAATCTTTATAAACTCTTCTAAAAAACAGAAGAGGATTGAACATTATCCAACTCATTCTATGAGGCCAGCATTACCCCCGATACCAAAACCAGACAAAGACATCTCAAGAAAACTACAGACCAATATCTCTTATAAATATAGGTGCATAGATAGTGTTGACGGTTGTACAAGTCTGTAATTATATTTAAAACTACAGAGTTGTACACTTTAAAAAGGTGAATTATATGGAATACAAGTTATATCTTAAATTTGTTACCAAAAAAATGCTGCAATGAACACACTTCCCCGTGCCTCCCAGTACACAAATTCTATAAATGTTTCCATATCTATGGACCTACAGGTGGAAATTCTGGGTTGCAATTTTTCAATTTTACTAAAACGTGACAAATTGCTCTACAAAGTAGCTATGTCATTTGTACTTCCTCCAGTGGTGTGAGAAAGTTCCAGTTTCTTTTACCTTTGCCAATATTTAGATAATCAATTTAAAAATTTTTACTTATTTGTCGTTATTCTTTTACTTATTTGTTGTGAAATGGTATTTTATTGGTTTGCATTTCCATGACTTTGAAGACGATTAAGCATCTTGTAATATTTATTGACCATTCAGTTTTCCTCTTCTGTGAATTTTCTATTCACATCCTTCACCCAACTTCTAGCAAGCTTGTTGGTTTGCAGAGCTACCTTTCAGTGATGATAACATAGGAACCAGAAGCTTCCCTCCCCAGGAGTGACAGTGAGCATTACCAGCCACTTGAGCATATCACTACTTTCTAGGCAAGTACATCCATTCCAGGATGGAATCTTTGAAGTATATGGTTGTCATGACGAATGACAACATCTCAAAGGAGTCCTTTCGTTGTTAGACTATTTTACCTTTGGCTAAGAGGTAAGGCACTTGAGTTTATCTTCACTACCCTGCCTCCTATCAATGACAGAGAAGTCACACACGAGTAAGTGATTTTTATTCTATTAATCCTTCAGTCAGTCAAAAGTCTGTCTTCTTTCTAACTTTGACTACTTTTCTTAGTTTTGTTCTGTTAAAAGAAAGCACTATGGGTATATTAGAATTTACTTCACTATGGGCCCTCCTCTAAAGTTCTTTCCAAATTTGCCAATTGGAAGAGTTCATCTTTGTTAATTAATCTCCTAACTCCATGTCTATCTTCTTTTCCACCATCTGACCACATCTCTCCTGCCTGGAAGGCATCTCTGGAGCACTTATCTTAACCTATGGCAGTGTACACCATCAAATTTTGGTCTCACCTCAAGCACTCAAGCTCAAAAATTGAACCCCCCTCCAGAAAACATTTTATTTTTCTCAGTGAAGCTGGATTTCAAGAAGTCAGGAAATAGAAAAGTTCATCAGGCGGCGGAAAGCTCATAAGACTAAATAGTTTACACATCAATTTTTTATTAAAATAAACCATGCACACATAAAAACACAGAATAGCAAAACTTGGGAGAATTCTAGATCTGTTCTAAAATTTCTTCACATATGTATTCAATCCTGTGAGAATTTTAAAGGGGAAACTTTTGCTGAAGTTAAATAAACATTTAGTAAATATGGAATCTTTGAAAATAACAATGAAAACACTCCAGTGGTGAAATAGCTAAATTGTGAGTAAATATGACATCTCTGGAATGAAGCTTTTGTTCAGATATTTGGATCCAGAGGTACTCCCTGGGAAGATGTATGATGCTTTTTGGTGGGGACGGAGGCACGAGGAAAAGCAAGGTGAGCAGCTTAGACAGAAAAACAGAAATGGAATATGCAAACTGAACACCTTTCTTTCGTTCTGGTTTTTAACCAAGAATCTACTGTTGCAGGTAATCCATGATAGAGGAGGTAACTTCTGAAGCTGCCAAGATCAAATAGCAAGGGTAGAATAAATCTCAAAGCACATTTACACACACAGTTCTGGGTCAAGAGGAGAATTTCTCTATCTGAAAGTCCAGCAACCATTTGATCTGAGAGTAGCTCATCTCATTCAATACTGAGTAATCATCAAAACGGAATCAATAGAAGATGTAAAAAAAAAAAAAAGAAAGAAAGATTTTACCAGAAAACAGCAGAAATGTAATATAAAAATAATGACAGTTAAATAATTCCTAATAATTTCTGTAAATATAATTTAAAAATAATTTCTGTAAATCATGTTCAGAGCTCTGCACACACCAAGGAAAGACATGAGAAGGTTCTAATCTCTTCCCTCTGGGCAACATTAAGGCTCTGCAATCAGGAAGCAAAGACTAAGGCAGTGCTGTAAACTGCTGGAAGTATGGAAAGCATTCAATAACAACAACAATACACACACACACACACGTACAAACACATGGAGCTCCTTGGCAAAGGTTGGGAGACTTACTGGTTCAAAACACTTTAAAAAAAACCTCTATCCAATCATTAGCTAACTGAACAGAGAATTCAGTGGCCATGTATGACAAAAAAGAAAAAATACAGACTTTACAGTATTAGTCCAGGAAAGTCACTACATTCACAAAATAAAACCACCATCAAGAACAATGAGCATAATAACAAACTCTGAGGGGAGAGCAATATGATTTCTAGAGCTGCTATATTAAATTTTTTTAAATATCCAGATTTTAATAAAAATTGTGACACATGCAAAGAAACAGGAAATTATGGCCCATATACAGGAATAAAAACAAGAGAAACTGTCACTAAGGAAACCAGATGTTGTACCTACTAGACAAAGACTTTTTAACAAACTTATAAATGCAGTGAAAGAACTAAAGTAAACCATGTTTTTAAAGAAAGTATAAAAACAATGTCTCTTACCAAATAGAGAATATCAAAAAGGAAATAGAAATTATACAACACAGCCAAATAGAAATTCTGGAGTGAAAAGTATAACTGAAATGAAAAATCTACTTAGAGGGGCTCAACAGCAGATTTGAATAGCAGATGGCAAAATCACCAAACTTGCCAATAGGTCAATCGATGTTATCCAGTCTAAAGAGCAGAAATTTAAAAGAAAGAGGAGAAATAAACAAAGACTCAGTGATTTGTGATACATCATCAAGTATACCAAAATATACCTAATATGAGTAATAGATGGAGAGGAGAGAAAGGAGCAGAAATAATATTTGTAGAAATAATGGCCAAAAACTTCCCAAATTTAACCCCAAAATCCCATTAACCTGCACACACAAAGCTCAAAGAATGTCCAGTAGCATGTCTAAAGCCAAAGACAAAGAGAAAATCTTAAAAGCAACAAGTGAAAAGCAGCTCATCATGTATAAGATATTGTCATAAGATTAACAGCTGGTTTGTCATCAGAAACATGGATGGCAGAATGTAGCAGGGTGACATATGCAAAGGGCTGGGAGGAAAAAACATTGTCAACCAAGATTTCTATATCTGGCAAAACAATGATTCAAAAATTAAGAAAAACCTTACAGAAATTGAAAAGATTATAAGGGAATGCTCTGAATAATTGTATGCCAACAAATTACATAACATATGAAGTGGAGAGATTTCTAGAGAGACACAAACTATCAAAACTTGCTCAAGAAGTAGAAAAGAATTGAATAGAACTATAATAAGAGATTGAATTAGTAGTCAAAAACCCTCCTACAAAGAAAATGTCAGAACCAAATGACTTTAGTGGTACATTCTACCAAGTATTTAACGAAAAATTGACAACAATCTTTATAAACTCTTCTAAAAAACAGAAGAGGATTGAACATTATCCAACTCATTCTATGAGGCCAGCATTACCCCCGATACCAAAACCAGACAAAGACATCTCAAGAAAACTACAGACCAGTATCTCTTATAAATATAGGTGCATAGATAGTGTTGACGGTTGTACAAGTCTGTAATTATATTTAAAACTACAGAGTTGTACACTTTAAAAAGGTGAATTATATGGAATACAAGTTATATCTTAAATTTGTTACCAAAAAAATGCTGCAATGAACACACTTCCCCGTGCCTCCCAGTACACAAATTCTATAAATGTTTCCATATCTATGGACCTACAGGTGGAAATTCTGGGTTGCAATTTTTCAATTTTACTAAAACGTGACAAATTGCTCTACAAAGTAGCTATGTCATTTGTACTTCCTCCAGTGGTGTGAGAAAGTTCCAGTTTCTTTTACCTTTGCCAATATTTAGATAATCAATTTAAAAATTTTTACTTATTTGTCGTTATTCTTTTACTTATTTGTTGTGAAATGGTATTTTATTGGTTTGCATTTCCATGACTTTGAAGACGATTAAGCATCTTGTAATATTTATTGACCATTCAGTTTTCCTCTTCTGTGAATTTTCTATTCACATCCTTCACCCAACTTCTAGCAAGCTTGTTGGTTTGCAGAGCTACCTTTCAGTGATGATAACATAGGAACCAGAAGCTTCCCTCCCCAGGAGTGACAGTGAGCATTACCAGCCACTTGAGCATATCACTACTTTCTAGGCAAGTACATCCATTCCAGGATGGAATCTTTGAAGTATATGGTTGTCATGACGAATGACAACATCTCAAAGGAGTCCTTTCGTTGTTAGACTATTTTACCTTTGGCTAAGAGGTAAGGCACTTGAGTTTATCTTCACTACCCTGCCTCCTATCAATGACAGAGAAGTCACACACGAGTAAGTGATTTTTATTCTATTAATCCTTCAGTCAGTCAAAAGTCTGTCTTCTTTCTAACTTTGACTACTTTTCTTAGTTTTGTTCTGTTAAAAGAAAGCACTATGGGTATATTAGAATTTACTTCACTATGGGCCCTCCTCTAAAGTTCTTTCCAAATTTGCCAATTGGAAGAGTTCATCTTTGTTAATTAATCTCCTAACTCCATGTCTATCTTCTTTTCCACCATCTGACCACATCTCTCCTGCCTGGAAGGCATCTCTGGAGCACTTATCTTAACGTATGGCAGTCTACACCATCAAATTTTGGTCTCACCTCAAGCACTCAAGCTCAAAAATTGAACCCCCCTCCAGAAAACATTTTATTTTTCTCAGTGAAGCTGGATTTCAAGAAGTCAGGAAATAGAAAAATTCATCAGGCTGCGGAAAGCTCATGAGACTAAATAGTTTACACATCATTTTTTTATTAAAATAAACCATGCACACATAAAAACACAGAATAGCAAAACTTGGGAGAATTCTAGATCTGTTCTAAAATTTCTTCACATATGTATTCAATCCTGTGAGAATTTTAAAGGGGAAACTTTTGCTGAAGTTAAATAAACATTTAGTAAATATGGAATCTTTGAAAATAACAATGAAAACACTCCAGTGGTGAAATAGCTAAATTGTGAGTAAATATGACATCTCTGGAATGAAGCTTTTGTTCAGATATTTGGATCCAGAGGTACTCCCTGGGAAGATGTATGATGCTTTTTGGTGGGGACGGAGGCACGAGGAAAAGCAAGGTGAGCAGCTTAGACAGAAAAACAGAAATGGAATATGCAAACTGAACACCTTTCTTTCGTTCTGGTTTTTAACCAAGAATCTACTGTTGCAGGTAATCCATGATAGAGGAGGTAAATTCTGAAGCTGCCAAGATCAAATAGCAAGGGTAGAATAAATCTCAAAGCAAATTTACACACACAGTTCTGGGTCAAGAGGAGAAATTCTCTATCTGAAAGTCCAGCAACCATTTGATCTGAGAGTAGCTCATCTCATTCAATACTGAGTAATCATCAAAACGGAATCAATAGAAGATGTAAAAAAAAAAAAAAAAAAAGATTTTACCAGAAAAAAGCAGAAATGTAATATAAAAATAATGACAGTTAAATAATTCCTAATAATTTCTGTAAATATAATTTAAAAATAATTTCTGTAAATCATGTTCAGAGCTCTGCACACACCAAGGAGAGACATGAGAAGGTTCTAATCTCTTCCCTCTGGGCAACATTAAGGCTCTGCAATCAGGAAGCAAAGACTAAGGCAGTGCTGTAAACTGCTGGAAGTATGGAAAGCATTCAATAACAACAACAATATACACACACACACGTACAAACACATGGAGCTCCTTGGCAAAGGTTGGGAGACTTACTGGTTCAAAACACTTTAAAAAAAACCTCTATCCAATCATTAGCTAACTGAACAGAGAATTCAGTGGCCATGTATGACAAAAAAGAAAAAATACAGACTTTACAGTATTAGTCCAGGAAAGTCACTACATTCACAAAATAAAACCACCATCAAGAACAATAATGAGCATAATAACAAACTCTGAGGGGAGAGCAATATGATTTCTAGAGCTGCTATATTAAATTTTTTTAAATATCCAGATTTTAATAAAAATTGTGACACATGCAAAGAAACAGGAAATTATGGCCCATATACAGGAATAAAAACAATAGAAACTGTCACTAAGGAAACCAGATGTTGTACCTACTAGACAAAGACTTTTTAACAAACTTATAAATGCAGTGAAAGAACTAAAGTAAACCATGTTTTTAAAGAAAGTATAAAAACAATGTCTCTTACCAAATAGAGAATATCAAAAAGGAAATAGAAATTATACAACACAGCCAAATAGAAATTCTGGAGTGAAAAGTATAACTGAAATGAAAAATCTACTTAGAGGGGCTCAACAGCACATTTGAATAGCAGATGGCAAAATCACCCAACTTGCCAATAGGTCAATCGATGCTATCCAGTCTAAAGAGCAGAAATTTAAAAGAAAGAGGAGAAATAAACAAAGACTCAGTGATTTGTGGTACATCATCAAGTATACCAAAATATGCCTAATATGAGGAATAGATGGAGAGGAGAGAAAGGAGCAGAAATAGTATTTGTAGAAATAATGGCCAAAAACTTCCCAAATTTAACCCCAAAATCCCATTAACCTGCACACACAAAGCTCAAAGAATGTCCAGTAGCATGTCTAAAGCCAAAGACAAAGAGAAAATCTTAAAAGCAACAAGTGAAAAGCAGCTCATCATGTATAAGATATTGTCATAAGATTAACAGCTGGTTTGTCATCAGAAACATGGATGGCAGAATGTAGCAGGGTGACATATGCAAAGGGCTGGGAGGAAAAAACATTGTCAACCAAGATTTCTATATCTGGCAAAACAATGCTTCAAAAATTAAGAAAAACCTTACAGAAATTGAAAAGATTATAAGGGAATGCTCTGAATAATCGTATGCCAACAAATTACATAACATATGAAGTGGAGAGATTTCTAGAGAGACACAAACTATCAAAACTTGCTCAAGAAGTAGAAAAGAATTGAATAGAACTATAATAAGAGATTGAATTAGTAGTCAAAAACCTTCCTACAAAGAAAATGTCAGAACCAAATGACTTTAGTGGTACATTCTACCAAGTATTTAACGAAAAATTGACAACAATCTTTATAAACTCTTCTAAAAAACAGAAGAGGATTGAACATTATCCAACTCATTCTATGAGGCCAGCATTACCCCCGATACCAAAACCAGACAAAGACATCTCAAGAAAACTACAGACCAGTATCTCTTATAAATATAGGTGCATAGATAGTGTTGACGGTTGTACAAGTCTGTAATTATATTTAAAACTACAGAGTTGTACACTTTAAAAAGGTGAATTATATGGAATACAAGTTATATCTTAAATTTGTTACCAAAAAAATGCTGCAATGAACACACTTCCCCGTGCCTCCCAGTACACAAATTCTATAAATGTTTCCATATCTATGGACCTACAGGTGGAAATTCTGGGTTGCAATTTTTCAATTTTACTAAAACGTGACAAATTGCTCTACAAAGTAGCTATGTCATTTGTACTTCCTCCAGTGGTGTGAGAAAGTTCCAGTTTCTTTTACCTTTGCCAATATTTAGATAATCAATTTAAAAATTTTTACTTATTTGTCGTTATTCTTTTACTTATTTGTTGTGAAATGGTATTTTATTGGTTTGCATTTCCATGACTTTGAAGACGATTAAGCATCTTGTAATATTTATTGACCATTCAGTTTTCCTCTTCTGTGAATTTTCTATTCACATCCTTCACCCAACTTCTAGCAAGCTTGTTGGTTTGCAGAGCTACCTTTCAGTGATGATAACATAGGAACCAGAAGCTTCCCTCCCCAGGAGTGACAGTGAGCATTACCAGCCACTTGAGCATATCACTACTTTCTAGGCAAGTACATCCATTCCAGGATGGAATCTTTGAAGTATATGGTTGTCATGACGAATGACAACATCTCAAAGGAGTCCTTTCGTTGTTAGACTATTTTACCTTTGGCTAAGAGGTAAGGCACTTGAGTTTATCTTCACTACCCTGCCTCCTATCAATGACAGAGAAGTCACACACGAGTAAGTGATTTTTATTCTATTAATCCTTCAGTCAGTCAAAAGTCTGTCTTCTTTCTAACTTTGACTACTTTTCTTAGTTTTGTTCTGTTAAAAGAAAGCACTATGGGTATATTAGAATTTACTTCACTATGGGCCCTCCTCTAAAGTTCTTTCCAAATTTGCCAATCGGAAGAGTTCATCTTTGTTAATTAATCTCCTAACTCCATGTCTATCTTCTTTTCCACCATCTGACCACATCTCTCCTGCCTGGAAGGCATCTCTGGAGCACTTATCTTAACCTATGGCAGTCTACACCATCAAATTTTGGTCTCACCTCAAGCACTCAAGCTCAAAAATTGAACCCCCCTCCAGAAAACATTTTATTTTTCTCAGTGAAGCTGGATTTCAAGAAGTCAGGAAGTAGAAAAATTCATCAGGCGGTGGAAAGCTCATGAGACTAAATAGTTTACACATCAATTTTTTATTAAAATAAACCATGCACACATAAAAACACAGAATAGCAAAACTTGGGAGAATTCTAGATCTGTTCTAAAATTTCTTCACATATGTATTCAATCCTGTGAGAATTTTAAAGGGGAAACTTTTGCTGAAGTTAAATAAACATTTAGTAAATATGGAATCTTTGAAAATAACAATGAAAACACTCCAGTGGTGAAATAGCTAAATTGTGAGTAAATATGACATCTCTGGAATGAAGCTTTTGTTCAGATATTTGGATCCAGAGGTACTCCCTGGGAAGATGTATGATGCTTTTTGGTGGGGACGGAGGCACGAGGAAAAGCAAGGTGAGCAGCTTAGACAGAAAAACAGAAATGGAATATGCAAACTGAACACCTTTCTTTCGTTCTGGTTTTTAACCAAGAATCTACTGTTGCAGGTAATCCATGATAGAGGAGGTAAATTCTGAAGCTGCCAAGATCAAATAGCAAGGGTAGAATAAATCTCAAAGCAAATTTACACACACAGTTCTGGGTCAAGAGGAGAATTTCTCTATCTGAAAGTCCAGCAACCATTAGATCTGAGAGTAGCTCATCTCATTCAATACTGAGTAATCATCAAAACGGAATCAATAGAAGATGTAAAAAAAAAAAAAAAGAAAGATTTTACCAGAAAACAGCAGAAATGTAATATAAAAATAATGACAGTTAAATAATTCCTAATAATTTCTGTAAATATAATTTAAAAATAATTTCTGTAAATCATGTTCAGAGCTCTGCACACACCAAGGAAAGACATGAGAAGGTTCTAATCTCTTCCCTCTGGGCAACATTAAGGCTCTGCAATCAGGAAGCAAAGACTAAGGCAGTGCTGTAAACTGCTGGAAGTATGGAAAGCATTCAATAACAACAACAATATACACACACACACACGTACAAACACATGGAGCTCCTTGGCAAAGGTTGGGAGACTTACTGGTTCAAAACACTTTAAAAAAAACCTCTATCCAATCATTAGCTAACTGAACAGAGAATTCAGTGGCCATGTATGACAAAAAAGAAAAAATACAGACTTTACAGTATTAGTCCAGGAAAGTCACTACATTCACAAAATAAAACCACCATCAAGAACAATAATGAGCATAATAACAAACTCTGAGGGGAGAGCAATATGATTTCTAGAGCTGCTATATTAAATTTTTTTAAATATCCAGATTTTAATAAAAATTGTGACACATGCAAAGAAACAGGAAATTATGGCCCATATACAGGAATAAAAACAAGAGAAACTGTCACTAAGGAAACCAGATGTTGTACCTACTAGACAAAGACTTTTTAACAAACTTATAAATGCAGTGAAAGAACTAAAGTAAACCATGTTTTTAAAGAAAGTATAAAAACAATGTCTCTTACCAAATAGAGAATATCAAAAAGGAAATAGAAATTATACAACACAGCCAAATAGAAATTCTGGAGTGAAAAGTATAACTGAAATGAAAAATCTACTTAGAGGGGCTCAACAGCAGATTTGAATAGCAGATGGCAAAATCACCCAACTTGCCAATAGGTCAATCGATGCTATCCAGTCTAAAGAGCAGAAATTTAAAAGAAAGAGGAGAAATAAACAAAGACTCAGTGATTTGTGGTACATCATCAAGTATACCAAAATATGCCTAATATGAGTAATAGATGGAGAGGAGAGAAAGGAGCAGAAATAGTATTTGTAGAAATAATGGCCAAAAACTTCCCAAATTTAACCCCAAAATCCCATTAACCTGCACACACAAAGCTCAAAGAATGTCCAGTAGCATGTCTAAAGCCAAAGACAAAGAGAAAATCTTAAAAGCAACAAGTGAAAAGCAGCTCATCATGTATAAGATATTGTCATAGATTAACAGCTGGTTTGTCATCAGAAACATGGATGGCAGAATGTAGCAGGGTGACATATGCAAAGGGCTGGGAGGAAAAAACATTGTCAACCAAGATTTCTATATCTGGCAAAACAATGCTTCAAAAATTAAGAAAAACCTTACAGAAATTGAAAAGATTATAAGGGAATGCTCTGAATAATCGTATGCCAACAAATTACATAACATATGAAGTGGAGAGATTTCTAGAGAGACACAAACTATCAAAACTTGCTCAAGAAGTAGAAAAGAATTGAATAGAACTATAGTAAGAGATTGAATTAGTAGTCAAAAACCCTCCTACAAAGAAAATGTCAGAACCAAATGACTTTAGTGGTACATTCTACCAAGTATTTAACGAAAAATTGACAACAATCTTTATAAACTCTTCTAAAAAACAGAAGAGGATTGAACATTATCCAACTCATTCTATGAGGCCAGCATTACCCCCGATACCAAAACCAGACAAAGACATCTCAAGAAAACTACAGACCAGTATCTCTTATAAATATAGGTGCATAGATAGTGTTGACGGTTGTACAAGTCTGTAATTATATTTAAAACTACAGAGTTGTACACTTTAAAAAGGTGAATTATATGGAATACAAGTTATATCTTAAATTTGTTACCAAAAAAATGCTGCAATGAACACACTTCCCCGTGCCTCCCAGTACACAAATTCTATAAATGTTTCCATATCTATGGACCTACAGGTGGAAATTCTGGGTTGCAATTTTTCAATTTTACTAAAACGTGACAAATTGCTCTACAAAGTAGCTATGTCATTTGTACTTCCTCCAGTGGTGTGAGAAAGTTCCAGTTTCTTTTACCTTTGCCAATATTTAGATAATCAATTTAAAAATTTTTACTTATTTGTCGTTATTCTTTTACTTATTTGTTGTGAAATGGTATTTTATTGGTTTGCATTTCCATGACTTTGAAGACGATTAAGCATCTTGTAATATTTATTGACCATTCAGTTTTCCTCTTCTGTGAATTTTCTATTCACATCCTTCACCCAACTTCTAGCAAGCTTGTTGGTTTGCAGAGCTACCTTTCAGTGATGATAACATAGGAACCAGAAGCTTCCCTCCCCAGGAGTGACAGTGAGCATTACCAGCCACTTGAGCATATCACTACTTTCTAGGCAAGTACATCCATTCCAGGATGGAATCTTTGAAGTATATGGTTGTCATGACGAATGACAACATCTCAAAGGAGTCCTTTCGTTGTTAGACTATTTTACCTTTGGCTAAGAGGTAAGGCACTTGAGTTTATCTTCACTACCCTGCCTCCTATCAATGACAGAGAAGTCACACACGAGTAAGTGATTTTTATTCTATTAATCCTTCAGTCAGTCAAAAGTCTGTCTTCTTTCTAACTTTGACTACTTTTCTTAGTTTTGTTCTGTTAAAAGAAAGCACTATGGGTATATTAGAATTTACTTCACTATGGGCCCTCCTCTAAAGTTCTTTCCAAATTTGCCAATCGGAAGAGTTCATCTTTGTTAATTAATCTCCTAACTCCATGTCTATCTTCTTTTCCACCATCTGACCACATCTCTCCTGCCTGGAAGGCATCTCTGGAGCACTTATCTTAACGTATGGCAGTCTACACCATCAAATTTTGGTCTCACCTCAAGCACTCAAGCTCAAAAATTGAACCCCCCTCCAGAAAACATTTTATTTTTCTCAGTGAAGCTGGATTTCAAGAAGTCAGGAAATAGAAAAATTCATCAGGCGGCGGAAAGCTCATGAGACTAAATAGTTTACACATCATTTTTTTATTAAAATAAACCATGCACACATAAAAACACAGAATAGCAAAACTTGGAAGAATTCTAGATCTGTTCTAAAATTTCTTCACATATGTATTCAATCCTGTGAGAATTTTAAAGGGGAAACTTTTGCTAAAGTTAAATAAACATTTAGTAAATATGGAATCTTTGAAAATAACAATGAAAACACTCCAGTGGTGAAATAGCTAAATTGTGAGTAAATATGACATCTCTGGAATGAAGCTTCTGTTCAGATATTTGGATCCAGAGGTACTCCCTGGGAAGATGTATGATGCTTTTTGGTGGGGACGGAGGCACGAGGAAAAGCAAGGTGAGCAGCTTAGACAGAAAAACAGAAATGGAATATGCAAACTGAACACCTTTCTTTCGTTCTGGTTTTTAACCAAGAATCTACTGTTGCAGGTAATCCATGATAGAGGAGGTAAATTCTGAAGCTGCCAAGATCAAATAGCAAGGGTAGAATAAATCTCAAAGCAAATTTACACACACAGTTCTGGGTCAAGAGGAGAAATTCTCTATCTGAAAGTCCAGCAACCATTTGATCTGAGAGTAGCTCATCTCATTCAATACTGAGTAATCATCAAAACGGAATCAATAGAAGATGTAAAAAAAAAAAAAAAAAGAAAGATTTTACCAGAAAAAAGCAGAAATGTAATATAAAAATAATGACAGTTAAATAATTCCTAATAATTTCTGTAAATATAATTTAAAAATAATTTCTGTAAATCATGTTCAGAGCTCTGCACACACCAAGGAGAGACATGAGAAGGTTCTAATCTCTTCCCTCTGGGCAACATTAAGGCTCTGCAATCAGGAAGCAAAGACTAAGGCAGTGCTGTAAACTGCTGGAAGTATGGAAAGCATTCAATAACAACAACAATATACACACACACACGTACAAACACATGGAGCTCCTTGGCAAAGGTTGGGAGACTTACTGGTTCAAAACACTTTAAAAAAAACCTCTATCCAATCATTAGCTAACTGAACAGAGAATTCAGTGGCCATGTATGACAAAAAAGAAAAAATACAGACTTTACAGTATTAGTCCAGGAAAGTCACTACATTCACAAAATAAAACCACCATCAAGAACAATAATGAGCATAATAACAAACTCTGAGGGGAGAGCAATATGATTTCTAGAGCTGCTATATTAAATTTTTTTAAATATCCAGATTTTAATAAAAATTGTGACACATGCAAAGAAACAGGAAATTATGGCCCATATACAGGAATAAAAACAAGAGAAACTGTCACTAAGGAAACCAGATGTTGTACCTACTAGACAAAGACTTTTTAACAAACTTATAAATGCAGTGAAAGAACTAAAGTAAACCATGTTTTTAAAGAAAGTATAAAAACAATGTCTCTTACCAAATAGAGAATATCAAAAAGGAAATAGAAATTATACAACACAGCCAAATAGAAATTCTGGAGTGAAAAGTATAACTGAAATGAAAAATCTACTTAGAGGGGCTCAACAGCAGATTTGAATAGCAGATGGCAAAATCACCCAACTTGCCAATAGGTCAATCGATGCTATCCAGTCTAAAGAGCAGAAATTTAAAAGAAAGAGGAGAAATAAACAAAGACTCAGTGATTTGTGGTACATCATCAAGTATACCAAAATATGCCTAATATGAGTAATAGATGGAGAGGAGAGAAAGGAGCAGAAATAGTATTTGTAGAAATAATGGCCAAAAACTTCCCAAATTTAACCCCAAAATCCCATTAACCTGCACACACAAAGCTCAAAGAATGTCCAGTAGCATGTCTAAAGCCAAAGACAAAGAGAAAATCTTAAAAGCAACAAGTGAAAAGCAGCTCATCATGTATAAGATATTGTCATAGATTAACAGCTGGTTTGTCATCAGAAACATGGATGGCAGAATGTAGCAGGGTGACATATGCAAAGGGCTGGGAGGAAAAAACATTGTCAACCAAGATTTCTATATCTGGCAAAACAATGCTTCAAAAATTAAGAAAAACCTTACAGAAATTGAAAAGATTATAAGGGAATGCTCTGAATAATCGTATGCCAACAAATTACATAACATATGAAGTGGAGAGATTTCTAGAGAGACACAAACTATCAAAACTTGCTCAAGAAGTAGAAAAGAATTGAATAGAACTATAGTAAGAGATTGAATTAGTAGTCAAAAACCCTCCTACAAAGAAAATGTCAGAACCAAATGACTTTAGTGGTACATTCTACCAAGTATTTAACGAAAAATTGACAACAATCTTTATAAACTCTTCTAAAAAACAGAAGAGGATTGAACATTATCCAACTCATTCTATGAGGCCAGCATTACCCCCGATACCAAAACCAGACAAAGACATCTCAAGAAAACTACAGACCAGTATCTCTTATAAATATAGGTGCATAGATAGTGTTGACGGTTGTACAAGTCTGTAATTATATTTAAAACTACAGAGTTGTACACTTTAAAAAGGTGAATTATATGGAATACAAGTTATATCTTAAATTTGTTACCAAAAAAATGCTGCAATGAACACACTTCCCCGTGCCTCCCAGTACACAAATTCTATAAATGTTTCCATATCTATGGACCTACAGGTGGAAATTCTGGGTTGCAATTTTTCAATTTTACTAAAACGTGACAAATTGCTCTACAAAGTAGCTATGTCATTTGTACTTCCTCCAGTGGTGTGAGAAAGTTCCAGTTTCTTTTACCTTTGCCAATATTTAGATAATCAATTTAAAAATTTTTACTTATTTGTCGTTATTCTTTTACTTATTTGTTGTGAAATGGTATTTTATTGGTTTGCATTTCCATGACTTTGAAGACGATTAAGCATCTTGTAATATTTATTGACCATTCAGTTTTCCTCTTCTGTGAATTTTCTATTCACATCCTTCACCCAACTTCTAGCAAGCTTGTTGGTTTGCAGAGCTACCTTTCAGTGATGATAACATAGGAACCAGAAGCTTCCCTCCCCAGGAGTGACAGTGAGCATTACCAGCCACTTGAGCATATCACTACTTTCTAGGCAAGTACATCCATTCCAGGATGGAATCTTTGAAGTATATGGTTGTCATGACGAATGACAACATCTCAAAGGAGTCCTTTCGTTGTTAGACTATTTTACCTTTGGCTAAGAGGTAAGGCACTTGAGTTTATCTTCACTACCCTGCCTCCTATCAATGACAGAGAAGTCACACACGAGTAAGTGATTTTTATTCTATTAATCCTTCAGTCAGTCAAAAGTCTGTCTTCTTTCTAACTTTGACTACTTTTCTTAGTTTTGTTCTGTTAAAAGAAAGCACTATGGGTATATTAGAATTTACTTCACTATGGGCCCTCCTCTAAAGTTCTTTCCAAATTTGCCAATCGGAAGAGTTCATCTTTGTTAATTAATCTCCTAACTCCATGTCTATCTTCTTTTCCACCATCTGACCACATCTCTCCTGCCTGGAAGGCATCTCTGGAGCACTTATCTTAACGTATGGCAGTCTACACCATCAAATTTTGGTCTCACCTCAAGCACTCAAGCTCAAAAATTGAACCCCCCTCCAGAAAACATTTTATTTTTCTCAGTGAAGCTGGATTTCAAGAAGTCAGGAAATAGAAAAATTCATCAGGCGGCGGAAAGCTCATGAGACTAAATAGTTTACACATCATTTTTTTATTAAAATAAACCATGCACACATAAAAACACAGAATAGCAAAACTTGGAAGAATTCTAGATCTGTTCTAAAATTTCTTCACATATGTATTCAATCCTGTGAGAATTTTAAAGGGGAAACTTTTGCTAAAGTTAAATAAACATTTAGTAAATATGGAATCTTTGAAAATAACAATGAAAACACTCCAGTGGTGAAATAGCTAAATTGTGAGTAAATATGACATCTCTGGAATGAAGCTTCTGTTCAGATATTTGGATCCAGAGGTACTCCCTGGGAAGATGTATGATGCTTTTTGGTGGGGACGGAGGCACGAGGAAAAGCAAGGTGAGCAGCTTAGACAGAAAAACAGAAATGGAATATGCAAACTGAACACCTTTCTTTCGTTCTGGTTTTTAACCAAGAATCTACTGTTGCAGGTAATCCATGATAGAGGAGGTAAATTCTGAAGCTGCCAAGATCAAATAGCAAGGGTAGAATAAATCTCAAAGCAAATTTACACACACAGTTCTGGGTCAAGAGGAGAAATTCTCTATCTGAAAGTCCAGCAACCATTTGATCTGAGAGTAGCTCATCTCATTCAATACTGAGTAATCATCAAAACGGAATCAATAGAAGATGTAAAAAAAAAAAAAAAAAGAAAGATTTTACCAGAAAAAAGCAGAAATGTAATATAAAAATAATGACAGTTAAATAATTCCTAATAATTTCTGTAAATATAATTTAAAAATAATTTCTGTAAATCATGTTCAGAGCTCTGCACACACCAAGGAGAGACATGAGAAGGTTCTAATCTCTTCCCTCTGGGCAACATTAAGGCTCTGCAATCAGGAAGCAAAGACTAAGGCAGTGCTGTAAACTGCTGGAAGTATGGAAAGCATTCAATAACAACAACAATATACACACACACACGTACAAACACATGGAGCTCCTTGGCAAAGGTTGGGAGACTTACTGGTTCAAAACACTTTAAAAAAAACCTCTATCCAATCATTAGCTAACTGAACAGAGAATTCAGTGGCCATGTATGACAAAAAAGAAAAAATACAGACTTTACAGTATTAGTCCAGGAAAGTCACTACATCCACAAAATAAAACCACCATCAAGAACAATAATGAGCATAATAACAAACTCTGAGGGGAGAGCAATATGATTTCTAGAGCTGCTATATTAAATTTTTTTAAATATCCAGATTTTAATAAAAATTGTGACACATGCAAAGAAACAGGAAATTATGGCCCATATACAGGAATAAAAACAAGAGAAACTGTCACTAAGGAAACCAGATGTTGTACCTACTAGACAAAGACTTTTTAACAAACTTATAAATGCAGTGAAAGAACTAAAGTAAACCATGTTTTTAAAGAAAGTATAAAAACAATGTCTCTTACCAAATAGAGAATATCAAAAAGGAAATAGAAATTATACAACACAGCCAAATAGAAATTCTGGAGTGAAAAGTATAACTGAAATGAAAAATCTACTTAGAGGGGCTCAACAGCAGATTTGAATAGCAGATGGCAAAATCACCCAACTTGCCAATAGGTCAATCGATGCTATCCAGTCTAAAGAGCAGAAATTTAAAAGAAAGAGGAGAAATAAACAAAGACTCAGTGATTTGTGGTACATCATCAAGTATACCAAAATATGCCTAATATGAGTAATAGATGGAGAGGAGAGAAAGGAGCAGAAATAGTATTTGTAGAAATAATGGCCAAAAACTTCCCAAATTTAACCCCAAAATCCCATTAACCTGCACACACAAAGCTCAAAGAATGTCCAGTAGCATGTCTAAAGCCAAAGACAAAGAGAAAATCTTAAAAGCAACAAGTGAAAAGCAGCTCATCATGTATAAGATATTGTCATAAGATTAACAGCTGGTTTGTCATCAGAAACACGGATGGCAGAATGTAGCAGGGTGACATATGCAAAGGGCTGGGAGGAAAAAACATTGTCAACCAAGATTTCTATATCTGGCAAAACAATGCTTCAAAAATTAAGAAAAACCTTACAGAAATTGAAAAGATTATAAGGGAATGCTCTGAATAATCGTATGCCAACAAATTACATAACATATGAAGTGGAGAGATTTCTAGAGAGACACAAACTATCAAAACTTGCTCAAGAAGTAGAAAAGAATTGAATAGAACTATAATAAGAGATTGAATTAGTAGTCAAAAACCTTCCTACAAAGAAAATGTCAGAACCAAATGACTTTAGTGGTACATTCTACCAAGTATTTAACGAAAAATTGACAACAATCTTTATAAACTCTTCTAAAAAACAGAAGAGGATTGAACATTATCCAACTCATTCTATGAGGCCAGCATTACCCCCGATACCAAAACCAGACAAAGACATCTCAAGAAAACTACAGACCAATATCTCTTATAAATATAGGTGCATAGATAGTGTTGACGGTTGTACAAGTCTGTAATTATATTTAAAACTACAGAGTTGTACACTTTAAAAAGGTGAATTATATGGAATACAAGTTATATCTTAAATTTGTTACCAAAAAAATGCTGCAATGAACACACTTCCCCGTGCCTCCCAGTACACAAATTCTATAAATGTTTCCATATCTATGGACCTACAGGTGGAAATTCTGGGTTGCAATTTTTCAATTTTACTAAAACGTGACAAATTGCTCTACAAAGTAGCTATGTCATTTGTACTTCCTCCAGTGGTGTGAGAAAGTTCCAGTTTCTTTTACCTTTGCCAATATTTAGATAATCAATTTAAAAATTTTTACTTATTTGTCGTTATTCTTTTACTTATTTGTTGTGAAATGGTATTTTATTGGTTTGCATTTCCATGACTTTGAAGACGATTAAGCATCTTGTAATATTTATTGACCATTCAGTTTTCCTCTTCTGTGAATTTTCTATTCACATCCTTCACCCAACTTCTAGCAAGCTTGTTGGTTTGCAGAGCTACCTTTCAGTGATGATAACATAGGAACCAGAAGCTTCCCTCCCCAGGAGTGACAGTGAGCATTACCAGCCACTTGAGCATATCACTACTTTCTAGGCAAGTACATCCATTCCAGGATGGAATCTTTGAAGTATATGGTTGTCATGACGAATGACAACATCTCAAAGGAGTCCTTTCGTTGTTAGACTATTTTACCTTTGGCTAAGAGGTAAGGCACTTGAGTTTATCTTCACTACCCTGCCTCCTATCAATGACAGAGAAGTCACACACGAGTAAGTGATTTTTATTCTATTAATCCTTCAGTCAGTCAAAAGTCTGTCTTCTTTCTAACTTTGACTACTTTTCTTAGTTTTGTTCTGTTAAAAGAAAGCACTATGGGTATATTAGAATTTACTTCACTATGGGCCCTCCTCTAAAGTTCTTTCCAAATTTGCCAATCGGAAGAGTTCATCTTTGTTAATTAATCTCCTAACTCCATGTCTATCTTCTTTTCCACCATCTGACCACATCTCTCCTGCCTGGAAGGCATCTCTGGAGCACTTATCTTAACCTATGGCAGTCTACACCATCAAATTTTGGTCTCACCTCAAGCACTCAAGCTCAAAAATTGAACCCCCCTCCAGAAAACATTTTATTTTTCTCAGTGAAGCTGGATTTCAAGAAGTCAGGAAATAGAAAAATTCATCAGGCGGTGGAAAGCTCATGAGACTAAATAGTTTACACATCATTTTTTTATTAAAATAAACCATGCACACATAAAAACACAGAATAGCAAAACTTGGGAGAATTCTAGATCTGTTCTAAAATTTCTTCATATATGTATTCAATCCTGTGAGAATTTTAAAGGGGAAACTTTTGCTAAAGTTAAATAAACATTTAGTAAATATGGAATCTTTGAAAATAACAATGAAAACACTCCAGTGGTGAAATAGCTAAATTGTGAGTAAATATGACATCTCTGGAATGAAGCTTTTGTTCAGATATTTGGATCCAGAGGTACTCCCTGGGAAGATGTATGATGCTTTTTGGTGGGGACGGAGGCACGAGGAAAAGCAAGGTGAGCAGCTTAGACAGAAAAACAGAAATGGAATATGCAAACTGAACACCTTTCTTTCGTTCTGGTTTTTAACCAAGAATCTACTGTTGCAGGTAATTCATGATAGAGGAGGTAACTTCTGAAGCTGCCAAGATCAAATAGCAAGGGTAGAATAAATCTCAAAGCAAATTTACACACACAGTTCTGGGTCAAGAGTAGAAATTCTCTATCTGAAAGTCCAGCAACCATTTGATCTGAGAGTAGCTCATCTCATTCAATACTGAGTAATCATCAAAACGGAATCAATAGAAGATGTAAAAAAAAAAAAAAAGAAAGATTTTACCAGAAAACAGCAGAAATGTAATATAAAAATAATGACAGTTAAATAATTCCTAATAATTTCTGTAAATATAATTTAAAAATAATTTCTGTAAATCATGTTCAGAGCTCTGCACACACCAAGGAGAGACATGAGAAGGTTCTAATCTCTTCCCTCTGGGCAACATTAAGGCTCTGCAATCAGGAAGCAAAGACTAAGGCAGTGCTGTAAACTGCTGGAAGTATGGAAAGCATTCAATAACAACAACAATATACACACACACACGTACAAACACATGGAGCTCCTTGGCAAAGGTTGGGAGACTTACTGGTTCAAAACACTTTAAAAAAAACCTCTATCCAATCATTAGCTAACTGAACAGAGAATTCAGTGGCCATGTATGACAAAAAAGAAAAAATACAGACTTTACAGTATTAGTCCAGGAAAGTCACTACATTCACAAAATAAAACCACCATCAAGAACAATAATGAGCATAATAACAAACTCTGAGGGGAGAGCAATATGATTTCTAGAGCTGCTATATTAAATTTTTTTAAATATCCAGATTTTAATAAAAATTGTGACACATGCAAAGAAACAGGAAATTATGGCCCATATACAGGAATAAAAACAAGAGAAACTGTCACTAAGGAAACCAGATGTTGTACCTACTAGACAAAGACTTTTTAACAAACTTATAAATGCAGTGAAAGAACTAAAGTAAACCATGTTTTTAAAGAAAGTATAAAAACAATGTCTCTTACCAAATAGAGAATATCAAAAAGGAAATAGAAATTATACAACACAGCCAAATAGAAATTCTGGAGTGAAAAGTATAACTGAAATGAAAAATCTACTTAGAGGGGCTCAACAGCAGATTTGAATAGCAGATGGCAAAATCACCCAACTTGCCAATAGGTCAATCGATGCTATCCAGTCTAAAGAGCAGAAATTTAAAAGAAAGAGGAGAAATAAGCAAAGACTCAGTGATTTGTGGTACATCATCAAGTATACCAAAATATGCCTAATATGAGGAATAGATGGAGAGGAGAGAAAGGAGCAGAAATAGTATTTGTAGAAATAATGGCCAAAAACTTCCCAAATTTAACCCCAAAATCCCATTAACCTGCACACACAAAGCTCAAAGAATGTCCAGTAGCATGTCTAAAGCCAAAGACAAAGAGAAAATCTTAAAAGCAACAAGTGAAAAGCAGCTCATCATGTATAAGATATTGTCATAAGATTAACAGCTGGTTTGTCATCAGAAACATGGATGGCAGAATGTAGCAGGGTGACATATGCAAAGGGCTGGGAGGAAAAAACATTGTCAACCAAGATTTCTATATCTGGCAAAACAATGCTTCAAAAATTAAGAAAAACCTTACAGAAATTGAAAAGATTATAAGGGAATGCTCTGAATAATCATATGCCAACAAATTACATAACATATGAAGTGGAGAGATTTCTAGAGAGACACAAACTATCAAAACTTGCTCAAGAAGTAGAAAAGAATTGAATAGAACTATAGTAAGAGATTGAATTAGTAGTCAAAAACCTTCCTACAAAGAAAATGTCAGAACCAAATGACTTTAGTGGTACATTCTACCAAGTATTTAACGAAAAATTGACAACAATCTTTATAAACTCTTCTAAAAAACAGAAGAGGATTGAACATTATCCAACTCATTCTATGAGGCCAGCATTACCCCCGATACCAAAACCAGACAAAGACATCTCAAGAAAACTACAGACCAATATCTCTTATAAATATAGGTGCATAGATAGTGTTGACGGTTGTACAAGTCTGTAATTATATTTAAAACTACAGAGTTGTACACTTTAAAAAGGTGAATTATATGGAATACAAGTTATATCTTAAATTTGTTACCAAAAAAATGCTGCAATGAACACACTTCCCCGTGCCTCCCAGTACACAAATTCTATAAATGTTTCCATATCTATGGACCTACAGGTGGAAATTCTGGGTTGCAATTTTTCAATTTTACTAAAACGTGACAAATTGCTCTACAAAGTAGCTATGTCATTTGTACTTCCTCCAGTGGTGTGAGAAAGTTCCAGTTTCTTTTACCTTTGCCAATATTTAGATAATCAATTTAAAAATTTTTACTTATTTGTCGTTATTCTTTTACTTATTTGTTGTGAAATGGTATTTTATTGGTTTGCATTTCCATGACTTTGAAGACGATTAAGCATCTTGTAATATTTATTGACCATTCAGTTTTCCTCTTCTGTGAATTTTCTATTCACATCCTTCACCCAACTTCTAGCAAGCTTGTTGGTTTGCAGAGCTACCTTTCAGTGATGATAACATAGGAACCAGAAGCTTCCCTCCCCAGGAGTGACAGTGAGCATTACCAGCCACTTGAGCATATCACTACTTTCTAGGCAAGTACATCCATTCCAGGATGGAATCTTTGAAGTATATGGTTGTCATGACGAATGACAACATCTCAAAGGAGTCCTTTCGTTGTTAGACTATTTTACCTTTGGCTAAGAGGTAAGGCACTTGAGTTTATCTTCACTACCCTGCCTCCTATCAATGACAGAGAAGTCACACACGAGTAAGTGATTTTTATTCTATTAATCCTTCAGTCAGTCAAAAGTCTGTCTTCTTTCTAACTTTGACTACTTTTCTTAGTTTTGTTCTGTTAAAAGAAAGCACTATGGGTATATTAGAATTTACTTCACTATGGGCCCTCCTCTAAAGTTCTTTCCAAATTTGCCAATTGGAAGAGTTCATCTTTGTTAATTAATCTCCTAACTCCATGTCTATCTTCTTTTCCACCATCTGACCACATCTCTCCTGCCTGGAAGGCATCTCTGGAGCACTTATCTTAACCTATGGCAGTGTACACCATCAAATTTTGGTCTCACCTCAAGCACTCAAGCTCAAAAATTGAACCCCCCTCCAGAAAACATTTTATTTTTCTCAGTGAAGCTGGATTTCAAGAAGTCAGGAAATAGAAAAGTTCATCAGGCGGCGGAAAGCTCATAAGACTAAATAGTTTACACATCAATTTTTTATTAAAATAAACCATGCACACATAAAAACACAGAATAGCAAAACTTGGGAGAATTCTAGATCTGTTCTAAAATTTCTTCACATATGTATTCAATCCTGTGAGAATTTTAAAGGGGAAACTTTTGCTGAAGTTAAATAAACATTTAGTAAATATGGAATCTTTGAAAATAACAATGAAAACACTCCAGTGGTGAAATAGCTAAATTGTGAGTAAATATGACATCTCTGGAATGAAGCTTTTGTTCAGATATTTGGATCCAGAGGTACTCCCTGGGAAGATGTATGATGCTTTTTGGTGGGGACGGAGGCACGAGGAAAAGCAAGGTGAGCAGCTTAGACAGAAAAACAGAAATGGAATATGCAAACTGAACACCTTTCTTTCGTTCTGGTTTTTAACCAAGAATCTACTGTTGCAGGTAATCCATGATAGAGGAGGTAACTTCTGAAGCTGCCAAGATCAAATAGCAAGGGTAGAATAAATCTCAAAGCACATTTACACACACAGTTCTGGGTCAAGAGGAGAATTTCTCTATCTGAAAGTCCAGCAACCATTTGATCTGAGAGTAGCTCATCTCATTCAATACTGAGTAATCATCAAAACGGAATCAATAGAAGATGTAAAAAAAAAAAAAAGAAAGAAAGATTTTACCAGAAAACAGCAGAAATGTAATATAAAAATAATGACAGTTAAATAATTCCTAATAATTTCTGTAAATATAATTTAAAAATAATTTCTGTAAATCATGTTCAGAGCTCTGCACACACCAAGGAAAGACATGAGAAGGTTCTAATCTCTTCCCTCTGGGCAACATTAAGGCTCTGCAATCAGGAAGCAAAGACTAAGGCAGTGCTGTAAACTGCTGGAAGTATGGAAAGCATTCAATAACAACAACAATACACACACACACACACGTACAAACACATGGAGCTCCTTGGCAAAGGTTGGGAGACTTACTGGTTCAAAACACTTTAAAAAAAACCTCTATCCAATCATTAGCTAACTGAACAGAGAATTCAGTGGCCATGTATGACAAAAAAGAAAAAATACAGACTTTACAGTATTAGTCCAGGAAAGTCACTACATTCACAAAATAAAACCACCATCAAGAACAATGAGCATAATAACAAACTCTGAGGGGAGAGCAATATGATTTCTAGAGCTGCTATATTAAATTTTTTTAAATATCCAGATTTTAATAAAAATTGTGACACATGCAAAGAAACAGGAAATTATGGCCCATATACAGGAATAAAAACAAGAGAAACTGTCACTAAGGAAACCAGATGTTGTACCTACTAGACAAAGACTTTTTAACAAACTTATAAATGCAGTGAAAGAACTAAAGTAAACCATGTTTTTAAAGAAAGTATAAAAACAATGTCTCTTACCAAATAGAGAATATCAAAAAGGAAATAGAAATTATACAACACAGCCAAATAGAAATTCTGGAGTGAAAAGTATAACTGAAATGAAAAATCTACTTAGAGGGGCTCAACAGCAGATTTGAATAGCAGATGGCAAAATCACCAAACTTGCCAATAGGTCAATCGATGTTATCCAGTCTAAAGAGCAGAAATTTAAAAGAAAGAGGAGAAATAAACAAAGACTCAGTGATTTGTGATACATCATCAAGTATACCAAAATATACCTAATATGAGTAATAGATGGAGAGGAGAGAAAGGAGCAGAAATAATATTTGTAGAAATAATGGCCAAAAACTTCCCAAATTTAACCCCAAAATCCCATTAACCTGCACACACAAAGCTCAAAGAATGTCCAGTAGCATGTCTAAAGCCAAAGACAAAGAGAAAATCTTAAAAGCAACAAGTGAAAAGCAGCTCATCATGTATAAGATATTGTCATAAGATTAACAGCTGGTTTGTCATCAGAAACATGGATGGCAGAATGTAGCAGGGTGACATATGCAAAGGGCTGGGAGGAAAAAACATTGTCAACCAAGATTTCTATATCTGGCAAAACAATGATTCAAAAATTAAGAAAAACCTTACAGAAATTGAAAAGATTATAAGGGAATGCTCTGAATAATTGTATGCCAACAAATTACATAACATATGAAGTGGAGAGATTTCTAGAGAGACACAAACTATCAAAACTTGCTCAAGAAGTAGAAAAGAATTGAATAGAACTATAATAAGAGATTGAATTAGTAGTCAAAAACCCTCCTACAAAGAAAATGTCAGAACCAAATGACTTTAGTGGTACATTCTACCAAGTATTTAACGAAAAATTGACAACAATCTTTATAAACTCTTCTAAAAAACAGAAGAGGATTGAACATTATCCAACTCATTCTATGAGGCCAGCATTACCCCCGATACCAAAACCAGACAAAGACATCTCAAGAAAACTACAGACCAGTATCTCTTATAAATATAGGTGCATAGATAGTGTTGACGGTTGTACAAGTCTGTAATTATATTTAAAACTACAGAGTTGTACACTTTAAAAAGGTGAATTATATGGAATACAAGTTATATCTTAAATTTGTTACCAAAAAAATGCTGCAATGAACACACTTCCCCGTGCCTCCCAGTACACAAATTCTATAAATGTTTCCATATCTATGGACCTACAGGTGGAAATTCTGGGTTGCAATTTTTCAATTTTACTAAAACGTGACAAATTGCTCTACAAAGTAGCTATGTCATTTGTACTTCCTCCAGTGGTGTGAGAAAGTTCCAGTTTCTTTTACCTTTGCCAATATTTAGATAATCAATTTAAAAATTTTTACTTATTTGTCGTTATTCTTTTACTTATTTGTTGTGAAATGGTATTTTATTGGTTTGCATTTCCATGACTTTGAAGACGATTAAGCATCTTGTAATATTTATTGACCATTCAGTTTTCCTCTTCTGTGAATTTTCTATTCACATCCTTCACCCAACTTCTAGCAAGCTTGTTGGTTTGCAGAGCTACCTTTCAGTGATGATAACATAGGAACCAG
Organism: Hyperoodon ampullatus; assembly: GCF_949752795.1. NCBI lineage: Eukaryota > Metazoa > Chordata > Mammalia > Artiodactyla > Ziphiidae > Hyperoodon > Hyperoodon ampullatus. Next base: position 169,525,399 of record NC_136915.1, on the reverse strand, counting down.
AAGCTTCCCTCCCCAGGAGTGACAGTGAGCATTACCAGCCACTTGAGCATATCACTACTTTCTAGGCAAGTACATCCATTCCAGGATGGAATCTTTGAAGTATATGGTTGTCATGACGAATGACAACATCTCAAAGGAGTCCTTTCGTTGTTAGACTATTTTACCTTTGGCTAAGAGGTAAGGCACTTGAGTTTATCTTCACTACCCTGCCTCCTATCAATGACAGAGAAGTCACACACGAGTAAGTGATTTTTATTCTATTAATCCTTCAGTCAGTCAAAAGTCTGTCTTCTTTCTAACTTTGACTACTTTTCTTAGTTTTGTTCTGTTAAAAGAAAGCACTATGGGTATATTAGAATTTACTTCACTATGGGCCCTCCTCTAAAGTTCTTTCCAAATTTGCCAATTGGAAGAGTTCATCTTTGTTAATTAATCTCCTAACTCCATGTCTATCTTCTTTTCCACCATCTGACCACATCTCTCCTGCCTGGAAGGCATCTCTGGAGCACTTATCTTAACGTATGGCAGTCTACACCATCAAATTTTGGTCTCACCTCAAGCACTCAAGCTCAAAAATTGAACCCCCCTCCAGAAAACATTTTATTTTTCTCAGTGAAGCTGGATTTCAAGAAGTCAGGAAATAGAAAAATTCATCAGGCTGCGGAAAGCTCATGAGACTAAATAGTTTACACATCATTTTTTTATTAAAATAAACCATGCACACATAAAAACACAGAATAGCAAAACTTGGGAGAATTCTAGATCTGTTCTAAAATTTCTTCACATATGTATTCAATCCTGTGAGAATTTTAAAGGGGAAACTTTTGCTGAAGTTAAATAAACATTTAGTAAATATGGAATCTTTGAAAATAACAATGAAAACACTCCAGTGGTGAAATAGCTAAATTGTGAGTAAATATGACATCTCTGGAATGAAGCTTTTGTTCAGATATTTGGATCCAGAGGTACTCCCTGGGAAGATGTATGATGCTTTTTGGTGGGGACGGAGGCACGAGGAAAAGCAAGGTGAGCAGCTTAGACAGAAAAACAGAAATGGAATATGCAAACTGAACACCTTTCTTTCGTTCTGGTTTTTAACCAAGAATCTACTGTTGCAGGTAATCCATGATAGAGGAGGTAAATTCTGAAGCTGCCAAGATCAAATAGCAAGGGTAGAATAAATCTCAAAGCAAATTTACACACACAGTTCTGGGTCAAGAGGAGAAATTCTCTATCTGAAAGTCCAGCAACCATTTGATCTGAGAGTAGCTCATCTCATTCAATACTGAGTAATCATCAAAACGGAATCAATAGAAGATGTAAAAAAAAAAAAAAAAGAAAGATTTTACCAGAAAAAAGCAGAAATGTAATATAAAAATAATGACAGTTAAATAATTCCTAATAATTTCTGTAAATATAATTTAAAAATAATTTCTGTAAATCATGTTCAGAGCTCTGCACACACCAAGGAGAGACATGAGAAGGTTCTAATCTCTTCCCTCTGGGCAACATTAAGGCTCTGCAATCAGGAAGCAAAGACTAAGGCAGTGCTGTAAACTGCTGGAAGTATGGAAAGCATTCAATAACAACAACAATATACACACACACACGTACAAACACATGGAGCTCCTTGGCAAAGGTTGGGAGACTTACTGGTTCAAAACACTTTAAAAAAAACCTCTATCCAATCATTAGCTAACTGAACAGAGAATTCAGTGGCCATGTATGACAAAAAAGAAAAAATACAGACTTTACAGTATTAGTCCAGGAAAGTCACTACATTCACAAAATAAAACCACCATCAAGAACAATAATGAGCATAATAACAAACTCTGAGGGGAGAGCAATATGATTTCTAGAGCTGCTATATTAAATTTTTTTAAATATCCAGATTTTAATAAAAATTGTGACACATGCAAAGAAACAGGAAATTATGGCCCATATACAGGAATAAAAACAATAGAAACTGTCACTAAGGAAACCAGATGTTGTACCTACTAGACAAAGACTTTTTAACAAACTTATAAATGCAGTGAAAGAACTAAAGTAAACCATGTTTTTAAAGAAAGTATAAAAACAATGTCTCTTACCAAATAGAGAATATCAAAAAGGAAATAGAAATTATACAACACAGCCAAATAGAAATTCTGGAGTGAAAAGTATAACTGAAATGAAAAATCTACTTAGAGGGGCTCAACAGCACATTTGAATAGCAGATGGCAAAATCACCCAACTTGCCAATAGGTCAATCGATGCTATCCAGTCTAAAGAGCAGAAATTTAAAAGAAAGAGGAGAAATAAACAAAGACTCAGTGATTTGTGGTACATCATCAAGTATACCAAAATATGCCTAATATGAGGAATAGATGGAGAGGAGAGAAAGGAGCAGAAATAGTATTTGTAGAAATAATGGCCAAAAACTTCCCAAATTTAACCCCAAAATCCCATTAACCTGCACACACAAAGCTCAAAGAATGTCCAGTAGCATGTCTAAAGCCAAAGACAAAGAGAAAATCTTAAAAGCAACAAGTGAAAAGCAGCTCATCATGTATAAGATATTGTCATAAGATTAACAGCTGGTTTGTCATCAGAAACATGGATGGCAGAATGTAGCAGGGTGACATATGCAAAGGGCTGGGAGGAAAAAACATTGTCAACCAAGATTTCTATATCTGGCAAAACAATGCTTCAAAAATTAAGAAAAACCTTACAGAAATTGAAAAGATTATAAGGGAATGCTCTGAATAATCGTATGCCAACAAATTACATAACATATGAAGTGGAGAGATTTCTAGAGAGACACAAACTATCAAAACTTGCTCAAGAAGTAGAAAAGAATTGAATAGAACTATAATAAGAGATTGAATTAGTAGTCAAAAACCTTCCTACAAAGAAAATGTCAGAACCAAATGACTTTAGTGGTACATTCTACCAAGTATTTAACGAAAAATTGACAACAATCTTTATAAACTCTTCTAAAAAACAGAAGAGGATTGAACATTATCCAACTCATTCTATGAGGCCAGCATTACCCCCGATACCAAAACCAGACAAAGACATCTCAAGAAAACTACAGACCAATATCTCTTATAAATATAGGTGCATAGATAGTGTTGACGGTTGTACAAGTCTGTAATTATATTTAAAACTACAGAGTTGTACACTTTAAAAAGGTGAATTATATGGAATACAAGTTATATCTTAAATTTGTTACCAAAAAAATGCTGCAATGAACACACTTCCCCGTGCCTCCCAGTACACAAATTCTATAAATGTTTCTATATCTATGGACCTACAGGTGGAAATTCTGGGTTGCAATTTTTCAATTTTACTAAAACGTGACAAATTGCTCTACAAAGTAGCTATGTCATTTGTACTTCCTCCAGTGGTGTGAGAAAGTTCCAGTTTCTTTTACCTTTGCCAATATTTAGATAATCAATTTAAAAATTTTTACTTATTTGTCGTTATTCTTTTACTTATTTGTTGTGAAATGGTATTTTATTGGTTTGCATTTCCATGACTTTGAAGACGATTAAGCATCTTGTAATATTTATTGACCATTCAGTTTTCCTCTTCTGTGAATTTTCTATTCACATCCTTCACCCAACTTCTAGCAAGCTTGTTGGTTTGCAGAGCTACCTTTCAGTGATGATAACATAGGAACCAGAAGCTTCCCTCCCCAGGAGTGACAGTGAGCATTACCAGCCACTTGAGCATATCACTACTTTCTAGGCAAGTACATCCATTCCAGGATGGAATCTTTGAAGTATATGGTTGTCATGACGAATGACAACATCTCAAAGGAGTCCTTTCGTTGTTAGACTATTTTACCTTTGGCTAAGAGGTAAGGCACTTGAGTTTATCTTCACTACCCTGCCTCCTATCAATGACAGAGAAGTCACACACGAGTAAGTGATTTTTATTCTATTAATCCTTCAGTCAGTCAAAAGTCTGTCTTCTTTCTAACTTTGACTACTTTTCTTAGTTTTGTTCTGTTAAAAGAAAGCACTATGGGTATATTAGAATTTACTTCACTATGGGCCCTCCTCTAAAGTTCTTTCCAAATTTGCCAATTGGAAGAGTTCATCTTTGTTAATTAATCTCCTAACTCCATGTCTATCTTCTTTTCCACCATCTGACCACATCTCTCCTGCCTGGAAGGCATCTCTGGAGCACTTATCTTAACCTATGGCAGTCTACACCATCAAATTTTGGTCTCACCTCAAGCACTCAAGCTCAAAAATTGAACCCCCCTCCAGAAAACATTTTATTTTTCTCAGTGAAGCTGGATTTCAAGAAGTCAGGAAATAGAAAAATTCATCAGGCGGCGGAAAGCTCATGAGACTAAATAGTTTACACATCAATTTTTTATTAAAATAAACCATGCACACATAAAAACACAGAATAGCAAAACTTGGGAGAATTCTAGATCTGTTCTAAAATTTCTTCACATATGTATTCAATCCTGTGAGAATTTTAAAGGGGAAACATTTGCTAAAGTTAAATAAACATTTAGTAAATATGGAATCTTTGAAAATAACAATGAAAACACTCCAGTGGTGAAATAGCTAAATTGTGAGTAAATATGACATCTCTGGAATGAAGCTTTTGTTCAGATATTTGGATCCAGAGGTACTCCCTGGGAAGATGTATGATGCTTTTTGGTGGGGACGGAGGCACGAGGAAAAGCAAGGTGAGCAGCTTAGACAGAAAAACAGAAATGGAATATGCAAACTGAACACCTTTCTTTCGTTCTGGTTTTTAACCAAGAATCTACTGTTGCAGGTAATCCATGATAGAGGAGGTAAATTCTGAAGCTGCCAAGATCAAATAGCAATGGTAGAATAAATCTCAAAGAAAATTTACACACACAGTTCTGGGTCAAGAGGAGAATTTCTCTATCTGAAAGTCCAGCAACCATTTGATCTGAGAGTAGCTCATCTCATTCAATACTGAGTAATCATCAAAACGGAATCAATAGAAGATGTAAAAAAAAAAAAAAAAAAGAAAGATTTTACCAGAAAACAGCAGAAATGTAATGTAAAAATAATGACAGTTAAATAATTCCTAATAATTTCTGTAAATATAATTTAAAAATAATTTCTGTAAATCATGTTCAGAGCTCTGCACACACCAAGGAAAGACATGAGAAGGTTCTAATCTCTTCCCTCTGGGCAACATTAAGGCTCTGCAATCAGGAAGCAAAGACTAAGGCAGTGCTGTAAACTGCTGGAAGTATGGAAAGCATTCAATAACAACAACAATATACACACACACACGTACAAACACATGGAGCTCCTTGGCAAAGGTTGGGAGACTTACTGGTTCAAAACACTTTAAAAAAAACCTCTATCCAATCATTAGCTAACTGAACAGAGAATTCAGTGGCCATGTATGACAAAAAAGAAAAAATACAGACTTTACAGTATTAGTCCAGGAAAGTCACTACATTCACAAAATAAAACCACCATCAAGAACAATAATGAGCATAATAACAAACTCTGAGGGGAGAGCAATATGATTTCTAGAGCTGCTATATTAAATTTTTTTAAATATCCAGATTTTAATAAAAATTGTGACACATGCAAAGAAACAGGAAATTATGGCCCATATACAGGAATAAAAACAATAGAAACTGTCACTAAGGAAACCAGATGTTGTACCTACTAGACAAAGACTTTTTAACAAACTTATAAATGCAGTGAAAGAACTAAAGTAAACCATGTTTTTAAAGAAAGTATAAAAACAATGTCTCTTACCAAATAGAGAATATCAAAAAGGAAATAGAAATTATACAACACAGCCAAATAGAAATTCTGGAGTGAAAAGTATAACTGAAATGAAAAATCTACTTAGAGGGGCTCAACAGCAGATTTGAATAGCAGATGGCAAAATCACCAAACTTGCCAATAGGTCAATCGATGTTATCCAGTCTAAAGAGCAGAAATTTAAAAGAAAGAGGAGAAATAAACAAAGACTCAGTGATTTGTGGTACATCATCAAGTATACCAAAATATGCCTAATATGAGTAATAGATGGAGAGGAGAGAAAGGAGCAGAAATAATATTTGTAGAAATAATGGCCAAAAACTTCCCAAATTTAACCCCAAAATCCCATTAACCTGCACACACAAAGCTCAAAGAATGTCCAGTAGCATGTCTAAAGCCAAAGACAAAGAGAAAATCTTAAAAGCAACAAGTGAAAAGCAGCTCATCATGTATAAGATATTGTCATAGATTAACAGCTGGTTTGTCATCAGAAACATGGATGGCAGAATGTAGCAGGGTGACATATGCAAAGGGCTGGGAGGAAAAAACATTGTCAACCAAGATTTCTATATCTGGCAAAACAATGCTTCAAAAATTAAGAAAAACCTTACAGAAATTGAAAAGATTATAAGGGAATGCTCTGAATAATCGTATGCCAACAAATTACATAACATATGAAGTGGAGAGATTTCTAGAGAGACACAAACTATCAAAACTTGCTCAAGAAGTAGAAAAGAATTGAATAGAACTATAGTAAGAGATTGAATTAGTAGTCAAAAACCTTCCTACAAAGAAAATGTCAGAACCAAATGACTTTAGTGGTACATTCTACCAAGTATTTAACGAAAAATTGACAACAATCTTTATAAACTCTTCTAAAAAACAGAAGAGGATTGAACATTATCCAACTCATTCTATGAGGCCAGCATTACCCCCGATACCAAAACCAGACAAAGACATCTCAAGAAAACTACAGACCAGTATCTCTTATAAATATAGGTGCATAGATAGTGTTGACGGTTGTACAAGTCTGTAATTATATTTAAAACTACAGAGTTGTACACTTTAAAAAGGTGAATTATATGGAATACAAGTTATATCTTAAATTTGTTACCAAAAAAATGCTGCAATGAACACACTTCCCCGTGCCTCCCAGTACACAAATTCTATAAATGTTTCCATATCTATGGACCTACAGGTGGAAATTCTGGGTTGCAATTTTTCAATTTTACTAAAACGTGACAAATTGCTCTACAAAGTAGCTATGTCATTTGTACTTCCTCCAGTGGTGTGAGAAAGTTCCAGTTTCTTTTACCTTTGCCAATATTTAGATAATCAATTTAAAAATTTTTACTTATTTGTCGTTATTCTTTTACTTATTTGTTGTGAAATGGTATTTTATTGGTTTGCATTTCCATGACTTTGAAGACGATTAAGCATCTTGTAATATTTATTGACCATTCAGTTTTCCTCTTCTGTGAATTTTCTATTCACATCCTTCACCCAACTTCTAGCAAGCTTGTTGGTTTGCAGAGCTACCTTTCAGTGATGATAACATAGGAACCAGAAGCTTCCCTCCCCAGGAGTGACAGTGAGCATTACCAGCCACTTGAGCATATCACTACTTTCTAGGCAAGTACATCCATTCCAGGATGGAATCTTTGAAGTATATGGTTGTCATGATGAATGACAACATCTCAAAGGAGTCCTTTCGTTGTTAGACTATTTTACCTTTGGCTAAGAGGTAAGGCACTTGAGTTTATCTTCACTACCCTGCCTCCTATCAATGACAGAGAAGTCACACACGAGTAAGTGATTTTTATTCTATTAATCCTTCAGTCAGTCAAAAGTCTGTCTTCTTTCTAACTTTGACTACTTTTCTTAGTTTTGTTCTGTTAAAAGAAAGCACTATGGGTATATTAGAATTTACTTCACTATGGGCCCTCCTCTAAAGTTCTTTCCAAATTTGCCAATCGGAAGAGTTCATCTTTGTTAATTAATCTCCTAACTCCATGTCTATCTTCTTTTCCACCATCTGACCACATCTCTCCTGCCTGGAAGGCATCTCTGGAGCACTTATCTTAACCTATGGCAGTCTACACCATCAAATTTTGGTCTCACCTCAAGCACTCAAGCTCAAAAATTGAACCCCCCTCCAGAAAACATTTTATTTTTCTCAGTGAAGCTGGATTTCAAGAAGTCAGGAAGTAGAAAAATTCATCAGGCGGCGGAAAGCTCATGAGACTAAATAGTTTACACATCAATTTTTTATTAAAATAAACCATGCACACATAAAAACACAGAATAGCAAAACTTGGGAGAATTCTAGATCTGTTCTAAAATTTCTTCACATATGTATTCAATCCTGTGAGAATTTTAAAGGGGAAACTTTTGCTGAAGTTAAATAAACATTTAGTAAATATGGAATCTTTGAAAATAACAATGAAAACACTCCAGTGGTGAAATAGCTAAATTGTGAGTAAATATGACATCTCTGGAATGAAGCTTTTGTTCAGATATTTGGATCCAGAGGTACTCCCTGGGAAGATGTATGATGCTTTTTGGTGGGGATGGAGGCACGAGGAAAAGCAAGGTGAGCAGCTTAGACAGAAAAACAGAAATGGAATATGCAAACTGAACACCTTTCTTTCGTTCTGGTTTTTAACCAAGAATCTACTGTTGCAGGTAATTCATGATAGAGGAGGTAAATTCTGAAGCTGCCAAGATCAAATAGCAAGGGTAGAATAAATCTCAAAGCAAATTTACACACACAGTTCTGGGTCAAGAGGAGAATTTCTCTATCTGAAAGTCCAGCAACCATTTGATCTGAGAGTAGCTCATCTCATTCAATACTGAGTAATCATCAAAACGGAATCAATAGAAGATGTAAAAAAAAAAAAAAGAAAGATTTTACCAGAAAACAGCAGAAATGTAATATAAAAATAATGACAGTTAAATAATTCCTGGAAAATATCACAGAGCAGATAAAAAAGACTTTATAATTTAATGAAGCAATTTTATCTGTAAAACATAATTTTGAAATAGAGATATAAGAATTTAGGGAAAAACAGTGCCGTTTAGAACACAAGTGGAGGGAAAATAATATTCTCACAAAAACAAAGGTCATGTTGGAAACGGTGCAAAGAAAATAAGCATTGCTGAAAATATGGTAAGGAGCATGAAGGACAAGACTGAGATAATCTAGAAAGACATTAAAAAAGAGACCAGAGCTTCCCTGGTGGTGCAGTGGTTGAGAGTCTGCCTGCCGATGCAGGGGACACAGGTTCGTGCCCCGGTCCAGGAAGATCCCACATGCCGCGGAGCAGCTAGGCCCGTGATCCATGGCTGCTGAGCCTGCACGTCTGGAGCCTGTGCTCCACAACTGGAGAGGCCACAACAGTGAGAGGCCCGCGTACCGCAAAAAAAAAAAAAAAAAAAAAGAGACCAATATAAGCATAGTTGTTGTCATCAAAGAAGAGAACCAAAATAAAAGAAGAAAATATCTAAATAAAAATTTTAATATAAATTTTCATAAAGATATAGGTCGAAAAGCAGACTATGTCCCTAGAATCATTAACTCTATACAATCAAAGGAGCAGTATTCTAGTAAAGTTACTGATTTCCAAAGATAAAGAATGCTTTGGAAATCCAGGAAAAGGAAAAATATTCAACTAACCTTTCTAGCAGAAGAAAAAATCCAGCTCACCATAGCATTTTCCACAGCAATACTGGATGACGGTTGAACAGAACACATAAAATCCTTGAGGAAAACATTGTGGCCCAAGAATGTTATACTCAGGCTAACTGTAACTCAGAGTGAGTGTGAGAAATATTTTGTAACATGAAAGAACTCAAGGAATGTGTTTCCCTTGAAGAGACTAATAGAAAAAGAACTTCAGCTCAACAAGAGATGACTAGAGAAGCCAGTGCAGTGTGCACTGAATCTATTTAAAAGAAAGTGGGGATTATTGTTACAGAACTGAATATAAATATTATAAACTTTGTAAGTATGAAAATTATATAACTAATAACCCAGGAAAATTAGGAAATAAGGAGGAAGGTAATGTAAGGACATTGATTCTTTATTATTAAAACTCGGGGATTAATAAGTCATCAAGTAATATAAACAAAAAGGCATAAAGGTTTCACTAAGTAATTTAATCAACTAAAATCTATAGGGGATAAGGAAGGGGAGGAAACAGAGATGAACAAATTTCATCTTTGCTCACAGCTGGGAATCAGATTTGGTCTAAAGTTTGGTCTACAGTTTTGAGGAATAAATATATTACAAAAAGTTAGAGTCATCTTAATCATAATCACAACAGGAATATAAACCTTTCATATAAAAGAAACACACAAAACACACCACTTCACACACACACACAAAGAAAGTCAAGGAAAAAATACCACCTAATAAAGGACTTAAAAGTAGCCACAGCTACAGAAAAAGCATAAAATATAGAACAAAATTAAGACCAAAATATGTTCCATAAATAAATCAAAATGGATTGAACTCATCTATAATGAGAAAGGAGTCTGGTTAAATTACAAATAAACCCCAGCAATATGCTACCTACTAGAGACATTTATAAAACAAAATACTCCATTGTAAAGCAATTAGACTCCAATAAAGATGCTAAAAAAAAAAGTTGTGAATAAAAAGATGGGAAAAAGTATACCAAGAAAATGTAAACAACAACAATAACAACAAATTAGGAGTCAGGATCTTAATTCAGACAACTTTGAATTTTAGGCTTGAATTAAGACTTAAAGCATTAAATGTGATTTTTTAAAAGCATCACATAATGAGAAAGTCCATAAATCATAATAAAGAAAAAATAATTATAAAAATTCATGTGGTAAGAAGAATTTTAAGATGTCCTCCAATATTCCCGTCTCTTGGTATACATGCCTTGTATAAATCCCTCCTCTTGAAGCTGAAAAATTAAGGAATGATAAAGGCTGGAGCTCTGATATGATGGGATATGATTATGTTACACAATACGGCAAAAGAGATTTTATAGATGTAATTAGGTTACTAGAGAGTTGGCTGCGAGTTAATCAAAAGGAATATTATGAATGGGCCTGATGTAATCACATGATCCCTTTGAGTCTGGGTCTAGATGTTGGAGACAGAAGTCATATTGGTAGTGTAAGAAGGTCTTGTGAAGGGGCCACAGAGCAAGGAACTCAGACAGTTTCTACAAGCTGACAGATGCCCTCAGACTCAGACAGCAAAAGAGCAGGATCCTCAGTCTTTCAGTCTCAAGGAATTGAATTCTGCCAACAACTTAAATGACCTTGGAAGAAGATCCTGAGCCTCAAGTGAGATGGCAGTTCATACTGACACCCTGGTTTCAGCCATGTGAGACCCTAAGGAGAGCCTGACCTTCTTGACCCACAGAAACTGTCAAATAATAATAAATGGTTTTTTTTTTAAGCCATTACATTTGTGGTAACTTGTTACACAGCGATTGAAAATTAATATGATCTACTTACCATATAATATAGTAGCATCAAAATTCATAAAGCAAAAAAAAAGCTATAGGAAAGTTACTGGTTTATGCACTAATACAAAATACTCTTTTGCAGCATTAGTAGTAGAAGACTTTAATTCACCTTTGTCAGCTTGTCGTCAAGGAGTATTAAAGCAAGTATGAATTTAGGATATACTTCAGACAAAGGTAACTGTGTGTGTATGTGCATGGGAGAGCGAGAGAAACACATATATCAATCTCTAGCCCTGAATACAAAGAATATATCTTTTTTTCTAATGCCCACGGAAAGGTGTACTCACAAAAGATAACCATATGCTAGGCTAGAAATTTCTGTATAAATTCCAAAATGTAGAAATGGCAGAAATAGTCTCTAATCACAATGCAAAAAAAAAAAAATTAGCAGTCAATAGTAAACTTATGAAACAAACAAAAATCCTTACCATGTGTCATATAAGGTATCCTATTAATTCTTAGGTTAAAGAGAAAATTAATACACAAATTACAGAATGTTGATAGCACTACTTATTAGAACCTATAGCATATAGCTGAAAGAGTGCACAGAGAAAACTCCATAGCTTTGAATACTTAGAATTATAAACCAGAAAGGATAGAAATAACTGAATCAAGTATCCAGAACAAGAATTTAGAAAAAGAGCCTCAAAATAAATCCAAGGAAGGCAGAAGGAAAGAAGGCGTACACAAAGATGAAGCTGCATCCCTGAATCTGATAAGAGAAAAATAGTAGAACTAGTGAATAATTCAAAATCTGATACTTTCTCATGATGAGAAGGACACTTCACTTCTGTGATATTTTTCCCAAAACCTGTATTTCCAATCAAATCTTGAGAAAAACATCAGATAAATGCAACCTGAGGGGCATGCCAAAATATCTAACCAGGTACCCTTTTCAAAATAGTCAAATTCATAAACAAGGAAAGATTACAAAATAATTACAGAACAGAGGAAACAAAGGATAAATTATGACTAAATGCAATGTGGGGTCCTGGTTTGGATCCTGGAACAGGAAAAGGACATTAGTGGAAAAATAGAGTCTACAGTTTAGTTGTTAAAATTGTACCAATATAACTTTTTCAGTTTTGACAAATGGTCCATGGTTATGTAAGATGATAACACTACGGAAACAAGGTGAGGGGTATATGAGAACTCTAAACTATCTTTGCAACTTTTCTGTAAATCTAAAATTATCCCAAAATAAAGGCATTATTTAAAAAAAAGAATTACAGAAGACCTAGAAAATTGAAACAGAACAATTAAAATGAAAGAAATAAAAATAATTATCAAAGGGCTACACCATCAAACAAAGACATATCAGGTTCTAAAGGTTTTCTAAGGGAATTTGACCAAACATTTCAGTCATTGATAACTCCAATTCTAATTAAATCATTCCTATATCATAGACAAATTTAAAAGGCACTCATATTCTTTCCCATGAAGTAAATAATTTAAAAATAATATAGTCTTTTTCTTTCCAATTTTAATACACTTATTTATTTCTATTTTCTAATAATACTAGCTGGAATGTCCAGAAATGGCAAATGATAGTGGTATAATGGTCATCGTTGTCTGGTTCTTTACTTTAATGAGAATGCTTCTAATTATTTCCTTATTACATCTGACTCTGGCTTTTGTGTTTATATGTCACATTAAGAAAATGACTAATATCTGTTTTATTAAGAATTGCTATCAAGAATAGATTTAAAATTTTATCAGAATTTTTTGCCTCAATATAAATTATCATGTAACTTTTTTAACAATTAATGTTGAGAATTATATTATGGGTCCTCCTTTATCTAACCATCCTTGTAAGTTTGGAATAAATACCTCTTGGTTAGTGTTTATTATTCTTTTAATGTGGCTGTGTATTCTGTTTATTAATCTTTTAGTTAAGTATTGTTTAGTAATATTTGTAATGAATTTGAAGTTTGTGTGTGTGTGTGTGTGTGTGCGCACGCGCGCGCACGTACTATCTTCGTTGGGCTTTGCCATTAAGGTCATATAAAACTTTAGATTTGGGGATATGTTCCAACAGGTGGTAAGAGTTCATTCCCTTTTAACTACTCTCCCTCTTCTCCCTGACTAGCAAGTAATCTCCAGATTCTGCAGTCCAGCGTCAAATGGCACCGCATGGTAAGTGATATTCTATGAGGAAGTAATGTAACTGAAATCTCTTGGGGGGGGAAACAAACAAATTTGTTCACTGTCTCCATTACAAGCCTGTCATAATTAATGTTTAAAATATATTTTAACATAGGTGAGTAGGTGGAAGGGGGAAAAGGGCAGTTTGATTGAAAACTGTTTTTAGCTTTTTCTTCCAGGCAGAGTCATATTCGTGCTCACCCTTCTGTGCCCCTGCAATGACCTTCAACACTAATTCAAAAGGATGGAAGTTTTGACCCATCCCACTATTTCCCCATCCACCCTCATCTCCTGATTTCTCTGCCACAACAGCCTATTATCCTTCCTCCTTCCTCACTGTGGAAATCCTTCCCACCAAAATGGGTCAGAAGTAATCACCACTCAGAAGAGGACAACAAGTAGTGTCATGGGCAGATGAGAAAAGAAAAATATTTTTCCCAGGTCACAGCCACAACCTCAGAGAAATAAAGACAGGGAAGACAAGGGGAGCTGTGAGAGAAGGAAACCCCATTACCCACTCCGATAATGGTAAAAATAGCTAACACTTATGTAGAATTTACAACATGTAAGTCATGCTCTGAGTGCTTTACATGAAAAACTCATTTAATCCTCACAACAGTCCTACAGAGTAAGTGCTACTACTATCCCTGCTTGACAAATGAGGAAACTAAGGCAAGAGGTGACCTGCCCGTTGGCACATAATTTACATGTGGCAGAGCCAGGGTGCAAATTCATGGAATCTGGTTCCAGAGTCACTAGTCTAAGCATCAAGCTGTAATGTGTCAACCCTAAAACCAAGAATCTTGCCTGCCCTTGGGATCAAGGAAGACCTGTGAATAAATTATGAGGTTGAAGATTTTAAATAAACAGGATTCAGTATTACTAATAATGGTGAAGCTGTTTTAATAAACAAAAGAGATGGAAAATTCATGGAAAGCAGACTTAGAAGTCAATAAAGGAGACAACGATCTAGGAGGGAATCGAGGGTAGGGGATCAGTAAGAAGAAAGGGAATAGAGTACAGTGGAAGACTTATAGGAAAAAACAGAACAATTTCCTAGTCTTCTCAGCCAAAAAAATGTTATTAGCACTCCCATATCTGCGTATTCTCCCTCTGGATAGATAGAAGAAACACATGGAATCTTTGTCTGCTCTTTTGTGCTGTACTGTACATGTGTGTGCATTATTATTTTTTTTTTATATAGCAGGTTCTTATTAGTCATCAATTTTATACACATCAGTGTATACATGTCAATCTCAATTGCCCAATTCATCACACCCCTCCCCCCCGCAGCTTTTCCCCTTGGTATCCATACGTTTGTTCTCTACATCTGTGTCTCAATCTCTGCCCTGCAAACCGGATCATCTGTGCCATTTTTCTAGGTTCCACATATATGCGTTAATATATGATATTTGTTTTTCTCTTTCTGACTTACTTCACTCTGTATGACAGTCTCTATATCCAACCACATCTCAACAAAAGACCCAATTTCGTTCCTTTTTATGGCTGAGTAATATTCCATTGTATATATGTACCACATCTTCTTTATCCATTCATCTGTCGTTGGGCATTTAGGTTGATTCCATGACCTGGCTATTGTAAATAGTGCTTCAGTGAACATTGAGGTGCATGTGTATTTTTGAATTGTGGTTTTCTCTGGGCATATGCCCAGTAGTGGGATTGCTGGATCATATGGTAATTCTATTTTTAGTTTTTTAAGGAACCTCCATACTGTTCTCCATAGTGGCTGTATCTGTTTACATTCCCACCAACAGTGCAAGAGGGTTCCCTTTTCTCCACATCCTCTCCAGCATTTGCTGTTTGCAGATTTTCTGATGAAGCCCATTCTAACTGGTGTGAGGTGATACCTCATTGTAGTTTTGATTTGCATTTCTCTAATAATTAGTGATGTTGAGCAGCTTTTCATGTGCTTCTTGGCCATCTGTATGTCTTTGGAGATATATCTGTTTAGGTCTTCTACCCATTTTTGGAGTGGGTTGTTTGTTCTTTTAATATTGAGCTCCATGAGCTGGTTATATATTTTGGCGATTAATCCTTTGTCTGTTAATTCGTTTGCAAATATTTCCTCCCATTCTGAGTGTTGTCTTTTCGTTTTGTTTATGGTTTCCTTTACTGTGCAAAAGCTTTTAGGTTTCATTAGGTCCCATTTGTTTATTTTTGTTTTTATTTCCATTACTCTAGGAGGTGGATCAAAAAAGATCTTGCTGTGCTTTATGTCAAAGAGTGTTCTTCCTATGTTTTCCTCTAAGAGTTTTATAGTGTCCGGTCTTACATTTAGGTCTCTAATCCAGTTTGAGTTTATTTTTGTGTATGATGTTAGAGAGTGTTCTAATTTCCTTCTTTTACATGTAGCTGTCCAGCTTTCCCAGGACCACTTATTGAAGAGGCTGTCTTTTCTCCATTGTATATTCTTGTCTCCATTGTCATAGATTAAATGACCATGGG
Source organism: Hyperoodon ampullatus (assembly GCF_949752795.1). Taxonomy (NCBI): domain Eukaryota; kingdom Metazoa; phylum Chordata; class Mammalia; order Artiodactyla; family Ziphiidae; genus Hyperoodon; species Hyperoodon ampullatus. The sequence continues at coordinate 169,509,510 of NC_136915.1, read as the reverse complement.
TACGTGGGTTTATCTCTGGGCTTTCTATCTTCTTCCACTGATCTATGTTTCTGCTTTTGTGCCAGTACCATATTGTCTTGATTACTGTATCTTTGTAGTATAGTCTGAAGGCAGGGAGTCTGATTCCTCTAGCTCCGTTTTTTTCCCTCAAGATGGCTTTGGCTATTCGGGGTCTTTTGTGTCTCCATACAAATTTTAAGAGTTTTTTGTTCTAGTTCTGTAAAAAGTGCCATTGGTAATTTGATAGGGATTTCATTGAATCTGTAGATTGCTTTGGGTAGTATAGTCATTTTCATAATATTGATTCTTCCAATCCAAGAACATGGTACATCTCTCCATCTGTTCATATCATCTTTAATTTCTTTCATCAGTGTCTTATAGTTTTCTGCATACAGGTCTTTTGTCTCCCTAGGTAGGTTTATTCCTAGGTATTTTATTCCTTTTGTTGTAATGGTAAATAGGAGTGTTTCCTTAATTTCTCTTGCAGATTTTTCAGCATCAGTGTATAGGGATGCAAAAGATTTCTGTGCATTAATTTTGTATCCTGCAACTTTACCAAATTCATTGATTAGCTCTAGTAGTTTTCTGGTGGCATCTTTAGGATTCTCTATGTATAGTATCATGTCATCTGCAAACAGTGACAGTTTTACTTTTTCTTTTCCAATTTGTATTCCTTTTATTTCTTTTCCTTCTCTGATTGCCAAGGGTAGGACTTCCAAAACTATGTTGAATAATAGCAGTGAAAGTGGACATCCTTGTCTTGTTCCTGATCTTAGAGGAAATGCTTTCAGTTTTTCACCATTGAGAATGATGTTTGCTGTGGGTTTGCCATATATGGCCTTTATTATGTTGAGGTAGGTCCCCTCTATGCCCACTTTCTGGAGAGTTTTTATCCTAAATTTGTGTTGAATTTTGTCAAAAGCTTTTTCTGCATCTATTGAGATGATCATATGGTTTTTATTCTTCAATTTGTTAATATGGTGTATCACATTGATTGATTTGCATATACTGAAGAATCCTTGCATCCCTGGGATAAATCCCACTTGATCATGGTGTATGATCCTTTTAATGTGTTGTTGGATTCTGTTTGCTAGTATTTTGTGGAGGATTTTTGCAACTATATTCATCAGTGATACTGGTCTGTGATTTTCTTTTTTTTGTAGTATCTTTGTCTGGTTTTGGTATCAGGGTGATGGTGGCCTCATAGAATGAGTTTGGGAGTGTTCCTTCCTTTGCAATTTTTTGGAAGAGTTTGAGAAGAATGGGTGTTAGCTCTTCTCTAAATGTTTAATAGAATTCACCTGTGAAACCATCTGGTCCTGGACTTTTGTTTGTTGGAAGTTTTTTTTTTAATTAATTAATTTATTTATTTATTTATTTATTTTTGGTTGTGATGGGCCTTCACCGCTGCGTGTGGGCTTCCTCTAGTTGTGGCAAGCAGGGTCTACACTTCTTTGTGGTGAACAGGCCTCTCATTGTGGTGACTTCCCTTGCTGCAGAGCACAGGCTCCAGGTGCACAGGCTTCAGTAGTTGTGGCTCGCGGGCTCTAGAGCACAGGCTCAGCAGTTGTGGCGCACGGTTGCTCTGTGGCATGTGGGATCTTCCAGGACCATGATTCGAAATGGCGTCCCCTGCATTGGCAGGCAGATTCCCAACCACTGCACCACCAGGGAAGTCCCTCTTGGAAGCTTTTTAATCACAGTTTTAATTTCATTATTTGTGACTGATCTGTTCATATTTTCTATTTCTTCCTGGTTCAGTCTTGGAAGCTTATACCTCTCTAAGAATTTGTCCATTTCTTCCATGTTGTCCATTTTATTGGCATAGAGTTGCTTGTAGTAGTCTCATAGGATGCTTTGTATTTCTGCGGCGTCTGTTGTAACTTCTTTTTCATTTCTAATTTTATTGATTTGAGTCCTCTCCCTCTTTTTCTTGATGAGTCTGGCTAATGGTTTATCAATTTTGTTTATCTTCTCAAAGAACCAGCTTTTAGTTTTTTTGATCTTTGCTAATGTTTTCTTTGTTTCTATTTCATTTATTTCTGCTCTGATCTTTATGATTTCTTTCCTTCTGCTAACTTTGGGTTTTCTTTGTTCTTCTTTCGCTAGTTCCTTTAGGTGTCAGGTTAGATTATTTATTTGAGATTTTTCTTATTTCTTGAGGTAGGCTTGTATAGCTATAAACTTCCCTCTTAGAATGCTTTTGCTGCATCCCATAGGTTTTGGATTGTCGTTTTTTCATTGTCATTTGTCTCTAGATATTTTTTTATTTCCTCTTCATTTCTTCAGTGATCTCTTGGTTATTTAGTAATGTAGTGTTTAGACTCCACGTGTCTGTATTTTTTACATTTTTTCCCCTGTAATTCATTTCTAATCTCATAGCGTTGTGGCCAGAAAAGATGCTTGATATGATTTCAATTTTCTTAAATTTACTGAGGCTTGATTTGTGACCCAAGATGTGATCTATCCTGGAGAATATTCCGTGCACACTTGAGATGAAAGTGTAATCTGCTCTTTTTGGATGGAATGTCCTATAAATATCAATTAAATCTATCTGGTCTATTGTGTCATTTAAAGCTTCTGTTTCCTTATTTATTTTCATTTTGGATGATCTATCCATTGGTGTAAGTGAGGTGTTAAAGTCCCCCACTATTACCGCGTTACTGTCGATTTCCTCTTTTACAGCTGTTAGCAGTTGCCTTATGTATTGAGGTGCTCCTATGTTGGGTGCATATATATTTATAATAGTTATATCTTCTTCTTGGACTGATCCCTTGATCATTATGTAGTGTCCTTCCTTGTCTTTTGTAACATTCTTTATTTTAAAGTCTATTTTGTCTGATATGAGTATTGCTACTCCAGCTTTCTTTTGGTTTCCATTTGCATGGAATATCTTTTTCCATCCCCTCACTTTCAGTCCGTATGTGTCCCTAGGTCTGAAGTGGGTCTCTTGAAGACAGCATATATATGCGTCTTGTTTTTGTATCCATTCAGCAAGCCTGTGTCTTTTGGTTGGAGCTTTTAATCCATTCACGGTTTAGGTAATTATCGATACGTATGTTCCTTTGACCATTTTCCTAATTGTTTTGGGTTTGTTTTTGTAGGTCCTTTTCTTCCCTTCTCTTTCCCACTTAGAGAAGTTCCTTTAGCATTTGTTGTAGAGCTGGTTTGGTGGTGCTGAATTCTCTTAGCTTTTGCTTGACTGTAAAGCTTCTGATTTCTCCATCGAATCTGAATGAGATCCTTGCTGGGTAGGGTAATCTTGGTAGTATTTCTTCCCTTTCATCACTTTAAGTATGTCATGCCACTCCCTTCTGGCCTGTAGAGTTTCTGCTGAGAAATCAGCTGTTAACCTTATGGGAGTTCCCTTGTATGTTATTTGTCATTTATCCCTTGCTGCTTTCAATGATTTTTCTTTGTCTTTAATTTTTTACCAATTTGATTACTATGTGTCTTGGCATGTTTCTTCTTGGATTTATCCTGTATGGGACTTGCTGCACTTCCTGGACTTGGGTGGCTATTTCCTTCCCCATGTTAGGGAATTTTTTGACTATAATCTCTCAAATATTTTCTCAGGTCCTTTCTCTCTCTCTTCTGCTTCTGGGAACCCTATAATGTGAATGTTGTTACACTTAATGTTGTCCCAGAGGTCTCTTGGGCTGTCTTCATTTCTTTTTTTTTTTTTTTTTGCAGTAGGCGGACCTCTCACTGTCGTGGCCTCTCCCGTTGTGGAGCACAGGCTCCGGACGCACAGGCTCAGAGGCCATGGCTCACAGGCCCAGCTGCTCTGTGGCACGTGGGTTCCTCCTGGACCAGGGCACAAACCCGTGTCCCCTACCGGCAGGCGGACTCCCAACCACTGCACCACCAGGGAAGCCCCTGTCTTCATTTCTTTTCATTCTTTTTTCTTTATTCTGTTCCACAGCAGTGAATTCCACCATTCTGTCTTCTAGGTGACTTATCCGTTCTTCTGCCTCAGTTATTCTGCTATTGATTCCTTCTAGTGTAGTTTTCATTTCAGTTAATGTATTGTTCATCTCTGTTTGTTTGTTCTTTAATTCTTCTAGGTCTTTGTTAAATATCTCTTGCATCTTCTCGATCTTTGCCTCCATTCTTTTTCCGAGGTCCTGGATCATCTTCACTATCATTATTCTGAATTGTTTTTCTGGAAGGTTGCCTATCTCCACTTCATTTAGTTGTTTTTCTGGGGTTTTATCTTGTTCCTTCATCTGGTACATAGCCCTCAACCTTTTCGTCTTGTCTATCTTTCTGTGAATGTGGTTTTTTGTTCCACAGCTGTGCATTATTTTTTTTAATGTTTAAACAAAATGGGTATAATGCTTTAAAAGTTTACTCAGAAAGATGTTTCTATAGATAATCTAAGTTTCATCACTGGATCAATCTATGCATTTGTAACTAAATTTGAAATCCATCTCTTGCTTTTGTAAAGGTGCTATTTACTATGTATGTCTGTGAATATCCCTCATCCTCAAATCATCAATTTTATCTTAATTTTTATCTTTATTTTAATTTTATATCATTGGATTTTTGTCTTTGCCTCTAAGCCACCCCCAATCCCTTTTTATTTCTCTGGGGAAGAGGGATCTTAATTAATAAAGTAAATTAATAGAGAGCAAAGTATCTTACTGTGTGAATTTGAAACTCTTTTTTGTTTTATTTTGTTTCGTTCCTAGTAGGGATTGCAAAGTGGAGATTTGCCATCAGTGAGAAATAAATATACTTTGTTTTGACCTAGTGGAATAGATACACTGTTAGAGAAATAGAATAGTCTAAACACAGTCATTGCCAATAGAGTGATGAAGAGTTTTACTGACAACATGAAGTGAACAGAAAATCTAGAAAACATAAAGAGCTAATTTATGCCATTTATATTACAGAAACAAGTTTATTAGACTCACCAATTTATCTCTGGAGGCATAGCAGGAATCAGTAAGACAGTTGCTAAGCCTGTAAAGTAAGAATATGGTCCTAAGAAGGTTAAAACTGCACTACAATTTCAGTTCTTAATTTGTTTTTCAGAATCGGGGTTTATATTTCACTTAGCTATGGACAAGATCAAGTCCAAAAACCAAATTATATTCAAGAGAATGACATAGACTTAGGCTGCAAATAGTTGTCTATAGAAAGGAGATGGTCAAATTGTTCATGGGACAAAAAGCAAACTTGTTTCATGTAGAGGTCACAATTTGAGCCTAAACTGAAATCTTGCTAGAATTCGGGCATGTCTGGACCACTCCAGATGAGACAGAACTACCAGGAAGGAAGAGCCTGCAAGGGAAGAACATAACTTGTGTGAAGATATTATCAAGGTGCATAGTGTGATTCAAGGACAATGGGCTGGCAGAAGAGGGGGAAGAATCTCGCAATAGCACAGTCCCAGCTTCTGAGTCCCAGAAAGATGGGGCTGCTGTAAAAAAGAGAGAAACAATGAGCGGCTAAAATGGTGAGAGTGAATGAGGTCACCTGTGGCCTTTGCTATGAAGTGAGAGCATCTTTTGTGCAACCCTAGTTTTCTCTATCTTTTTAAATTGAAATATAGTTGAATTACAGTATTATATTAGTATGACCCAGCAACTCAAATCCTTTGTATTTATTTAAAGAAAACAAAAACACTAATTTGAATATATATATGTCCCCCATGTTCTTTGCAGCATTATTTACAGTAGTCAAGATATGTGAGCAACCTAATTGTCCACTCACAAATAAATGGATAAAGAATATGTGGTACATATATACAATGGAATATTAGTCCTAAAAAAGAATGAAATCTTGCCATTTGCAACAACATTGATAGACCTGGAGGGTATTATGCTAAGTGAAATACGCCAGTTAACTTCATAATGGGTATCAGCAGTCATGGGACTCTATCAGCAAGCACTAGCAACATTATCAATGCCTTTGACAGGTGGCAGCAGCAGCTTCAGCAGAATCTTTTGGTTTCAGCCAGAATAGTCAATGTTATCTTACCAAATCACAGCAATAAAGAAACTGTCACACTTTTAAACTATTATAGATAGCTCGGCTATATAACACAAACTCTTTCTGCATCTAATTTGGCGAATCTATACAGTTATTCCTTTTTCAAAAATGTCTTGGCTAAGGTCATGGAAGCAACCTAAATGCCCATCAACAGATGAATGGATAAAGAAGATGTGGTGCATATATACTATGGAATATTAGCCATAAAAAGGAACGAAATTGGGTCATTTGTAGAGATGTGGATGGACCTAGAGACTGTCATACAGAGTGAAGTCAGAAAAAGAAAAACAAATATTGTATATTAACGCATATGTTAATGCGTTAATCTAGAAATCTAGGAATCTAGAAAAATGGTACAGATGAACCAGTTTGCAAAGCAGAAATAACGAGACACAGATGTAGAGAACAAACGTATGAATTCGGAGATTGGGATTGACATATATACACTAATATGTATAAAACAGATAACTAATAAGAACCTGCTGTGTAAAAATAAAATAAAGTAAAATTCAAAATGAAAAGAAAAAAATGTATTGGCTAATTTTACTCATTTACACTTTCAGAAGAATTTCAGACTGTGCTTGTGAAATTTCTCCAAGAATTTCTTTTGGCATTTGATTAGAATTGTACTAAATTTATAGATTAGTTTATGGAGAATTTATTTAAATTATTGTCTTGTCATCAGGAACATGTTTTTTTCTCTCACTTACTTGAATCTTCAGTAAAGTTTTTTCTTCATGTATACCTTAAATATTTCTTAATCATTTATTTAAGGGTATTTTATAGATTTACAGTTATTGAGTGTAGATTATATGATTTGCAAATATTTTCTCTCAGTACATTGATTTTTTTCCCCTTTCCTTAATTGTGTCTTTTGAAGAGCAAAAAGTTTTAGTATTGATCAAGTCCAATTTATCTTTTTTTTCTTTTGACTGTGCTTTGGGGACTATATCTAAGGAAATTTTGCCTAAACCAAAAGTGACAAAGATTTTCTCCTATGTTTTCTTCTAAAGGATTTATAGTTTTAGCTCTTAGATTTAGATCTATTATCTATTTTGAGTTATTTTTGCGTAGGTGTGAGGTAGGAATATAAATTCATCTTTTTGCATATAGATATCCATTATTCTTTTCTTTTATTTTTAACATATAATCTCATACCATTATTGCAGCAGAATGTGACCTGCACAATTTCTGTCTCTGGGAACTTAGAGATTTTTTGTTTGTGAAGTGGATATATGATCAATTTTAAATGCTTTTTTAGTTTTACAAAAGTGCTATGTTTCCATTTTTTAAAATGATGCAATATAGATGAGTTTTTTAAAACACCACCATAAGAACAGCTATCATCAATTATGATTCCAGCCATTTCCCTAGGTTGCAAATCATTTTCTCCAAACAATAAAATCTGAGGCATAACTTACATTTTTTCTGGTATCCAGTATAACCAATGAAAAATCTGATCATGATCTGATTCTCTAGCTTTTGTCACCTGTTTTCTCTTTCTGGAAGCCTTTAAGATTTTTCTTCATCTTGGCTAGACTGAAATTTCATAAAAATAGTTTTAGGTGTATTTTTTATTCAAATATGTTAAGCACTTACTCATGTTTCAGTCTAAAGATTCCAGCCATTTATCTTTGAGAAGATCTTGCATTATTTATTGGAAAATGTTCTTCCTTATGTTTTCTTCATTCTTTCCTTCTGAGACTACTATTAGTTAGACATTGTATTGTGACATTTTAAGAAATCCTAAGATCTCATGGCTTTGATCTGAGACACATGAAAACATACTGAAGAATCAACTCAGGACAGAACCAAAGAGTTTCTCCTTGTGGATGGATTGAGGTGTGTGTATTAGTGATCTGGCACATCAGAATGCTCACTGACAAGACAGTTTAAATAATGCTCCAGGAGGATGGTTTGAGAAGAGATTAATGCCTTAGGTATTCATATAATTAAAATGTACTTTTGTGGTTCATTCTAACTGCTATTGTTAAATGTCTACCCAATAGTAATAGTAAAAAGAAATGTGCAAGTTGTTTTAATGTGTGCATATTAACATAATCACTGAGCTAATACTCTCTATTTTGCCTTCAAGGATCACTAGACTACCTACTGAAATGTTTGTGGTTCTCCATGGGTTAGACTTGCTAAGTCAGTGTTATCACTTCCAACAACCAGATAACATTGACTAATGAAGATAAAAATAAAGACTTTTTCTGCCCATTAGAGATCTATTCATTTAAATAGATCTTTCGATACTGAATAGAGAAGCAGTTTGTTAATATGACCTATCCAGAATTATTAGTGTCCATAGATAACATAAATATTGTCAAAGTGGATAATAAAAGGCATAAGAGATGGCAAATTAAAGTCCTAGATGGACTGGGTAAAGCTGACTTGAAATTGTTCCAAAATAAGTGCCTGTTCTATAGGCCTTTCTAAAATGTGGGGATGAGGAAACAATGTCTGCATCACCAGCTGGCTAAACCTTATTATTTGGAATAAAAATTTTGTGCTTCAATGGATATCATAGAAGAGTTGTGAAGAATGTCTGTTATTACAATAACCCATTATGACCTAACTCAGAGGTCTAATCCAGGTCTAAACTAGGGCTATATTAGAAAAAGGAGTTTTAAGTAGGCTTGGAAAAGTAAGAGAGTAACTAGGAATCCTCATCCTCTTGGACCACTGAAGTTGATGTGAACATGATGGTTTTCATCACCTATTCTGCTCAGGGTTTTTAAAATTATATTTACATACTAATAATACCATGTATTACTAGTTCTGAGGGTTTATACAATTATATTACAAAGATGAGAGGGAAAGAAACCAGTAAGTTTTATCAGCAGAATTCTATCAGATATTGAAATGGGTATTTATGAATATAAGGCTCCAAAGTAGGCAGTCACCAACAAGTTTTTGAATGAAGTCACGTTGAGAATTGGACTTAAAACAACACCCTAGATTCCAGAAGGTTGCCAAAGGGGAGGGAGGGTAGAGAAGGGAAGTACTGGGAGCCTGGGATTAGCAGATGTAAACTATTGTATATAGGATGGATAAACAACAAGGTCCTCCTATATAGTACAGGGAACTGTATTCAATACCCTGTGATAAACCATAAATGGAAAAGAATATTAAAAAAAAGAATGTCTATATGTGTATAACTGAGTCACTTTTTTGTACAGCAGAGATTGGCACAACACTGTAAATCAACTATACTTCTATTTAAAAATAAAATTTAAAAAAAACAACAACACACTACTAGGTTGATATTACTAAGCAGTGATATTGGACATACTACCTGGTTATGATGTCCATGTATACCTAAGCTTTAAAAAAGTTCCTCTCTTTGCTGTTCCCAATGAAAAAAAGTGGAAATCTTCCCCATTAAGGAAGTGAGAGATATTCGGGTCTCTGTGTTTGTAGAGGTTCTCTGCTTTTACTGTGATGCTATAAATTTTGAGTTATCTCAAGAGAGTATACCCTAGTGGCCATCAATAATAATGCAGCTCAACGGAAGCACTCGCTTCTCTGTTTGGGGTAGAGAAATCAAAGAAAGCACAAGGGGCAGAAATCCAGCAGAGAAAAATGATAAAGAGAAAGGTATAGGTCTCTAGGCATAGAATATCAAGTTTCAATGAGTATTAATATGTCACACCAGAATCAGTAAAATGACAAGTACTGTACCCAGCACACATGGTTCTGAAATGGAAACAAATGGTTTTGCCTCAATTATACAATCTCACTTTTTTTGAGAGTCTCACTTGTTGACTTTGGTCATGTAAAAAGGAAAAGTAAGCTTTGGCTAGTAGAGTCTTTCTCTTTGTTCATTTGTGTCTGCAGATAACTGAGGACCTCACATCCAAATGTAAGACCTGAGCTGATTAGTCAGCATGATGACCTGCCAGTCTGGGCATCTACAGAAACCCTCTACTGAGCTACTCCCATCTAGGTCTCTAGTGGCTTTCATGTCTCAAATCCAAAGAATAATTTTCTTTTTCTTGTGTGACCTTTAAGCAGCATTTGATATTGATATTAGTCACTACTTATCTCTCTTTTTCCACTGCCAGTATTCTAATCCTAGTCTGTTACAACCTCTCGCCTCGGTAACATTCTCTTGACAACAACTTTATCATATTCAATCAAATCTCTACAAAGCAGCCCTGTAATCTTGTCCCTCCTTCTATTAAATGCCTCCCATGGTCCTTTGAGATGAGTAGTAATCTTTATTACTCACAAAAGAGCTCACAAAAGGACCAGTGATTCAACCTTTCTGGCCCCATGATTTTCCACTCTCCTTACTCTCTTTGCACCATCCATGTGGTTTCCTTTCGTGTCCTCTGATACAGTGGTTCTCAATCCTGGCTTCATATTAGGATTATGTGTGGAGATTATAAAAAAAAATACTGTTGCTAGGGCCACACCTTCAGATATTTTGATTCACTTGTGTGGGGTGAAGTCTAGGCATTTGTATTTTTAGAAGGGATCCAAATGATTTTAAGGCTCAGTGAGGGTTGAGAACCGTGTCTGTAATGCAACAAACCCTTTCTCAAGTCAAGTCCTTAACCCATAGTGTTTCTCTGTTTGAAAAACTTCCTCTGCTCTCCTGACCCCCATAATCTCTAAGTTTGAGCTTAAAACTTCTTCAGAAAACAAATTTTCCTTGATACCCTCTGCTACTTTAGCTTCCCTTAATCATCCCTATAAATCCTCTTTTGTTGAATACTTACCGATTTCCTGTGTTTCAAATTTGCTTTCCCATGAGATTACTGGCAGAAATTATCTGTCTTGCCCCTGTTCTAACCCCACTGCTTAACACAGCACCTAGTACATAGTAGACACTAAACAACTACATGATGATCAACTGAAAATGTCTGCATCCTGGGGATTCAATCTTGCAGAGATATTATATTTAGTTCTTCATCTTTCCATAACAAGATTCGTGGTTGAGAGGGGAGATTTGTAAGGATGGCAAAGGATTTTTGATGATGGAAGTATGTATTTAGGGTACCCTCATGAGCCAAGATATGTTGATGCTAAGACCCTAAAATGTCTGGAGATTTGGTGAAGTAGGCCTTCCAGTAGCGTGCAGAGATGAGGGCCCCACATCTCCCTGGAAAAGAACTTTCTAAGGAAAGACGGTGGAGGCACAAAACTAGTTTAAAGAGAATGATTAATTAGGAAAAAAAAAAAGAGTAGGGCAATTCTATATAATATAACAGCACAGTAACTTTCTTTCAGGAATTTGTCCCACCGATCTTCCCCAGAGTTTAAGTCAAGCAAGGAATGAATATAAGAACAAGTAAAAACTGTTAAGAACTACAATACTGAGAGTGCACAGTGTAGTTACACTGGTTCTGGTGCTTTTTGCACTAGTAGAAAATAATTTAACTGGATTTGGGAGTAGGCAGTGAGGTTATTCTGGGTGTAGCCTTCACCTATCTCACTATCTGGCCTTGGCAGTGTTGGTAGGGACACAAGAGCATCAGCAACAGCAATCACTACCTTCAGTAAGTCACCAGCACAAGACAGAAAGCCTAAGAGGTAAGGGCATTGGATATTCATGCTCTCAATTCAGATGCCCCATCTCTCTGAACTTTGGACATTTTGCTATTATCAGAGAAAGGAGACATTCTAGTGAGCTAAGATTAAGGGAAAAGTTCAGACTCACATAGTATTCTAGAAGACCAAGTCCATGACTCCCTTTGAACATTCCCAGGATAGTTTGGGAATTACCAGAGGGAATTCAAATTCCCTCAGAATAATGATTATTATGATAATACCATTTTCTCCCTGGCTAAGGTGGCATAACAAAACACACATTATCCGTATGTGATTTGAAACATCTGAGATTTAAGAAACTAGTCAAGTTGGCACAACTCCAATTCTTCTGGCCAAGAATGACAAGTGATATTGAACAAAAAATGTCAATGATATAAGATATATATAAAAAGCAGATGGATAGTTTAGAGAACAAAGCCAAAATAATAAATATGGAAGCCTAAGGCCCACCAGACTGGCCCTAGAATCCAGTGTTAGGAAATATACTACAAAGTACAGATTTCCAGGATTGTGAGCATTTTTTTAAAATTAATTAATTTATTTATTTTTGGCTGCGTTGGGTCTTCATGGCTGTGCACGGGCTTTCTCTAGTTGTGGCGAGTGGGGGCTACTCTTCGCTGCGGTGCGCGGGCTTCTCGTTGCAGTGGCTTCCCGTTGCAGAACACAGGCTCTAGGCGCACAGGCTTCAGTAGTTGTGGCACGCGGGCTCAGTAGCTGTGGCTCGTGGGCTCTAGAGCGCAGGCTCAGTAGTTGTGACGCACGGCTTAGTTGCTCTGAGGCATGTGGGATATTCCTGGACCAGGGCTCAAACCCGTGTCCCCTGCATTGGTAGGCAGATACTTAACCACTGCGCCACCAGGGAAGTCCCAGGATTGTGATGTCTTATCAGTTACTGCGGGTTTCCAATAAAGAGCCAGAGTGATTAAGGAGTCATTGAAAATGATATAAAAGAGAACTTATCCATATAATAGAAGTTAAAGCCAGAATGATAATCATATCTCCCCAGAGGAGGCACTGAAGAATTTCTGGGAACACTGGTGAGCATGTTATATATTTGAAACAGTAACAAAAAGCCTAATTGGGAAAAGCAGGTGAAATTCCTGGCTAAATCCTATAACTCCCTATACCGACACCACTGGAGAATCAGTCTGTACATGTTAGACAATCCTTACTGCTTATCAATGTGTGCACTGGCTTTTGGAATTAGATAAACATTAGCAGTATATACGGCACAGGTGAAAGCATGCTTATAACAAGGAAGGGATATTGCTGTAAATCAGTGAATCAACAAAAGATGTGATGCTAAAGTAATATGGGCAGAACAATAAACTGGTGATGGAGTTGTAACAAATTTGGCTCCATGAAAAGGAGAAATCCTAGCTAACAGAGGGGAAGCAGAGTTCCATGTTATTAAAGATTAACCTAATGACGATTATTACTGTACAAGCAAGCTACAGGCATAAAAACGGCTTCTCAATTCTGGCTGTACATCAAAATTTTCTGGAAGGCTTTTTTTTTTTTAATGTTGATGCTTGGTCTTGAATACAGACCTATTAAATCCAAATCTCTGGAGGTGTGGCCCAGGAATCAAAATCAATATTTTTTAACCCCTTAATGTACTGCCAATGTTGAGAATCAGTGCTTTAAATTTAAAGTGTTACAAATTAATTTCTAAGGACTCAAGCCCAGTTAGAACATATTCTATAAGAAAAGTTCCCATTGAAACAATACTGCCAAAGGATCATTGCTTATATCAAACAAAATGTTCAGTTAGTCACTGCCTAGAGAAACACAACTAGTAGATTTCTGGCCAAATTAAATGAAAGTGGTGACAAGGACAAAAATGTCTTTCCGAAATAGACCAATCACCATTATTCTTCCATGTTACAGTGAGAGTTGTCTGCCATATAGAAGATTCCATGCTCTCTAAGTAATAATAATGTGCAGTATGTTAATAAATAACATAGCAAAGAATTATTCTCTCAAGGTTAAGTAAAATCATGTTTGGTATCGTTAGGAATCAATGCTAGATATGAATATAAATATTTTAGAGAAAGGAGAATAAGTCCTCTGAACCACTCAGTCTGAGCACAGCCCAGAGAAGAGGTGTTAGACAATGATCAGTGTGGTGACTCCCAGGAAGGTCATGGCAGGATGCTTATCCCTAGTGGGGAGATGCCATTTTTTAATTCAGATCCCCAATCAGGAAGTTTCTCTGACTCTCTCATCTATTTGGGCTGGTTTACCATGGTACCAGAGAATGGGTGTCTTAAACAACAGAAATTTATTTCTCAGTTCTGGATGCTGGGAAGTCCAAGATCAAAGAATAGTAGATTCAGTATCTGGTGAGATTCTTCTTCCTGGGTTTCAGACAGCCATCCTTTCCTTGCATCCTCACATGATGGAGAGAGAAATTGAAAGCAATCTCTCTTATGTCTCTTCTTATAAAGGCTCTAATCCCATCATAGGGGTTATCCCTCATGACCTCATCTAAACATAATCACCTCCCAAAGGCCCCACTTCCTAATATCATCACATTGGAGGTTAGAGTTTCAACATCGACATTTCTCAAAATTCAAACATGCAGTCCACAACACGATCTTAATAGACAGGCATATAGCTCTATCCATCAAGATTGCTCTTACACTCCACAGAGGCAGAACATAGAACCCACAGGGCACTCAATGCTGGAGTCAGCAAAGCAGCACTTAGCAAACAGAGAAGGGCTTTTTATTTAATGTGTGAAGTATTCAGGGGCAGTCATTTGCCATGCACTAGAGGAATAAATTCCCTTTGAAATACCATTATTATTTTATTTTATTTTTTGAAATACCATTATTATACAGCAGTACCTAAAAGAGAACTTGGAGCTATTTCAGAAATAGAGGCTGAGAATTTCTATCAACAGCATTAATGGGCCTGATACAAGAAAGTGACATTGCAACAGAGGTTTGCATGAACAAGAGTGGGATGCGCAGAAGAAAAGAGGTGCTGTTCTATTAGGTCTTCTCCAGTTCTCCAACTTCTTGAATAAAGAAGTGGAGATTCTTAATGAAATCCCATGTGTTATCATTTATAAATTTAAATAGTTATATTAGACAGCTATACATTGACCTGTACATGGTTCCCATTCTATAGTACTGTGAGTTTGGACATTTTTCAGTAAGACCTGATTTAAATCACCTTGCTGGTATGTTTATAGATAAGACTCCACACTGAGCAGATTGCACTTAATGGTTAGAGTGGTGTATAGGAGGGCACCTGGTAAAGAGCATTCCTAATAAATTTTTGTCTGGAAATGATAATTATATAAGCACAGTGGTTGGCTGTAAAAGGCCAGCATTTAGTATCACGCATAGGTTTAAATTACAGTTTGTCTGGTCTCAACACTTCTATAAACCCTTGGGCTTATATTTCAAGTCCAATTTGGTCCCTTTGGTTTCTGTAAAAGACAGAATTACACATGATGTCATGAGCCCCACAGGTCTGTCATCACTGATTCTTTTCTCTCTCCTGGTACTTACAGGCACAAACAGCTGCCGGCCTATGGGATGCATACGCAGGCCTGTTAAGTAATCAAGCCATGATCCTGGCCATGAACTCCAGGTATAATAAGCTTTAATGCTCTCATATCACTGATTGAATACCTTTTTAAAAATGTAATAAATACATATCAAAAATATGAGAAATAAAAAGTTACTCCAAATTCCACCACCCTAATTCAGCAACTATTAGTTCTTTCTTTCTCACGTTCTTTTAAATCTCTCTGTATTGCATGAATAGGCAGATCATCTAACTACTGCAGAATCATAAGCAGGTTGCACATTCAATTTTCTATACTACTTTTCATTTTTGCTTTGTCTTAATTTTTAATTTCTCTGTAAAATCATATTTTCATTTTAATGGCAATGGAATATTCCCAAATTTTGACATTTTCTAAATTATATTATATTTTACCAACATTATGATAATCATTCTGGTACGTAAAAGATTGTATCTGCTCTGAACTACTTCCTT
Source organism: Hyperoodon ampullatus (assembly GCF_949752795.1). Taxonomy (NCBI): domain Eukaryota; kingdom Metazoa; phylum Chordata; class Mammalia; order Artiodactyla; family Ziphiidae; genus Hyperoodon; species Hyperoodon ampullatus. The sequence continues at coordinate 169,493,931 of NC_136915.1, read as the reverse complement.
GAGATACCATTCTGAAAGTGAGGTTCCTGATTTAGGTGACAGGCAGCCATGAAAATACCCTGCTGTGGGGGAATCCTCACTGGTCAACAGCTTCAGCTGCTGCCTGTATAGATTTACCAGCATGTGAGGTGTCACTTCCTGTAGGCTGATCTCACCAATGACCCAGAATGGTAGGACAAATAACTCAAATGGGTGACTTCAGCTTGAGGGATCGCCATCAGCCAAGCTGAACCCTCCTTGGAACTTGCTGCGGTCCAAGACTCTTCCTACCCTATTCCTCCTCCCCTCCTTCTCTTGGAAATCTCTTGTACTTCTAATCCTGTTTTGGCATCTGCTTCCCCTGAACCCAAAGTAATGCAGATGAGATGAACCTTCTTAGAGCTTTTGATTGTGTCCACTTGTTTTCCAGAAGAACTGCACTTATTAGTAAGTGTTTTGTCAAAGGCTAGTCGCCTAGAAGAGACTCACACATGTATACATAGATCCATATAAACAAAATTTGGCATACTGTATTATATTATTTTACAGGGTTCATGGAAAGGCAGACCCTGGATTAGAATCCCCTTCTCCATATTTTAATTTAATTTTTTGGTCTACTTAAATGTCTTAAAAATCTCCCACATAATAGTTTTTCCTTTATTCTTTAAAATTTGTTATAGATTTTGCTTTTCATATTTTGACCAAGTATAATTTGGTACATAAAGATTTACATGTGTTATACCTTCATATATACCTGTATAATTTAATAATATAAATAAATTTTATTTGTTACTATTAAACTCATATAATAGCTTACTTCTTTTTTTGACTAATTTAGTCTTTATTAATTATTATTTAGTTTCTGCTTACTCTTTTGCCTGTCTTTTTTTTGTTGCTGTTATTGGAGTATAGTTGATTTACAATGTTGTGTTAGTTTCAGGTGTACAGTAAAGTGAATCAGTTATACATATATCTACTCTTTTTTAGATTCTTTTCCCATATAGGCCATTAAAGATTATTGAGTAGAGTTCCCTGTGCTATACAGTAGGTCCTTATTAGTTATCTATTTTATATATAGTAGTGTGTATCTGTCAATCCCAATCTTCCAATGTATCCCTTCCCCCCTACCCCTCGGTAACCATAAGTTTCTTCTCTACATCTGTAACTCTATTTCTGTTTTGTACATAAGTTCATTTGTACACTTTTTTTAGATTCCACATATAAACAATATCACATGATATTTGTCTCTCTTTGTCTGACTTACTTCACTCAGTATGACAATCTCTAGGTCCATTGATGTCACTGCAAATGGCATTATTTCATTCTTTTTTATGGCTGAGTAATATTCCATTGTATATACATATCACACCTTCTTTATCCATTCATCTGTCAATGGACATTCAGGTTGCTTCCATGTCCTGGCTATTGTAAATAGTGCTGCAATGAACATTGGGGTGCATATATCCTTTTCAACCATGTTTTTCTCCAGATATATGCCCAGGAGTGGGATTGCTGGATCACATGGTAGCTCTATTTTTAGTTTTTTAAGGAACGTCCACACTGTTCTCCATAGTTGCTGTATCAATTTACATTCCTACCAACAGTGTAGGAGGGTTCCCTTTTCCCCACAACCTCTCCAGCATATACTGTTTCTAGATTTTTTGATGATGGCCATTCTGATTGGTGTGAGGTGATACTTTATTGGAGTTTTGATTTGCATTTCTCTAATAATTAGTGATGTTGAGCAGCTTTTCATGTGCTTTTTAGACATCTGTGCGTCTTCCTTGGAGAGATGTCTATTTAGATCTTCTGCCTATTTTTTTGATTGGGTTGTTTGTTTTTCTGATATTGAGCTGCATTAGATGTTTGTATATTTTGGAGATTAATCCCATGTCAGTTGCTTCATTTGCCAATATTTTCTCCCTTTATGAGGGTTGTCTTTTCATTTTGTTTATGGTTTCCTTTGCTGTGGAAAAGCTATGTTTAATTAGGTCCCATTTGTTTATTTTTGTTTTTATTTTCATTACTCTAGGAGGTACATTGAAAAAGATCTTGCTATGATTTATGTCAAAGAGTTTTCTATGTTTTCCCCTAAGAGTTTTATAGTATCCAGCCTTACATTTAGGTCTTTAATCCATTTTGAGTTTATTTTTGTGTGTGGTGTTAGGGAGTATTCTAATTTCATTCTTTTACATGGAGCTGTCCAGTTTTCCCAGGACAACTTATTGAAGAAACTGTCTTTTCTCCACTGTATATTCTTGCCCCCTTTGTCATAGATTAGGTGACCATGGGTGCTTGGTTTTATCTCTGGACTTTCTATCCTGTTCCATTGATCTATATTTCTGTTTTGTGCCAGTTATCATACTGCTTTGATGACTGTAGCTTTGTAGTATAGTCTGAAGTCATGGAGCCTGATTCCTCCAGCTCCGTTCTTCTTTCTCAGGATTGCTTTGGCTCTTGTGGTCTTTATGTTTCCATACAAATTGTAAAATGTTTTGTTCTAATTCTGTGAAAAATGCCATTGGTAATTTGATAAGGATTGCACTGAATCTGTAGATTGCTTTGGGTAGTGTAGTAATTTTCACAATATTGTTTCTTCCAATCTGAGAACATGTTATATCTCTCCATCTGTTTGTGTCATCTTTGATTTCTTTCATTAGTATCTTATAGTTTTCTGAGTACAGGTCTTTTACCTCCTTAGGTAGGTTTATTCCTAGGTATTTTATTCTTTTTGATGTGATAGTAAATGGGATTATTTCCTTGATTTCTCTTTCTGATCTTTCATTGTTAGTGCATAGGAATGCAAGAGATTTCTGTGCATTAATTTTGTCTCCTGCAACTTTACCAGATTCCTTGATGAGCTCTAGTAGTTTTCTGGTAACATCTTTAGGGTTTTCTATGTATAGTATCAACGTCATCTGCAAACAGTGACAGTTTTACTTCTTCTTTTCCAATTTGGATTCCTTTTATTTCTTTTTCTTCTCTGATTGCCATGGCTAGGACTTCCAAAACTATGTTGAATAATAGTGGTGACAGTGACATCCTTGTCTTGTTCCTGATCTTAGAAGAAATGCTTTCAGTGTTTCACCATTGAGAATGATGTTTGCTGTGTGTATGTCATATATGGCCTTTATTATGTTGAGGTAGGTTCCCTCTATGCTCACTTTCTGGAGAGTTTTTATCATAAGTGGGTGTTGAATTTTGTCAAAAACTTTTTCTGCACCTATTGAGATATTATATCATTTTTATTCTTCAATTTATTGATGTCGTGTCTCACACTGATTGATTTGCAAATATTGAAGAATCCTTGCATCCCTGGGATAAATCCCACTTACTTGATCATGGTGTGTGATCCTTTTAATGTGTTGTTGGATTCAGTATGCTAGTATTTTGTTGAGGATTTTTGCATCTATATATGTTCATCAGTGATATTGGCTTGTCATTTTCTTTTTTGTGATATCTTTATCTGGTTTTGGTGTCAGCGTGATGATGGTGTCATAGAATGAGCTTGGGAGTGTTCTTTCCTCTGTAATTTTTTGGAAGAGTTTCAGAAGGATAGGTGTTAACTCTTCTCTAAATATTTGATAGAATTTGCCTGTGAATCCATCTGGTCCTGGACTTGTGCTTGGTCTATTCATATTTTCTATTTCTTCCTGGTTCAGTCTTGGAAGGTTGTACCTTTCTAAGAATTTGTCCATTTCTTCTAGGTTGTCCATTTTACTGGCGTATAGTTGCTTGTAGTAGTCTCCTATGATTTCTTATCTTTTAAATCTTTTTTTTAACTTGCCATTATACTATTATTTCTCCTTTTCCTTTTTTTTTTATAATGCATTTATTTTGTTTATGTCCTTCATGTCTTTGGTTGTATTTTTAGTCCTTTTAAAATCTTAAATTATATGTTTAGTTTATCGTTTTTCCCTCATTTTAAATAAGAAAAAAATCTTGACAGTATTTAAGTAATTTGAATTTTCTAATTTTTAAAATAGACTTCTCATTGTGATTAGAGAACAAAATATATATACTTTTATATTTTGAAACTTTCTATGGCTAAGTATATGGTAAATATTTGTCAGCATTCCATGATTATCTGAAAAGATAATCCTTGTTATCTCAATTAATACAATTTATACCTCCTTATTAATTATATTAAAGGTCTCTCCTTTTGCAGAATTTTTATCTACCATATACTAATAATTGAATGCTTAATCATCTCCTATATCTGTGTGTCTATTTCTCCTTATACCTTTAATAATTTAATAATTTTTCATAAAATTATTATATATTTTAATAATTCTGTTTAATAATTTTTCAATTTTGTTTCTATGTGGTTTGAGAGCTTTTGTATTAATAACTATGTCTTTTATTATTTTATAATAATTGCATATATCTCTCTTATTACTCTTTCATTTGTATTAGACTTGTATCATATTAATATAGCCCTCCTGATTTATTTCTGATCATGTTTAATATAATTTTCCCATGCTTTTATTAGGAGGCATCTACTTTCCTTTATTCAATTGTGATTCTTGAAATTATACTTGTAAAAATTTTGCTTACTGATCTTACATAATACTTATTGCTTCATAATAGGAAGAAATAAAACATTTTCAAGAAATATTTTAGCACATTTGGCTTACCTCTACTTCTCACTTCACTCTAATATCTGAAAAAAACATTTCACTAAAAAATTTAACAAAAGCATACAGTAATTTGTGAGGGATGCTTATTCTTTCTTCTCAAGTTTCTTTCTATACCACCTGGTTATATATCTTGGAATATAAGAAAGGCTTTACACTGCCATTCTTATTTCTAAGATGTCATTTTTTTGTAAAACACATTAGTAATTTAATACTTGTTCTTTTGAAAACCAATTACATGTAGCCCAAAAAATAATGTATACTTGCTGATAATTGCCGATGTTGACCTATATATTTACATTGGACTTTCTTTAGTATCACCAATATCTGACTCTCAACCTTCTTCACACTTAAAATGTGAAGATTCTTTAGTCCATCAGCAGTTATGAATGGCATCAGAGTATCACACTACTTTCCTAATCCTAGTTCATGACATGGACCATTTTAGCATTTTTAGGACTGGCAATATGATTTCAAAGTACATTAAAAGACACTATTTTCTATTTTATCAAAATATTAATTTTGCATTTTTCTAAACAAAATCATATCTCTAGAAACCTACAACTGAAAATACTACTGGAAGCTTTTGATAGGTAGCTGTTCAGAGTCTGAAAATCCATTGGAGCCCATGAATAAGTCAAATCAATCTTCCCAAGATTTGAAAATTATCTTATATAATCCAAGAAATGCCATTTCAAACAATAGATATCAGATATTTAGGTCTTCTTCTCCAGTAGAGGAAAAAGATTCTGAGTTCAGCACAAGATTTCCTACCTTACCAACTATATTACCATCCTTTTTTAAAAAAATTATTTTTAACACAAAAAAATCAGGAGGCACTGTTATCCAGGTCACACTTATTTAAGGAACAATAGCTGTGTCACAACTTATCTTTTTAGCTGCTGTTGGGAAGGTTTCTTTTGCCATAAATTGGAAGATGTATCCCAATATCAGAAACATTAAATGTAAGAAACATAGTATCATGGACTAGAGAAAATGTGGCAATAATATATTTCAACTACCTAAATCTCAGCATGGCTTTATGGGCTTGGCTGGGTAGGTAACCACCCTTTACATTATTATGTCTATGCAGAAATATATTATGAACTCTAAATAACAGATTATAAATGATTTTTACCAAAAAATATGATTCCTTTATATTTAAAGCACCATTGTTATTTTTACACTAATATTTAAAACCCATGTTATATAAAGCCGAAAGTTGGGCCTCATTTTGTAGTACACTGTCTCTTAAACTAAGAAAAAAACCACTAAAGTTAGGTTGTATCTGTTCTTTCCTCAATTTAATAATTATACCTTTTTCTTGTCAGCTTCGTGGATCCCTTATTGCAATATGAAACTCAACTGAAGATAGTAGAGTTGTCCTTTAAAATGGCATTTGCTATACCAAGTCTTGACAAAGTGAAAGAAATTGGGAAGAATGAGGATGACCAAGAGGACCTGGAGGTAAGACTTGCTTCCTTTAGTCATAATGAGACATCATCATGCACCACAGCAATCCCACAGAAAGTCTGTCCAAATGTTGTAATCTTTGTTTTCCCCTTCATTCTTTTTAGATCTAATAGATAAACAGCATATTCTAGCACTAATCTCTGTCCCTGGACTCCTTGTGAATTCTATAACCCATGGGATTTAAAGGATTGTATAGGATCTATAGGAACAAATGGGTGAAGAGATTTTGGTTAATTTGTTTGACAAAAACAGCAAGTTTACTGGCAAGTGCTGCAAAGAAGGAAATAGGAACTAAGAAAAGCGGAGGTAGGAAGAATCCTGTAGTAAGATCAGCAACATCTGTGGTTTTTATTTCTCAGCATAGCTACACAGTTCACTTGCCCCGCAAGGTATTAAAGCAATTCATGGCATATTGTATTGAATGAGGTCTCATCTCCAGAGCTACCTCTCTCCTTTCTTACCTTCAGTTTATGGGGAGAACTCAGGACCCCAGGATGCAAAACTATAGGCGTTGGTAAAATTTTATCTAAGGCTGGCTGGCTGGTTGTGCATATTTCTTGTTTTTCAGAATTTATACCAAGCTATTTTAAACACATTTGAGGACACTCTTCTGATCTTAGTGGCTAAGGACCTCTACAAACTGCAAATCTTAAAGGTAAAGGGAAAATAAGTAGTCTCATTTTCTTGTCATAAATCTAAAGGGTATACTATATTTTACTTATTATTTGCCATACTTACATCTCCTTCAAGTATTTGGCAACTGAAAAATTTTCTTTACCTTTCAGAATGTGTCATTGTCTCCCAAATAAAATCACTTCCTTTTATTTGAATTACAGAGACACAATTTTAAGAACCCAATTTTGGGAGAATGGCAACAGACACTTAAGAAGCCAAAGGTTATGTAGCAATGTAAGAGTAAACACAATACGGGGTAGCAGAGCATAGGATGATTGGCCTAAACCACCTTCAGGTCCACCTAACAATGAGCCATATTTTGATAATATCTATATGCATGTTCTTCCATAACAACCCTGGGCTAGGGAATCCCATGAGCATCCTATCTTCATGGGCACCATAGTATCAAAGGAAGTTCTAATAACCATCCATAACCCTACTTTTCACATCCAAGATTTCACTGTGTTTTTAATGTGCCAGGCAGAGACAGAGACTGATCTGGACATTTTATGACCTTTAATTTTGCATTTTTAACATGATGGCATCAGGAGGAAGCTGTCTGAAAGTACTGAGAAACTAGATTTACTTACTGTACCATGAGAATCATGGGATTTGCAAATCATAAAATACATTCAAGGGAAGAAGCAGAACTGGTATATATGAAGATTAGGAGAAATGCGGGGGATAATAAAATATACTGAGGTAACTTGTGCCTAATTTTAGCCAAATATTTTCCATGCATTTAAAACATTTTAACCTCACAATCCTGTAAATTGGTTATTACCCCATTATTACAACCCTCTCCCCATGTGTGCTCTTTCTACCACCCTAGGCTGCTTATTGAGGATTTACTCTATGTCAGGCACTAAGCTGAATACTTAATATATGGGTTTTTTAATTTAATCCTTAAAATAACCCTACGAGAAAGTTAAAATTATTTCTCTCACTTGCAGATAAGGAAATGGAAGCAGAGAGAGGAGAAATAATATGTGTGCATCTAATGAGTAGAGGACCTACTCTAACTTGGGAGCCTGTTACTTAACCACCTTGTTCTTACACCTACCACATCTAGAAACTCCCCTGATCCTCAAAAAGAGCTGACCCTCACTCCTGGAAAAGGAATAGGCTGAGCCCCCTGAGATTTAGAGACTCTTCTGTCCTAGGAAACAAACTTCAGAACAGTTTTACACAATGGGAGCAAGAGAAGGGGATGAGATTTGGCCAACCACTGGCATAAATACTAAGGACTCCAACAATCTGTCTTAAGAAGTCTACTAATGGTGGTTAACATGTAAGGCATATGCAGTCTTCTTCCTTCCTCAAGGTTGTAAATATGTCCCTGCATCTGAGGATTTAGAACAAATAGGTAGAAGCTACAGCAAGACAGACCATATTTAGCAATGAATCAAAATTGGCAAGAACTTTCTCATCGAGCTGGCTCCAGGAATATACTCTAAACCATGAGTCAGAAAATATCTGGACGGTAAATTTACAGAGGCAATTCTGGGATAAAATGACATTTCAGGATCAAATAACATTTGATTCTTTTTTAAAACTGCAAATCAGATCCTATGGCTTTAAAAAAAGAGAGAATAAGTATTTTGAAAGAAAAAGAGAAGGAGAAGCAGCTGATGATAATCAGCCTCACAGCCTCCTGTTAAACTTTTCATGATGCCTGGCAAAGTGACTGTTATAGTGGATATTAGTAAATACTTGTCGGATGGAATTAAATAAAATAAAACCCAGGTGTAGCTATATGGCAGATGAAGTATTATACTAGACAGTAATATACCAGCTTATTGTCATACTTTTAAAATAAATATAGGATAGGTGTGAAACCATTGGGAGGACATGGGGAAACTTGTGACTTGGTGTAGGTGGTGATCAGAAGAAAGGGACCTGTGGAAATGGAAACACCATGGTTCTAGGATAGTTCTTGTGTTTTCAACAGGAAATGGCTGTGTGGATGAGAGAAGATAATTTGTACATGCAGGAGAGAGCCATGGTGATCATCAGCAGAGTGCTAAGCTTTGCATCCAGGAAAGCCAAGAAATATGTAAGTCACAGAGTAATCATGCCACTTGCTTCTGAAGACTGCATTTCCGCAGTGCTCCTTTCCAAGTCTTGGGTCTAGAGAGTGTTAGATGCCTGCTTTGTATTATCATACTAGTAGGTTGGGATCCTGGGAAAGGAATGAATATCCTACATGACTTTATGTTAGTTAGAGCAGAGTTTCTCAATTGATTAAGATGCCTCATGCTTTCCACAAACAGTATGAGTGTGTCAAAACCAGGCTTTTGCTGACTCTCTGGATTCTCCTCTTTGGACCACAATCAATGTTATTTGTAAACTTATAAATTCTTCCATCCTTACTTTCCTTCTTATTTCTCTTTTTCCTAGAATATTTTTAAACCACCATTTATTTTAAAGGTATAACAATTAATTCTTGAGTACTTTCATTGTAAAACATGCTAAAGACATAGCAGAAGTCCTTCTTTACTATCCTCTCCACCCCAGTCTCACCCCTAGCCACGTCTGTGTGATGTGTGTCCTGCCAAACAGCTACATACACATACAAATATACACGCACACGGATATACATAGCTTTGTTACTTAGTTTTTCTTTACTAAAGTTACATCATATTTACATATGGTTCTGCAATTTGATTTTTTCACTGAACAGTATGCCCAACAGATACTTTCATAGATTTGCTTCATTATTTTAACTACAGATTATATCTTAGAGTGTTGATGTATTATGATCTACTTAACTATTCTTCAGTTGATGAACATTGAGGTATATTGTGGGTTTTTCTACTTCAAACAATACAAAAATGGTCATCCTTTTGCATGTATGTGAGTATGTACTTAGAAATGCTATGAAAAATAATAGGCCAAAAAGTATGAATAGGTTAAAACTTAGTAATGCACAACTGTCCTTCATTCTGCATTCCTGTGAATATTAGAGTGCCCATTTCCTCAACCTTCACAAACACCTGGATATTATCAGACTTTTTAACTGTTGCCTTTCAGATGGAGAACAAATAGGTATCTCATAATTGCCAATATTTACTGAGGTTTTCTATATTTTGAATAACACTATTGCCTGCCTTCTAAGAAGCCTCAGACTATCTCTGAACATTTTTCTCTCTTATGGATACTGTGTTTTCAGTCTCTGTTCCATAACTCACCCTTCACTGTGATTTTTAAACATACTCTACTAACTGTATATCTGATTGCTTAAATCAGTTCAGGAGTTCAGTATGAAGGGGGTCAGAAACATGCATTTGTGACACTTTCTTCATGTATCCATTTCTAATACTTGTACAGTCTCTAGACATATTGAGACGAAAAGCCTAGTCAGCCTTATAACATAGTGGAATTTTATTATTTTATTTAAAATAAACTTTGGGAGATAAACCCATGCACTTATGGTCACCTAATCTATGACAAAGGAGGCCAGAATATACAATGGAGCAAAGATATCCTCTTCAATAAGTGGTTCTGGGAAAACTGGACAGCCACATGTAAAAGAATGAAATTAGAACACTCCTTAACACCACACACAAAAATAAACTCAAAATTGATTAAAGACCTAAATGTAAGGCCAGACACTATAAAACTCTTAGAGGAAAACATAGGCAGAACACTCTATGACATAAATCACAGCAAGATCCTTTTTGACCCACCTCCTAGAGTAATGAGAATAAAAACCAAAATAAACAAATGGGACCTAATTAAACCTAAAAGCTTTTGCACAGCAAAGGAAACCATAAACAAGATTAGAAGACAACCCACAGAATGGGAGAAAATATTTGCCAACGAAGCAACTGACCAAGGATTAATCTCCAAAATATACAAACAGCTCATGCAGCTCAATATCAAAAAAAACAAACAAACAACTCAATCAAAAAATGGGCAGAAGACATAAATAGACATTTCTCCAAAGAAGACATACAGATGGCCAACAAACACATGAAAAAATGCTCAACATCACTAATCACTAGAAAAATGCAGATCAAAACTACAATGAGGTGTCACCTCACACAGGTTACAATGGCCATGATCAAAAAAATCTAGAAACAATAAATGCTGGAGAGGGTGTGGAGAAAAGAGAAACCTCATGTATTGCTGGTGGGAATGTAAATTGATACAGCCACGATGGAGAACAATATGGAGATTCCTTAAAAAACTAAAAATAGAACTACCGTATGATCCAGCAATCCCACTACTGGGCATTTACCCAGAGAAAACCATAATTCAAAAAGACACATGCACCCCAATGTTCATTGCAGCACTATTTACAATAGCCAGGACATGGAAGCAACCTAAATGTCCATCAATGGAGGAATGGATAAAGAAGATGTGGTACACATATATAATGGAATGTTACTCAGCCATAAAAAGGATTGAATTTGTGTCATTTGCAGAGACATGGATGGACCTAGAGACTGTCATACAGAGTGAAGTAAGTCAGGAAGAGAAAAACAAATATCATATATTAACACATATATGTGGAATCTGAAAAAAAAATCTTATTTACAAAGCAGAAATAGAGACACAGACATAGACAACAAATGTATGGATTCCAAAGGAGAAAGGGGGGTGGGATGAATTGGGAGACTGGGATTGACATATATATACTATGTATACTATGTATAAAACACATAACTAATGAGAACCTACTACATAGCACAGGGAACTCTATTCAGTGCTCTGTAGTGACCTAAATGAGAAGGAAATCCAAAAAAGAGGGGATAATTGTATACATATAGCTGATTCACTTTGCTGTACAGTATAAACTAACACAATATTGTAAAACAACTATACTCCAATAAAAATTTTAAAAAAGAAAGTGAGAAAAAGCCAAAAACTAAATAAATAAAATAAGCTTTGGAACATAATACAATTTACTTACATGGGAAAATACAGTCCATGATGTTCTTTGCATCATGCTAATTCCCCATCTCAGTGTCCAAAAGAGAGACTGAGTGGCTTGTTTTAAATATTCTGATTCTTTGGCCTGGGAAGTCAGTCTCCCTCTATTTCTGAGATGGTTTGGAATGTCCATTCAAATGGACACAAAATTTTGCAAGTGAGGCTTGAGATTAAGTGTAGCTCAACACTCCAGTCTGTTTTCTGTATAGTTCCTAATATGCTTTATATATTCATCAAGTATTTGATGGAGATTATTCATGCTTCTCTTTGTACTTCAATACACATATATACTTTCTATTTATATATCTAGTGTATATTTATATACTAGATATATACTATACGTGTGTGTATATATATATATATATATATATATATATATATATATATATATTCTAGTGAGTTCTACTCAGGTAGCAGGTATGACATTTGGGGGTTTCATCTTCTGCTAACACCTCTACTCTCTTTCAATTAAAGTTGTAAAGTTCATTCTCCCCAGCACATAGCCCACATTTCAACTGTGAAACAATAAATGTGTAAATTCATATGTACAGCAGAAGGCTCTCATAAATTGTTGAGGGTTCCTGAGCTATAACAGACCTTTGAGAAGCCAAGTGGTTAACGTATTCCTCTGTTCTGCAATGCTTGCTGAATGCCACCAGGTGGAAGCACACCAGCATTTTCCAGAAGGTGGGAACTAAGCTAGTCTCAACCAGCTTATCACAGTCATGGAAGCATAAATCTTAACTAAGTTAATTTTCTCTTTAAAATAAGATAATTAAGATAATTATCTTATAAAGATAATTATCTTCTGAAGATAATTAAGTCAGTGAAATTAATGGAGATGGGGGAACAAATACATAAAACAATCAAAAATATTATTAATAAATTAAAAGCTAAACTACCCACAGGCAAGGTCTGTGTATCTCTATATCTGACACACTGTAAATAATAAATGAAGATTTGTTCTGCCATTCTCTATCTAAATGTAGCTACCTATTCTGTTCTCAGGTTCTGGCCTTTCATTGGATAAAAACTATTTTCTTCATAAATTACCCTAGCCTATGTCTTCCAGACTCTCAGAGGCCCTTGTCCTATTGAACAATAGTTTCATTTGTATTCTACCAGAATTTACAGTGGTATTCCTCTTATATGACCTGTGTGCCCATCAGGGTGAAGAAACTGCTACACTCAAAGAATATTTGTCCTTTCAATTAAACTGTTAATTTCCAAATGGGTGAAGAAATGTGAGCTAAACATGTCATATTATCTCATTAACAGATTTTTCCTAGGTTTGTTCCTTTGGCACATCAGCATTTGAAAGACAGGTGGAAGATTTCCAGTCAAAGCTAACAGATTGTCCACATGTCTATCTCCTCCCCCTCCACAAAATGATAGTAATAAAATTTGTTAAATGTTGCCATTGCAACAAAGAGAATTAGTAATGGGTTCTCAGTGGGCTAGTGATGTCAGCAAATTTCTGCATGACAGAATAGATAGAAGATGGTAACTGATAAAGTCTGGCAGGGGAAGCTGAAAGGCAGTGGCATGTGAACATTAGAATGGAGGACAGCTGAAAAGGGAGGGAGTATCCCTATGGAACCCTGAAGAGTCTGGAGCTATGGAAGCCCGAGTGATGATGAAGAGTGGGAGGCAAAGGAAAGCTGAAGACATACACATGCACTGAAAAGACTCATAGAAAGTTTATACAGAAGGATCTATAGTGCCTCCCATCCCCGTTTACACACACACACTCTATATTCCACAGGGACATGAGTCCATTGGTAGGTAAAATTTGAGGACATTTTTCTCAAAACAATTGTAAATTCCCTGAGACAATCATCTTAGTTCTGTTGTTTAGATACACTTCAGCATGACCCCAGCCTACCCACCCAACTACTCTAAAGCCAAGCCCACCAGTTGACAAGACTTGCTCACATACAAACTCCCACCAGTGGCATCACCTTCTTACATATGACTAGACAACCAAGAATTTGCCAGACATTTGAAAAAACCCTCCAAATACAAGAGATAGCCCCAGGTAAATAAAGAGAACAAAAATGATTATCAAAAATAGATAATTCTGAGTACAGATGAGAATTTAGTCTCAAAAGGAGTAGAGAGGACATATTTATATGCCAAAAGGAAATATAACTAAAAATGAGTATAGCCTATTCACTGATTCATCACAGCAGGAATAGATAGGCAATGTCCCAAAGTGACATTAGAACTGAAGCAGAAGTCCATTGTTTACAGATGTACAGTTGACTTCCAAAAGAAGCAGCTAAAAAACTTAGAAGTGGTTGCTTCTGGAATTTAGCACCTAAAACTGTCATAATTATTAAGATAAGGAACTGGAGAGGCCAGATGTACACAGAAGAAGGAATCCAGTAAGAAAGGGCCAGAAAACTAAGCAGGGCCAGAAAACTTAGACTTAGGAACAAATACAGAGAAGCTACTCTTCTCCAGGTCTTAACTCTTTCCTTCTTTCAGCACTTTAGATAGATTTTCTAAAAAAGCAGGACTATACTGTATTAATGTTCCCAAAGTCTTATGTTTGAGGGGGTGTGACTTGGTTGGCACACTTCTGAAGGGACTGTGCAGGGCATAATCAGTGTGCCCCATGGTTCACACAGCTTTATTCCTCTCTTGGCCTGTCCTAGGTCAGGTCTCCCCTCCTCCTCAAACATGCTATGCAATCTAGACATGGCCACACCTACTCTGCTAGAGACACACATCTAGACAGACCCCATCTGGCATCATTAGCAGCTTCCTTTACAAAGACACCTACTAAGAATTACACATCCACAAGTTCATGAGAAGGGATAATCAGAGAGAACGCTCAAGGCAAAAACTATAACACAATAAAACTTTAAAGCCAATCCTCTATAAATGGTCCCCAGGTTCAGCGAGCTAAGCTGTGAGAAGTACTCCCCTGGTTCTACGTACTTTTGCTATAAAGGTCTTTGCCATAGACATCTTTGTAGCATAACTAATTGGCCGTAAGGCAATTTTTTCATAAAAGATAAAATAACGAAAAATAAAAGGGGGACATTATAAAAGTCATAATGAAACATGAAAAATTAATAACAAAATTAAAAAGGCTTTCTTGAGAAATACAATTTAAATATTTACATACAATTTAAATATTTTTAAATTGTGTGTAAATTCGTGGCAATCCTGACAAATAACTGATTTTATTTTGTGGGCTGTACTTAAGCACTCGTCTTTGAAGTCTTTCATTCATAATATGTTTTTTGCTTTTTGATTCATCTCCTCATTCAGCATGATAGTTTTCTTTTTTGCTAAAATTTCTTCCTTCATTTCATCCTTCATTCCAAATACCAGGATGCATATTTCTAACTGAGCTTTGTATTGCGTTATAAAAACCTCTGCACTGCCTTTTGTTCCTGGCATCTTGCCACATGTCTGTTCATAGATGTTCCAAAGTTCTATGGGCAATGTGGGTTCAACTCTGCACCTCTGAGACCCTTAGCCTCTTTCTCCTCCAATGTAGTGTGCTTCAAAATAAGAAACCAACTCTTGGGGCAAATCATTGTCATCTCTCAGCTCAATAAAGCCAACAATAAAATGGCTAACTGAAAGAAAGTCTAACTCATTTCAACCAGTTGAAACCAAAGTGTCAAACCAAACAGTCTACTGGTTATTTTATCTTTCACAGCAAAATTGCCTTACAGACAATTAGTCATGTATTAAAAGGGTTTGCAGCAAAAATGCTCATGGCAAAGATGTTTATGGCAGAGAAGCTTGTGGCAAAATACAGGACACATACTCATACTCCTCCATCATGCCCAACAGAGAAACAGAACACTTTCCCCTTTTTTCTTAAACCCATAATGCAAAGGTGGTTCTTAAAATCTTGCCATTTGATAGAAAAAGAAATTTGGAATGCAAACCAGAAGAAGAGAATAGCCAGGGGAAAATAAAATACTTCTTCCTAGGGCCTAGAATAAATAGCAACCTCTACTGTCTGCTTCTAGATTCTTCTAAGTCATAGGACTCCTAAAATAGGGGGAGCTGCAGGTACCCTTACAAAGAAATATAGGCAGAAAGAATCCAAGGAAGACATCCACAGAAGCAGATTATCTTCCCTTCGTCTACTAAGACCATCACTCTCAACATCCTAATTCAGTCATATCCTTGGCCCATGACCTAGGTCACCTCACATTCTTCTTCAGGAATGATTCTGTGTGTGTGTGTGTGTAAGACTGAGACAGGCAGACAGACAGAGAGACATGAGTGGGTCAAGCAACAAGAAAGGCAAGGATAAGAGTATATAAGAGTAATACAAGGAAGGAGAAACAGGTTTTGGGATCTCCCTGGAAGGCTGACTTGAACTCTAACTTTTACCACCAAAGCATCTATTTAGGAAAACTAATCATTTGTCTTAGAGATAAGAAGATTCTGCAGGCCTACTAGTTTAGCAAACCTACATGTGGGAAGAGTCCTTTTTGTTTAAAGAAAATTGGTAATAATTCTCATACCTTCACAAAAGCAAAATGTCTCTTCCATCTCTCCTTTCTTCTTTTATGTGTCTACTCCTCTCTCTATTTGCATTTGATATGGCTAAACAAATCAGTCAAGGTAAAAACCTAAATATTTGAGAAGCCTATGTGTCAAGGAAGTTGTGTGTGTGTAGGGGGGGAATATATAAATGTTCTGGCAGTAGGTTTGATACCAGAAGCAAATGTTTTGAGTTTTTTTAAAAATTAATTTCGCTGGGAAGAATCAGAGCAATTCTCGGAAGAAAAGTTTTCTTCAGTGACTTACAGAGTCATCTAAAGTGTTTCATACATGGAGAAGGAAGCATGAAAGTTTTTGGATATTGACTCCCCCACCCCAGTATCCTAAGAATTTGATACCTACAAATAGCTACCTAAAATATAGACTAGAAACTAACATTAGTTGAGTCTCTATTATTGCCAAGCACTTTGCTAGGAACTTTCTTTTTTGTCATAAATGTTACCCCCTTAGTTCCTACAATAACTGTTACAAGGTAACATTTGTTATATGCATTTCATAGATGAGAAAATTGAGGCTCAGTAACACAGTGAGGTTTTTAATACAGATTTTGTGAACTCTGAAGCTCAATTCTAACCGTAGTCTGATATATATATCAGACATAAACATTTAATGTTGACCATGCATAGCAAGTACATTTTTCTACTTTGTTTTTTCACTAGACTAGTGTTGATGTTCCATGTTTGGGTGCCCTGGCAGCAGAACTGTCTCTTTTGTGTTGCCATGCTGATCCCTCGATCACACAACAAGCATCCTTGGGAATGTATCACCTCCTCTGCATTGCGAAGTGTCAGAATGGTAAGAAAGATTCATTTTTTCTAAGGGTTACTAATAATCTGTTCCTAATATTATACTTGTGGGTACCAAGGGGGCTCTATGTCTGTAGATTTCAAAATCCTGCCTCAAGATCTATAGCTTCACTTTTTTAAAAATATTTTTAAATCTATTTTATAATTATTTTTATAATGTTATAGTTGGTTCTTCAATGTCTATAACATACTATACTTAGATTAGTGTTGGGTGTTAATGGTGGGAACAGGAATGCTGGGTGGAGGCAGGGAAGAGAGGAAGAAAAATTACCAATGGGACTTTTAAAAAAGAGGCATACTTTTTCTCTGTAATGGAGTATCAAATAGAATACTCAGATTCTTGCTTCAATGGTGGGGAAAAATTAGCCCAAGACCTACATAAATGCTGCTCTGGTCTGCCTAACAAAGCATAAGAACAAGACCTTATGGTATCAAACTATTTCCAAATACTTTAACAGAGAATAGATAAACTGTCCCATAATAAACAACTATTTAAAGATTATATATACTAATTGTTCTCAAGTCATTGGACATCAGATAACAAAGAACAATGATTCCTAATGAGATGGGAACAAATGAACAAATAAGGCAGAGTCTACAATTGACTGAGCTTACAACCTAGAGTAAGTTTCTAGGCTGCAGCTCAGAAAGGAGTAACCCAAGAGTCTCACCAAGTTGAAGAGACAGAATTGGGAATCCCGATAGATCAAGATATTTAGAGTTCACAGGGCAAAGAGCCAGAAAGAAGTGCACAAAGAGAGAGCTCCAGAGACGTGCAGAGAGCCCTTTAACTATTTGGCTATGTAAGGATCAGAGGAGTTTCCTCACACATGTGAGGAAACTACCTGAGGCTTGAGGGGGAGAGGGTGGGGGTAACACCCAAAATGGTTAAGGATCCACTGAATCCCGAAAGACTGGAAATGGTGCCTATGCCTATAAGCTAGGATTTAAAATTTCATAATTCATAAGTAATGAAGCAGAGTACAAAGAGATTTTGTCTCATCAAGAGGAAAAAATTATCCCTGAATTTTTTTTTTTATGCGGTATGCGGGTTTCTCACTGCTGTGGCCTCCTCTCCTGTTGCGGAGCACAGGCTCCGGATGCACAGGCTCAGTGGCCATGGCTCACGGGCCCAGCCACTCTGCGGCATGTGGGATCCTCCTGGACCGGGGCACAAACCCGTGTCCCCTGCATCGGCAGGCGGACTCTCAACCACTGCGCCACCGGGGAAGCCCCTCCCTGAATTATTTTAGTGTCACTTAACAAAAGTTAAAAACAAGACCTAAAATCATCAACTGATCTCCAAATACTTTAATTGTTTATCAGAAAAAGCTCAAGCTTACTTCTAGGAATACAAAAATTCCATCACTTAACAAGTCAAAATGAACAGTTTGGACAAGTTAAAATGAACAATGTCTGACATGCAATAAAAAATTACTAGCCATGCAAAGAAACAAAATACAACCCACAATAAAAAGTAAAGTGAATAAAAACTGACCGAGAAATAACAAAGACGATAGAATTAGTAGAGACATTAAAATAATTATTATAACATATTCCATTTATTTAAGGAGTTAGAGGAAAAAGATGAACATGTTAATGAGAGACAAAGAAAAGTCTCTAAAAGACCCAAATTGAACCTCAGGAGATGAAAACTACAATATCTGAGCTGAAAAACACTCTGGCAGGGATTAACGGTATAATCTTTTTTATTGAGGTATAGTTGATTTACAATATACACAATATACATTTACAATAGGTGTACAGCATAATGATTCAGTATTTATACAGATTTTACTCCATTAAAAGTTATTACAAGATAATGGCTATAATTCCTTGTGCTATTAATATTTCCTTTTTGCTTATCTCTTTTATACATAGTAGTTTGTATCTCTTAATCCCATATGCCTAATTTGCCCATCCCCTCTTCCTTCTCCACTTTGGTAACCACTAGTTTGTTTTCTATATCTGTGAGTCTGTTTCCATTTTGCATATAAATTCATTTGCACTTTTTTATTTTTTAGATTCCACATATAAGTGATATCATATGGTATTTGTCTTTCTCTGTCTGTCTGACTTATTTCATTAAGCATAATATTCTCTAGGTCCATCCATGTTGCTGAAAATGGCAGAATTTCATTCTTTTTTATGGATGAGTTTTATATATCTATATAGATAGATGATAGATAGATAGATAGATAGATAGAAGATATATCACATCTTCTTTATACATTCAACTGTTTATGGGCACTTGGGTTGCTTCCATTTCTTGGCTATTGTAAACAGTGTTGCTATAAACATAGGAATGCATGTACTTTTTCAAATTAGTGTTTTCATTTTTTCTTCATTTTATTTTACTGGATATATACCCAGGAGTGGAATTGCTAGATCATATGGTAGTTCTATTTTTAGCTTTTTGAGGAACCTCCATAGTGTTTTCCATAGTGGATGCACCAATTTACATTCGCACCAGCACTATACAAAGGTTTCCTTTTCTCCATACTCTCTCCAACATTTGTTATTTGTGGACATTTTCATGATAACCATTCTGACAGGTGTGAGGTGATATCTTATTGTTGTTTTGACTTGCATTTCTCTAATAATTAGTGATGCTGAGAATCTTTTCATGTGTAACAGTGTAATCGTAAAAGGAGCTGGGGCTGGGAGGGGGGAACATTTCATTCAGAGTAAAGGTAAGGTAAGGATTATAGCAAATTTCTCATGAGACAATGCAAGCTATAGGCAATGAAGCAACCTCATAATGTGCTGAAAGAAAAAGCTGTCAACCTAGAATTCTTTAACCAGCAAAAGTGGTGCTCTTTTAAAAGCAAAAGTGAAATAAAGTCTTTTTAGGTATACAAGAGCTGGTAGAATTTATCACTAGCATATCTGCAGTATGAAAAATATTTTAGGAAATTATTCAAGAAAAAAATGATGTCAGATGAAAATCTAGGTCTTCATAAAGGAATAAGGGGCATTGGATTGCAACTATGAAGGAAAATATTAAAATTTTCTTCCCTACTTTTTAAATCTCTTTAAATGAGAATCAACTATTTAAAGCAAACAAACAAACAAACAAAAACAATGTAAGAGCTAAATATGTGACAACAATATCACAGAGGCTTGAAAGAGCGTGAAATATCAGGCTCTTATACATAAATTCATAAAATATCACTTCAAAGTAAACTATGATAAGTTAAAGATGTATAATATAAATCCTAAAGGAACTACTTAGCTAATATAATGAAGAGTTTTATATAATAAGCCAAAATGGAGATAAAATAGAATCATGGGCTTCCCTGGTGGCGCAGTGGTTGAGAGTCCGCCTGCTGGTGCAGGGGACACAGGTTCGTGCCCCGGTCCGGGAAGATCCCACATGCCGCGGGGAGGCTGGGCCCGTGAGCCATGGCCGCTGAGCCTGCGCGTCCGGAGCCTGTGCTCCACAACGGGAGAGGCCACAACAGTGAGAGGCCCACGTACCGCAAAAAAAAAAAAAAAAAAAATAGAATCATAAAAAATACTTAATTAAAAAAAAGAAGAAAAATAGAAAGAAAAACAGATGGAAATATGGAAAGCAAAAAGTAAAATGAAGACTTAAATCCACTCATAATATATATAAATGCTCTAAATATCTCCAATGAAAAGGCAGAGATTACCACACTGGATAAAGGGCAAGACTCGACTATATGCTGCCTATGAGAAATCTACCCTAAATGTAAAGACACAAATAGAATACAAGTTAAAAGTTGGAAAATGATATAACATGCTAACACTAGTCAAAAGAAAATTGAAATGACTATATCAATATAAAAAAATACACACATTTCAGAGCAAAGAATGTTTCCAGGGAAAACGAGGGTCATTTCATAATGATAAAGGGGTCAATTAATTAAGAAGACATAATCCAAAACACTTATGTACTTGAAAACGAAACATATTAAAATAATCAAAATACATTAAACAAAAGCTGATAGGACTACTATGAGAAATAGATCTACAATTACAATCAGAGAATTCAATACCAGCAATCCCACTCCTGGGCATATATCCAAAGAAAACCATAATTCACAAACATACCTGTACCCCAATGTTCTTTGCAGCACTGTTTACAATAGCCAGGACATGGAAGCAACCTAAATGTCCATCAACAGATGAATGGATAAAGAAGACGTGGTACATATATACAATGGAATATCGTCCATTAAAAAGAATGAAATAATGCCATTTGCAGCAACATGGATGGACATAGAGATTGTCATACTAAGTGAACTAAGACAGAGAAAGACAAATATCATATGATATCACTTGTATGCAGAATCTAAGAAAAAAATGATACATAAATGAACTTATTTACAAAACAGAAACAGATTCACAGACTTAGAGAATAAACTTATGGTTACCAGTGGGGAAGGGTGGGGAGGAAGGATAGATTGGGAGTTCGGGATTGACATATACACATCGCTATATTTAAAATAGTCAACAAGGACCTACTGCATAGCACAGGGAACTCTGCTCAATATTCTGGAATAAACTAAATGGGAAAAGAACTTGAAAAAGAATAGATACTTGTATATGTATAACTGAATCACTTTCCTGTACACCTGAAACTAACAAAAGATTGTAAATCAACTATACACCAATGTAAAATAAAAATTTTTTAGATTTTAAACAAGTTAAAAATAAATAAATAATTAGAAGTGGGGAAAGGATTTATTCAAGTTAAACTTTTATCAACCTTTTAATAAATGGAAACTCGAGATAAATTTTTAAATTTTAAAAGAAAGAAAGATATCTGAAAATTCAATATATTTGGAAGCTAGATAACCTGTTTCTAAATAATAAATGTGTCAAAAAAAAGAAATAAGGGAAATTTAAAGCATTTTGAACTAAATGAAAATGGAAATATAAAATTTCAAAATTTATGGAATACAGCTAAACAAGATCCCAGAAGGGAAATTCTTAGCACCATATGCCTACATTAGAATAGAGAAAAGTTCTTAAATCAATGACCTTAGCTTCTGCCTTAAGAAAACAGAGAAAGAAGAGCAAATAAAACCAGAAGTAACAAGATGAGAGGAAATAATAAAGACCAGAACAAAAACCAATAAAACTAGAAAGCAGAAAAACCTCAAGGGAAAGCAATGAAGCCAAAAGCAAATTCTCTGAGAAGATCAGGGGAGAAATAAGAGAAGAGACACAAATTACCAATATAAGGAATGAGAGAAATAATATCACTAAAGATTCTATGGGTATTAACAGAATAAAAAGTGACATTATGAACAACTTTAGGCCAATAGATTTGACAACTTAAACAGACAAATTTATTGAAAGACACAAATTACCAAAGCTCACTCAAGAAGAAATTGATAATCTGAATATTCTGTATCTAGCAAAGAAGTTGAGTTTGTAGTTTAAATATTCTGCAAAGAAAAGTCCAGATCCACAGAGAAAACTCCAGACTGAAACGATCTATCAAACATTTAAGAAAGAAATTATACTAATTCTATACAAATTCTTCCAGAAATGTGAGGATAAGGGAATACTTGCCAACTCATTCTATGAGACTGGCATTATTCCAACACCAAAATCACACAAAGACATTACAAGAAAAATAAAAACAAAAAACTACAGACCAATGTCCCTCAAGAACACTGATGAAAAAATTTAATCAAGCTTAGCAAATCAAATAGTACACTAAATAAAAAGAATAATATACCATGGCTATGTGGAATTTATGCAGAAGTGCAATGTCAATTTAACCTTTTGAAAATCAACCAATGTAACATACCACATCAACAGATGAAAAAAATAACCATATGATTATTTCAGTAGATACAGAAAAAGTACTTGACAAAATTCAACATCCATTCCTAATAAAAACTCTCAGAAAATGAGGAGTAGAAAGGAAACTTCCTCTACCTGCTAAAGTACATCTATGAAAAATCTACACCTAACATCATACTTAATGGTGAAATACTGAATGATTTCTCCAAAAGACCAGGAAAAAGACAAGGATGTGCACTGTCATTAGTTCTGTTCAACATTGCTTTGGATAGAATAAAGAGTCCAGAAATAGATCCACACATGTATGGTCAACTGATTTTTGACAAAGGTTCAAAGGCAATTCAGTGGAGAAGGGATAAACTTCAATAAACATTGTTGGAAAAATTGGTGATTTATATTCAAAAAAAGAACTTTCATATATATCTCATAAATGCATAAAAGCTCATTCAAATTGGATCATAGGACTACACGTAAAACCTAAAACTATGAAACTAGAAAAAATCTTTGTACCTTGGATTAGGCAAAGATTTCTTAAATATAACAACAAAAGCATGACACATAAATGAAAAATAAATGATAAATTAAGTACCTCTGCTCTTTGAAAGACACTTAAGAGATAAGCCACAGTGAGAAAATATTTGCAAATTACATATCTGATAGAAGAATTGTATTCATAATTTTAAAGGAACTCTCAAAACTCAGTAAAAAAAAAAAAAAAAAAAAAAAGCAAGCAACCAAATTAAAAATATAATAGTAGGAGACTTCCGGGGAAGATGGCGGAAGAGTAAGACGTGGAGATCACCTTCCTCCACAGAGATACACCAGAAATACAGCTACACGTGGAACAACTCCTACAGAACACCTACTGTACGCTGGCAGAAGACCTCAGACCTCCCAAAAGGCAAGAAACTCCCCACGTACCTGGGTAGGGCAAAGCAGAGAGATTCCCGCACAGAGGATAGCTGCCAACTGGCACTCACCAGCCCGAGAGGCTTGTCTGCTCGCCCGCCGGGGCGGGCGGTGCTGGGAGCTGTGGCTCGGGCTTCAGTCGGAGCGCAGGGAGAGGACTGGGGTTGGCGGCGTGAACACAGCCTGAAGGGGCTAATGCGCCACAGCTAGCTGGGAGGGAGTCCGGGAAAAAGTTTGGACCTGCGGAAGAGGCAAGAGACTTTTTCTTCCCTCTTTGTTTCCTGGTGCGTGAGGAGAGGGGATTAAGAGCGCTGCTTAGAAAGATAGATCAATGGAACAGGATAGAAAGCCCAGACATAAACCCACGCACATATGGTCAACTTATCTTTGATAAAGGAGGCAGGAATGTACAGTGGAGAAAGGACAGCCTCTTCAATAAGTGGTGCTGGGAAAACTGGACAGGTACATGTAAAAGTATGAGATTAGATCACTCCCTAATACCATACACAAAAATAAGCTCAAAATGGATTAAAGACCTAAATGTAAGGCCAGAAACTATCAAACTCTTAGAGGAAAACATAGGCAGAACACTCTATGACATAAATCACAGCAAGATCCCTTTGGACCCACCTCCTAGAGAAATGGAAATAAAAACAAAGATAAACAAATGGGACCTAATGAAACTTCAAAGCTTTTGCACAGCAAAGGAAACCATAAACAAGACCAAAAGACAACCCTCAGAATGGGAGAAAATATTTGCAAATGAAGCAACTGACAAAGGATTAATCTCCAAAATTTATAAGCAGCTCATGCAGCTCAATAGCAAAAAAACAAACAACCCAATCCAAAAATGGGCAGAAGACTTAAATAGGCATTTCTCCAAAGAAGATATACAGACTGCCAACAAACACATGAAAGAATGCTCAACATCATTAATCATTAGAGAAATGCAAATCAAAACTACAATGAGATATCATCTCACACCAGTCAGAATGGCCATCATCAAGAAATCTAGAAACAATAAATGCTGGAGAGGGTGTGGAGAAAAGGGAACACTCTTGCACTGCTGGTGCGAATGTGAATTGGTACAGCCACTATGGAGAACGGTATGGAGGTTCCTTAAAAAACTACAAATAGAACTACCATATGACCCAGCAATCCCACTACTAGGCATATACCCTGAGAAAACCATAATTCAAAAAGAGACATGTACCAAAATGTTCATTGCAGCTCTATTCACAATAGCCCAGAGATGGAAACAACCTAAGTGTCCATCATCGGATGAATGGATAAAGAAGATGTGGCACATATATACAATGGAATATTACTCAGCCATAAAAAGAAACGAAACTGAGCTATTTGTAATGAGGTGGATAGACCTAGAGTCTGTCATACAGAGTGAAGTAACTCAGAAAGAAAAAGACAAGTACCGTATGCTAACACATATATATGGAATTTAAGGAAAAAAATGTCATGAAGAACCTAGGGGTAAAACAGGAATAAAGACACAGACCTACTAGAGAATGGACTTGAGTTTATGGGGAGGGGGAAGGGTAAGCTGTGACAAAGCGAAAGAGAGGCATGGACATATATACTGTACCAAACGTAAGGTAGATAGATAGTGGGAAGCAGCGCATAGCACAGGGAGATCAGCTTGGTGCTTTGTGACCGCCTGGAGGGGTGGGATAGGGAGGGTGGGAGGGAGGGAGATGCAAGAGGGAAGGGATGGAGGAACAGATGTATATGTATGACTGATTCACTTTGTTATAAAGCAGAAACTAATAAAAAATAAATAAATAAATAAATAAATAAATAAAAATAAAAATATAATTGTAGATTTGAGTAGTCAATTCACTAAAGAAGCACAGATTGCAAGGATGCACATCAAAGGATGATCAATACACAGTCATAAAAGAAAGGTAAATTAAAACTGCAGTGAGACACCACTGCACTCCAGTTAAAATGTCTAAAATTGAAAAGACTGACCATACAATGCATTATTAAAGGTGTGAAGCAACTGGAACTCTCATACATTGCTAGAGGGAATGTGAAGTGATACAACAGCTTTGGAAGATAATTTGGCAGTATCCTAAAAAGTCAGACACACATCTACCATATGATCCAGTCATTCCACAGCTTAGTGTTTACCTAAGAGAAATGAAAGCAAATATCCGTTCAAAGACTTGTACATGAATGTTGATAGCACCTTTATTTGTAATAGCCAAAAACTGGAAACAACCCAAATGTCTACCAAAAGGTGAATGAATAAGCAGATGATGGTATCTATGTACAATGGAATAGTATCCATCACTAAGACTATTGATACAAGAAAAAACATGGATGGATTGCAAATAATTTTGCTAAATGAAAGATTCCAAACAACAAAAAAGTAAATACTAAATGGTTCCACTTATATAAAACTTGAAAATACAAACTTGACAGAATGTAGATCAGTGCCTGCCTTTGAATCAGGGAGCGGGATCTGGGAGCAGGTTTGATCAATTACAAAAGGACATGAGGAAACTTTTGGAGGGAATAAATCTTTTTTTATTGCAGTGATGTTTATGGGCACATACATATATAATAACTTACCAAATTATACACTTTAAATATGTTGCATATTGGTTATATCTCTATAAAGCTGTTAGCAAACAAGCAAAGTCATTTAAAACCTACCTTCTCTAGAACAAAAGACATCTGCACCTGAAGCTTATGTTGAGGGCTTTTCTCTTTCTTGCTGTACCACTCCCCCAGCTCCTTGCAAAATGCCTCTAAGTCTGCTCTTTTACCAATATACACCCCAACTTAGCAGTAGTTCTTCCATTGCACTGAACAATGCACTTGATGGCCTAAATGTACTTGATATTTGGTCAACTTATTAAAATTATCTATGTCCTTTATTCATATTTCACAGAGGCCTCTCTTAAACACTTTTTAAACTCTGGATCAATGTAGTCAATATTTTATGTGACTAAACTGTTAGCAGAGAGTTAAACATTCAGAAACTTTAGACTCCAGAATTGGGCAGGAAGAGGAAATTGGAAATAGCAATGTTATAGAGGAACCAGTGATCAAATAAAAACCTTAAACTCTTTTCCTTAATACAGCGGATACTGCAAAAATTAAAAGTACAAAGTATAATAAGCCTGGAAGTCACTGCTTCCTGCCTTCTCCCTCTGATACAGAATTTCTACCCAAGATCTTGCAAAGAGACAAAAGTAAAATTGCTCAGGTAACTTAGCCCCCACTTTATCCTATGGCTTTTGTTTCATGTGTATTATTACTTTTAGTGGTAACTTATTTCAACAAAATTTGTATGTTTAATAGATTTTTTTCTGTTTTATTTAAATTCAGTAAAGCAAAGAGTAAATGATAGAGTATTTGGCTTCCTGATTTTCATCTCTATTAATAAGAATTATGCCTATTATTCCAGAATCTAGCAATTTATATTATTTTACCTAATCCTTACAGAATGCAAATGAGATAGGTGTTTCCTAGTTATTATGCTTCTTATTGTTTGGCTAATAAGTTACTAAAGATGGGAAACTTCTGATGTTCTAGCAAAATTAATGAATTCAACAATTAACAGCCTTTTCAATGTTATTATAATTTATTGAGCAAATATCAATATAATGCAATTTACATTTTAAAAACCTCTTAAATTTAAATTTTTTTTAAAGTTCAAGTGATAAACCTCAGTACCAAGTAAATAATTTTTACATTGCCCCAACCTTTGGGGAAAATAATGAGGCTCTATAACTGTATACATTCCCTCACCTTCTTCAAAGTATATGGGCTTATTCATATGCTTGAGAGGTCACTGGCACCTAAGTTGTGCTGTCTAACAGATTGTCTAACAGTTGTGCTCTCTAATGTGTCTAGCTACACGCGTTAACAGTTCAGCAAAGCCTTCTGGGGAGGTTCTTCAGGCTAGCTTATCTCTTGAGTTGGGAGGGTCTTATGGTTCCTCCTAAAGGTACATGCATAAAGCAGTGCCTTGCCCTCCCACAGCTGAGGTAGATAGAATTGTGGGAGGCTGAGGAGATATGAAAACAATATACCTCAAATAATACAATCAAAAATACCACATATATGTCCTAAATATGCATCTTCATGATGATGCATCTTTCCAAAATCAAGCATTATTCATAATCCACCTCCCCTCAAAAGTCACAAACCTGGTTGACTACAAAGTTGTCTATTTAAGTGAAGAAACCAGGCATCTGTAGAGGTTTACTAGAAAATCCTTTCACATCCTTCCATGCTTCACTCCAGAGCCCTAGAATTGAAATCCTGAGCCCCATAACTAGGCTAGTTAGCCTAAGACTGGCAGCTTCCTCAGGGTCTCTTCCAAGTGGTTCATGGGTCTTACTATCTCCACTTCCAGTTTAGCATCCTCTCTTATCTGAGTTTAATGTTCATCAGATTTAGAAATCCTTGGGTTTGGGGGAAGGTGCCCTGGGTCCTGTGTTCATGACCTGTTATTCAGTTCTCAATTGTGAGATCAAAGCAGGTCTAGTACTAGCACTGTGTGCAAGAGCGGTAGCTGGAAAACCCTGAGGTAGGTACTTTCAGAGGTAGATTGGGACAAATGGGTGAGAGAATCTAAGGCTTTAGTAAGGAAACCAAGAGGACCATATCCAAAGACAAAGTCCAAAGGATGCAAATAGGAGGATAAGCATCAAGGTTTTAGTCAAGAGAGCTAGATCACATTTTATAAAGGGAGTCCTATAATTTGATGTACTCTACTGTCATATCTATACCTTTGTTACTGACTCCATACTCATACTGTTTGCTGCACAATAGACCAATAAATCAAAAGACAAGGGGTTGGGGCAAGGAATAGTGACTTTATTCGAAAATCCAGCAGACCAAGAAGATGGTGGACTAGTGTCCCAAAGAATCATCTTACCCGAGTTAGAATTCAGGCTTCTTTTACATTAAAAGGGGAGGGGAGGTGTGACTGGTTGTTACAAACTAATTGGTGCAAGAACAAAGAAATCCTTTGTTCTTGCAGCTGTCCAGGTAGGTCTGGTCACAATGTTCCTGTAAACCTCCAACAAGACAACTATTATTTTCTATTCTGAACCTTTTTATCTCTATATGAATGGAAATGTGTTATACATTTAAAGGTCAAGTCTGGGGGGCAGAATATTGAGAAAGGGTTAGTATGTATATTCCGGGCTATAGGTCACATTCTCTTACTGTTTGAGACAAAGGTGCAAAGCTAGCATGACTAGGCACAGGCAATGGAGCACAAAGGCTAGAGCTAAAGGAATAGATCCAATATGGAGTCAGGTTTGTTCTTCTTTGTTCAACCTTGACATACCAGAAACTTCTAACACTATCTCTAAGTTTCACTAGGAATTGCTCCTTCTACAACTTTTTAATAGGCACCAAACTAAAATATTTTGTTGAATAAACAAATATGCAAAAGAGAATATTCCCTCTTCCAATGATTTTTTAAAATTCAATATCTTATATAATTAAATCTGGTTTTCTCAAAGTAGAGCAAACTGTTTATAATATTCAGTTCACCTCACCAAGCCTTAGTGACCCTCCTTTATCCATCTTTCATAGCTTTCCAAAAATACTATCCCTCACCCCTCTGTCCAGTAGGAGGGAGCCTGGTGGTCGTAAACTTTCACTCAGACCTCAGTCCTTCCCTATTGACCAGAAAGAGCTATGTTCAATTACTTTAATGGGGATGGAGAAAAGCTTTTATTGGCAATATTGAGTACTTTCTGTATTTTAGAGTATGGCACACACACACACATAAAGGAAATTTTGAATATATATATATATATATATACATACATATATACAAAAGGAGGAAATGTGGTTCATTCATCTTTCTTAATTGAGAGATCCATAATATTGTGATTTTTTTCACATTTTATGGCCCATGGATATTCCTCTAACTTTAAAAAGAGATTGTTTGAATTGTAGTTGTTGTACCTCAGTCGTGGACATATGGGCCTTTTTTTCTCTTCCCACTTCTTGATACTTCTCTGAGAAAAAGTCCACACCCTTGAATGACCCTGCCTTTCTTACCCCATCCTTTCCTTCATCTTCTACAAATCATGCTTGTTTCTGATCTGAGCAAATTCATTTCCAAAGCTGAAGTTCACAATAATTTCTAGTATTTGAATAGCTGAAATGGGATAAAATCAATATTTTATAGTTCCTCTGAATTGCAATGCCATGATTTTCCACTTCTCCCTGGCTTGCCCCCAGAGCTGACTTATTCAGATGAAAATGTTTTAATTGCTTTAAAAATCAGATGAAAAAATATATATAATTCAACTTGAATTACAGTCATCTTAATAGCAACACAATTGTAAAATATAATTTTTAATATTTTTTAATGGAGGAAAAGGCCCACAGCAGCAAAGGTGCCTAGGGCCCACAAAAATCATACGGCCTTGCCTGGCCCTGAAGCTTCCCGCAGGATGTCTGGGTTCAGCTGTCTTGCTTCTCTTGATATAAGTAAAGCCTGAGATCATGACTCTCCTTTTTGGTTTCAGAGTGTAGGACAAACCTTATTGCCACGCTTGCTAACTGACTTTGTGTGGAGTCTCCTGATGAGACTCTCTGCACCTGACAAAACAACTGCATCGGAGGCAGCAACCATAGTGAAACTGACTCTGGAATATTATGCCCATAAGGTCACCATGGTAAGATACTTGACAATGAGCAGGGGAGTGCAGAATGTATTCTCTAATGGGCTCTTACTGCCTTTGTTATACGCCTCCTTCTTTTCATATATGTTTCTTGCCATTGTTCATTACATCACTTCAATAGAATGAGGCTTTTGTGTGAAATATTTCAAGCATACAAAAGAGTTTCAAAATAATGTAATGAACATTCACTCACCAATCACACCAAATTGTAACATTTTGCTATACTTGCTTCAAAGTTTAAAGAAATGCATTAACAACAATAAAATAGTACAACTGTAATTGAAATCCCCTGTGTAACCATTAAGGAAAGTTTTAAGAACCCTCAGCTAGCTGTAGGGCTGGCCACATAATTTGTGGGGCCCAGTGCAAACTGAAATGTGGGGCTTCTTATTCAAAACATAGAAAAAAACTACCATTAGATGTAGAAACATATGAAGATTTTCCCTCTCTCTCTCTCTCTCTCAATTTGTCATGGTGTTGTTATTTTCTAAGTTAAAAAAAAAACTAAAAGTTTATAATATTAGCATGCATTTTGCCATCCTTCTATTGTGCAATGCCAATCATAGCTGCAAATATAAGAGCACACAACTTAACAAAATACTACAATTCATATTTCATGCATGCATATTTATTTTATTCTTAGAGTGGTAAACACTACACAAAACTACCTTAATTGTCTTTATTTCACTCCTTGTCATTCACACATTCTATTAACACTCTCTATCTTCATTTTGTTTGTGAGTAAGGAAAGATTGAAAGGAAAAGAATTTATGGATTGACACATCTTTCTCTTTCCTTCTATGTCATCATTTTCAGCCTAAGTGGTTGAGGCATCAATAAATGTTTATCTTATACCTGCTTTGATTTCCCACTGAACCCCTGCACATCATGGGTCCACTGGAATTCTGTGTTCTTAGGGAATTGTGAATGCTGCCGCTGATGAGGCTTCAGGAGCCGTAGCTGACTCTCATACTGCCCCCCCCCACACACACACACACAGAGGCTCCACTGTCCCATGGGACTTCACTTACAAAACACAAACTCAAGGAAAAACTTATTAAAATTTTCAATATGATGACAGCAGAGGTTTAAACAAAGTGAAGGACCTTCTGAATGTGGGACCTTGTGCAAAAGCATAGGTCACATGCGCAGTAATTTCATAGAAGCCTGGGCCAACTTACCTGCTGGTCTTGGAGGGTCTCCTCGGAAGGCAGAGAGCAGCTGTGGCTCTCTCTGGGGTCATAAAAGCTGGTGGTGGACATATCAGGGAGTGTTCATCTATGTGAACTCTGGCTGGAGGAAGATATCTTGCTTGGGTCCTTGGCACTGAGACCTGGCCTCACCCAACAGCCTGTTGGCTCCAGTGTTGGGATTCCTCAGGCCAAACAACCAACAAGGTGGGAACACAGCCACACCCATCAGCAAACATGCTGTCTAAAGACTTCCTGAGCCCATAGCCACGAATAGACACATCCCTTTACATGGCCCTGCCCACAAGAGGACCAAGACACAGGTCCACCAACCAGAAGGCAGGTACTGGCCCCTCTCACCAGGAAGCCTGCACAAGCCTCTAAACCAGCCTTACCCACCAAGGGGCAGGCACCAGAAGCAAGAAAATTATGATCCCACAGGCTGCAGAACTGAGTGTGCAAACACAGGTCAGAACCTACCCTGGGACCAGCTAGTCCCTGGCCATTCGGTGATAAGAGGAAAGTGTATTGCTGTGACACAAAGGACATCCCCTACTGAGGGCCACTTCTTCAAGGTTGAGAAACATAACTAAGCTACTACATAAATAAAATACAAATAGAATTTTTTTAAAAAAAGAGATGGCAAAGGAATATATTCCAGACAAAATGAAAAAGATAAAACTCCAGAAGAACAACTAAGTGAAGTGGAGATAGGCAATCTACCCAAGAAAGAGTTCAGAGTAATGAACTTAAAGATGATCCAAGAACTCGGGAAAAGAATGGATGCACAGAGCAAGAAAGTACAAGAAGTTTTCATCAGAGAGTTAGAAAATAAGAATACAATAACTGAAATGAAAAAATACACTAGAAGGAATTAATAGCAGAATAAATGAGGCAGAAGAATGAATCAGTGAGCTGGAAGACAGAGTGGTGGAAATCACTGCTGCAGAGCAGAATAAAGAAAATAGAATAAAAGTAAATGGAGAAAGTCTAAGAGACCTCTGGGACAAGGTCATAGGCACCAACATTCACATTATAGAGGTCCCAGAAATAGAAGAGGGAGAGAAATGGCCTGAGAAAATATTTGAAGAGCTAATAGCTGAAAACTTCCCTTACATGGGAAAGGAAACAATCACCCAAGTTCAGGAAGCACAGAGAATCCCATAAAGGATTAACTCAAGGAAGAACACACCCAAACACATAGTAATCAAATGGACAAAAATTAAAGACAGAGAAAACATTAAAAGCAACAAGGGAAAAGCAAAAAATAACATACAAGGGAATCAGCTGATTTGTCAGCAGAAACTCTGCAGGCCAGAAGGGGGTGGCATGATATATTTAACGTGATGAAAGGGAAAAACCTACAACCAAGAATACCCTACCCAGGCTCTCGTTCAGATTCAATAGAGAAATCAAAAGCTTTACAGACAAGCAAAAGCTAAAAGAACTCAGCACCACCAAACGAGCTTTACAATAAATGCTAAAGGAACTGCTCTAAGTGGAAACGAAAAGGCCACAACTAGAAACAAGAAAATTATGAGAGTGGTAGCTCACCAGTAAAGGCAAACTTACAGTAAATGTAGGAAATTATCCACACACAAATATGATCTCAAAATCAGTAATCGTGAGAGGAGGAGAGTACAAATGCAAGATATTTAAAATGCATTAGAAATTAAGATATCAGGAATGTAAAACAATCTTGTGTGTATATATATATAGAGAGAGACTACTATACCAAAACCTCATGGTAACTGCAAACCAAAAATCTATAATGTACATACACACAAAAAAGAAAAAGGAATCTAAACACAACACTAAGGATAGTCATCAAATCATAAGAGAAGAGAACAAAAGAGGAAAGGGAAAGAAAAAAGACCTACAGAAAACAAATCCAAAACAATTAACAAAATGGCAATAAGAACATACATATCGATAATTACCTTAAATGTAGATGGGTTAAATGCTCCAACCAAATGACGCAGATTGGCTGAATGGATACAAAAATAAGACTCATATATACGTTGCCTACAAGATACCCACTTCAGATCTAGAGACACATAAAGACTGAAAGTGAGGGGATGGAAAAAGATATTCCATACAAATGGAAATCAAAAGACAGCGGGAGCAGCAATACTCATATCAGACAAAATAGACTTTAATATAAAGACTGTTACCAGAGACAAGGAAGGACAATACATAATGATCAAGGGATCAATCCAAGAAGAAGAAATAACAATTGTAACTTTTTATGCCCCCAACATAGGAGCACCTCAATATACAAGGCAAACATTATCAGACATAAAAGGAGAAATTAACAGTAACACATTAATAGTGTTAAATGACTCATTAGACCAGATGGACTTAATTGACATTTAAAGAGCATTCCATCTGAAAGAAGTGGGATACACATTCTTTTCAAGTTTACATGGAATATTCTCCAGGGTAGATAACATGCTGGGCCACAGAGCAAGCCTGAGTAAATTTAAGAAAACTGAAATCATATCAAGCATTTATTCCACCCACAATTCTATGAGATTAGAAATCAACTATAAGAAACTACTGTAAAAAACACAAACATGTGGAGGCTAAAAAACATGCTACTGAACAACCAATGGATCACTGAAGAAACCAAAGAGGAAATAAAAAAATACCTAGAGACAGATAAAAGTGAAAACAACGATCCAAAATCTATGGGATGCAGCAAAAGAAGTTCTAACACGGACGTTTATAGCAATACAAGCTTACTTCAGAAAACAAGAAAAATCTCAAATGAGCAACCTAACCTTACATCTAAAGCAACTAGAAAAAGAAAAACAAAGCAAACCCAAAGTTAGTAGATGGAAAGAAATCATACAGTTCAGAGCAGAAATAAATGAAATAGAGACCAAGGAAGCAGTAGAAAAGATTAATGAAAATAAAAGCTCGTTCTTTGAAAACATTTTTTAAAATGATAAACTTTTAGCCAGACTCATCAAGAAGAAAAGGTAGAGGGTCCAAATCTATAAAATTAGAAATGAACAAGGAGAAGGTACAACAGACACCACAGAAATACAGAGGACCATAAGACATTACTACAAGCAACTGTATGCCAGTAGAATGGACAACCTAGAAGAAAGGGACAAACTCTCAGAAAGGTACAATCTGAAAAGGCTGAACCAGGAAGAAATAGAAAATATAAACAGACAAACCACAAGTCATGAAATTGAAACCGTGATTAAAAATCTTCCAACAAACGAAAGTCAAGGACCAGATGGCTTCACAGGTGAATTCTATCATACATTTAGAGAAGAGTTAGCACCCATCCTTCTCAAACTCTTCCAAAAAACTGCGGAGGAAGGAACATTCCCAAACTCATTCTATGAGGTCACCATCACCCTGATACCAAAAACAGACAAAGATACCACAAAAAAAGAAAATTACAGACCAATTTCACTGATGAATATAGATGCAAAAATCCTCAACAAAATACTAGGAAACAGAATCCAACAACACATTAAAAGGATCATACACCAAGATCAAGTGGGATTTAACCCAGGGATGCAAGGATTCTTCAATATATGCAAATCAATCAATGTGATACACCATATTAAAAAATTGAAGAATAAAAACCATATGATCATTCAATAGATGCAGAAAAAGCTTTTGACAAACTTCAGTACTCATTTATGATAAAAAAATCTCCAGAAAGTGGGCATAGAGGGAACCTACCTCAACATAATAAACGCCATATATGACAAACCCACAGCAAACATCATTCTAAATGGTGAAAAACTGAAAGCATTTCCTCTAAGATCAGGAACAAGACACAGATGTCCACTCGCACCACTATTATTCAAGATAGTTTTGGAAGTCCTAGCCATGGCAGTCAGAGAAGAAAAAGAAATAAAAGGAATACAAATTGGAAAAGAAGAAGTAAAACTGTCACTGTTTGCAGATGACATGATACTATACATAGAGAATCCTAAAGATGTCACCAGAAAACTACTAGAGCTAATCAATGAATTTGGTAAAGTTGCAGGATACAAATTTAATGCACAGAAATCTCTTGCATTCCTATACACTAATGATGAAAAATCTGAAAGAGAAATTAAGGAAACACTCCCATTTACCACTGCATCAAAAAGAATAAAATACGTAGGAATAAACCTACCTAGGGAGAAAAAAGACCTTTATGCTGAAAACTATAAGACACTGATGAAAGAAATTAAAGATGATACCAACAGATGGAGAGATATACCATGTTCTTGGATTGGAAGAATGAATATTGTGAAAATGACTATACTACCCAAAGAAATCTACACATTCAGTGCAATCCCTATCATATTACCAATGGCATTTTTTTACGGAACTAGAACAAAAAATCTTAAAATTTGTATGGAGACACAAAAGACCCCAAATAGCCAAAGCAGTCTTGAGGAAAAAAAAAACGGAGCTGCAGGAATCAGACTCCCTGACATCAGACTATACTACAAAGCTACAGTAATCAAGGCAATATGGTACTGGCACAAAAAGAGAAAGATAGATCAGTGGAACAAGATAGAAAGCCCAGAGAAAAACCCACGCACCTATGGTCAACTAATCTATGACAAAGTAGGGAAGGATATACAATGGAGAAAAGACAGTCTCTTCAATAAGTGATGCTGGGAAAACTGGACAGCTATATGTAAAAGAATGAAATTAGAACACTCCTTAACACCATACACAAAAACAAGCTCAAAATGGATTCGAGACCTAAATGTAAGACCAGACACTATAAAAATCTTAGAGGAAAACATAGGAAGAACACTCTGTGACATAAATCACAGCAAGATCTTTTTTGATCCACCTCCTAGAGTAATGGAAATAAAAACAAAAATAAACAAATGGCACCTAATGAAACTTCAAAGCTTTTGCACAGCAAAGGAAACCATAAACAAGACGAAAAGACAACCCTCAGAATGGGGAAAAATATTTGCAAACGAATCAACGGACAAAGGATTAATCTCCAAAATATATAAACAGCTCATGCAGCTCAATATTAAAAAAAACAAACAACCCAATCCAAAAATGGCCAGGAGACCTAGATAGACATTTCTCCAAAGAAGACATACAGGTGGTCAAGAAGCACATGGAAAGTTGCTCAACATCACTAATAGAGAAATGCAAATCAAAACTACAATGAGGTATCACCTCACACCAGTTAGAATGGGCTTCATCAGAAATCCTGCAAACAACAAATGCTGGAGAGAGTGGGGAGAAAAGGGAACCCTCCTGCACTGTTGGTGGGAATGTAAATTGATACAGCCACTATGGCGAACAGTATGGAGGTTCCTTAAAAAACTAACAATAGAATTACCCTATGATCCTGCAATCCCACTACTGGGCTTATACCCAGAGAAAACCATAATTCAAAAAGACACATTCACCCGAATGTTCATTGCTTCACTATTTACAATAGCCAAGTCATGGAAGCAATCTGAATTCCCATCAACAGACAAATGCATAAAGAAGATGTGGTACATATATACAATGGAATATTACTCAGCCATAAAAAGGAACGAAATTGAGTCATTTGTTGAGACATGGATGGATCTAGTGACTGTCATAGAGAGTGAAGTAAGTCAGAAAGAGAAAAACAAATATCGTATATTAACGCATATATGCGGAACCTAGAAAAATGGTACAGATGAACCCGTTTGCAGGGCAGAAATTGCAACACATATGTAGAAAACAAACATATGGACACCAAGGGGAGAAAGTGGTGGGCGGTCGGGGTGATGGTGTGATGAATTGGGCGATTGGGTTTGACATGTATACACTGATGTGTATAAAACTGATGACTAATAAGAACCTGCTGTATAAAAAAAATTAATTAAAATTCAAAAATTAAAACAAAAAAACTCCCAACAAACAAAAGGCCCAGAGCAGATGGCTTCACAGGTAAATTATACCAAACATATACAGAAAATATCTATACTGCTGAAACTGTTCCCAAAAAATTGCAGAGGAAGGAACACTTCAGAGCTCATTCTATAATACAAAGCTACAGTAGTCAAAACAGTATGGTCCTGGCACAAAAACACACATATAGATCAATGTAACAGGATAGAAAGCCCAGAAATAAACCCACCTATGGTCAATTAATATATGACACAGGAGACAAGAATATACAATGGAGAAAAGACAATCACTTTAACAAGTGGTGCTGAGAAAACTGGACAGCTACATGTTAAAGAGTGAAATAGAACATTCTCTAACACCATATAAAAATACAAACTCAAAATGGATTAAAGACCTAAATGTAAGACCAGATACTATAAAACTCCTAGAGTAAATCATAGGCAGAACACTCTTTGACATAAATCTCAGCAATATCTTTTCAGATCAGTCTCCTAGAATAATGGAAATAAAAACAAAAATAAACAAATGAGATCTAATTAAATGTAAAAGCTTTTGTACATCAAAGGAAACCATAAGCAGAACAAAATACAGCCCACAGAATGGAGAAAATATTTGGAAATGATGCAACCAAAAAGAGATTCATTTCCAAAATATACAAACAGCTCATGCAGCTCAATATCAAAAAAAAAAAAAACAAATAACCCAATCAAAAAATGGGCAGAAGATCTAAATAGGCATTTCTCCAAAGAAGATATACAGATGGCCAACAGGCAGATGAAAAGATGCTTAATATCACTAATTATTAGAGAAATGCTAATGAAAACTACAATAAAGTATCACCTCACACCATTCAGAATGGCCATCATCAAAAAGTCTACAAATAGGGACTTCCCTGGTCGTTCAGTGTTTAAGAATCCTCTGGCCAATGAAGGGGACACGGGTTCAAGCCCTGGTCCAAGAAGATCCCACATGCCATGGAGCAACTAAGCCCATGCACCACAACTACTGATCCTGCGCTCTACAGCCCGCGAGCCACGACTACTGAGCCCGCGAGCCACAACTACTGAGCCCACGTGCAGCAACTACTGAAGCCCACAAGCCTAGAGCCCATGCTCCGCAAGAAGAGAAGCCACCGCAGTGAGAAGCCCACACACCGCAACAAAGAGTAGCCCCGGCTTGCTGCAAGTACAGAGAGCTCACATGCAACAACGAAGACCCAATGCAGCCAAAAATAAATAAATTTATTTCAAAAAAAAGTCTACAAATAATAAATGCTGGAGAGCGTATGGAGAAAAAGGAACCCTCCTACACTCTAAGTGGGAATTTAAATTGGTGCAGCCACTGTGGACAACAGTATGGAGGTTCTGTAAAAAACTAAAAATAGAGTTACCAGATGATCCAGAAATCCCACTTCTGGGCATATATCTAGATAAAACTATAATTCAAAAAGTAACATGCAGGGCTTCCCTGGTGGCGCAGTGGTTGAGAGTCCACCTGCCAATGCAGGGGATACAGGTTCGTGCCCCATTCCGGGAAGATCCCACATGCTGCGGAGCGGCTGGGCCCATAAGCCATGGCCACTGAGCCTGAGTGTCCGGAGCCTGTGCTCCACAACGGGAGAAGCCACAACAGTGAGAGGCCCGCGTACCGCCAAAAAAAAAAAAAAAAAAGTAACATGCACCCCAATATTCATTGCAGCACTATTTACAATAGCTAAGACATGGAAGCTACCTAAATTTCCATCAACAGATGAATGGATAAAGAGGTGTGGTATATATATATACAATGGAATATTACTCAGACGTAAAAAAGAATGAAATGATGCCATTTGCAGCAACATGGATGGACCAAGACATTATCATACTAAGTGAAGTAAGCCATACAAGTAAGAGAAACATCATATGATATTGCTTATATGTGGAATCTAAAAAAAAAAACACACAAATGAACTTATTTACAAAGTTGAAAGTGACTCATAGATATAGAAAGCAAAACTTATGGTTACCAAAGGGGAAGTTGGGGGGAAGGATAAGTAGGAGGTTGGGATAAATATATTTATACTACTGTATATAAAATAGATAATCAACAGGGATCTACTGTATAGAACAGGGAACTATACTCAATATTTTGTAATAACCTATAAGGAAAAAGAACCTGAAAAAGAATTACTGAAGTACCGTGATGTATACCTGAAACTAACACAACATTGTAAATCAACTATATTTCAATAATAATTTTTTGGATTAAAGACCTAAATGTAAGGCCAGACACTATCAAACTCTTAAAGGAAAACATAGGCAGAATACTCTATGACATAAATCACAGCAAGATCCTTTTTGACCCACCTCCTAGAGAAATGGAAATAAAAACAAAAATAAACAAATGGGACCTAATGAAACTTCAAAGCTTTTGCACAGCAAAGGAAACCATAAACAAGACCAAAAGACAACCCTCAGAATGGGAGAATATATTTGCAAATGAAGCAACTGACAAAGGATTAATCTCCAAGACTTACAAGCAGCTCATGCAGCTCAATAACAAAAAACAAACAACCTAATCCAAAAATGGGCAGAAGACCTAGAAAGACATTTCTCCAAAGAAGATATACAGATTGCCAACAAACACATGAAAGAATGCTCAACATCATTAATCATTAGAGAAATGCAAATCAAAACTACAATGAGATATCATCTCACAGCAGTCAGAATGGCCATCATCAAAAAATCTACAAAGAATACATGCTGGAGAGGGTGTGGAGAAAAGGGAACACTCTTGCTCTGTTGGTGGGAACGCAAATTGATACAGCCACTATGGAGAACAGTATGGAGGTTCCTTAAAAAACTAAAAATAGAACTACCATACGACCCAGCAATCCCACTACTGGGCATATACCCTGAGAAAACCATAATTCAAAAAGAGTCATGTACCAAAATGTTCACTGCAGCTCTATTTACAATAGTCAGGACATGGAAGCAACCTAAGTGTCCATCATCAGATGAATGGATAAAGAAGATGTGGCACATATATACAGTGGAATATTACTCAGCCATGAAAAGAAACAAAATTGAGATATTTGTAGTGAGGTGGATGGAACTAGAGTCTGTCATACAGAGTGAAGTAAGTCAGAAAGATAAAAACAAATACCGTATGCTAACACATATATATGGAATCTAAGGGAAAAAAAAACAGGTCATGAAGAACCTAGGAGTAAGATGGGAATAAAGACACAGACCTACTAGAGAATGGACTTGAGGATATGGGGAGGGGAAGGGTAAGCTGGGACAAAGTGAGAGAGTGGCATGGATATATATACACTACCAAACGTAAAATAGATCGCTAGTGGGAAGCAGCTGGATAGCACAGGGAGATCAGCTCGGTGGTTTGTGACCACCTAGAGGGGTGGGATAGAGAGGGTGGGAGGGAGGGAGACGCAAGAGGGAAGAGATATGGGAACATATGTATATGTATAACTGATTCACTTTGTTATACAGCAGAAACTAACACACCATTGTAAAGCAATTATACTCCAATAAGATGTTAAAAAAATAATTTTTAATAAAAGAATAAAGCCAGAAAACAAGGAAAAAATAAAACTAACTTGGAGCCTATAAAGAAAATTTGAAAGATTATGATTCAGTGTTTACCATTCTAGTCCATTCCCTCAACACATAGTTCACTCCTTCAAAATATAGATTCATATCTCCTTTAATTGTCAAAATGTTTGCGGAAGTATATTGTTCTGTTGTTATTCTGTTCCATTATTTTGACTTTCTTTTTAAAGGACTCAAATTATATTGTACATATGCTTTTTGAATTGAGCTTATATGTTTTATACAATAAAGTCTACCCAACCAAAATAAACCTTTTTTTTAAAAAAATGGGTATTCTCCCAGTATCCATAAATGCATAGATTGGGAGGCAGCCAAGATGGCAGAATAGGAGGACCCTCAGCTCACCTACTCCAACAGGTACACCAAAATTACACCTATTTACAGAGCAACTATTGACGAGAAAGACCAGAAAACTAGCAGAAAAAAATCTACAACTA
Organism: Hyperoodon ampullatus; assembly: GCF_949752795.1. Taxonomy (NCBI): domain Eukaryota; kingdom Metazoa; phylum Chordata; class Mammalia; order Artiodactyla; family Ziphiidae; genus Hyperoodon; species Hyperoodon ampullatus. The sequence continues at coordinate 169,452,387 of NC_136915.1, read as the reverse complement.
AAGCTGTAAAGAAGGGAGCACAATGAGATGAGTAGGAAGGGCAGAGACACTGTAGAGTCAATATCCACACCCCCAAGGAGGCAACCCACAAACAGGAGGATAATCACAATTTCAGAGGTTCTGCCCAAGGAGCAAGGGGTCTAAACCCCACATCGGGCTACCCAGCCTGGGGGTCCTGCACCAGAAAGGTGGGCCCCCAGAACATCTGGCTTTGAAGGCCTGTGGGGCTTGCTTTCAGGAGAGCCAGAGGGCTGTAAGAAACAAAGACTTCACTCTTAAAGGGGACATAGTAAACCTCACATGCTCCACAAGACCCAGGGCAGAAGCAGTAATTTGAAAGGAGCCTGGGTGAGACTCACTTACTGATCTTGGAGAGCCTCCTAGAGAGGCAGGAGGCAACTTGGACTCACCTGGAGACATAGACGCTGGTGAGTAATGGGGATGAAATGTACAGTGTGGGAAACATATATAATCAAGAATAATATAATATCTTTGCACAGTGACATGGTAACTACACTTACCGTGGTGAACATTTTGTAATGTATAGAAATACAGAATCACTATGTTCTGCACCAGGAATTAACATAGTGTTATAGGTTAATTATACTTCAAAAATAAATAAACAAACTCATTGAAAGGGAGATCAGATTTGTGGTTACCAGAGGCTGGTGGGAGGGGTAATTTCCAGTTAGAAGATAAATAAGTACTAGGGATATAATGAACAGCATGATAAATGTAATTAACACTGCTTTATGTTATATATGAAAGTTATTGAGAGAGTAAATCCTAAGAGTTCTCTTCATAAGGAAATAGTTTTTCTTTTATTTTGTATCTATATGAGGTGATAGATGTTTACTAAACTTATTGTGGTAATAATTTCATGATGTATGTAAGTCAAATCGTTATGCTATACACTTTAAACTTATACCTTGCTTTATGACAATTATATCTCAATAAAATCAGAAGAAAAAAATAAATGCATGTTTATTTCTCATCCAAATAAACATTTTCATTGTATAGTAATGCACATAAATATGCTTTCCTCTAGTGCTTATTTGTGTGTTAACTGCTGCCTTGGTCATTCTGAGAGGGACTGAATTCTTTTGTCTAAGAAACGCCTCGATTAGAGGTGGCTGTGCAACGAGAGACTCTTGTTGACCTGTGAAATTGCTTTTCCAGGTGTCTAAAATTGTGGATGTTATTTATAAGCAATTGTGTGGAAATGTTTCTCCCATTTTGAAGCAAGTTATGTTGAGGGTCATTACCCTGTTGACACGTACTTCACCAAAGAAGGTCATCTTTCAACTTATGGACTACCCAGTCCCAGCAGACAAGTAAGCCCCCTCTCACCCCTTCCACAGAGTTTGTTCAGTCTCCATAGTCAGACAGACCTGAACAAATCAGATCTGGTTTCTTTTTTTCTGAAATAGAATATCTATTTTTGTACCACATAGGATGATTGTAAGGCTTAAATAAGATCATCTATAGTATTCATATCTTTGTAAAATATGTGGCACAGAGTAGACCATCAAGAAATCATAATTGTTGCTATTATTTATCTGAGGATTTAAATTGTGTTCTGCTGCATATCCCATATTGAAAAACCTCTTCTCAAAGTTATAATGGTTTTTTCCCCACATGTGATAAAATTCATAGTCTTTTTTTCTTATTTATGAAGGACAGACATATTTCCAACCACCAATAAAATAATAAAACATTTAAAATTCCCAGGTATAATTGGGAATTTTACCTGTCCTTGTCCCTTAACTGTTTATTTGAAATTCATGATCCAGGGTCATGAGAAATATTTAAGAAGAAAGTATGCTAAGGTGAGCCTACGTGACACTATGACTCTAACAGCCACGTTAGAGGAGCTTATTAAATCACACCACTGCATTTCTGTAGTTTGTACACTGGAAGGGAAGGTATTATTTCTCTACTATTAACAGTATAAAAGGCAGGATATTACATTATGGAAAGGATTCAGGCTTTGGAAACAAATGAAAATCAATTGCATCCCAGCCTTGACCCTTATATCCTGTGTGACATCATGTAAGTTTCATAAACTCCTTGATCCTCAATTTCCTCAACTATGAAATGAGGAAAGTTCTTTTCATCTATAAAGCTGTTATATGGATTAAATTAGTTAATGTCTGTAAGAAGGCAATGAAATCAACAAAATACTAAACCAATTATATGACCGACTTTCTATTTCCAACTTAAAGATTGTATTTTTTAGGAAGCTTAAACTCACAAGGTATTTTACTATTTAGAAAATTCTTGGAAACTAAAAATATTCATAAGACTCAGTGTTTTCTCATTCAGGAACTAAGTACCCACTGTGTGTAAAGTATTACCAGCCTTCAAGCATTTTGTTGAGGAGAGTGAATATACCCACATGGATGTAAGATAAAAGCTGCCAATGAACCCATTACAAACAGTGTGTACTGAGGAGGTACAGAAAGCAAACACAATTAGAATTAGGTGAAAATTAAAAAGTCACTAGCATATCTTGTGTAATAGTAGGTGAGGATTGAGGTAGAAAAACTGGGATTTGTAGGTAAGCTTAAACAGAGAAACAGAAAGAAGGTGTGATCAAGAGGTAAGAGAGGGCTTCCCTGGTGGTGCAGTGGTTGAGAGTCCGCCCGCCGATGCAGGGGACGCGGGTTCGTGCCCCGGTCTGGGAATATCCCACATGCCATGGAGCGGCTAGGCCCGTGAGCCATGGCCGCTGGGCCTGCTTGTCCGGAGTCTGTGCTCCGCAACGGGAGGGGCCACAACAGTGAGAGGCCTGTGTACCGCAAAAAAAAAAAAAAAAAAAAAGAGGTAAGAGAATGAGACAGGGCTTGAGAAATTTGATGTCCATGTGGTTCTAAGCATGGTACTATGAATAAGCCCTGCAGATAAAAGCAATTGAGTACTGGGGTTCTAGAGAGATAGGTGTGTCCATGTTCTGAGGGACCAGACCCCCACATTAGGAACCTAAATGCAAAGAGAAAGAACGACTGAGTTCAGAACCCAGCATGGCTTGACATATAGCAGTTTTTAAGATGAGCAATAGTAAGAATAATCTTGAAGTGTGACAGGTATGTAGGGAAAGGAGCTTGGGAATTGGAGATTGAGAAGCCAGGGTTCTAGTTACATCTGTGTCACTGACTATATGTGTGACATTTGGGAAAATGGCTTAGTCTTTTGTTGGTTTTTTTTTTGTGGTACGCGGGCCTCTCACTGTTGTGGCCTCTCCCGTTGCGGAGCACAGGCTCCAGACGCGCAGGCTCAGCAGCCATGGCTCACGGGCCCAGCCTCTCCATGGCATGTGGGATCTTCCCGGACCGGGGCACGAACCCGCGTCCCCTGCATCGGCAGGCAGACTCTCAACCACTGTGCCACCACGGAAGCCCTAGTTTTTAAATTTAATTTTCTAATTTTTAAGTTATGTAGTTTTTTTTAAATTTAGTTAGCTTTTTACCTAGTTTTTTAAATTGATATATTTATTTATATATTAATTTGTATTTCCGTACCAGTTTTTAAATCCTCTATTATCCCAGGACAAACAAGGTCACAAGGTGGGAGGGAAGAGTATGGAGTACAGAAAGCTGACCAGTTCCTGATATTGAGCTGGACAGATATTTAAATAGCAGTAGGAAATGAACTTGCAGACTTACAGTCTTTATTTTCCACAAGACCATATTGAAATTCTTCCTCTGTTTTCAAGGACAAGAAACTTAATGGGATCATTTGGAAATGGGAATATCAGTTAGTTTTGGACTTGTCTGCAGTTTCTTTGCACTGTAAAGATGTAAAACCAAGACTCTTTTCCTGATTTGTGTCACAGTGTTGAGTAGGAAATGAAAAACGTATGATTTTCATTATCGGGGATGGGGGCTGTGTTTGCAGCACTCTGATACTGATGTGGCAGGCGGCTGGCTCTGAGTCAAGTGCGGCTCCACTTGTGCTGAAGACAATCTTGTTGATACTGAAAGAAAAGCCTGAGGCAACGGAAGAAAGAATAATGGGAAGAAGATATTTCTCTCTTGACACGACTAACATGATGTCCATGGCGGTAAATAATACAACGAGTGTTTCTTTTTCCTGGTGGTGTTTTCTTAGTCGTGAAAATCCCTATCTGCTCACAGCCTCAGTCATACTTCCTTGAACACAATCTGGCTCTCATTCATTCATTCATTCATTCACTCAACACGTATTTATTGAGTGCCTACTACATGCCGCACCTCGATCATGAAGCTTACATTCTTGTAAGAGACACAGACAATGAACCAAAAAAACGTGTTATGTGTCAGATGATATAAAGCTTAGAAGAGATATAAAGTGGGGTGGGGAAAAGAAAGTGGCAGGGAAGGTTTAGGTAAATTGGTCAGGCAGGGCAGGTCTCTCTGCTGTAGTGACATCGAATCAGAGACCTCAATGAGGTGACGGAGTGATCCTTGCAGATAATCTGGGCATGAGAGTTCTAGACAGAGAGAAGGGCAAAAGCCACGTGGTGACGGGAGCTTACCTGGTATATCAGTGAAGCAAGGAGGCCAAAACATCTGGAGAATAACTGAGCAAGAGTGAAGGTGTAGGAGATGGTATCAGAGAGGTAGCCACCAGCCAGATCACACAGACTCTTGATAGGCATGTGAAGGCCAAATCTCATTTGTGTCCATCATTATATATCTCCCAAGCGCCCAAATCACCACTCCTGGGAGTAAATTCAAGTCTGACAGAGATATAATAGGGGAAAAAATGGATAATGCTCCACAAATGTGAGGTGATGTGTTTCTCTGATAGAGTGGGTATTGTAGTGGTCAGTAGACCAAACAATTTGTTAGTGACCTGGCATGCCCCTCCTTAAATATTTCACTGCCCTGGATTGTTGAAGCTCTGGGGGGACCTGGGTTACTGGTAAGACTATTTTTCATGACCACATAGGCATGGAGCCTTGGGAGGTATGCCTTCCTTGAGAATCAGCTTGCATCCTGCTGGTTTGGCAACCAGGCACTGTTGATAGTGATTTGGGAGCCCATGGCCAGAGACTGCTTGGTGCAGTTCCTGCTTCATAATGGACTGCGTAACTGTTATTGAAAGAATGAATACACATGCGTGCTTCAGGCTTCCTTCAAGGAATTTGGGGGAGGAGTTGCAGAGTCCCTGCCTTTCCACCCACCTCACCACTGCTGACTGGGTTTAAAGGGAGATGGTTACATTCTTGACTCCTTTTTCCTTCCCTTATAGGCATCCCAGGCCCTGTGCACACTGCTGACTATTCATTCTTACAAGAAAGCGGTGGCCCAGTTTTTCCCCCAGCTCTTGATGGCCCTCATATTTCAACTCTTTTACACCAGCAACCTGAGACTGATGACAGAAGACAGGACTATGTGAGATACTAGTGGTATAAGAAATGAGCTTCCAGCTGTCAAATATTTCTACTCCCTTGGGTTCACGTGGAACTATATAATCCCTTGTGCAGTATATTCATTTATTACAGTTTTCTGTCCTCTACAGGGTAGGATGCCTTTGGAAAAGTAACTACCCTAAGTACCTAGAAGTAAGCTGGGACCTTCCCTGAGTGTGTATGCGGTGTATAAAAAACCACTCCCACATGGGCTTCCCTGGTGGCACAGTGGTTGAGAGTCCGCCTGCCGATGCAGGAGACACGGGTTCGTGCCCCGATCTGGGAAGATCCCACATGCCGCGGAGTGGCTGGGCCCGTGAGCCATGGCTGCTGAGCCTGCGCTCCGCAATGGGAGAGGCCACAACAGTGAGAGGCCCGCATACCGCAGAAAAAAAAAAACAAAAACCACTCCCACAGAACACGGTTTCTTCCTGCCACAAAGGGAAGCCACCAAGCAGAGAGAAAGTAGGGAGGAACAACAGGTCCAAAACCGGACATGTACTAGCTCTGCCATTTACTCTGATAGTGATCTCTCAGGGTAAATTACATGGAAGGTAAAACTAATGTGCACAAATGTGCTTTGTGAACTTTGTGGTTGGTGATGTGATGTGTGGGCTTATGATAGCATGCAGTCATTCTGTCCACATAAGGTAAGGTTTGGCTCTTCTCTTTTGCCCAAGAGATTACAGTAAGCTTTCCTGCTCTCCAGGGAAATCAGGACCCAACTTTCTGCTATTTGCCCTCATCTGGTGTGGACTTCTAAGCCAGGCAGGACTCTAAGACACAATCAGTCCCATTAAGATATTTAATCCACTCTCTGTCTTTCAAGCAGACATACACCAAATCATCCCAAGTAGATAAGAATGTATTCTATTTATTTAAAGCATCCAAAGAAGACAATCAACAGGCACCTTTAGCATGTCTTCACATCACTTAACTTCTTTTGCTAATAAGCTTTTAATAAACTAATAAACTAATAAGCTGCTCTATGATTAATCCTAGATTTTACATGCTACAATTTCAGTGTAACCCCACATCCCATGTCCTGTTAATCAGGGGAGATGAAGAGCATTTAATGGTCTTTTCCTTTGAAACACTCCCCTTTCCCAAAACTGGCATCCTGCCCAACAGAGAATGAAAAGGCAAATAATCACTTGTATCTAGTTATGTGAAGGCCACTTGCAGGTGACAACTCTCCTCTTCTTTGGGACCTTAGCTATGCTCGAGATGCACTGAGAACTCTGCTGAATTGCTCTGGACTGCAACAAGTGGATATTGCTCTAAAGAGGAAGAATTGCTGGAACCAGTTTTCCCAACCACTGTTTCACCCTCATGGAGTCTACCTTGTTGCCAAGTAAGAAGAGGGGCATTGGGAAATGTTCTCCGTCTCTTTCCCACCTGTTTTATCTTTCTTCAACTAAGCCACTGTGGGAACACAGTCAATATCCACTCCAACTTCCAAATCTCTCCTAATGATCTGAATTGCCATTTGACTTCTACTTTTTCACTTATTTTGGGGGCTTTTACTTTTCCTTGCCTTGCTCTCTTACCTAGTGATACAGATACCAAATTATTCTCCCTCACAGAACAGGTTTCTCTCTCAGATATGTAGAACTAGAGGGGAATCTGCTTTGTCCTTCCTCTGTTGTTAACTGATTCCTCCTCTGCAGGCATGAGACATGTGCTCCCACTTTAAAGAGGTCTGATAAAAACCTGTACCCAATGAGACAAATTTGGGAAAGTATAATAGAAGAGGACTTTTATTTTCCTTGTACCACAAAGTTGTTGTTGTTGTTGTTGTTTTTCTAGTTAGCCCATTAGTGAATAGCAAGCTTCTGATTATAGGAATCAGATTTTCTGATCAAGAATCACAATACATGGCCTTGACAACATAATAGACCATTTGAAGTTGTGACTGACTCAGAAAGTACAGTCTATATGGTTTCTGGGCTTTTGGTGCTTTTAAACCAACATTTTATTTGCACATAGATTTCAAGAACACATCTTAGGGCTTCCCTAGTGGCGCAGTGGTTGAGAGTCCGCCTGCTGATGCAGGGGACACAGGTTCGTGCCCCGGTCCGGGAAGATTCCACATGCCACGGAGCGGCTGGGCCCGTGAGCCATGGCCGCTGAGCCTGTGCGTCCGGAGCCTGTGCTCCGCAATGGGAGAGGCCACAGCAGTGAGAGGCCCACGTACCGCAAAATGAAAAAAAAAAAAAAGGATCTCCATTTTAGCAAGATCCCTAGTTGATTTGTATGCACATTCAAATTTAAGAAGCACTAGTTTAATGCTTCATCGCCTGGAGTCTTCAAATTGAATCTCTGTTACATCACCCTCCCCAGTCCTGCCAATCTGATCTAGGCCAGCATGGCAGGACAGCTGTGAGCCTGGTCACTGCCCAAGTGTGTTATAGGGAATGGCTCAGTGAATCAGGCCTCACCACCTCTTCTCTTTAATCATCCAGGATAGCCTCATATTCTCTTCTTCATTATATCATTCAAAGGACGGACTTGGTCTAAAATCACAAAAGTGACCTGTGTGGCCATCTTGGATTGCCAAGATATTTACTTTGCACTATTTATGTTTTCTCCGTTTGCTCAGGCGTGGATGGGAACTTGCGGTAATATAGGGCAGTCTGTACTGTGGCACAGGATAGGAGATTAGAAAGAGGAGTGAGGTTAAGGAAAGAGATGTTATCAGTGATCCTGCCATGTATAATTCCGCAGAGTCTGCGTAGAATTCATAATGAGCCCGCAGTTTACCTTTGATTAAGGAATATTCAAGAATATCTTTCTTTTTATCTGGTGATACAAAATATGAGGATAATGTTTCCCTCTTTTCTACCATTAGCATTTGCTGCTGCAGAAAGTGTTTTCATCTTCTTTGCTAATTCAGTGCTTTATTCTTCTTTACAGAACTCTCAGTGACTACAACTTTCCACAGTTTCCAGACACCTTGCATTATCTCTACCAGCTCTCAGTGAAAGGTCCTAGAAGGTCAGAAGACAAGGTCACCACAATAATATTCCTCATTGAAGTGAGTTTTATTACAAGACTGTGAACAACCAAGTTTTCATTCCCTTTCCTTATCCAAGCTTAAATCAACTCTCTAACATTTTGTCTCCCTCTCCGAATATTGATTCTTACCAAAAGTTAAGACAATAACAGATATCTGAAGCTGAGGGGCGTAAGGCGAAGGTAGATTTGAGTTATGAGAGGGTTATCCCTTTAGACTGTTTCAGGAGTTGGCCTTTGTAGTTTCCTAGGGGGTGTGGATTTGCACAAACTAATTATTTTTGCAGTCCTACTTCATATTTCTCTACAAGCTTCTTAAAGTATATAGGGAGAATTAAGTTTACTAAAGGTGGTAGGCAACATCTAGTGTCTAAACGATACTTCAGACTGTCTAGGGGAAAAAAGGAATGGGCTAAATAACTGGGTAACCTGAAGATATAGAACTATATTTCTTTGTATATGAATATTACATCAAATATTGGAATGCCATACCAGAGTCAAGCAAATTGAGGCAGTACTTTTGCTTACAAAAGGCATGTAAAAAGTTCTATAAATTGAAATTATCTGAGTCAAATCTAATTTTCCATAAGAGTAATATATAATAAGGAAGTATTGATCTAAGGTATGATGCCAAATATTTCCAAAAGTTTGACATTTCAAACTTCATGTCAAAATAGTTAATAAACTATAAAAGGCATACCCATACACTATACTATATACTTCTAAAGCTTTCACAAGGATACATGAATTAGTTTAACTTAACATTGCAGTAGCAAATCACCAGTATTTTTCTAACTTGCTTAATCCATTTGAACCTCTCATTATTTTATTATGTGACTCATTATTTTTACTGTACTACCCTTTAAGTATGTACAAATACCAAATAGGTCTAAACATGAGATACAAAATCCCTCCCATAAAATACTAAATATAAAAGAAATTTACAAACTACATAAGATTTATGTAAGCATGATTAATATACCTAGATGGAAACCTAGTTGCCTCTCTCATCATGAATATAATGCTTCCTGCTACTGGAGACTGGCATGCCTGTCCTTCCAGGAACTCAGCAATGACCACGCTCTCCCACCACTTTCTCTGTTTAGAATTTCTGGGCAATTGTCAACTTTCCAGTTCAACTGTGAAGTCCCTTGGCCTTCTGTTGTTCTGAACACACAATCTATGCATTTTACCTTATTTTGGTCTTATCAGCCAGTGATACCTAAGATAGTATTACCAATGCTTATGCCATTTATTTATATATATTTGTTATTTCTAGTTTTCTACTGATATAAATAGCAATCAAGTTCTACTGATATAAATAGTAATCAAGTTTACATCTTTGTGCCTAAATCTTCTTTCTTTTGGTATTTTAGATTATTTCCTTATAATAGATTCCAAGAATCTGAAATAATAACCCAAGGGTATAAACATACTCAAGGCTAAGGATTTTTAATGCCAAACTGCTATCTGGAAAGCAGTGCCAATCAGAGCTCCCCACACAGCTCATGGGTATGCTTACCCCCACGGCACTCTCGCCACCATAAACAAGCTTTCCAGTGTGAGAGGCAGACGTGATGTCCTGTGGGGTGATTTGATTTGTACTTATTGTTTAAAATTTTAGAGAGTTTAAACATTTTAAAAATATTATTATTTATAAATTAAAGTTCCATATTATGAACAACCTGATCTTTCCTTTACCTATTTAAGTATTATGATCTTAGTGTCTCAGTGAATTGTATGTTTCTCTCTCTCTCTCTCTCTCTCTCTCTCTCTCTCTCTCTCTCTCACACACACACACACACATATACACACCCCAAAGATTTGTGAAAGATCAAGTAACATATGAACACTGTGCTTTGTACATCCTTAGTGAGATAAATTGCAAGGACAAAAAAAATCTGTAGAGAAATATTTATTTTTCCTCAGGAGGTTTATTGATGTTATATGTGTTGATATCATAATTTTAAGACTACTGTATGCATTATATGGTAGAAAATGAATAAGTAAACATATTAATGCTATTAGGTACCAAGGTTTTCCAGGTAAGAGAAAGATGAGGCAACATAAAAGTATAAAAAGTTAACATAAACTCTGTTATTCCACATGTGAAAATTTCTTTCATCATATATATAAAACAAAGCATGTATTTCCTATTCCGTCTGCTACTTCTCCTTCCCTCTATGGGCACAGAAATATATGTAAAAATATGTGTAAGTATTTAGAGTTTTAGTGTGATTTGTGTTTGTTTTACTGAAGATGTCTTGATTTTTATGACTGAAGCAAAAACAATGCCTGGCCATTACTCTGCCTATGAACTTAATTGTTTTCTTTTAGCTTCTCAATAATTTCTTCAAGGACCCACTCCCAGAAGAATTTTTGGCTCTCCTCAGAAACTGGGTCAATGACTCTGATCCTGCAGTTAGCAAACTGAGCCTTCAGAAAATTGCCAGCATGGCACCAGTTATCAATGAGGTATGTGTGTGTGTGATTTGTGTCTGCCAGCACCATCGAAGTCATAATCTGAGATTTGGTATAATTCAGTATCCTTACTGACAAAACATCGATTATTTTTTAGTTTATACATCACTAACACAATATCAAAGCTGAGTGTTTTATCAATAAGGAAACTGGGTTGAATGAAAAGGATGTGTTAAGTCAATTTATTGGCTTTATCGCCTTATTTATATTTTTCCCAGAAAATCACTCATTACACTCAGGATTTATCAGCATTGCTCTACATGAACACTCTTGTTACACTCTAAACCACACATACGTTATTTTCCACTCCAACATACACACATGCATACACATTAATTCCTGTCTCAGAGCACTCGCTCAAGCTTTTTCTTCCTTTATACCACTTTCCTCCTTCACCCATTCACATTTTTCTTATTTTCCAATGATCAGCTCAAGTCAAATTTCACTGGATATTCTGGTCTCTAGCAGCCTCATCCCTTTCAGGGCCACACCAGCTATAAGCACTTGCTTATATAATATTTCATATTTATGGCTCTCTACCTATGACTCTTGAACCAACAGCATCAGAGTCTCTTGGAAATTTGTTAAAAATGCACACTGTCGGGCTTCCCTGGTGGCGCAGTGGTTGAGAGTCCGCCTGCCGATGCAGGGGACACGGGTTCACGCCCCGGTCCAGGAAGATCCCACATGCTGTGGAGCGGCTGGGCCCATGAGCCATGGCCGCTGAGCCTGTGCGTCTGGAGCCTGTGCTCCGCAACGGGAGAGGCCACAACAGTGAGAGGCCTGCGTACCACAAAAAAATAAATAAATAAATAAATGCACACTGTCAGGCCCTATCACAGGCCTATGGAATCAGAAATCCTGGGGGTTGTGCCCACCAATCTATGTTTTCAAAAGTCCTCCCGGTAATTCTAATGCAGGTTGAACTTGAGAACTACTGTCCTATATCATTTCCCACTAAGTCATGTGAATATTTCTTGCCTTCCAGGAAGAGTGTGTCAACACATATGCCTATGTGTTGTAATTCTTTTGTAAATTTCACAGTAGCTTGCACAATGCTGAGACTGTAGATATTCCATAAATTATTACTGATTTAATAATAAATTTAATAATAAATCCTAGTATATCCATTAAGCATAGTCTCTGAAAGCTTAAAGCCTGTCAGTGGGTGCTCATTTTGCATTTAGAACAAAATGAGCCATAGTTTATTTGCTTTAGATAAATCATACAAGTCAATAGTATGTATTGAGAACAGAAAGTTATTTATTGCCTTGTCTAGTCCTCTTACCAATGCGATTAACAATGTGACGAAGTTGTCTAGGGAAGTGGGAGAGAAACAGTGGAGAGGGATCTGTATTGAGGTTTCATGTACTATCTATTGGTAAAGACTCCAGCCAGACACAAGTGTCCTCTGGCTGTTATTTTGGCAAATATTATTTATTTTACTTCCTTTCTTTCCAGCCTTTCTTTCACTCCTTTTGTGTCTCCTTTTCATGCTTTAATTGCCTGATATTCTGCTTGTCTCTGATCTGCAATTGATGCCCATGACCTAGCTCAACAGCTCAGTGGCTCTCATGTCCAAACAGGTCATTGTCACCTAGTTTTGAGGTTATACTGCCAATGGTGTGTTGGTAAATGTTTAAACAAGCAGCTCTGTGAAAATAAGACCAATTTCTCTGGTGTAAATACTCGCACTATGGATGATTTCAATCTATCAAAGGGATATCAGTAGACATGGATTTGGGAGGAGATGCACAGTAGCGCATCATTATTTAATATCCCTACCATACAGATACAATACATGTAAATAACCTCAAAGGCATAAAAGAGCAAAATGCAGCAAAAGAACAGGAAGTGATGAGTCTTGAGTATTTATTACCATTGTTTTTATTTATTTCTAAATTTATAAAATTTAATTTTTAATAGTGACTTTTTTTAATGATCAGCTTGCAAAAGTTTTGACAATTTGGCAATTGACTCTTGTAAGCTAGATCCAGCACATCACTGCATGCTGCCCAAACTCAGAGGTGTGCGTACCAAATGCTACCTCAAGTCTCCTTCTAGTTCTTAAATCCCACCGTTTTCTTCCTTTTATATGTAGATAGAAAATGTCTGCAGCTTATTAATATCCATCTTGGATGCCTTCCTTTCCCAAGACAAGACTGTTGTAATTCGGGCCTTGATGACCCTTCGAACGCTTTTAGACAAACTGGACAAGGTGACCTACTCCTCCCTGTGTACCAGAATTGCTTGCAGCTACTGTCCTCTGATGTATCATGTGAGTTACACAGTTAGATATGTGAGATCATTAGGTTTTATCATTAAGCTGAAGCCCCAGGTAAGGCAATACTATTACATCCCAGAATAAGTCAACAAAAGGCAGTCATTTTGTGCAGAGCTACCTTTTTTTTTTTCCAGAGATAATAATATTAATCAAGTAAGCTCTACGTTTGTTTGTTTTTAAACTACACTATGAGAACCTGGAAAAGTCTGCCCATAGGAAAAAAGAATCAAAATGTAGCCTCTGTTCTTAGATGAAAGAGGAATTATAGTTTAGTGGCTGCGTTTGTTAACCCTGAATCTGGACTTCCTAGGTTCAAATCCCTGTGCTGCCACTGACTAGCTGTGAAGTCTTGAGCAGGTGGTTCAGTCTCTTAGTGCATCATCTGTAAAATAGAGTGAATAGCAGGCATATTATGGGTATTAGAGTTGACATGTGTAATGCCCCAAATGAATATGATATTTTCATAGAAAACTTTAATTAGAAAGTATTTTATCAGAAAGTTGTGCATTTTGAAAATTCTCATTTTTTATGGTAAACGTGTTCCAGAAAAGTTGGATGACAGTAATACAGCATTTTAATAAATAAGAACATTTTGGTATGCTATGGGAAATCTATTTGTTTTTAAAGATTCCTTTGATGAGTGTTTGTGAACCAGAGAATTATTTCACAGTAAATTATCTTGCCAAAATTTGTAACTTCTTAGTTCTGCAGATTTCATTGAAGAAAGGCCCAATATTATTAAATTATAGAAAAAGGAAACAGTGGCAGAAAAGATTTTCATAAGGACATAATGATAATAATAGTAATAATAATAGTGGCTAAAATGTATTGAGCCTTTACTATGTACCAGGCACTATTTTAAGGGATTTACATGGGCAATTTCACATAATCCTCTAACAAACTCTATTGCTATTATCCAGTTTACGTATAAGGAAACTGAGGAAAACTGAAATGAATATTTGGCCAAGTTCACACGGCTAATAAGTAGTTGGCATGTCCATGTAAAGAATTATTTTCAAAATGGAATCATAAACTTTTTGAAAAAACTGAAGGTGATATTATATTTTAAAAAATTAACCTCTTCCTCTGACTTATAATATTTCTCTGCTAGAATCTTTATAATCCAATCACCTTCCTATTTGGCATAAGTAAGCCCTTGGAAACCTAGTACTATGCCATTATGCAAAGAACTTGCATTGGTATTCACTGGCAATTCTGCAAAGCCCTCCAGCATTTGAAGATATCATGGTCACATTACCCTAAGTATTATTATAGAAATCATCTCCAAGTTATATAGATTTTTACATGTTATAATTTTAGGATGTTATTAAATACTATCTTCCTAAATTTAAGAAACTCACTTTTCACAGGGGATTTTCTTTAATGTAATCTGAATTTTGGTAAGCAAGTCTTATTTTAAAATCAAAAGACAAGCTTAGACCCAAAGTGAATCTTCTTAGATCCTTAGACTTCTTAGACCCAAAGTGAATCTTTTCTAAAAATAAATGATAATAATTATATATATACATATAGACACATCATATATAGTATATATATGTATAAATATATATATACTATATAGTGTATATAAGTATACATAGTATATATACTATATAGTGTGTGTGCATATATATAAATATCCTCAAATGAGGTCTTTTCTGTGTGCATATTTCAGAGTAATGGAGGCATTCGGACTATGGCCATTCGACACTTTGGTGAGTTAGTCAGGGACATGAGTCAGTACACAGAGATGCTGAATGATGTGGTTTTCGGAGGCTTGGTGCCTCTGATTCTGTTTCTGGAAGATACAGAGGCAAGAGTAGTTAAAGTAAGTCCTGTGATTTTGTTTTTCTTAGTTTTGCTGAGAATCGCAGTGCTTTATGTAACATCAGATGAATAGATTTTTACTGACCTTTTTCTACTTCACAGGCATGTAAATATACATTAGAAATCTGCACCTCAGAATTCAAATGCTCAACATCATATTTGCTCAAGGATGAACATTACAGTTTTGAGCAGACAGTGCTCAACATCTGTAACAATCTTGTAAGTGACTCCTCAGGGTTTACTACCACAAGAGTTAGAGAAGGAACTTTAAAGGATATCCAAAGTGATGAAAAGCATAATGAGCAAGGAATATAAAGAAAAGATAAATGAACAATTATAGCTAGAACTTGAGACAAGAGAAAATTAAAATTTTCCACTCTCTTTTCCTCAACATTTTTCATCTATCGTTTCTTCCTCCAACCTACATACTTTGAGCAGTGTAAAGGTAGGAACAACATTTCAGATCACCAAAAGAAAAGCTGGAATTTCTTTTCCATGGCCAAATGAGCTGGTTCTCAGAAAACCAGCATAAACTGCAACGATAGACAAATGGGGATGGAAGGATGTTAAGCAAAAGTTGGAAACCCAAAGTTTGCATATCATGTAATAAGCTGAATAATACCTGCAAGCAAAAGAATAACATTCATACACAGAAACCCCCAAGTTTTAAACTGGCCCTGATTTTGTATAAGCAACCAAGTTCTTTTCCCTGAATCCCTCTCTGGAGAGAGCAAATGTGCTTTTTCAAGAAGTGAGAGAATTTTTTTTCCTTTTTTATTCTCAGCTTATTTCTCATCAGAAATATATTACAGATTTGATATCTGATACCTTAGGATTCCTGAGGAGTTCCAGAACATATCTGAGAAGGGGATCAGTTATTTTAATAGGTAAGTAAAATTCAATTCTAATTTCCTAATTTGTCTTAAAAGGTAAAGAATGGGGTAAGCAGCTAGAAATTTTCCTTGAAAAAATTATAAATTTTCTTTCTTTATGATAGACAGTACTTTTCATGGTGGTATCTATGATGAACAGAAGTTAAAATATATGATGAGTATAGAGTTCTACTTTATAATACACAGTGGGTATAGCTGTGTGATTAAATTACCATACAAAGTACATTCAACAGGATGAATTTCAAAATTTTAGATGGTGGCAAACCACTACAGTTTTCCTGCTTAAAAATCACCCCCCAAAGAATAAGAATAATGTACTTTTTAAATGCCATCTTCAACAAAACATGAACATCTATAACCACAGACTACAACAGATGAGGAAGAGCTACCAAATCCAATAAAGTTTGAAGAAGAAAATGTAAAGTTGTGGGAGTGCAGGAAGACTCTAAAAGAAAACAACTAAAATTTTTGACCTTGGACAAACCTGACCAATCAGTTTTTTTCCCCCTAGATTCTCGCCATGAAGATCAAAACTAATAATCCTTTATTTGGAATGATAGGAAGTGAATTCCCAACTTGGTAGTGGGATCTTCCCTTGACCCCATTTGGCATCCTTGAATAGCTGGGGCCCCAAGGAATGAGGAAATACTTAGTCACATGATACTTGTACAGAAAAGTCTGTCATTAGTCAGGGTAGAAGACAAGTTGTATTATGATCAGCACTACAGTTCCTGATCTGTGTTGATCAGAGTGGAGGAGAGGAACACACACACACCGAGAACCCTGTATTACAAGAACTTTATTTCAAACCATAAAGAATTCATGCTATTCTGAATTCTACAATGGAAATTTCCACAAACTTTCCACAAAGAAGAAGATCAAAGTTTAGAAAATGTTTCTACAGAGTAGTTGAAAATCATGGTAAATGTATTCATGAATCCAAAACTTTTTAAAATAAAGATCTAAAGATATAAGCACAAAGGGAATATATAATGGGATAACGGGAATACATGAAGAGTAAGCTTTGAGTTTCTCTAATAATTAGTGATGGTGAGCATCTTTTCATGTGCTTTGTGCTTTTTGGCCATCTGTATGTCTTCTTTGGTGAAATGTCTATTTAGATCTTCTGCCCATTTTTTGATTGGGTTGCTTGTTTTTTTTTGATATTGAGCTTCATGAGCTGTTTGTATATTTTGGAGATTAATCCCTTGTTGGTTGCTTCCTCTGCAAATATTTTCTTGCATTCTGAGGGTTGTCTTTTTGTTTTGTTTATGGTTTCCTTTGCTCTGCAAAAGCTTTTAAGTTTAATTAGACCCCATTTGTTTATTTTTGTTTTATTTTCATTACTCTAGGAGGAGATTTGCTGTATACCTGAAACTAACACAACATTGTAAATCAACTATACTCCAATAAATTTTTTTTTCAAAAATAGACAATGGGGCTTCCTTGGTGGCGCAGTGGTTGAGAGTCCGCCTGCCGATGCAGGGGACACGAGTTCATGCCCCGGTCCGGGAAGATCCCACATGCCGCGGAGCGGCTGGGCTCATGAGCCATGGCCGCTGGGCCTGCGCGTCCGGAGCCTGTGCTCCACAACGGGAGGGGCCACAACAGAGAGAGGCCCGCGTACAGCAAAAAAAAAAAAAAAAAAAAAATAGACAATGGAAGGAGAACATCAGGAGATCCAGATACTAAAGTTATTTGACATGGATGTGAGATATATGTTTTAAAAACTGATTAATATGTTCAAGAAAATAAATGGCAAAATACAGAATTTAAAAAAGAAAACACAGGAAAAGAAGCTTTCAAAGCATGATGCAAAGTGTAAGAAAAAATATATAACCATTGCAAAAAACTACATTGCAGCCAATGGAAGAGCAAATATATATTGTTGATAACCCAGTAAGGAACAAGGAGTAAAGGGTTGAAAAATGTTAGTAAAATAAAATATAAACCAACAAGAAACAGTTTGAAAAATTAGGGAGCAATGATAGATATAGAAGATAGATGAAAGAAATGCAAATATGCATAGATAATACCCCTGAAGAAAAATGAACAATTAGACAGAAAAAAAAAGTATTCAAAGATAGAATTTAAGAACTAAAAAAAATTTGATTAAATATACTGATGGTAAAAATTTTTCAAGAAATATTTTATACAGAATGAAACATTAAGACATTTCCTAACAAAGTTATGGAACTTCAGAGTTAAAGAATTCGTTGTGCAGTTGAGCAAAAAAAAAAAAGTCACCTATACGTTACAAAATAAATAAATGTGGCGTTAGATTTCTCCACTTCAGTATTCAACTCTAAAATGTAGTAGAATAGAGCCTATAAGTCCTAAGTAGAAAAAAATTATGACTGAAGAATTTTATACTCATCAAAATTCTATCCAACTATAAAAATAATAAGAAAACATTTCTAAAACATAAAAACTCAGCATAAGTTCATTACTATGAATCCTTCTTGAAGAAATCATTGATGGATGGAATTCAGCCAACTAAAGAAGGAATGGATAAACTATCACATAAAGACATACAGTATCTACTTAACTGTAGGACTTCTAGCTCCCAATCCATTCTTCACTATGTTTTACATTTCTCTATACCTCAAAAACTGACCTCTATGGTCTACATCTCCCAAGCTCCCTTGCCAGCTTGCTTCCAGGTTGGTATAGCATTTAATGTCCATTAATGCATTTAATGTTACAGGAGTATGCTTAATATTCAGTAATAATTGTAAAAGTGTTAGTCACAAATTATCCCATCTAGAATCCCCAGAGCCCCTACTGAGAAATACTGATCAATAAGTTCAATGCAGTTATAATAAAAAATACCAACAGATAATTGCATAGATCTTGACAAGTTGATTCTAAATGTATGTGGAAGAGCAAAAGACCAACATAAGAAGATATAACTAACAAATTTTAGACAACCCGTTACTCACTCAAGGAAAGACAAGGCCTGTGAAACTGTAATAGAAAGCCTAGAAACAGATCCACACATATACAAACACCTAATATAAAGATCAGAACTGGCAGTATATATCAGATCAGAAATGATGGGCTGTCTAATAAAAGGTGCTAGGACAATGGGAATACACACACACACACACACACACACAAATTCCTACCTGACACCCTACACAAAAATCAATTCTAGGTGTATGAAGTCATGTATTGAATAGATGGAAGGAAGGAAGGAAGATCTAAAAAGAAACTTTAAAATGTATGCAGTATTTCTATGAAGAAAACTTGCAAACATTACTGAAAGACACAAAAAAATTTTAAATAAATTGAAAGGTATAAACCATATTTTAGGAAAGAATCAAAATTGTAAATGTGCCAATTCTTTCCTAAATTAATCTATACATGGAATAAGATGCCCACTGAAATATCAATAGGGCTTTTTTTTTTCAAAACTGACATCCTAATTTTAAAATTAATATAGAAAAGTTACCATGCAAGAATATCCAGGAAGTTCTAACCAAAAAAGAATGAGAGAGGACTAGCCTTATCAGATATTAACATAGCTACAGTAATTAAAATCACATGGAATGAATAGATAGACAAATGGAACAAAATACCATCTAGAAATAACTGCCAAAACATGCAATATTTTACAGTGAATCACTGGCTTTAACTAATAGTGATGAAAATATGGAATATTCCTTAAATGGTTTGGGGACACATGGTGAGCCATCTGGAATTTTTAAAATTATTTTATTCCTATCCCACTCTTTACACTAAATAAATTCCAGATGGTCAAAGGCTCAAATGCTAAAAATAAAACCATAATAATAAATAAGATTAGATAAAATAGTGTAGAAGAATTTGCTTTATAATCATGGGGAGGTAAGATCATTCTAAGTAAAAGTAAAAATCATAAAAGATTGACAAACTATGTAAAAACAAATATTTTTGCAAGGCAAAACCACTATAAACAAAGTCAAAAGCCAAATTGTAATAAAATATTTATGGCACTTATCACATATAAAGGGTGCATGAATTCTTACTGTCTAAAGAATCCTTACAAATCTGTAAGAAAAGCCAAACAACCCACTAGGAAAATGGACAAAGTACATGAAGAAAATTATTTGGCTCATATACATAAAATTTTCACAGCCTCATCCAAAAAGTGATGCAAATTGAATTGATAAAGTGCTTCCATCCATCAAACTGACAAAGAACAAAAGTGATTATACTACATAGTTTTGTCCAGGTTGCAGGAAGTAGGCAATCACTTCCATTACTGGTCAGAGTGTAAGTTACTACAATCTCAGAACAGTTTGGTAATTTCCATCCAAATGTGAAATGCATATTCTTTTGACTTAATAATCTCTTCTCAAGAGAATTTATCCTCTGATATAGTCACATATGAGAAGTGATGTGTACATGTAGATATTCACTGCATCACTGGCTTTATAATAGCATCATCCTTAGCATGTGGCTTGTATCCTTATTTGTGTTTTCTGATTACCTCCAGCATTTTCGCAGTGTTATACCAAGGAAAAAGAAAAACGTAAAGGGCAAAATGTGTCGCTGGGTCAACCTAATTTTACAAAGCTTTCTTCAAAATCCCAACCAGTGATTCATCTTATACCTCCCAATGACCAGAACTGGCACAATGCCACCATCATTTGCAAGAGATGCTTGGCACTTTTTTTATTGGGCAAGAAGGGGACAGTGATATTAGATTGACAGCTAGCAGTGTGTTGCAACTGCCAAATTTAAAATTTAAGAGTTTTCGCATAAGTATCTGTATTTCCAATTATTTGATAGGGGGAGGAGATAAGGCTACACTGAACCTCCGTTTCTGCCTGGTAGCAACTGAGCAGAGCTGACTGCTTGTGGATGGAGCTTGTAGTTCCTGTCCCCACGCTCCCCACCACTACTAACTGTATTCTTCCACGTGCACCTTGTTGGCATTGCGGTTAGTCTGCCGTGTTTCAAAACTTTCAAAACATCAAATTCTATTTGAAAGTTCATCTGTAACTTTCAAAAACACCATTTCAGTAGAGTCATTTAATTTTCAGTTGTTTTTGCCTAATTTTACCACCTAATTTGCTCCTTTGGTGGTAATGTTGTATTTGTGAAGTTCCTACAGTATAAGAAAGACCCAAATATAATTATGGCTTAAACAAAATAGTAGCTTATTTCTCTCTCATTTAACAATCCAAGTCTACGTAGACTAGTGTCAGCTCTTTTGTTGCTCTAGTATTCTCATCACACAGTTTCCTACATCAGATCCAAGATGTTTCCTCCATCTCCTGCAACCACTTCTACATACCAGTCAATTGGAAAGGGGAAAATATCAAGAGGTCACAGGCATCTCTTTAAGGAGCAACTGTAACTTCTGCTAAATGATCATTAGCCCGGAACATAGATGTGGCCATACCTAGCTGCAAAGAAGTGTTAAAAGTCTAGTCATCTGCTAGATGGCCATGTGTCCAGCTAAAAATTGGTAGTTTTAGTAAGAGAACTAAAGATAAAGAAGTAATTTGACAATAGGGGAAATTAGTACTCTCTAGCATAAGAAATTTTCATTCATTATTTGTACCCACCATCTAATTCTGAAAGGAATTGCATTGATTTACAAACTTAAGCAAAAGTATGCCAATTAAGAATACCTCCACAACACAGGGCTTTGTTTTTAAACATTATTCTTAAATTTTTAAGTCCATGTTCCACCTGTCAATAAGAATATCTTGAGCTTTACTATCTGTAAATTGTATTATGAAGATAAGGTATTATTGTGATTTCCGTGGTCACTATTTTGACTGAAGCAGAGGCAGTGTGAAATATTGGTGAGAGTAGATACGTTTCCATTGAAATCTCAGAATGAACACCCACTAGCTGTGTGACCTTCACCAAATTACTTAATCTCTATGAACTTTTATTTTATCACATGGAAAATGAGGATAATAAGAACAGCAATAAAAATATTTCTTAAATCTATCTGAAAACATGTAAGAGCTTTTATAAAGGCAGTGAAGAGAAAGTAGAAAAACCAAAAGAAGTAGGCCTGATATTTGGGGATTATTTTCCATTATAGATTTTCTTTTATAAATTTATAGATCAATTCTAAATGCAAAAAGGGTATTTGGGAGGCTGATAAACTGTGCAGAAATTTTAGCTGTCTCACTGAGCTGGAGGAATAAAACTTGGAGTGGACTGACAATGAGGAGGAACCCTGGTAAATATTCCCAAGTTTTCAGCTGGGATCCCTGATGTCTCTACCCTAAGAGTAAGAGTAAACTAAAAATAGGCCAGCCCTTAAAATTACTGAACCTTTGAATATCTAACTCCCTGGTTGGATTAAGGGGATATACCTCTAGCCTAACTGCCTGCCAAAAAAGCAAAAATAAATCCTCTCTGGGAGAAGATTAATTGCCCAGAGCCTAAAAGTATCTACACAAAATTGTATATACAATAGCTAAGATTTAATAAAAAATAACCAGACCTTTAGATTTTTTTAATTACAAGGAAAAAAAATAATAGAAACAGAATCTAGTATATGCAATTATTGAAATTTATCAGATAGGAACTTTAAAATAAATATGATTAGTATGTTCAAAAGATTAAATAATGAGATGGAATGCAGAACTCAATGGGTAAAATTAGCAGCAGACTAGAAAGAACTGAAAAGAGATAAAGAGAATTAGAAATGTCAGAATAAAATATTCAGCCTCAAGATCAAAGCTCAAAGAGTTAAAAATGGAAAATATGAAAAGAGCATAATAATACGAGATATGGTTATAAGGTCTAACATACGCATTCCATAAGGATAGTGGGGAAAGAGTGAGACAAAATAAATAGTTGAAGAGATAGTGACCAAAAATCTTCCAAAACTAAAATAAGGTAATAACAAGAAATAAAATGTATAAGTCTGGAAAAAAGAAAATAGAACTTCCAAAATTTGAAGATAAATAATTGAGTATTTAGAACACTGGAAAGAATTCAGAAAAACTACTGGAATTAAATAAATTCAGCAAGTTTTCTATATATAATATCAATATACAAAGATCAATTGGGTTTCTACACACTATCAATAAACAACTAGAAAATCAATTTTGTGATGCCTAGTGCACTGTACCAAAATTCATCAAATACCTCAAAATAAAACTAAGGAAAGATGTACAAGACTGATACACAAAAAAACTAGAAAATGTTGAGAAGTTTTTAAGAAGACTTAAATAGAGTGATATATCACGTTTATGGATTAAAGAATTAAGTATTGTAACAATGTCAACTCTCCCCAGACTGTTCAGTATATTCAATACAACTCCAAACAAAATTTCACCAGAGGTTTTGTGTGTGTGTGTGTGTGTGTGTGAAACTGAGAAGCTGATTCTTATTTTTACATGAAAATTTAAAGATTTGAGAATAGCCAAGATAATCTGAAGAAGAATCACAAAGTTGAAGAACTTATACTACTGGATATCAAGACCCATTTTACATTAAGGTAGTATGGAAGTGGCACAATGATAGAATGGAGTCAAGACACTGACCCCTGCACAATTCACGATATAAATGACCCTGCAAAGCATTAGGGAAAGGACTTTTTTTTTTCTCTTAATGGTACTTGATTAATTTCATAGTTAAATAATCTCAACCCCTATTTTATGCCATATAATTCCAGTTGGGCTTGCAATCCAAAAATGTGAAAAGGTAAAACAATAAAGTTTCCAGAAGTAAATATGGGAGAATATCTTTATGACCTTCAGACAGCAAAGATTCCCTATCAGGACCCCAAAATTCACTAACCATAAATTGGATTACATTAAAATTAGGGACTTCTGTTCATCAAAAAAAAAAAACAAAAAACACCCCAATACAAATGGAAAAGTTTAGCCCTGGGGTAGGAGAAGATATTTGTAATGGGTGTAATATTCTAAGAGATTAGTATCCAGAATTTAAAATGCCTAAGAATAAATAATTTAAAAACACCTCAATATAAAAACAAGTGACTTACTTGAACAGACATTTCACTAAAGAAATATCCAAGTGGCCAATAAATATACAAAAACAATACCACCAAACCCATGAGACTGACTGAAAGGTAAAAGACTAACAATTTCAAGTGTTAGAGAGGATGTACAGCAATTGAAATGTAAGAATGAAAACTGGTACAACCACCTTGGAAACTGTTCTGCAGTAATGATTAAAGGTGAACATAAGCATATCCATTAGCCATATATATACCAAACAGCAATGCACACAAATCTATGCAAAAATTCATGTACAAGAATGCCCACAATAACATCATTATTCATAATAGCCCAAAATTGGAAACAACACATCGTCCATCATAAGCAGGATGGCTAAAAAGTGCTGCATTAATAAGATGGAATATCATATAAAAGCATTCTGCAAACTCTTTCTGTAAAGAACCAGATAGTAAATATTTCAGGCTTTGAGTACCATATGGTCTCTGTCGCAATGATGCAACCCTGCTGTTGGAGGGTGAAAGCAGCCGTAGATAATCCATAAGCAAATGAGCCAATAAGCATGGCTGTGTTTCAAGAGAACTTTGCCAACCTCTGTCATGTAGCAATGGAAATGAATGAACTATTGCTATGTTTATAAACATGGATGAATCACACAGTATAACGTTGAACAAAAGAATGTATTCTGAAAGGTGAAGGAGGAGGCTGCAAAGGGCATGGGGGGAGGCTCCTAGGATAATAGTAATATTCTATTTAATGACCTAGGTGGTAGCTAGATGTATTCACTCTGTGGTCATTTATTGAGCTGTACAATTATGATTTCTGCACATTTATAAACACATGTATATCTCAATAAAGAATTTTATTAATAATTATTTGAAAGTACTAAAAGATGATTCAAGGATAATCTAGAGATGCTTTGCTTTGAAGAAAGCAATGAAGGTAGCCAGATAATATCAGATAATGTATTTTCATAACGTATTTTGGGGTAACTTTAATTCTACTTTGTGCATAGGGTACTTGGCAAAATTGGGTGGCCATTTACTGCACAGAGATGAAATTGAAGTCATGCTTGAGGGTAAGTGTTGAAGTTATAATGAAATCTTTATGTATAGGCCTAAATAACTTCACTGTTTGTGATTCAATTTATATCTGAGCTCTATAGTGATGCCAGGGATGGGAAGAGGATGGTAGAGGTAGCTAGGCAGTTAAGGGGAAATCAGTGGAAGGACTGGGTTAAGGGACATCTTCTTTATTTTTTATTCTTTCTCTCTCCGTTTCACAATCTCTCCATCTGTCCCTCTCATTAGTTGAGACCTAACTATTATCTTAAAGTCCTTAGGAACTACAGAGAGTTAAGAATTCATTCACTCATTAATCCATTCAACAAACATTTTTCCAGCATCTACTATGTGACAGCACTCTTCTATCTGCAGGATATAGAGCAGCAGACAAAGCAAAGTCCCTTCCCTCAGAGGATTTACATTTTAGTGGAGAGCAATGTACAATGTAGTGGAGAGAAATTAAAGAAGGGTAATGTTTATTCTTTCAAAATGTTTGGATCTTCAGCATCTCTCTCTTAGCCTCTGCCTATTTCCCCTTCAGGATCAGAATTACAAACAGGGGACACAGAAAATAAGGTGGCTGCCTTCCTTCCCTTTTTTGGTAATAGACTTTATATTTTAGAGCAATTTTAGATTAATAGAAATATTGAGTGGAAGATACAGAGGTTTCCTGTATACCTCCTGCCCCCACACATGCAGAGCCTCCCCCAATTACCAACATCCCCCAGCAGAGTGGTACCTTTGTCACAGTTGATGAATCTACATTGACACATCATTATCTTCCTTCCTTTTTTATCCATTCATATTTATTGACTGCCGGCTAAGTACTAAGCACTCCCTCCATGTCACTCAGAATATTTTTCTTCTTTCTCTCTTCCTCCTCCTTCTGTTCCTTCTCCTTTTTCTCTCTTTTCTAAATCTGTCCTTTTTTCCTTCTCTATTTCTTTTTATTAAGAAAGAAAATAATAACTTCCCACAAGCTCAACATATGAATATAATGATACTAGCATTTTGGTATATATCTTATTGCAGATATTTTTAAAGAATATAAACTATTACATATTTATTTTTAAAACTATCATAACTGTTTTATAACTTTTTCACTACTCATGTGTCAGAAACATCTTTTCATGCCAAGAAATACGGGTCTACATCATCATGTTAATATGTATGTGCTACTTCACTTTATGATATCTCTAATTTTTAAGCACTTTCATATTGAACATTTAGACTGATTCCACTGTTTTCATTATTATGAGCAATACTGAACCTCTTCATGAATATATGTTTATGCTGTCTACCAGAATGCTCAGCACATAATAGGCATTCAGTAAACACTTAGTGAATATTTCCTTTTTTCTTTTAATGAGGTCTGGTGAGGATAGAGGATAAAAAACTTCCTGGATGCTATTTGTCAAAGTAACAAAAATTGGGGGGGGGGGGGCTTTTGTGAAAGGTGGTGAGGCCACTTAGGGTTAGAGCTTCTCAGACTATGAGCGTGATGCCTTGAATTAATGGCCTTTCTGCTGTTACAGCTATTGGCCGAGTGCTTTGGGATGAAGATCCTGTGATCAGGGAGTTTGCAGAAATAACAAACAAAATTTTTACGGAAATAGCTCACAGCGTGACCTCCTCCAATATTAAACGAAGCTTCCGAAGACTGTTTAACTTAATCTACATCAAAAAATTGAAGCCTCTTTATAATTATGACCTTCCCAAGGACCTGACAGGCAGTCCTATGGGGATTAAAGAAACCTAGAATGATAACGAAGCCATTATAGACAATAATTATGAAGACGTATTGGTAAAGAACGAAGGTGTATCAGTAAAGAATACAAGGTTCACGAGTGCCTTGGAGCACACCTCCAAAGAGGAATGATTTTCCTTTCCCTCTTGATAACTTGAGTCTGTTTGTAGATGCTTTTCAGAAGGACACTAGAAGCCTTTACTGTCTCTTCTTGATTCTCTACTCAAATATAGAAATGTGTTGCCTCTCTCTGTCTGACAGTGATTAGAAGACTTACTTTATCAAAGCAACTAACAAAGTTGAAAAAACATATAAGCAAAGTGTTTGATGAGAAGCTCTTGGAGCTTTTGATGTAATCAATACATACCTACTGAACACCTTCTAAGTGCCAGACACTATGCTAGATAGTGAGGATATCTGGATGATGTAAACAAGGTTCCCATCCTCAGGAAGGCCACAGTCTAGTGACACACGGTGTGGTTATTTACACCCTGCTCTGATGAATGCCGCCGAGGGCAGTATTTACAAAGGAAGAAATGGAGCTTGCAGGGGAAGAGGATTTAGAGCAGGCAAACTATTCCAGGTAGAGACATTGAGGCAAGAAGAGTGTTGGAGGAAGCTGGAGAGTTTGTTGTGGGTACAGGTGGTTAAGGAGAGAATAGGGAGAGCTGAGACCTGAGGGGATGATTGTGCTGTGCCAATGGTTTTAAACTTTTTGAAATGAAAATTGGAGAGTCAACATAATTAATGGTTCCCATGGCCGTCAGGATCCAGTTTAACACTTTGTCCTGGTTTATAAGAAAGTTGATATATAAATGTTGAACTGCAGTGATCTTGCTTGACTTAAGGCTCCAGGCTCATCTTTCACTCATCTCACCTTACCTTCCTCCCACCCCTGCATCCCACCCTAGCATAAACCACTTCAGCCACAGGGAGGTACTTGCTGGTAGATGAAAGCCCCATTTCCTCTGCTGACTCAGATGTTGTGGCTTTGGAATGTGTCAACTTGCAGTTCACACATGTTTCAGGAAAATAAAAAACACATTAGAAAAAATAACAATAAAAATGAAACAACAACAAAACAGAACCACAACAGAAAAAAAAATAAAATATAAAAAATAAAGGAAATAATTTTTTTAATTTTTTAAAATTAAGAATAAAAATAAAAGATAAAAAACAAATTAAAAGAATAAATAAATAAATAATTCCTGGTGCCTCCTCTATCAGTGTTGTTGCCTCCATGATGAGCTACAGCTTACCTCCACCGCCCCAGTAGGCCTCCAAGACCTCCAGGTAGGTCTCTAGACCCACTGTTTCAGCCCCACCTCTGCATGTATCCTCTCTCCAGCATCTGTTCCTGGAGCTGGTCCACAGCACATGTGCCTGCACAGGCCAGCTGGGGCACAGGCTTCCACAGGCGTGCCTGCGTGTTGGGCTGGCACAGCTGGAGAAGGCCTTGAAGGGGGGCAGTGCTCAGCCCACCTGGACCCACGTGGCCACAGGAGGCCCTGTCAGGGGCAGCACTCAGGATGCCAGAACGTGCACAGCCAGAGGAGGCCTTGGCTGAGGTGGGGTTCAGACCTGGGGACCCACACAGCCAGAAGAGGCCCTGGAAGTGGGGGGACTCCGGCCTGAGACCCCAGCAGGCTTGCTGGGGCCCAAGCAGGCAGGGGAGTTGCTGGCCACGTTTCCCTCCAATCCTCCAATCCCCTGAAGATCCCTCTCTGTCCCTGCTGACCCCCTCACCATGAGTGGACCCTTCTGAACATGGGAACCTCTCCCCTTCCTCCAGCCCCCCCTCAGGGGTGCCGGTCCTGTCCCACCACCACTTTTCTTCACCACCCCCCTTCCCTCCAATGTCCTACCTGGTCATGCAGGGATTCCTCCTATCCCCTTAGGTGTCCGAGGTCCCCCACCAATGCCTGGTAGGTGCCCTAGTTGTGAGGAGATGTGAACTCCGCATCCTCCTACTCTGCCATCTTGGCTCCATCCCCTCCAGTCTTCTTTGATCAAGTAGTTGGATGTTGTTCCTATGTTTTACCTATCATTGCATTTATCACACTGTAGTAAAATTATTGGATTGGCCAAAAAGCTTATTTGGTTTTAAGTACAAATAAAAGGCACATTTTTGATTTTCACAAACATCTTTATTGAGCAACATGTTCGCTAACCAAATGAACTTTTTGGCCAAGCCAGTACTAATGTCCTTCTCTCTCTGTCCCACAAAATTGAAGTGTCCTGAAACCAAACTTTGTATCTTATACTTGGTTAAGTACTCTGGCACTCACAGTTCTGGCACCTAATATATGCTCGGTGAATACTTGCCAAATGAATAAAATGCTAACAGGACATATTGCCCTCATGCTTCAATAAAAATTTTCAGATATTTATGAGTGTTACTTAATATTCAATATTAGAAATAATTTAAAAATGGATGATTTTAATTTACCCCTTAACCCATATTATTTCCTATCACTCAGATGTCCCAGACCTAACTTTTCAAAATCAGGGCAAATTTTCTTTTCCACCTTCTAAACTAGAACTATTATTCAGCCTACCACACCAGGATGCCTACTGTGGTAGTCTGAATGATATCCACAATGTCTTTCAGGTATCCCCAAAGATATCCAATTGCTAATCCCCAGAATCTACAAGTATGTTACCTTACATGGAAAAGGAAATTTACAGATATGATTAAATAAAGAATCTTGAGACAGGGAGAGGAAACTGTATTATCTGGGCTGGCCCCATGTAATCAGAAGGGTCTTTATAAGAGGAAGGTGGAAGTTAGAGAGGAAAGATTTTTGAAGGTGCAATGATGCTGGCTTTGAAGAGGGAGATGAGGAACATGAGCCAAGGAATTCAAGGAATGCAACCCTAGAAGCTGAAAAAAGCAAGGAAATGGATTCTCCCCTAGTGCTCCCAGAATGAGCATAGTTCTACCAACACTTTGGTTTCAGCCCAGTGAAAGCCAGTTTTGGACATCTGAACCCCAAAACTATAAGATATTAAATTGGTATTGTTTTAAGGCATTAATTTGTGGTAATTTGTTAAAGCAGCAATAGGAAACTAATATACCTACCTAGATTTCTACAAAACAAAGCAAACCAAACCAATTCATAACCTCTCACCCTTCTCCACCCCCCACCCTCCCAAAGAAACAGACATAGCAACAAGAATAGTGGACCTTATACAAATGTTGAGGGTTTTGTAAAAGGTCAGATATTCTGTAATATTTACATGTTTTTCAAAGTCCTTTAGGTTGGTGACCAAGGATTTCTTCCTCACTTTCAACCTACTACAGTAACCTCCTCCATCATCTCCTGGTTCTCTCTGCTCTTTCTCCTTCTCTAATTTTTGTCATTTTAATTACAATGTGTCGTGTTGTATTCCTCTTTGGGTTAATCCTG
This sequence comes from Hyperoodon ampullatus, assembly GCF_949752795.1. Classification (NCBI taxonomy): domain Eukaryota; kingdom Metazoa; phylum Chordata; class Mammalia; order Artiodactyla; family Ziphiidae; genus Hyperoodon; species Hyperoodon ampullatus. Next base: position 169,422,328 of record NC_136915.1, on the reverse strand, counting down.
TATGGGGCTCTCTGCACCTCCTGGACTTGGATGTCTATTTCTTTTCCCAGGTTAGGGAAGTTTTCAGCTATTATGTCTATGACTATCATAGCAACTGAGATATCTTCATTTTTTTCAAAGAATAAAAAATATAACTTCTGAATATGGAGTCAAGTGGTGGTGGAATATATAAGGCAGGTCTCAGGAAATAATTCAAGGCAAAGGAAAGCCCTCCATAGCTGTGTCAGCTAATTATCCAGCATAGGCACATGGCTAATCAACCAAAGACCAGTCCCCTTTGGTCTCTGGGTGGCCAAAGTTCTCACCAATAGAAGGTGAGCAGAAGCAAAGTGTAAGACTTTAGCCTAATCACTTCCTTAAGGAGGAAATCTGCCTTATTTCTTCCTGATGGTTGAATGTGGATGTGGAACTCAGCTTCAAACTTGCAGAAAATAATAATATAATATGCCCCTTGGAATATGGAAAAGCCCCTAACAGCCTGGATATCTGGATGGCTTCTCAGAGCAGGTCCTACCCATGTTGGACTTTTACATTAAAGGGAAATAAATTACTACCTATTTTAGTCTTTGCATTTACAGATCTCTCTATTGCAGTGATTTGGTCTTCAATCTAATTAATACAGCCCCTCTCCGAACTCCCAGGTCCCTAAAGCCTGAAATTACACTTTTAAATCTTTACCCTTTGCCATAAAAACAACTCTGTTAAAATGCAAACACTGTATCTCAAGAAGCAGTAGCATAATGAGGTAGCATTCATTTGTGTCCACAAATAAATGAGTCTAAAAGATCCTTTCCGGAGGAGGATGTAAAACATAACACAACTCTTCTATTCAACCAAAACATACCCCTTCCCTGAGGAAGACAATGGTCTCATCCAGTTACTGCTCTTAGCTCCAATTCTGTGACCTCTGAGTGACATGCTACCCCCACTCCTTAGTCAAGGGTGGCTTCCCATGGTCTGGCCCAATATACAATGGCAAAATTCTTCCACTGGACTGACAAGAGTAAAGTTGTATTTTGATCCTGTTTTTTTTTTGTTGTTTTGCTTTTGCTCTTAATGCTCTAGTTTCACTAGACTCTGCTGACTCCTTTTCAAGGAAACCTCTTCCTGCCCTCTTCCTCCACCACTTCACCATGACATAGACAGAAAATCTAGTGGAACTATGAATCTATAGAAAGGAGAATGGTAGGAAATATTCTTCTTGGAGGTCCTTTGTCAGAGGACATGGGAACTGCAATTCTATAATAATATACTGATTGCAACTGGATCACCACTTAGAAATATATTCATGAGGCCAGAAACACCAAGCTGTCCCACAATGTCAGGGAATTTAATTGCTGATATTTTGGAGTCCTATTTCTTTACAGCTTGATTTCAGTTAATGCCTTTCTCCATTCCTTTTATTCTCCCTTTTTACCACCAGCATATATGAAATATGTCCCAAATATGTTCACAAACTATCAGCTACAGAGGAAAGTATTCCATTAAGGAGTGTAACTGTGGCCAAGTGTAACCCCCCCAAAAAATGACTTTTTAATTGAAGAGAAGGGATGAATGGAGGAAAACCCACAAGTAATAGGAGTCTTCTGGGCCAACAGTGGCTAAAATGAACATGACAACCACTGCAATAAATGAGTTTGGTAATTCACAGCGTTCTTCATGAAGATACTGAGGATATAAATCAATAAGGCCTAATATGCATGCAATATTAATTGCATAAATCATTACATAACATCTTGGAGTTTGGGAGTATATTAAGTCATTCCTTGCTCATAAAGTGTTCTACACTTTACAGATGTGTTTACTGAAAATCATAAAATAACCCCAACAATGAAATATTACCTAACTACTTCAGAAAAGTTTAAAATAAGCAGAATCCATACATTCAGAGGATATTACAGGTATTTCAAACACTTGCTTTTACTAAATGAAGAAATATATTTTTAATACTATTCTCTCAAAGCATTAACATTGACTTCTAAAATATCTTCACAATTTTTTTTAATTTGCCATGATACAAAGTAACAGACACCTGCTTGTCTTTGTAGGTTCTATAGGTTTCCCACTCCCTTACCCAAATTATGTTTCTATATCTAAAGCTGAGCATAACGAACTTTTATTGAACTCTTTGAGTAAACTCTTCCCAAGAGCCAAGCACTTTATTTGTATTATATGATTTCATCCCCAACCTCTGAAGGTAAGTAATTTTTTTGTTCTCTTTTTTATAGACAAAGGAATGAAAGCACAAAGACAGAGATTAATTTGCCCAAGGACACACGACTAGTACATGAAGTTCAAGGGTTCAAACTCAGATTTCCTGACTCTAACCCACCCAACTCTTCACTGATAAGCTCTGTTGCTTCTAATCTTATGAGGCTTATCATATGAGGTCATCACACTTTGTGGTTACAGTATCTTATTCATACAAAGACCCTGATTATCAAAAACATTTTTCGTCTCTTATCTTCACAACAACTTTATTCATTGTAGATAGGATATATCCATTTTTAAGATTTTTTTAAAAATAAACTTTAGGTTTGTTACTTTTCCTAATTAAGAGCTGGTCACAGACTGACATAGCCCAAGGAGATGACATAAACTGGTTAGAACCAACAGGTCCAAGATGGTGGACATTTTGACCTTCCACTAGACATTGAGCCTCAGTATACACTCATTGTAACACATCAGCATGCTAAATGACACACCGACAGTCACCATGACAGTTCCAAGGCTGATCATAAAAGGTCAAAAAGTGGGCAGCAGCCCAATTCCTGGAAGTCCCCACCCCTTCCCCAAAATAGCTGGAATACTCCTCCCATTCATTAGCCTGTGAAATTACCCACCCCTATACCCTGAAAACCCTATACCCTGGTGCCTCTCACCTTCTGAAATGGCCCACACTCTGTCTGTGGAGTGTGTTTCTCTCTAAATAAATCTACTTCTTACCTATCACTTTGTCTCTCACTGAATTCTTTCTGCAACGAGAACATCAAGAACCTGAGCTTCATTACATCCTGAGACCAGGTGTGTGATCTCAATTAAAAGACCATGGGTTCAAGTCCCAATCTGGGTTTTGGCTGGGTTCAAGTCCCAATCTGAGTTGCACGGTTTCAAGTATACAATTATAAATTGTTAACATATGCTATGAAAGGAAATACATTGCACTCTGAGATCTAAAGGGACCTACTATAAAAGGTGGATTTGAGAGGTTTCTTTAAGCTGAGATATGGGGGTTATAAGGAATGTAGCAGTGGAAGAACTGGAGATCACTCAGGCAGCTGGAACATGTGTGAAGGGATGCAGGTAGCAATGAGTTGGCACATTTAAGAAACAAAATAAATCAACTACACTCCAATAAAAATTAATTTAAAAAAAAAAGAAACAAAGACGGCCAGGGTTGATGGAGCACAGTGTGTGCAGGAGAAATAGCACAGGATGATACTGGAATTATTGACAGGGGTGAAGGCTGTGCCAAGAATTTGGTGTTTTATTTCAAGTTTAATGAGAAGCCATTGAAGAGTTTTAGGCAGGGAAATGACATCCAATCTGAGGTTTGAAGAAAGATCGCTTTGGCTGCTTTGTCAAGACAGGATTGGAGGTGAGAAAGTGTGAAATCAGGGAGACTAATCGGGCTGTTGCACAAGGCCAAGAAAGAAGTGGAGGTAGTGAACTATGCTGTGACTAATGAGATAGATAAAGCATCCCAACTAGGATGTGTACCACAAATCAAGGTCAAATAGTTACCAGCTCATTGCGACCCACATGCTCCAGGAGAAGATCACTGATTAGCTGTTCTAGCAGTAACTGCATAGACTCATGCTTTCCCAAGACCAGCATCTCCTGCCAAGTTCACAAATTCTGACCAAGACCTTGCTTTCTTCTGTCTTAAAACCTCCCTTTGATAATTCCAGCACTTGAAATGTGTAAGTATCTCGTGCAATTCCCCCCTTTTAAGACATTGTGAAACTCTGTCAAGGCAGACCAGCTTTCCATGGTCTGCAGGCTTCCCTCTGGTCATTGTATGTGGCAGCTTTGACAGTAACGTGGGCTGTGTGCTATCAGAGAAAACAGAAAGAAGTGGATGGAGTCAATGTGTATCTTAGACGTAGACTCCATAGGTCTTGAAATCGAACATAAGGGTAAGAGAAGCAAGGTGATAAAGATCAGTCCCAAATTTCTGCTATTTCAACTCTAAGAAAATAAATCTGAGGAACTGATATAATATTTAAGAGCAGATGCTTTGGATCTGGTGAGACAGAAATTGACTCCTTACCCTGTGACCTAGTTGTTGTAATTTTGGGAAAGTTACTTGCCTATTACAAGCCTCAATTCCCATAAATATGAAATGGGGGAACACAAATAGAACCCCTGTCCTAAATTCATTATGAGGACTAAATGAAAAACTATTATAAAGTACTTGGCACAGTTCTTAGCATACATCCAACAGTAAATGATACTTACTGTACTGAAGAATATTTACAAGCACAAATTCTAATATGCAAGACATTTAGTTTAATATGTTACCTGCATTTTTTTCTATAACAACTTAATTTTTATCACAAGCCCCCCCTTTTCTGCCTGGTAACAGAAACGTCTTCTCAGTTAATTCAGGTTGCTACTCCAGCTTCATCCTGTGGGTTGGATCTTTAGGGGCTCATGTGGCACCAAGCCATCAGGTGCTTGGGCAGGGGGCACAGAAGAGTGATGCAGCTGGTCCTCAGCCAGCATCACCACAATGACATCTCTGAGACTGCCTCATGTCTGTTAGGTGTTCAGTCATTCCTCCTGTTGGGGAGGAAAAACTGCTTCCTCTATCCTTCTAGGTTTTTTTGACTGGTCTAATAATTAAATTGACATGAGACAAATTAAGAGGAGAAAATAAATTTTTAATTTCATATGTACAGGAGTTTATAGAAATGTGAAACTCAAAGGAATGATCAAAGCAGGCAGCTTTAATAAGTTTTAGACAAAGAAACAATAAATCTGTGAAGAACTGACAAGACAAAGAAACTTAGGCTTGGGTACTAATTATTGAAGAAACTAAGCAGAGATACATAACTTCACAGCCCTGAATTCCCTGTCTCTGGCCAAAGGAGGTCTCTCTACCTCCTAATGCAGGAAGGGTAACTTTTACATGAGAGATTTATTTTCTGCTTTCAGGGGGACAGAGAGGAGGGTCAGAATGTCCTTTCTGCACCAGCTCTTTCTCAAGTAGCTTCAATTCACAATAATCAATGTGCCAAAGTGATATATTTGGGGGTGGCCTGCCCTGAACCCCATCAATCCATTAGGTCACCACTGCGCCCTGTTCATTCCCATGCCAAGATCTCATGACACTCAGCTGTCTCTGCCACTCATGCTTCTTTGACATATGATAAAGAATCAGTTCCTGCTGTTAACCACCACTGTGAGAAATTAAGTAGGGCTGCCTAAGGCGTTTTGCCCTATATGCCCTACTGTTCCCATTCCATGTTGGGTCAGGGAAGGTCTGGGGTCTTGCCAGCTTCCATGTACTTTCCTGGGTCTATGGGTGCGAGGCTCAGGTTCTCTGTCACAGATCTGCATTTCTCCCTCTCTCCCAGGGAGGGAACTTAAGGAAGGGGTGGCTAGAACCAGAGGTTCCAGTTCTCTCTCCTCCACTGAGAAGACAAGCTCACCTGGCCTGATGGATGAGACAAAATTATGTCCTTTCATATCTTTTATGTCCGGAGCTCACAATTTAATTCTTTTGTTTATTGTGTTCTATTCTGTCATGCCTTTCCTGAGGGCACCAAGTTGCAGTTGCTATTGGAAGGAGGGAAAAGATCATAAAGTTCTGGGGATATTGAGAACAAAAAAATTGGTTAATATATCAAAATATTATCCCATTATATAGTTATTATCATTGTTCATATTTACTGTGAATTCTTTGATTTAAGGAGGGTTTATAAAGTTGTGAATAAGCACTTAGGCTCTGGAGCCAAATCGCTTGGGTTCAAATCCTAGCTCCACAGCTAATTATTTCTTTGGGTGATTGACTATGTTTTTAGTGCCTCGATTTCCTTATTTGTCATGGAGATGATCATGGTACCTTCCTCACAGTGTTGTTTTGCATGTTGAATGATATAACAAAGGTAAAGTGGTCAGAACCGTGAGCATAGTAAATGCAGTAAAAGTGTTTGCTACTATGACTATTAAGCTTGTCATGCTCTTCTAACACTTGGCACAGATTCACTGAACATATGGGAATTAGTTCTACAACTATTGGGAGAAAACAAACCACTGTGTCACTCCCCAAAGAAATATGGTATATGAATCCATAAGATGGGACTAAAATCTCTGTTCTTACCAGCATTAAAGTCAGATATGAAGCATAAATTTAAACTATTTAACTAAATACAGCTTGAAAAGACTCCTCATCATCATTTATTTGTTCTATTTTTATTCAATTAAGTATATGTTTACTAGCACTAACCACTGCACTAGAAACGGGAGGCACAGTTTAGATTTCATGGTTCTCACAATCTCCTGGAGGAAGACAAACATAAACAAACTGAGAAAGAAAAAACAGCCCTGACAGCTTCCCAGCCTTTGTTCATGGTTCACAGTTCCAGGTGACCAAAATGATGCTAAGTCTCTGCTAAAATAATAAGGTTCATTCTCTGCTCCTTCTCTAAGAAATTCTATAATTTTTCCATAATCTTGACACCAGTGACCAGACAATAGAGAAAAATTTGTCAAATCCAGCCATGCTCTACTGGGAGGATGAAGGAGTACTATTCTTAAAATGATCAGATTTGAAAAGAAGACAGATTTCCAGATTCATTACGCATATTTTGGCATAGCTTGTGATCCATTTGAAATGTTAAGCCAGCTGTGGTTTAGTAATATTTAGTATACCACAGGGCCAGCCTAGTTAATGTAAAATATCTGTGCCCAAAGTGCTGAGATTTAACATTAACAATGTGAAAAAAAAGAATGAAATATTGCCATCTACAGCAACATGGATGGACCTACAGATTATCATACTAAGTAAAGTAAGTCAGACAGAGAAAGACAATATTATATCACTTATATGTGGAATCTAAAAAAATAATACAAATCAACTTATTTATGAAACCGAAACACACTCACAGACATAGAAAACAAGCTTATGGTTACCAAAGGGGGAAAGGAAGGGGAGGGATAAATTAGGAGTATGAGACTAATAGATACATACCAGTATATATAAAATAGATAAACAAAAAGAATTTATTATATAGCACATGAGGCTATATTCAGTATCTTGTAATAACCTATAAGGGAAAAGAATCTGAAGCTGTACACCTGAAACTAACACAACAATGTAAATCAACTATAGGTAAATAAATTTTTTTAAAAATCACTGTGACTTGTGAAGTCATTTAAACTGCTCTGAGCTATACTGCTTGTTTGTAAAATGGAAGAGATAACATCTATTTTGCAGGACTATAGTGAGGATTAGAAGCAATGCATGTACATCTCTTAATATGGTGTCCAGCACATGGTAGGGACTCAAGAATTGTGTTCTACTCTGAATGCTTGTAGGGTACTGGGTAATGCCACATAAACCTCATTTAATCCCTAGGGCATCATTGTAATGTATGTATTATTATCATGGTTTTGCATTGGAGGAGACTAAGACTCAAGAGTGAATTGTTACAGACCCTTATATGCTCTGATATGCTCACAGGTCACTGTAGGGAAACATACTTGCTACATAAATGAAACAGTTCCAAGTAGCATTGTGGCTCCAGTGCAAGCACAGTATTAGTCCTCTAAAAACTTCAGAATGCCTCACTTGGCTTAACTCTGCCTCAGACCCTAGAGAGACCCAAAAACTAGCTCCCAAATCAACCTCCTGGTGAATGGGTCAAAATGGACTCTCGGAGTTGGGTGCAAAGGGATATATTTTCTTAGGGTTTTCAGCTCACATTACCATTGAGTGTTTACTGTATGTCCAGCACTGTTCTAAGTGCTGGGGATACAGCAGCGAAAAAAAACAAAAGGAATCCTCGCCTTGATGAAGTTTATATTGTAGCAGAAAATAGGAAAATAGACAGTAAACAAAATAAATAAATAAATAAATAAAAGATAGACCATGTTGGCTGACGGGGAATATTGGAGGGAAAAAAAAGAAAGTAGGGAAGGGGGAGAAATGTGAACGAGAGTGAGCTGTTCCAGCAGCCTCTTCTACTCTGCACGTGCCTAGGGTGTAAAACCAGAAAAGGACATCTCAGTACTGGACGTATCAGAGCAGGGCTCATTTGCCTTTTCCCTACGACAGAAGATTATGGCTAAGAGAGCTACTCTTCTTTGAGTTGCTTGGATGAAGAATTTGAGCCTACCTGCTTGAGAAATACAGTGGCATCAGGCGACTGTGGACATTCAGGATGGAGGCTTCACTTACGTGGGTTGGTAACTTTCTGTTATTGCTAAGGTTGTTTACTTTAGGTGGCCCAGATAATGTGGCAAGCATACTACTGGAAGGGAGAATTTGAGAGCACTCTCCTTGCAGAGTCACCTACCAGTTCAACAAACACACCATGCTCCATGCCAGGCTCTGTGCTGTCCCTGGGAACTCTCTACCCATCTAATTTAGTTGCCCTATCAAACAATTTAAAGGGAAGGAGAAGTCAAAGGAAGAGAGTATTTTATAAGGCAAATAAATCAGTTCATGCTATACTGGTGCATACCAGGATTCAGAGATCTTACTTTATGATTTGAAATAAAAAGGCACTTTCACATTTATTAGCTCATGACCATTTTTGTTATAAAAGATATTTACAAAGCACATTGTAAACTGATCCCTCAATTGCCATCAATTAATTTTCAGTTTCTTACCTCATAATACTGGTTTTGAATTATTTACCTTTATACCGTATGCTGTGCTCTCTCTGCATCCAGTGACTTTCACCTCCTTATGACTTCAGTCCCCATTCCCACAGCAACACCCTGGATGCTGTTATCACCAGGAATTACCCCACCACTCATATAAACACAAGCAATCCTGCTTTTGGACCTCAACCTCTTATCTTTCCAAAACCCTGACACCTTCTGTATTAGCTCGTTAGAGCTGCCATAACAAAGTACCGCAAAATGAGTGGCTTAAACAACAGAAACTTATTTTCTCACACTTCTGGAGGCTACAAGTCCTAGATGAAGGTGCTGGAAGTTTTGATTTATTCTAAGGCGTCTCTCTACTGGATTAGTCAGGGTTCTTCAGAGAAACAGAGCCAATAGGATATATGTAGATCTGTACAACAGGAGATTTATTGTAGGAATTGGTTCACATGATTGTAAAGGCCGAGAAGTCTCACTGTCTGCTGCATGCAGGCTGAAGAAACAAGACAGCTGGTGGGATAATTCGGTCTGAGCCCAAAGGCCTGAGAACCAGGAGCTCCAGTGCTGGAGGGCAGGAGGAAATGGATGTCTCAGCTCAAAAAGAGAAAGAGAAAATTCACCCTTCCAATTCACCCTTCCTCTACCTTTTTGTTCTATTCAGCCCTAAATGGACTGAATGATGCCCACAGGCATTAGTGAGGACAGGTCCTCTTTACTCACTCTACTGATTCGATAGTAATCTCTCAAAAACACTCTCACAGACACCCCCAGAAATCATGCTTTACCAGCTATCCGTGCATAACTTAGCCCAGAAAAGTTGATACCTAAAATTAACCATCACAGGGGCTTCCCTGGTGGCACAGTGGTTAAGAATCCACCTGCCAATGCAGGGGACATGGGTTCGAGCCCTGGTCCTGGAAGATCCCACATGCCACAGAGCAACTAAGCCCATGCGCCACAACTACTGAGCCCACGTGCCACAACCACTGAAGCCTGTGCACCTAGGGCCCGTGCTCTGCAACAAGAGAAGCCACTGCAATGAGAAGCCCGCGCACCGCAACGAAGAGTAGGCCCTGCTGACCACAACTAGAGAAAGCCCGCACACAGCAACAAAGACCCAACACAGCCAAATATAAATTAATTAATTAATTAACTAATTAACCATCACAGTTGCTTTCTCTCTGTGTCTTCACATAGTCTTTCTTCTGTGTGTTTCTGTGTCCTGTCTCCTCTTCTTATAAGGGCACCTATCATATTGCACTAGGGCCTGTCTTAATGACCTCATTTAACTTTAATTACCTCTTTAAAGATCCTGTCTCCAGATAAAATCACATTCTGAGATACTGGGAGTTAGGACTTCAACAGAGGAATTTGGGGGGGACACAATTCAGCCCATAGCCTTCATTCCTACTACACTTGGTCTTTCACTTTAGTAGGACATTCAGACTCGAGCCCATACTCTCACATCTTCATTTTCTTCTTTGCATGGTCTAGTAGGACTCTTGTCTTTCACTTCAGCCACCCTGCTAACAAAAGCCACAATTCCACCATCCCTCTTCCATTGAACCCATCTAAGAAACACATACCATGGATCAATTCATCTGTTGTACCTCCCTTCTCTGCTCCCAGATTGACATTGCTCCTGGAGAAAAATCACACAAGCACATCCAAAATGGTGCTACTGCACATGAACAAGTCATATTCTGTTAGAAATTCATGCTCCTCCATCCCAACTAGACCCCGGGGCCCCCAGGCAATCCTTACAGCTATTTCCTACATTTTGCACTCTCCTGAAGTCTACTCTTCTACCACTTGCCACTCATTCTCAACAGATGACTTTGATCTCTGCATTGAAGAAAAAATAGAAGCCATCACCCAGGAAACCACTCAACTCCATGCTCCTGATCCATGAACATTTGTTTCTATTCCCATTCTTAACCACCAATCTACTTGAGTTGAAATCAATTTTATTCCAAAATTCATGCATTCTATTTCTACTGGAGGGAGGGGATAGCAGAGGTGGTAGCAGAGAGAGAGAAAGGAGTTAGCAAGATTATTTCTAATCTGCAGTCAAGCATAAAAGTAAAATAAAATATTGTGTTCATGTTTTAATGCACAGTTTTGTATTTTATTCATTCTGTTTTAGGAGCTTTGATATAAAATCATATCCTATCAGGATTAAAATATGTAAGTTTCTTCTTTCTTAAGAGGCTATCAGAAGGTCTTATAAAAGTTACAAGTCAAATTTGAAAACCAACACTTAGGAAGTTGAGCAATGGTTGTATATGTGTATGATATGCACTTGAAACAGGTATCTACTGGGCCCTGGAACTACTTCTAGGTCCAACATCTAAGCCTATTAGACCAGGTATCAATTGTGTAGCAGTTGGATGAGGATTCCAGGTGTCCCTGGCCCATCCCTCCAGGCCTCTCCTTCCTTTTCAGCTCTTTCCCCACCCTTTGCTTTTCTTAAACTTATTAAAAAAAAAAAAAAAAACAGAAACTTCCATTCTAATATTTAATAGCTCCTTGTACTCAGTTTTCTTAGAGGTGATCACACATAAATCACTTTTTATCTCCAGTATAGCCATCAGCTTAAAGATATAAACATGAAATAATTTAACTCAATTATTATGTTAGAAATGAAAAAAAAATCTGAAAAGAAGCTTAGCTGCAAACTTGGAGGAGTTTTTAGATTGCATATATGATATTTTATCAATCACGTATTTTTGTAGTGCAAAATTTATCTTCTCAACCAAGAAAAATGATTCTTTTCCAAACATTCACCATGCATCATTGCAGATCTACATATCACTAACATATGAAAAATCTGGCAGTCTTTTCTAAAGTCAATTTCAATATCCACCACATTTTTTACTGACTTTGTTTTTTATTCTAAAACTTCTTTCCATCTATTAATTTCCCTTCAATATGTACACATTCTGTGCTTATTTTTAAGGCTACATCCCTGTAAGGAGAGCCTTAAAAAAAAAACAAACTCAGAAGTAATATTGCTGATTGTCCTTCCACACCTGGTCAAGGAGAGATCCCCAAACTCCATACACAGATTCCTCATGTTAATACCACTGCACTGTCCCTAGTGCCTTTCTATTTTCAAAGGCCTTATGCGTAATATCTCATTTTACTGTTACACTAACAGCATGAGATACATTCTAATGAATGAGGAATCTGAAGTCTAGAGAATCTAAATGAGTTGTGCATGATGAGGTAGATAGCTGGTGAAGAGAGTTAAATCTTTTAACTCCAATTTCCAAGGTTCAATCTACTAAATTCATGTTTCCAATTTGAACTTTATTATAATTATTATTTTTAATTGTGGTGATGCCTTTACCTGTCAGACTGTTAACTGATAAAGAGGCATTGTCTGAGACTCTAAACATCCAATAGGATATCTGGATAGTCTATCACCTCTTCTTGAAAGCTAGAAAATCAACAATTATGTGTTGAAGAAAAACTATTTTGCTATCCTTAGTCTCCTAGAGCAGCTCTAATGGAGGACAGAAGTATATTAAGTACCTGCAACTCAACCTTCAGCATATATACAGCAGCCAGAAATGGGTTAGAACTAAAGATCCTAGAACCAGAGAATGTCAGAAAGTAGAAACAGTACCAACCAAGTCGTATGTATACTTATCAGACGCTTTCACTTTTCCCAGCTCTTGTTTCCCATAAATTAACACAAACTATCTGACGTTTTATTACTTCCTACACGAGAATGATACCAAGGACAGAGCCAGAGGGCTGCCATTCATAAATCTCTATTATCACCTCTAAGGAGATGATGACTTCTAGGAAACCATTATAGGTCATCATTTCAGAATATTATCCTAGTTACATGCCTAATAGACAAGTCATGAGGGATTTCCACACATGTGCCAAGCACGGTGGCCTACTGACATATATTCAACTTAAGGGAAGACAAGGAAGAATTTATTAATAAAAAAAATAATAAATCATAATATACTTGATTAAGGACTCTTCCATTTACAGTGAAATTATATTAGTTTCATTTACAGCAATAAAAGCACTAGAGACTTGGCATTTAGTCCAGGGTTCTTCTACATGGAGGAACAGAGAGGGTGACCTTCCTGCAGGCAGAATGGCTCTGAAAGAGAGAGTTCAAAGGGCTAAACCCAGCAGGCTCAGTTCTTTACCCCAAATGTTACTGGGACTGCATCTCTCACTCTCACTTCCTGGGCTAGGTTGAAGTGCAACTCTTCTACTTCCTTATAACTTCAATTCTGGCGCTGCCTCACCATTACCACAATGCCACTGACTGCCACCAATGCCTATAATCTGACACAACAGCACAGGCAATTGTGTCTATGTGACCCACTCATAAGACTACAGGAAAAATCGCCCAAATGCCTGCCCTCTTTTGGAGTTGTGGCTTAATCTTTTCATGAAGGAGAATATATGTTTTAAACAGTGTGTAAAAGAGTTGTACCTACTGACTAGATGAGTAAGGCACAATTTACACCTGAATGAAGAGCCAATACATCTGGAACCCCAGACACCTTCTCTTTTATTTCAACAAACAAGCTGCCCAGAAATTTCCCATAGTAGTAATAATCATCCCAGTGCTATTCTCTCAGGCTGTGTTATCACAAAGTCAAACACAAAGGCCTTTACAGAAACAGTAACACCTTTGAAAGTGGCACAAATACGGAAAACACTGATGCTGTCATCTTTGCCACTGGTGATTCCTTCTCAGGTAAAGTGTCATCTAGTCTAAATCCTCTCCTATGTGCAATTATACTATTTGCCTGCTATATACAGCTGACAAACAGTTATTCCACTCCTCAGGACCCCATTTCTACACCCCCATACCCTCAGTTTGGGCTGTTCATTCTCACCAACTGCATGCATGACAGTCTGAATTTCATGTCTGAACTCCTCATCCAGTTCCTGCCTTTGAAATCCAGCAAGCCTTGATCCTCCTTGTTCAATTATCTTCCTGTTGACAGCCTTTCACCATAATCCCTATCTATGGGAAGATTTTGTTGGCACTATCCCTGTTGGTCTTTTCTATATTTGTATAGTCCTAGAAGGATCTCCTACCACCCTGATTTGCACTGACACAAAGGCACTTCAATGGAAGAGATGATTTTTTTTTCTTCAAATGGAGATGAGAATGGTACCATCAATGTAACTGAATAAATGATATTTTTTTCTTTCAAAGACATTTTTCATTTTTCAACTTTCCTCTGTTCTGGTAATCTGACTAAAAATGAAAGAATGTTTCAGAAATTAAAATTCTTAGTAGTGAGTCTACCTACTTTTTTTTTTTTTTTTTTTTTTTTTTTTGCGGTACATGGGCCTCTCACTGTTGTGGCCTCTCCCACTGCGGAGCACAGGATCCGGACACGCAAGCTCAGTGGCCACGGCTCACGGGCCCAGCCGCTCCACGGCAAGTGGGATCCTCCTGGACCGGGACACGAACCCTTGTCCCCTGCATCGGCAGGCGGACTCGCAACCACTGAGCCACCAGGAAAGTCCCCTTACCTACTTTTATAATCCAGCTTCATAAACAAATTTTATCTGAGTCATGTTCTTCCCCTTCTTTGAAATAAGACATTTGATTCAACTCAACTTATACAATACTTTCATGCCACACAATTGCTGGGGGTATATCAAGCATAGGTGTATCTGCCTGTCTACATGCCCCAGGTCCAATCTATCATATTTAGCCATATTTAGTAATGTTAGCTATATTTAATTTAAAATTATTTATCATAATTTTAGCTTCAAATATGTATCTTTTGAAAATATTTGCACTATTTAAATGCTTTTCAAATATGTATTTAAATTAGGTGATTACATAAAGTTTGTGTAATTATGATGGGACTTTGCAGAAGCCAAAGCCTAGCTGTTGGGAGAAATTAAACATCCCTAGTGTTAGGCTACTCTGTATCTGACACACTTAACTCTGCTTACCAGAAACTCCTGTCTTTCCTTTATTCTTTTTTACTATTTTTATCCCACATCAATTGACACTTTTATTGAGCACTTTCTGTTTCAAGGTCCTGTGCTAGGCACTGGGGATATCACCATGAGTGTAGTATGTATTCCCTTCCTCCAAAGAGTTTAAAGGGTAATTTAAAAGACAAGACAAATAGGAAATTAAATAATACAAGAGATAATAATAACTCAGTGCAAAATAACAAGCAAGGCAGAACATAAAAAGTTGTCATGAGTTAGGGAAAGGGAGTCATACAGAGAAATGGGACTTCTGAGAACCTGCTTTATGGCAGGCTCTGTACTGGGTAGTTTTATAATTTAAAGCATCTCTAATTGGCAAACAAATTTTGTTAATCAGCATTACATAACTAATGCTGCTTCCTTGAGTTTTACCTATTTGAGACTTCAAAGTACTGATTGTAATTGAAAATAGTCATTTAATGTAGGAATTTACTATTATAATACGTTCCTATCTAGCTGCTACTATTAATATCCTCATTTTATGAAAGAGAAAATTGAAGCTCGGAAATACTAAGTAATTTGGCCAAGGTCAAATATCCAATAGGTAGAAAAAGCAATTTTTTAAATTCTAGACTTTATGTAAGTCACACAAAAATTTAAGAGTATCTCAAAGCCACACTCTGGAATAGGAACCAGATGACTCTCCCTGGAGCTAAGTTAAGCATAAATATGAGTAGCATCACCCTAAAAGACGTGAAGCAGAATGATGATATGAATGTGCAGTACTCCTTACTAAGATACTGGCCAAGGAAGCCATAACTCCTAGCCTGTGTGAACAAGGGAACCAAATCTAGTGCGGTCTGGTCAAGTTTATATATTAGAGTTTCCCTGATCCTTAAACTCAGCAGTTCTCACATCCGGGGAAGGTTTTTGGTTTTTTTTCTTTCAGGGCTAGTGGGTGAGGTCAGTCACTATTGGGAAAGTGATTAATTCCTGGGCTTCACCCTTCATTTTTGATCTAGTGATCAGAAATGAAACCTAATCATGGTAATCTGTTTTATTTTGATTTGTAATCCATTCAAGTTATCTTGATGTTCACTGCTGTTTAAGAACAATTGCTCTAATGCATGTTTCAGGGCAAAACAGATTAGGTTTAGCTTTGGCTTAAGTGACTCAATAAAGATGACTGACAGTGATTTATCACTTGATTTCTAGAGCTGTTTGCTTACTTAGCTACTAAGAGCTACAAGGTGCACTGCCTTAACCTAAGAAAGGTTCTCTTAAACAGAAAAGTATACTTTTGTGCCTATATTTTTCTCCCCAGCTGTGCTTTCTTCCAGGAAGATCATGTTTTGCTGCTAAATGTGTATGTGTGCAAAAATACTCTCTGACAAGAAGCTTATGCTTATGTTCCATATATATCAGCTTATTTGTCCCTGTGGCCACCTTTTACAGTCATCATATTCCATATTTTGCTGATTAAGAAATATATAAAAGAAATGAAATCACTTTCTTAAGGTCATTCAGCTGAGTTTATATATGCTGGAGGTGAGTTTCAAAACAGGTCTGTCTGACTCTAAATCATTCTCCTTGGATTCTTCCCTCTTTGTCTTCATTTTCTCTCCTGCCCTATTCCCTGTCCAAGTCTTGAACCCCATAATATTAACCACAAGCATAGGACTGAAGACGTTGTCAACCTTGGTGTTAGGTAGATTTCTAAACAGACTTTCTGCTCATATATGAGCGTTTGGAATAATTTATTGATTTAATGCATACTAAAAAGACCAACAAGATTGTTGTTTGGTAACCTCAAGTTTCATTATGGAGATTATGCATAAATGTTGTCTAATCCTTATTTATTCATTTCATGCTTATCTAATATTATGCTTCTGAGACCAATTCTGACATGTGTAATAATATGCAATCTATTTTTATAAATGAAATATTATTATTCAATGGTAGTAATAACTAAGACATCATAGTAAATGCCTGATAATAATAAGCGAAACTGTCATCTTCCTAAAATAGTATAAGATAATCACTTTTAACCAATCCCCTGCCACCTAGAAACCCCTATTGTAATCATCATCATCATCATCATCACCATCATCATTGTAAAGATTAAACACCTTCCTCGTCTTCACTTTATAAGTCATCCTGTAACATCCTTCCTCTGAGCTTCATACCACTGTTGAGTTTGAAGTCTCCCTGTTCAAGAAAAGTTTGCTTCTCACACGATAAAGTATTAACATCAAGCAAAGCTCTCTGAATTTTATTTCAACAGTAGATAATGGGCACAGTGATAATTCACATGTCAAAATAAATGGGTGTGTCTTTGAGACTAAGTAATTCCTTGGAAAGAAAGAAAAAATCACTTTACTATAAAACAGGGATCATACAACAACTTTAACTTTTAAAAATTTTTTTCAATTGAGACATAGTTGATTAACTTTAACTTTTATCACACCAGAAAATGCTAAGTTTTGTGCTTTAAAGGGGTTCATTTTGTTCTCTGATGAGAGATCAAAGAATATTTGATCCCCCAGCACCTTCAGAAGTCAAGCCAACAAAACTAGTTCACAAAGTTTCATATAAACAAGTGGAGCTAATCTTCAGACCAATTTAATTAATCTATAGATAAAATCCACAGTAATCATAACTATACCATTTTCCTTATTATATGTAACATTTTCATAAACTTATACTTTCTAAAGCAATTTCAAAACTTTTTATTATAACTTCTTCCTAATTCCTTCTGTATTACTTATGGACCAATAAGTGACGGGTCTCCTCCTCTTAATGATATTCTGGGGTTGAATGAGATAGTGAAATGAAAGAATACTTATTTTAAAACTTACTGATAATATCCTAAATTTTACAGATGTACCACTGTTGTCAGTCATTTAGGAGTAGAACTGGAAAAGTTGCAACAAAGGAGCTCACTCAGATGTAAACTACATGAGGGAATGTATCTCTAATGCTTAGAACATTACTGGGCTCACAGTAGGCACTCATTTACTAGATTAATGAATGAAAAGTACATATGAATATAGTTTAAGATACAAATGAAAGATATCATGTGCATTCTCCATGGTTATAAATTCCAACCAGATCCATGAACCTTATCTATTTGCTATTTTGCCTATTTAATATGTCATCCAACTCAGCACACTGGCAATGTGTGTGTATGTGTGTGCATGTGTGTGTATGTGTGTGTATGTGTTTGCCGTGTATGTGTGCTGTGTGTGCATGTGTGTGTGTGTGTATAATAGTGAAGTTAACTATTTATGTGTCTGCCTCCTCTGCTTGGCTCTGCACTCTGTCTTATAAATCTTTATATCATCAGCATCTAGCTCAGTTCCTGACATGTGGTAAGAATTATGAAACATTTGTTGAACTAGTCAGCTAAGATTTGAATAAATCAATTACCATCTTTCATATTTTTTGTCTCAAAATAAAATAAGTGGGTTGGTCTATAGGTGATTCTCAGTGGCAGTGGTACTTCTACATAGGATCACCTGGAAATGTATGGGGACAGGTTTTCTGTTTTCCTAATGCCAGAGATGTATCACTGGCATTTATTGACTGAGTACCAGGCAAGCTAAATACACTGCAATCACTAAGATAGTCCCACGCATTGAAGAATTGCCCTGCCCAAAGTGTCATACTGAGGCCATTCAGATTTTAATCCTTAATGTCTTTTCAAATTCTAAAATTCTATAATTCTAAGTGGAAAGTAAATTTTGAAAATTATTGTTTTAAAATTCAGACATGAGTATCAAGGTAACATCAGTTAATAAGGTTCCTGTTTTCTTCCTATTTGCCTTTAGGTATGTTCCTAGCTGGCGTATTTCTCTCAAGTACAGTATATGGACTCTATGAGTGAAATGGCCAGCTTTTCTGGTGTGAACCTCAAACTCATGTCCTTGTTCCTCATGGATCTGAAACAAGCCTGGGAAATCTTTTTGGCCCTTGTACATCAACCCAGTTCCAGCTGAGAGAATCTGGGAAATGGAACAGGGCCGAAAGGCTCTCTTATTCTCCCAACCCCCCCAAAATTTATCAAAGCCACCAAGACAAGGAATCTCCCTCTAATGAGTCGTAAAAGTGATGATCCTTATTCCTCAAGGCTCCTGCTCTAGATGGAAGGCTGGTGATAATTGCTGCCACTTTCCTGGTGACTTATGGTTATTTGTAACTTGTGCAACTGATGGAAACTCAGAGATGCAAGATAAGCTCTTTTTTATTTAGTTTCTTTCATAACAACTCTTTGATTTTCCTGCTCCTGGGGAATATTAACAGTGTGAGTAACAGCAACCTTGCCCTTTTGTAAAAGAACACCAGGTAGAGGAACGACTCAGTGCCTGGGGTTAGATCCAACTTTCAAGCCTATGTTTCTCAACAGTGCATCCAAGGGTCAAAAATCTCTGCAAATCACAGCCAAACTTTGTCACGGACTCCTGTTCTAATTTTTACCTTATTTGTTAGCTCCCAGATGAAATGTAATCTTTTATTACCTAAGTTCTAGAACATTTTGGTTTTATTATTTTCCTGATCAAAAATTTTAGTTCAGCTCTATTTTTTTAAATTTTACTTATTTATATATTCATTCATTCATTTACTTAGTCTTAGCTCTTTTATCCATTCACGTATAATTACCCCCCAAGGTAAAATATGTATACAATTTGGTATATATCCATTCACATTTTTCTCCCAAATCAAAATCTATTACAGATTATATCAATCCTTATCACCACGTTTCTCATAGCCATTATCTTTCCTTTATTACCAAGCTCTGAGAAACCAATAAGTCATTTGGGTTATACCCCTCTTCTAGCTCCAGGTCCAAAATATGTGAAGGTTCTAATGGGAAACTATAGCTGGCATATGGTTCTTACTTCAGGATCATTCCACTTAAAATTGTCCATCCATTCCCTTAGATAAGACATCTCGATGGACTAATGACTAATCATCCCAGGCTCCCATGTAACTGTGGTGTCATGCATTTGGTATCTTTTTCAATTTGGGGGGACGCTGTGACTCAGCTATGACCATCAAAGGCCTTAACACAATCAAGCAATTTGTAGCTGAGCTTAAATTGAATGTTAATTACCAACATCATAACCATAAGGGGTTAATTAGTCAATTCTTGTAGGATATAAAAAATGTAATTATAAACTTGCACACATATTATCATCAAACAAAATTATCTTAGCAAGCCCTCTTAACCTTTAGCTGTACATATTGTACAGGTATCCACCCTGCTTCTCGAAAGTTTTATGCCACTTTGCCTTTACGAAAGAACTACAAAAGTACCTGTTGTCACTAACCAAAAGAAATACAAAGAAGATTTTCACTTTTATGAGAAAAGACAGAAAGTGAAAATAGCGTTCAGTGTTTGTTTTGCAGGAGCCCTTAGAGAGGCAGCACGTACACCAAGCAGGGAGAGCGGCACTGGCAAGCTCCTTCCCTGGGAACTATACTCAGCATCTCAGCATCAAGCCACCATAGCTCTGAACTGTGTCTGTGAGCATCTGTGCTTCATCTCTATTTATTTTGTGCATCCATTAGCAAGGTAATTGCTTCTTCCCTTTAAGCCATTGGCTTATGAAAGATTTCATAGGAATGCTCTATTTCTGAATAAGGGGACCTGTATAAGTTTATCTTGTCAAACTCCCAAAACAAGACTCTATAACAACTCATACAAAGCCTAAATAATGTTAATTATTCCATAATTTATAGCATATTTTCTCCAGTTATAATCTCAACCAAACATATTCTAGCCTAACTCCTAATTAAATGAAATTTTAAAATGCTAAAATATTTCCAGAAGTTAAATTTAATGGGCTAGATTTTTTTTATTCTCTAATAGGTTTAACATGACCCCTCCCAATACTGACATAGCATTTAAAATTTCAAGATTTTTATGGAAAGGAATTTCTATAGATCTGATTTAGTTAATGTAGCTTAACAATTAAAACAAGGCACCGAAAAATGCCTAGATGAGTTTATAAAACTTCATTAACACACAAGACTGGTCCTAGTCTTTCTATTAATTTTTAATAAAATTACACATGCAAGTATCTGCATCCCCTTGAGAATGCTCTCTAGATCAGTAAAAATTAAAAGGAGCAGGAATCAAGCACAATAATAAACAGTTCATATCGCCTTGCCTAACCACGCCCCCACGGGAGACGTCTGTAATCAAAATAAAGCTATAACGGAAAGTTTGACTGTTATATTAACTTAATGTCAGGGTTTGTAAATTTCGTGCTCGCTACCACGGTCATGCAATTAACCCAAATTTTAAAAAATTTGTCATAAAGCATGTTTAAGATGCTAGTTAAGTTTTAATTAAAAAGCTCCAACTAAAATTAAAACAACCTACAGGGGCTTCCCTGGTGGCTCAGTGGTTGAGAGTCCGCCTGCCGATGCAGGGGACACGGGTTCGTGCCCTGGTCCGGGAAGATCCCACATGCCGTGGAGCGGCTGGGTCCGTGAGCCATGGCTGCTGGGCCTGCGCGTCCGGAGCCTGTGCTCCACAATGGAAGAGGCCACAGCAGTGAGACGCCCGCGTACCGCACAAAAAAAAAAAAAAAAAAAAAAACCTACAAAAGTGACTTTAATATTTCTGGTTACACAATAGCTAAGATTCAAGCTAGGATTAGATACCCCATTATGCTTAGACCTAAACTCAAGTAATTAACATAACAAATTTCTTGCCACAGTACTACTAGCAATAGCCTAAAACTCAGAAGGACTTCACAGTGCCTTTTACATTCCTCTAGAGGAGACTGTTCTATAAGTGATAAACCCAGAAAAGCCTCACCACTCCTTGCTGATACAGCCTACATACCACCATCCTCAGTGAATTACAGTAAGCGCAACTATCAGCATAAAAACACGAGGTCAAGGTGTAGCTGATGGGTGAAAAGAAATGGGCTACTTTTTCTACTTTCAGAACATTAAAAATTATATGAAAGCCTTTATGAAGCCAAAGACTAAAGGAGGAGTTAGTAGTAAATTAAGAATAGAGAGCTTAAATGAATCATGGCCATGAAGTATGCACACACCATCCGTCACCCTCCTCAAATATTAATTTCATATTTATAATTATCTAACACATGAGACAAGTCAATGTACAAGATAACATACTGGAAAGTGTGCTTGGACAAATCAATGTGCAGCTTAAGTCAAGCATATAGTTTACACCCAGGAGATTGCATCTTCAAATGACCACTTTGAACTAAAGCTAGTCCAAACTTAACTAAACTTAACAATTGTATTTAAATTAAAGAAAACATTTTTTTACAAATAGAAGTATAGGCAATAGAAATCTTAATGGGTGCTCTAAAGTACTATAAGAAAATGATGAGATAAGCATTTAAAGTATTAAAGAGTAAAGTTTACCCCTTTACCCTTTGCATAATGAATTAAATAGAACAATCTCAGAAGGAAGACTTAAGTCAAATACCCCAAAACCACATGAGCTACTTAGCAGGCAGTTTAAAGAACACACTCAACTACGTGGCAAAATAGTGAGAAGATATATTAGTACAAATGAAGAGCCTACTGAGCCTGGTGATAGCTGGCTATCCACAATAGAATTCCAGTTCAACTTTAAATTTACCTAAAAAAAAAAAAAGTCCTATGTAAAGTTAAATGTTATCCAAAAAGGTACAGCTCTTTAGACATAAGAAATAACCTTCCTTAGAGAGTATTAATAAATCCATAGTTGGCTTAAAAGCAGTCTTCGGTTAAGAAAGCATTCAAACTCAACAATTTTAATATCAGTAATAAAAACTGACTCAATACTGAATTAATCAACTAATAGAAGAAAACTGTTAATAACAGTACATGTGCCTAAGAAGACTTTTAAACATAAAAGGAACTCTGCTAACATAAACCCTGTCTGTTGACCAAAAACACTACCTCTAGCATTTCTAGTATTACAGGCATTTCCTGCCCAATGAAATATGTTTAACGCTGCAGTATCCTGACCATGCAAAGGTAACACAATCATTTGTTCTCTAAAGACTTGTATGAAAGGCCACACAAGGGTTTTACTGTCTCTTACTTTCAATCGGTGAAATTGACCTTCCTGTAAAAACTAAGGAATAACAAAATAAGAAGAACCTATGGAGCTTTAATTAATTAATCATCTAAATACAAACATTGTAACCAAACTGAGGAATAATAAAAATTTAAATGGATTAATAATTTTGTTTGGGGTGACCACAGAGTATAAAAATACTTTCAGAGTGGTTTAAATTTGGACCAAACTAGTCAAAATACATTTTGTCCCTTATTGATCCAAAAATTGATCAACAGAACAAGTTACTCTGGAGATAACTGCAATTCTGTTCAAGAGTTCATACTGACAGTAGGATTTATGACCTCAATGTTGGATTAGGACATCCCAAAGGTGTAACCCCTATTAATGGTTCTTTTGCTCAAAAGATTAGTATCCAACATGATCTTAGTTCAGACTGGAGTGATCCAGGTCAGTTTCTATCTATTTAATATTTCTTCCAGTACGAAAAGACGAGAAATAAGGCCAACTTGACAAAAGTGCCTTCAACATAATAAATGATATAATCTAAGTAATTTCTATGAACCCTGACCAAGAACAGGGCTTGTTAAAGTGGAAGAGTCCAGTAATAGCATAAAACTTAAACCTTTATAACTAGAGGTTTAATTCCTCTTCTTAACAGTATGTTCAGAATTAATCTTCTGTTAATTGTTTCTATTTTACTTGCCATAGCATTCTTTTATTAATCAAACAAAAAGCATTGGGTTATATATAACTTCATAGAGGACCAAATATTGTTGGTCTTCATGGTCTGCTTCAACCCACTGTCAATGTTTTCAAATTATTTATCAAAGATATAACCTCACACATGTCAGAATGGCTATCATCAAAAAGACAATAACCGGTGTTGGCAATGATGTAAAGAAAAAGAAACACTTGTACACTGTTGGTGGGAATTCCATTGGTGCAGCCACTATTAAAAACAGTATGTAGGTTCCTCAAAACATTAAAATAGAACTACCATATGATCCAGCAAGTCCACTTCTGGCTATTTACTGGAAGAAAACAAAAACACTAATTTAAAAAGATATATACAGCCCTATGTTCATTGTAGCATTATTTACAGTAAACAACTGCCATTTGCTACAAAATAAATGGACCTATAGGGTATTACGCTAAAGTGAAATAATTCAGAGAATACTGTATTTCACTTATATGTGGAATCTAAAAAACAAAACAAGCAAAACAAAGCAGAAACAGACTTACAGTACAGAGAGCAAGCTGGTGCTTGCCAGAGGGGAGGGGCATGGGGGGGTTGGGTGAAATAGTGAAGGGGATTAAGAGGTACAAATTTTCACTGTTGTTTGTCTTTTTACTTACTTAATTGTATAAAACTAAAACAGTATTTCAGGTTGTGAAAGACTAAGGTTAATCTCCTCTTGATATAAACTTTCTAAATTTTTATGTCAGCTTTATGAGTCATTTAAGTTATTATTTTCACAAATTAAGATTATAAATATAAATTTTGAATGAATTTGTAATTTACAGATATTTCGTTAATTTTAAGACCATGGCAACTTTTAAATTTAATAAATTAAAAAAGAATATTTGGATATTTTTGTTATAAAACTGGTCACTAAAATTAGCTCTTATACATTTTTAAATGGCTAGGGATCAGCAGGTGTGTAAATGAATTCACATAATGTTGATTATGGAGGAGTTTTTGCCATTTTTAAATTTGTAAAGGTGATATGAAACGTGTTTATAAATAAAAACAGCTACATAGCAAAAGAAAGAGGTACAAATTTTCAGTTGTAAAAACATGTCATGGGGATGTAATGTACATCATAAGAAATACAGTCAATAATATTGTAATAATTTTGTATGGTGACAGATGGTTACTAGACTTACTGTGGTGATTGTTTCATAATGTATTTGATTGTCAAATCATTATGTTGTACACCTGAAAGTAACATAATATTGTGCATCAACTATACTTCAATTTTAAAAAATGGGAAAGACAGAAAACAGTTATGAGTCAAAGAAATTTTATGACCATTAACATCATCAATATGAATTTTACTATGCATACCAACCATATCTACTATTCAACAAATTTAGGTGTATTATTCTTATTATCTGTATCAAGTTTAGCTATTTATTCTCTGATCAGGATGAGCTTCAAGTTCAAAATAGCCCTTAATTGGTACACTCTGAGCCATATCGCAAACGATGTCATATGAAGTTGTTGCACTAGCAATTATTCAATTAACTGTACTACTTATAAATGGATCATTTACACTATCAACCCAATTATTACTCTGTAATACTTATGACTAATTTTTCCATCGTGACCACCAGCCATAATATGATTTATTTCTACCCTAGCAGAAACCAACCAAGCCCCTTTGTTATTAACAGAGGGAGAATCAGAATTTGTCTCCGGTTTTAACGTCAAATACGCAGCAGGCCCCTTTCCCTATCTTTTCCAGCAGAATATGCCAACATTATCATAATAAAAATTTTACCAAAAACTGTTTTCTGAGGAACATTCTGCAATCCCTATATACCAGAAAATTATACAATTATCTTCATTATCAAAACCCTTCTATTTTATTTTTATGAACTCAGAAATCTTACCCACAGTTCAGATATGACTAGTTTATGCATCTCTTATGAAGAAATGTTTACTAACACTAGCCTCATGCAGATGGCATATGTCAAATACCATTACTATAGCAAGTATTCCACCACAAAGAAATATGCCTGATAAAAAAGTTACTTTGATAGAGCAAATAATACAGGCTTAAACCCTCTTATTTCTAGACTTTTAGGAACTGAACCTAGTCCTAAGAATTCAAAAATCTCCGTGTTACCATATTACATCACACTCTATAGTAAAATCAGCTAAATAAATCTTTGAGCCAATAGCCCCAAAATGTTGGTTTGTATCTTTCCCATACTAATCAATCCTCTTATCTTTATTATTATTTCATTTACCATTACTACAGATGCCATAATATTATATTAAGCTCACATTGATTAATAATCTGAATTGGCTTCAAGATAAATATAATTAATATTCCAATCCTAATCAAAAATTATAATTAGTAACATTAAATCCATGATGTATCCACTAAATATTTCCTAACACTAGCCACTACTTCTATACTTCTCATAATAGCTACCATTATTAAAATAATACATTCTAGTCAACGAACAACTACTAAAATTTTTAATCCAACAGCATCTTCTATTATTACAGTGGCCCTTATTATAAAACTTTGACTTTCCCCATTCCATTTTTGAGTACCAGAAGTTACACAAGGTATTCATTCCATTAATATGAAGCTTAATCTTATCAACATGACAAAAACTTGCACTCATGTCAGTTTTATATCACATTTCATCATCAATTAATCTAGATATATTCATTATTGCTATAGTATCAATTACAGTTAGGATACTGAGGAAGGCTCAACCAAACACAACTGCAAAAAATGTTGGCCTATTTATCAATTGGCCATTTAGGCTGAATAGCAGCTTCATGATCTATAACCCAACTTTTATAGCTCTTAATCTATTCATTTATATTATGTTAACATTTACTACCCTAGCAGTAATTTGTATTATTTATTTACAGTTCATCCATCACAACACTTTCACACACATGAAACAGAATACCTTTAATTACCACCATAGTTCTTCTAATTATATTATCCCTAGGAGGCCTCCCACCAAAAATAGCAGCATTATTATACCAACATTAATACCTATTGTAGCATTACTTAATCTACATATGATTAATTTATTCTATATTACTAACATTATTCCTATCAGTAAATAAAATAAAAATAAAATGACAATTTGAAAATACAAACCAAATATTTTTTTTAATCTCTATCCATTACTGTATCAGCATCAATATTGCCCCTAACATCAATATTATCAGTACTGGCCTAGGGATTTAGGTTAACATAGACCAAGTCCCTTCAAAGCCCTAAGCAAGTGTTATCTTCTTTGTTTCTGAGACATGGATTGCAAGACTCTACCTTGCATCAGCTGCATGCAGATCAAACACTTCCATTAAGCTAAATCCTCACTAGATGGGTATGCTTCCATCCCATGAAATTTTAGCTAACAATGAAATACTCTAGTCAGCTGGCTTCAGTCTTCTCCAGCTGCTTAGGGGAGAAAGGTAGGAGAAGCCTGGCAGAATTAAAGCTGCCTCTTTGAATTTGCCATTCAATCTGTTATTCACTATAGGGCTTGGTAAAAAGAGGATTCAACCTCTGTCTTCAGATTTAGTCTAATGCTTACTCAGCCATTTTACCTATGTTGATAAACCTCTTATTATTCTCAACAAACCATAAAGATATTGGCATATCATATTTACTATTTGGTGCTTGAACCAGAATAGTAGGAACCTTCCCAAGTCTTCAATCCATACTGAATTAGGCTAAATGACAGCTTTATTAGGAAATGGTAAAATTTATAATGTTATTGCTTATACATTCTAATAACCTTTTTTATAGTAATATCTATTATGATCAGGAGCTTTGGCAGTTGATTAGTAACATTAGTCATTGAAGACCCTGATATAGGGGCTCCTTGAATAAACAGTGTAAGCTTTTACATCTCATATCATCACTCTTTTTTTTTTTTTTAATTTGGTTGCACCAGGTCTTAGTTGCAACAGCCAAGGCTCCTTAGTTGCGGCACATGGGCTCTTTAGTTGTGGCATGTGAACTTCGGCATGCATGTGGGATCTAGTTTCCTAACCAGTCTAACCAGGGATAGAACCCAGGTCCCCCGCATTGGGAGCATGGAGTCTTTTTTTTTTTTTTAACATCTTTATTGGAGTATAATTGCTTTACAATGGTGTGTTAGTTGCTGCTGTATAACAAAGTGAATCAGCTATACATATACATATAACCCCATATCTCCTCCTTCTTGCATCTCCCTCCCACCCTCCCTATACCACCCCTCTAGGTGATCACAAAGCCCTGAACTGATCTCCCTGTGCTATGCAGCTGCTTCCCACCAGCTATCTATTTTACATTTGGTAGTGTATATAAGTCCACACCACTCTCTCACTTCGTCCCAGCTTACCCTTCCCCCTCCCCATGTCCTCAAGTCCATTCTCTACGTGTGTCTTTATTCCTGTCCTGCCCCTAGGTTCTTCAGAATCTCTTTTTTTTCTTAGATTCCATAAATATGTGCTAGCATATGGTATTTGTTTTTCTCTTTCTGACTTACTTCACTCTGTATGACAGTCTCTATGTCCATCCACCTCACCACAAATAACGCAATTTCATTTCCTTTTATGGCTGAGTAATATTCCATTGTATGTATGTGCCACATCTTCTTTATCCATTCATCTGTCAATGGACACTTAGGTGGGAGCACAGAGTCTTATCCACTGTGCCACCAGGGAAGTCCTCTCCCATCATCACTCTTACTTGCTCTTGCCTCATCTATAACTGAAGCAGATGTTGGAACAGGATGAACAGTATGACTGCCCTGAACCAGTAATTTAGCTCACAATGGACCTTCTATAGATTTGACTAAGTTTTCATTACCTTTAGCAGGTGTCCCATCAATTTTAGGTGCAATCAGTTTTATTATTAGAATTATCAATATAAAACCACCAGCCATATCAGTATCAAACACCACTATTTGTTTGATCCATTCTAATTATAGCTGTACTATTATTACTTTCACTCCCAATGCTACCAGCTGATATTACTGTATTATGTATCTTTCCTTAAATATTGAATAATAACCTTGCTGGGTAGAGTATCCTAAGTTGTAGGTTTTTCCCTTTCAGCACTTTAAGTATATAATGCCACTCCCTTCTGGCTGCAAAGTTTCTGCAGAAGAGTCAGGTGATAGTCTTATTAGGGTTCACTTGTATGTGGTCCTTTGTTTTTCCCTTGCACCCTTTAAAATTCTCTATGTATCTTTTGCTATTTTAATTTTGATATGTCTTGGTGTTGGTCTCTTCAAGTTCATTTTGTTTGAGACTGTGATTCATGTACCTGGAAATCTGTCTCCTTCTTCAGCGTGGGTAAATTTTCAGCCATAATTTCATCAACTATATTTTCTCCTCCTTTCTCTCTCTTCTCTTTCTAGTACCCCTATTATGCAAGTGTTAGTAAGCTTGATGTCTTAGAGGTCCCATAAACTATCCTCATTTTTAATTTTTTTTTCTTTTTGCTGTTCTGATTGTGTTTTTTGTTATTCTATCTTCCAGATCCCTTACATGTTCTTCTGTACCACTTAGTCTGTTATTAATTCCTTCTAGTGTATTTTTCATTTCAGTAATTGTATTCTTTAGCTCTTTTTCCTTCCTATATTTTCTAGTTCCTTGTTAAAATTCTCACTGTGTTCATCTCTTCTTTTCCCAAGTTCAATTAGCATTCTTATTACTAATGCTTTGAACTCTTTATCTAATAAATTATTTATCTCTGTTGCAATAAGTTTTCTTTTAGGGTTTTTTTCTTATTCTTTCCCTTGAAACATGTTCTTCTGTCTTCTCATTTTGTTTAACATTCTCTGTCTCTACGAATTAGGTGAAACAGTTACCTGTCCCAGTCTTGAAGGAGTGTCTGTGTGGAAGCATTCCTATGCAGTCCGTGTGTGCTCAGTGGCTTTGGTGGGAGAGCTGCTGTGTTAGAAATCAGAGGTCTCTTATAAAGTAGGATTCAAAGAGTTTTCTGGGATTCAACTAATCTTGAAGGGAATGTGTAAACAGTGCAACACGTTAATTAAGGACACGTTTGACTTGGATTTGTCTTTATTTTGTTGGACTTTTTAAACTTTCATTTTACATCATTCTTGGCCGTTGTCGCAGACTGTTGGGATTCATGATCTCTGCATATAAGCAGATAAGTAAATAGATGGAACTGATAATTATAGTCCCAGAGAATGGGTAAAGTTCCCAGCCATACCTCCACTAATTGAAGGGTAATTCTGCCTCTTCTCATTTAGGAGGTGTAATTAAGTGTAATCTTATGACCAACGAGGGATGCCTCCTTGGGGTGTCACATGCTCTAAGCTAAATCATTCTTCCTAATGTTCTCTCTCACCCAGCCCTACTCCAGAGAACATGAAGGAGTGTGAGAACACCTACTACAGAGGAATACATCAACATAGGTACATTGAATTCGCAAGAGGCATATCCACTTAGGAATTCTCTTCCCTAGGATATTTCTTAAAAACACAACGACATCCTCACACTTTGAAGCTTTTTAGTAAGATCACCTCACAGAAGACTGGTAACACCCTGAACAACGGTTCACTTCAACAATGTTGTTTCTCTAAAGCAGGGGTAGAGCTGTAACCAAATCTGGTCTCATTTGTTTTACACAACTTGCAAGCCAAGAATTGTTTTACATTTTGAAGTGGTTGGAAGAAAATCAAAAGAAGAAAAATATTTCATAACACATGAAAATTATGCAAAATTCACATTTCAGTGTCTATAGATAAGTGTTATGGGATTACACCCATGCCCATCAATTTTCTATGGCTGTTTTCACACTACAGCATGGTGTGGAATAGTTGCAACAGAGACTGTATGGACCACAAAGGCAAAATACCTGCTATTTGGCCCTTTGCAGAAAAAGTTTGTCAACCTCAGCTCTAGAGCTCATGTGAGGAAAGGAGGCACCGAATCCCCCTGGGTATGTACAAAATGAGCATCTCTTTACAAGCTTGTATAGGCATCTTTGTATGCAGTTATGGGGATTGTACAAGACAAGGAATAGAGAAGAGAGTGAGCTAGTAGGGTCGAGGTGCTTAGTCCCAACATTCCTTCAGGAAATCAGTTGTCATTCCTCTCACTGATGCACCCACTTTTAAACTACCTCCTAGAACCTTGAAACTACAGGATCTGGGAAAAGAATAGTTGAATACAGTGTGTAGGGAATGTGGCCAGGAATTAAGAGTAATCTTATGACCAACAAGGGATGCCTCCTTGGGGTGTCACATGCTCTAAGCTAAATCGTTCTTCCTAATGTTCTCTCTCACCCAGCCCTACTCCAGAGAACATGAAGGAAACCATGTAAAAGAGTGTGGAAAAGAGAGGCAATGAAGCAGGTAGTGGCCACTCCCCCAGCCAGGTCCTGGGCATTTGGGATTCTGAAGATGAAAGAGGGTTTTGCAGAAAGATGCAGCAAGTAAAAACTAGGCAGAGGTGCCCAGGAGAGGGACTGGGGCTAATAAATGGGTCTGTTACAGATGAAATATACTCCTGCAAAGGGAAGAATTGGGAAGAGTAGCCTTTTTTACTTTGTGGAGAGAGACAATAGCATTAGAGGTCAAGCTAGAATTGGGTGTGTCCTGCTCATCCTTATATGAATAAAGCTATAGGAATGGTACTGCTTCCTAAGGAAGGTATCCATAATCACTATAGTTTGAGTAGCATTAAAAACTAAAAAGAGCTCTATGTAAAATGAGAGGAGGGCTTCCCTGGTGACGCAGTGGTTGAGAGTCCGCCTGCCGATGCAGGGGACACGAGTTCGTGCCCCGGTCCGGGAAGATCCCGCATGCCGCGGAGCGGCTGGGCCCGTGGGCCATGGCCGCTGAGCCTGTGCGTCCAGAGCCTGTGCTCCGCAAGGGGAGAGGCCACAACAGTGAGAGGCCCGCGTAACAAAAAAAAAAAAAAAAAAAAAAAAAAATGAGAGGAGATAAAAACATGTGATCCAAATTGCAGCTTAGAAAAAATTTACTGAGCCTGTGATTAAAAAAAAAAAAAAAAATTTTTGACCTACAACATACCTTTACCATTTGGTAATTGCTAACTACATGCCAGGTTTACATATGCATATAAGTGTATAGATATAAATACATGTATATACATTATATATATATCCTCTAAGCCTTGTAACAATTGAGCAAGATAGATAGTATCCTCATTTTATTAATGAAGAAAACAAGAATTGGAGAGGTTCAATAACTTGCCCAAGACCACACAGCTCTAAGTGACTGAACTAAGATTTGAAGTGTCTCTGACTCTCCACTTCACCACATTTACTTTATAGATGAGCATCACCACCTCCAAGAAACATAAAAAGACAATTCCTCCAGAATTAAATATATGCCAGTTTATGTTAAGTATTACCTGCTTAATGAGGGGACTCACTGAGTCAAATAATTGAGGTATCATCATTTCAAGTGATAGAGGAATATGGTTGGTAGGGAAACAATTTTTAGAAACTTCAACATACTTCATCACCAGGAGTTAAGTGCAGTTTATTTAGTCTCATCACCAACATAATTTTACCTGGTGCTAATCAATTCAATTTATGGAATTTGATCTTTTCCATGACTACACACTGACCAGAATCAGAGAAAAACAAATTTGAGAAATCTAGGCCTTTGACCACAAAGGTCCAAAGAGAGGATAAGAGGAAAGAGAGAAAACCCATCTTCACTGCTGGGATATCTCATTTAAATGGCTAGTTTTCAACAGTATTGGGGGGCTACTATGAGATACTCAGAGAAGAATTAGAAATGAGAAAAATAAAGTAAATTCTGAATAACACATCATAAAATGGAGCTGAAAACTGCAGAGTCATCTATCTGGGACAAATGCCTGAGTCCCAGGCCAAGAGTCCAAGAGTATAAGCAGTAGATTGGGTTTACTAGGACTAAAGGGAAAGCAGGGATTGGGCAGCCAAGAGACTAGAGCAGAGCCCCACCCTTGGCAGGGAGGTGATGGTGTCCTCACTCGCTGGAGGACTGGGAAATGAGTTCCTCTTTAAGAGCAGCTCCTCCCATTTTGCAATAATCCCCCCTAGAGTGTTGGTTCAGGGAAGCATTTTTTCTTTCAAACTGCCCAAATATCTTGGACAAGACTTAAACCTTCAGAAGAACAGAAGATAAAGAAAAGGTAGAAAAAGAAAAAAAGGATGATACTGTAATGATGTGAGAGGGAGGAGAGTGGGATTGGTAAATGGAGAAGGCGCATGCTATATATATACTAAATATGGCCAAAATGAGAATGACATGTAATTCAAGTAGATCTTTTTTATTTTCTGAGAATTAAGGATTATGATTTTTGTCATCCAAATCTACTTCTCTGCATATCTATGTGATTTTGTCTAAAAAGAACAAAACAGAGAAAAGTAAGAGTCAGGTCTAAAGATATTGTCAGGAATAGGAACAGATTAGGAAACATAATGTTTTTTAGAAGAGAATGGAGGTTGAGGGTAGCAGCTAGTGGGAAGGAGTTGTTTTTAGATAAAGAGACTTGACTTTTCTTTTTAATTGAGAAGGTGAAGAACATTATTAGGGGAGAAAAGAGGGTGACTTCCTGGCATACCAAAACACAGATATAACCAGACCTTATTCCTCAAGGCTTATGTTAAAGTAGAGAGAAGAAATAAATATGTGTGTGTATTTATATGTGTGTATGTATATGCATTTATATACATATACATATATATTTGTTTCTTCCTTCATACATACATAAATGTTTGTGGGTATAAGTGTGTGTATATGTGTTTTAGTGGTGAATCTCCTCTTTCTCCCATTTACTGTCTCTAGTACAGAGTAAATGACAAAAGGCCAAAGGCAAAGAAGACAAATATTTTGCCAGATCACGAGCCTCTTAATTTTGGAGAGTTGACTGAAAACAAAGTGTTTCTTCTGGGAGGAAAAAATATTCTCTTTAGAAATTAAAGAGAAATGCAAAGTATAGTTAGATGACTAAAAAAAAGTTCTGATCTATTTTCTTTTAATATTGCTTTTCTTGGTGCAAAAACAAAGTTTCTTATTAAGCCAAAAAGTGATACCAAAAAAAATCCAAAAATGAGTCTTCAGCACTACTGTTGCTGGAAATGTTCCCTGGGCCTTTGCACAGGCAACCATGGTGAAGAAAGTGGCCATCATTGGAGCTGGCATCAGTGGTTTGGCATCCATCAGGAGCTGCCTGGAAGAGGGGCTGGAGCCCACCTGCTTTGAGAAGGGCGAAGACATCGGGGGCCTGTGGAAATTCTCGGTGAGTGGGACGCCACTGCAGTAGACTGGGGAGTGAAATGGGAAGTGTGAGAACACATTGCTTGAACACAGCCTTCCAAACAAGCTGTCATGGCAGTTACACTCACTCTATGAAGCACAACATCAGAAGCAGGTTGGAAAGTAAATCCCTTACATACTTCAAAAGTAAATAAGATAGTGGGCTGGTTAGTCTCTGTGTACAGAGCTCAACTCCAATAAATCATTAATAAGTGAGCCACTTGGGGATAAAATACATGGTCAAATACTGGTTAGGTTTATGTAATGGAATTACATGAGTTATTCATTTAAAAAGCAAAGGCTCTTTCCATTCTTTTGTTGAGGTTCTGGAACATCCTCTTAGTGATTCAGACCACAGATTTTAAGATTTCAAGTGCTGACTTTGGTCTTGCCAAAAACGCATAATTCATGAGATACCTACAAGAGGAACCAAGAATAGGACACACTGATTTGAAGTTCTTCAATGACTTTTTACTTCTATGCATTTATATTAAGGACTCCATCAGCAGACATGCTTGTAAGCTGACGTTAAATCACTTCCTGTGTTGTCTGACAAGCATATCATCGGGTGTGCGGGCTGCCTTGTGCCCCCAACTCCCTCAGTGACTCCAACCTTAGGAATGCTGTCTGGCTAAGCCTACTCCTGTTTTCTTCTTCTTCTTCTGATAAACCATTAACACATATGCAAACATAGGAAGATCATTAACCCTTTTTAAGCCACCATTTGCTTCTCAAATGCAAAATTAGTATGAAACTTTATACCTTAATAAAAGGTTGTATTTAAGGAGACAGTGTTTGTGACAGCTCTTTAAATATTATAAAGATATGAGAATTATTCTTATGAATGTAGATATTTTCTAGGCTGTAAAGAACTCTTCAAACCACGCAGTATCTTTTTTTGTTTGTTTGTTTTGTTTTGTTTTTTGCGGTACGCGGGCCTCTCACTGCTGTGGCCTCTCCCGTTGCGGAGCACAGGCTCCGGACACGCAGGCTCAGCGGCCATGGCTCACGGGCCCAGCCGCTCCGCGGCATGTGGGATCTTCCCGGACCGGGGCACGAACCCGCATCCCCTCCATCGGCAGGCAGACTCTCAACCACTGCGCCACCAGGGAAGCCCCACGCAGTATCTTTTATAACATTGTGGAGCCCAGCGTGTCACTGGAATGTGCTGACAGATCTTCAGATTAGCACACTGATGAATCTTAGGACTATTTTATTGAGCACTTTCTATATGCCAAACATCTTTCCCATTTAATTCAGTCTTTATAATAATCCTATAAGCTAGTTATGAGATTTTCCCTTTTACAAATGAATCTGAAGCTTAAAAAGAAAAGAAAAAATGATAAATCGTTGGTAAATGGTAAAGACAAGACCCCAATTCAATCTGACTTGCCTCTCCAGCCTGAATTCTTAACCCCTTTTTAAACTGCTGGGTGACATTTCAACAAGTGCTTTATTGAGCAGGCAAGTCTTCTACACAGTGATCTTAACCAAATCCTCATATTCAAACTTACTTTGTGGACTTCCCTGATGGCTCAGTGGTAAGAATCTACCTGCCAACGCAGGGGACACAGGTTCCAGCCCTGGTCCGGGAAGATCCCACATGCCACAGAGCAACAAAGCCCATGTGCCACAACTACTGAGCCTTCACTCTAGAGCCCACAAGCCACAACTACTGAGCCCATGTGCCACAACTACTGAAGTCCGTGAGTCTAGAGCCCGTGCTCCGCAACAAGAGAAGCCACTGCAATGAGAAGGCTGCGCACCAAAGTGAAGAGTAGCCCCCACTTGCTGCAACTAGAGAAAGCCCACACGCAGCAACGAAGACCCAACACAGCCAAAATAAATAAATAAATATAAATAAATAAAAACTTACTTTGCAAAGCATTGCTGAAGAAAGACACTGCTGATATAGCTTTTGAGAGCGGCTGCCTCTCTTGTTGCTCAAGGAAGACTTTAAAAATTTGAACCTAGCATCATAGAGTGATAAACTACACAGCTGCAAATATTGTGCTACTCTTCAAGAAAAAGAAAATTTACCCCAGAGGCTGGAACCTCAAACACAGAAGCTGGAGCCTTGAGACACAAAGGCTTATTACCAGGTCTTGAAACCTAATGAAACTTGCCCTGCTGGATTCCAAAATTGCTTGGGACTGGTGACTCCTTTTTTCCTTCCATTTTCTTCCTTTTGGAATGGAAACATTTGTAACTGGTACCCTATGCCTGTCCCATCACTGTATTTTAGAGGAAGACAACATGTTTCCTTGTTTGGCAGGTCCAGAAATGGAGAATTTTATCCCAGGGTGAATCATACTCAGTCTCATTCATACCTGATTTAGATGATGAGATTTAGGACTTTTAAGCTGATGATATATAAGTGAGATTTGGGACTTGATTTGATGCTGCAGTGGATTGAGACTGTGGGGATGTTGGGCTGAAGTGAATGTATTTGGCTTGTGGGATAAATGTGAATCATTAGGGGCCTGACAGTGGACTGTGGTAGGCTTTTCAAACAATGGCACCCTCAAAGATATCAGGTCCTAATTCTAGCACCTGTAAATGTTCCTAATAAAGACAAAGGATATTTACAGACATGACTAAATTAAGAATTTTGAGATGATGAGATTATCCTGGATCATCTGGGTGGGCCCAGGATGCCATAACATAAACCCCTAAAATAGAGAGGCAGAGAGAGATGTGACACACAAAGATAGAAAAGAAAATGCGACCTCAGCAGAAAGAGAGATTTGAAGATGCTATGTTGTGACCTTGAAGATGGAGAAAGGGGACATTAGCCAAGGAAGACAGGTGGCCTCAAGATGCTAAAAGAGCCGAGGAACGCTGGCACCCACCAGAAGCTGGAAGAGACAGTGATTCTCCCATAGAGCCTCTGGAATGAACATGGTCCTGCCAGCACTTTGATTTAGGCCCAGTGATACTGGTTTCCAACCCCTGGTCTCTGGAATCATGAGGGAATAAATTCCTGTGTTTCAAGCTGTCAAGTTTGTGGTAATTTATTACAATAGCCTCACGAAGCTAACAGAAACTAATATAATATACTTGGTCATTTGGAGTTTCCAAACTATTTCACCTCTGTGAGAGGACTTAAATATTGCAAATGATGTTGTGACTTGCAGTGTTTCTCAAATACCTCTAGGAGTCTGTAGCAGTATACCTAGAATTCACATCATGGGATTATATTATAAAATCAGGTTAAATTTTGTATTTTCATTATCTTTAGTTTCTAAAGACAGCACTTTACATTCTCTCAACATTTTTTTCTTTCAGAGAGATCCAAATATTAGCTATGGGTAAAAAGGGTAAAGTGCAGATAGTTCAAACTTTTGTAGCTGTTTCCTATAGCACTTTCCTATAGCCCTTCTAGTTCTTCCTTCTAACCCTGATCTAAAGGCAAGATGATGTATTTCCCTCACCTGCTCTGATCGCTGAGAAAATAAAGTACGTTGTGACTAGGATGCAGGTCTAGGGGAAAGGTCTTTCTTTCTCAGGAGTCCCCCAAACAATATGTGAGTAAACTGGATTTTGGCCTGAAGTGTCATGAATAAAGTCTGTTTTTTTCTGGGCATACAACCCATTGTTCACTTCCCCTGATTTTTTTCTAGCCTATGTATCTATTTGATCTTTACTATTTAGTCTCTCCTTGTGTTAATTATAATCACTATCAAGCTTCCTAAACTCACCCAAAGCTATGAATTCCTCCACCTCTGCATCCCAAATGCACACTAGCAGAGTCAACAACCCAAGGGAGCAGCAGAAAACTCACGCCGTATTTCAAGATCACATTGCTTTCTGATGCAAACTTGGCAATTAATCTACCACTGAATTACTTGTCAAGAACAAGGCCACAGCCACATTGGCTTTTGATGTGATTGGAATATTCTAGTATTATACTAAAAATTTATATTCTATGGGCCTGAAAACTTTGAGTTATATGAGCCCTAATTCTAAATTTCTAGTGCTTTTCATTATGAACTGGCAACTCTACATAGAGATCTACAGTTTGATCTTTCATCAGAGGGAAAATCATTTCAGATAGAAAACAATGTTAATTTTTTTAAGGAAAGAAATGTTTTTCTTTGGAGCCCCTTTTGGGTATTTTAAAAAATTTTTTAACTTTATTATTTTTGGCAGCGTTGGGTCTTCGTCGCAGTGCACGGGCTTCTCATTGCGGTGGCTTCTCTTGTGGAGCACGGGATTTAGGTGCATGGGTTTCAGTAGTTGTGGCACACAGGCTCAGTAGTTGTGGTTCGTGGGCTCTAGAGCGCAGGCTCAGTAGTTGTGGCACACTGGCTTATTTGCTCCGCGGCACTTGGGATCTTCCCGGAGCAGGGCTCAAACCCGTATGCCCTGCATTGGCAGGCAGATTCTTAACCACTGTGCCACCAGGGAAGCCCCTCTTTTGGGGTTTTATTGGCTCTTTAAATTTGAAAGTGCAATCTTAAGAATTAGACTAATGTTTACTTTGTTATTTTATTTTTTAAGGATCATAGTTTTGGTCAAATAGTGGCTTAACAACTATTGCATCTTGCACTTTGGTCTGTCACTAGTTGATATACAACACTATAAAAAGATGAAATGTGCCTTATTTTCAAGTGCCCATGGAACATTTCTAAAACTGACTCAACCAAAAAGCCTCAAAATTTTTGAAAAAAATGTATAAATAAAATGAAATTCTCTGTTGCCAATACAATAAAATAGAAATTTATACCAAAATGATGGAAAATACTGCCTCCAGGAAATTTTTAAGTTCTCTCTTAAAGATCTATTGATTAATGTTCCTTTAGAAGTGTGAGCCAATTCAATAAGACAAGCGATTGATAATAAAAAAGAGAAACTGGAAAGGAGGAAAAATTATCAGTTACTGTCTATCTGATTTTATACCATGAAGGACATCAATTGGAAAATGGTTGCAAAAAATAAGATAATACAATGAGGTTGGAATTACTAGACAAAAATCAATAGTTTACACATGTTTTAGAGTTAGCAAACTGGCTCTTTTTATACTAAAGCTGTTCTGTTTTATCTGATCTATACATTTTTTAAATTTTTTGATCTGTTATTTTAAAATCATGATATTTCACATAAAAATCTAGGGATATATCTTCTTTTGAAAAATTAGAAAATCAGGCAACACTGTATCTCCTCTTACTCTAATACTGGCCTCTTTTAGGCTAAATTTGAATTCTTTGTTTCACCATATTCATTTTTGACCCATTTCTTGTAACTTCCTCTGTATTTATAGAATTTTTTTTGATTGGTGCTATGTACAAACAACAATCCCTTAGAATATTTCAAACAAAAGACACACCCATTTACAAGATTTTCCATCTTCTCTTGTTCATATAGTTATACCATTCTTTTTGTATAAGTAAACCTTCATGTTTATATTATTATAACCATGTAAATACTGTTCATTGCTATATTTTCTTTCTTAAATAAGTTTTTGTTTTCACTGGAGGTAATAACTGCCTTGTGTCCTTTGTTGGTTTAATTTTATAAATGCTATCTCTAATTCAAACCCCAGGCCATCCCACAGAATTCTCTCAACATGTTTAAACACACAAGGTGTTTC
Source organism: Hyperoodon ampullatus (assembly GCF_949752795.1). Lineage (NCBI taxonomy): Eukaryota > Metazoa > Chordata > Mammalia > Artiodactyla > Ziphiidae > Hyperoodon > Hyperoodon ampullatus. The sequence goes on along the minus strand of NC_136915.1, from coordinate 169,382,897 downwards.
ACCAGCTTAATTCTCCTCTCAACTATCTCTTAAAGATACTCTTTCAGATTGTCTTCCTTCATTTCCCTAGGCTAGCTACACTGCTTTACCCTGGGTAACCCTATTTTCTGGAAACCTTATCTTTCTACTATTTTGTTTATTCTCTCATTTTAGTAGACTATATGAGAGTACATCCTCAGTAGTTTTCTGAAAAATTATATATGTGAAGTAAAAGATTGTAGACTTTGAATGTCTTAGAGTAGCATTATTTGATCCAGATTCCCAGTTGATTAAATCTAGTCTTACCTTTCACCTTTCTTTGGTCTGTTAAGTCAGTTATCACTCATGCATCTATGTTCTACTTTCAAAATATTGTTGCTATTTCTTGCTTGCTTTTACTTTTTTTTCTTTTTTTTCCTTGCGGATTCATACCTCTGATACCTTTATCACTCATGCATCTATGTTCTACTTTCAAAATATTGTTGCTATTTCTTGTTTCCTTTTACTTTTTTTTCTTTTTTTTCCTTGTGGGTTCATACCTCTGATACCTTTACAGTAATTTTCGTGGAAAAAGAGTTAAATGCATCTACATAATCCTTCATGTTTAATCAGAAGTCTGGATTACTTTAGTAATCAAAAATAAATAAATAAAGCTACTTCCATAAATAACCAAGGTTTGGTTCTTTGTTGAACACTTGCCCCACAAAAAGTTTATATTTGAAAATGTAATTTATGACTCTATAGTCATTCTCTTATGAACTTCTTATATGATCAACTTAAAATAATCAGTCTATAAACGTGGGCTCTGAGATACACTATAATACCAAATAGGAACAGTAAGATGTTCATGACACATTTTTGTGTGCGTGTGTGTGTGTTTTTTTCTTTTTTAAGCAAGTCAGAAGTGATGTGGTTAGTTGATGCTGTAACTCCTCTCTCATTAATCATGGCCTTTTCGGAATCCAAGAAAAACTGAAGACCAATCAGCTCAGCATTGCTAGGGGGGTTTACTGAATATTACCCTGAAGCAACCAAAGTTGCAAAAGCACCTCAAACCTGTCTCAAAGGTTTGCATCATTTTTATTATCTGAAACTCCTCCCTTGTTGTTACATTACATAATTTTCCCTGACTTTGGCTTGCTCCAAAACCTTACCTTTGGCCTTGTATTAGTTTTCTATTTCTGCGTAGCAAATTACCACAAACTTTAGCAGCCCAAAACAATACTTATTTATTACTCTCAGGTGTACAGATCAGAAGTACAGCATAGTTCAGCTAGGTTCTTTGCTTAGGGTTTCACGAAGTCAAAAATAAGCTGGTAGCTGGGCAGGGCCCTTATCTGGATGCACAAGGGAAGAATCTGCACCCAAGTTCATACAGGGTGATGACTGAATTCAGTTTCCTGCTGTGGTAAGATTAAGGTCTTTGTTTCCTTGCTGGCTGTAAGTTGGGATTGTTCTCAGCTCCTAAAGGCTGCTAGTATTCCTTGGCATATGGCACCCTCCATCTTCAATGCCAAGAACAACAAGCTGAATCCTCCTCATACTTTGAGTGATATGATATTTACAGGTTTCATCCATACTCAGAGGGCAAATGACTATACAAGGATGAGGCGCATTAAGGGTCACTCTTAAAATTCTGTCTACCAAATGCCTCATGCTATAAGTTGAGGGAAAGTCATGAAGCATGTCAGCGAACCCTAAAACTCTCACTCTGTCCTGGGAGATCCTCTCCCATTTTCTCCTATGAGTTCTTGATATTTTGCAATGTTTTGTCAGTAAGTAATACTAGATTACTAAGTGTTCAGGTCACTCGTTTATGCCTAGCATAAATAGGACAACAGACAAATATCCAGAATTACATAGAGAGAAGCATAAAAGCATTCTAAGACACAAGGAGTACCCCCAGTTGGCACAGCTTAATCTTTAGGTCTCTTTTGGATCAATGCTCAGTCTTTCAGGTCCCCTCCTTGCCCCTCAGCCCTTTCCAAAATTGTATCTGGGCTTATGGAGAAGGAGAACTTAAATGACCTTGTGGTAAAGGGAAGCCAAAGTTTCGCAGACTCAAACACAGGTCTTGGGACTGTCCTCTGGCCTCTCTGGTCTCCTGATGTTTCTATTCTATTTGGTTACCATTCACACTCATCCTTCAAGAGGATAAGACAGCAGTTGATGAACCTGGAGACTGTCCTCTCTTAGCTTAATCAGGAGCCACTGAAACTCCTTGCTGAATAGACCTCACTTGCTAGGTCCAGTTTTCTCACTGAGTCCCTGACCCAAGTGGTCCACTCTGCATCTCTTCTAAAATGTCACTTAGCTTCCTCCATGGCAACTCTCTGGTAAATTACCTACTAAGATTCTCAGATAATTTCTGCATCCCTGTTGGGAGCAAGCAGGACCTCCTATGTTTTGTTCAAACTGAATGGGTTCAAGAGAGCTAAACTAAGGTCCTATCTCTTCCTAATCATTGCTACTTGACTTTCCTGTGTCAACCTCCCCCTACCCAGGTTGGTTCAGGGGGAACCTTTGGTATCCATTCTGATATCTTACCAGAATTTCAAATGTTAAAACAAAAGCCCCTCTTCCCTCAGTGTTCCCCTCAATCTATCTAACAGGAGGTTATGTTAATTTCAGAATTCCAGAATAAAGCTGAGGACTTAAGTAATCCACCATTACCCCTTTTTCTGCCTCTATTCCCCTTTCTCCTTACCCAGTTCCTTTAAACCAATGTTTTTCAAACTGGAGATTATGACTCATTAGTGTGCTATGATATAAATTAATGAGTCAATCTGCATGTTTAAATGGAATGTATAGAAAGTATGTGTGCAACTCATCTTGTTGAAAATGATTTATTTCATAAAACTTTTGTCCCCACTGTGTGTGTGTTTGTGTGTGTGCACGTACTGGGTTGCAATATAAAATATATTACTAACTATAGGGTATGGGCAAAAACATTTGAAAAACACTGTTCTAAACATAACCAAACTTCTCTCTGCCCTAGGTACATAAGAAAATATCATGATCTAATCCACCAGAACTACCTCATGACATGCTAAAGGAAATTGTTTTCATTGTGGTAAATAAACCACAATAAAGATTTGCTGTTTAACCATTTTAAAGTGCACAGTTCTGTGGCATTAAGTTAATTCACATTACTGTGCAATCATACCACCATCCCTCTCCAGAACATTTTTAATCTTCCCAAAGAAAAATAATACAGAAATTAAACAATAACTCTCGATTCCCTCCTCTCCCTGGTCCCAGACAACCACCGCTCTTTCAGTCTCTATAAATGTGATCACTCAAGGTACCTCAGCTAAGTGGAATTATACAGTATTTATCTTTTTGTGACTGGCTTATTTCATTTAGCATATGTCCTCAAAGTTAATGCCTATCACAGCATATATCAGAATTTCCTTTTTAAGGCTGAATAATACTCCATTGTATGTATATATCACATTTTGTTTGTCCATGCTTATGTGTTGACACATTGAAATCATGCATGGGTGAATTTTGGAAAATACCTATCACTGTATTTAATGGCTAAAAGGCATAAAATTATTCCAGGTACATGTTCTTTAAAGGACATGATGAAATTCAGAATTTGTTTCCCTTAGAAAAGCAAAGATGTTAAGAAAGATATATTTTTCCACATTCTAAGTTCCTTTGATTATCATCAAGTTGTTTAAGTGAAGTTAATTTATGCCTCATCTTATTTCACTTACTTGTGGGTAAAGGCCGACTGAAAATGAGTGGTAATGATTTGGAACTAGCCCTGACCGTGATAAGTATACTCATTCACAAACTCTCTTCCATTTAAAACCATACTTTCACAGGACCATGCCGAGGAAGGCAGGGCCAGCATTTATCGGTCAGTCTTTACCAACTCTTCCAAAGAGATGACATGTTTTCCAGACTACCCTTTTCCTGATGACTTTCCCAACTTTATGCATAACAGTAAGCTCCAGGAATACATCACTGCGTTTGCCAAAGAAAAGAACCTCCTGAGATACATTCAACTTAAGGTAAGATATTATCAAGAAATTAATTCGGAGCATTACTGTGAGGAATTTTCTTTTTATTAGTAGATTCCCATTAGTTCCTTTCAGTGTCTCTTTCTTACTTGTCAACGTTTTTAACAACGTGGCTTCTCTGACCCTAGATTTAGAGAATATATATTCTTCTCAAGAATATGTAGGAAATTTACAAAACTTGACCACATTCCATTAATTTAAGAACTCTTTTTTCCTAAACAATTTATGGGTCAAAAAAGAAAATGCAATGGAAATTTAAAAATATTTAGAGCTGAATGATAATTTAAATTCTACATATCGGTATTTGTGGGAAGCAGAGAGAGCAAAACTTTCATGAAAATTATAAGCTTAAATGCTTATATTAGAAAATAAGCTGGGGCTGGGGCTGCTTTCTCCTTTTAGGCTCTGCAACTCCCCCTCCATCCAGTCTAATTTCTCCACTGGTGAGGAGCCTTCCCTAGATGTGGGAACCTTTCCTCCTTCACAGCTCCCTCTCCGGGCTGCAGGCCCGATCCTGATTCCTAAGGTTTTTCAGGTAATCCTTATGCACACTAAAATTTGAGAAGAACTTATGCTCTGAATATAGACAACATCTTTCATTTTAAGACAATAATGTTAAAAATAAAATGGCTAATGAAATACGTTAGGAAATGTTGTTACTACAAATATTATTGGCCACCAGATTATTTACTACACGTGCTACATGCCTCTTGTAAACTATGATTCAATTCACTGTCATAGCTCCAAAAGGAATCACTCTTCTACTGCAGAAAATACTGGTCATACACAAGGAACCATGTGGGGATAAAAAACATATAGACCATTTAATGTTTTGAATTATTCTGAAGGAATTTTGAATTTGTAATATGTACCTTCATAATGAATTAAGTATTTTTCCTAAGCCACTATTAAAGATGTTTTTCATCCTATTTGATCAGGTTGGTGCCAAACCTACCTGTTAGCATAGAAAAAAAGAAGGCTATCTTTCTGTGTTTCTCTTAGACACTTGTATCCAGTGTAAATAAACGTCCTGATTTCTCAGTCACTGGCCAGTGGGACGTTACCACTGAAAAGGATGGTAAAAAAGAATCAGCCCTCTTTGATGCTGTAATGATTTGTTCTGGACATCATGTGTACCCCAACCTACCAAAAGAGTCCTTTCAAGGTAAGGCCAAAATTTAGGGTGCCATCTACAAATCTGACATGAATGAATAACCTTGATAATGTCTTTCTTACATATATAAAAGTACAATTTATAAAAGTACACATTAAATTAAAATATCCTTCTATTGTATCTAACATACCTGGTGTGCTAAAATTCCAGATTACTGCAACTATATTCACCCACAAGATCTGTTACAGCAGTTTTTTAAATGAAAATCAAATGATTCATATGTTTCCCACTTTTCACTCAGGTCTACAACTTTTTAAAGGCAAATGCTTCCACAGCTGGGACTATAAAGAACCAGGAATATTCAAGGGGAAGCGAGTCCTGGTGATTGGCCTGGGGAATTCAGGCTGTGATATTGCCTCAGAACTCAGCCACACAGCTGAACAGGTACGCCTCCGAGATACTAAGGGAGTTACTTAAAGGGACAGACACACCATTTGAAAGGTGTGATAACGAAAAGGGAGAAGAGCAGGGTGCTTGATAGGAAGACTAAGTAGTGTTTCATATAGCTCAACTTCCCTGGTAACTTGTGAAATTTTAAATAGCTTGTTATGGCAAAGGCAGAGCATCAGCAAGGAGTGATGTTGTCATTCAACAATCTTCTTCTTTGGGACATTTAGTGTCTAACATGTGTCCAGTAAATTCCTCCGAAACTAATGGGATCATTTTGGGATCATCAGATAAGCACTAGAAGAAATATGACTAGAATTCAGTTATTGGTCATCAACACCAGAGAAGATTTGATTAAAATATGAAAATTTGCCTGGAGGAGTATGACAGAGTATTGATCCTAAGATGTAGATTATAATGCAGGAAGTTTATTTGGGAGAGCTCTCTGGATGAATACCTCTGAGGGAAGGGAAAGAAGTTTTCCTTTACTTACTCTGAAGCTAGGACAGTCCTTTAGAATTGTCTCTAGTTGAAGTGAGAGGCTGGGCCTTTGTATCCTTCCATTAACCAGTCACTGAATGCAGGGAATCCAAAAAGAGTATAAGTTACCAAAGTAACTGCCAAAGAGGGCTGACAGCTGAGGGTGTCCTTCTGGCAACACTCCCAGAAGCTGTTATAATAACTCCATTCCTAAAGGCAGATCTGGGGGATATATCACAATATCCAGTACAAATCGTCACCGCTTTAATGGTTGAAATGGTGTTTTTTAAGGTCATCATCAGCTCCAGAAGTGGTTCCTGGGTGATGAGCCGGGTCTGGCATGGTGGCTATCCATGGGACATGATGTTTATCACTCGATTTGAAACCTTCCTCAAGAACAGCTTACCAACAGTCATCTCTGACTGGTGGTATGTGAAGCAAATGAATGCAAGATTCAAGCATGAGAACTATGGCTTGATGCCTTTAAATGGGTAAAGCAGAGTTAAACATGATATGCCTGCTTATTTTTATTTCAGTGTCAACAACCCTAATGTGTGTTGTAACCCCTAAACAAATCAAAGTGAAGTAATCACCTCTCACATTTCAGAGGATAAAGAATTGCAAAAGTTAGGGGTATTTTCCTATTCACAATCTTCCTTACCAGATTTGCACAGCTGGAAAGTTATATAATATCAATACCTCAGGAATTAGTCCCTAGAGTTATGATAATACTGGTCAATATGTTTCAAGCCCTTAATACATGTCAGAGTCTCTGACACGCATTATCTCCCTTTATCCTCACAACTATGAGGATGGCTCTGTTATAATCTTCATTTCAGAGATGAGAAAACTGTGGTTCAATGTAGTTAACTTTACCAAAGCCGCACAGCCAGGAAGTTAAAGCCATGTCCAGATCTGCTGACTCTAGAGTCCCTCACTCTTAGCCACCTTGCTCTACTGTCTCTTTCTTAATGACAAAGTTAAGTTAAGCAAAGCAGAACTTTCCCTGTGCTTCACTCTCAACACCTGCCCCTTAATGGAGCCCTCGCACTGATCTATGGCCACAATGTTTACATCTTCAGTCTCCTCCTCACTCTCTCCTGTAACATCCCCCAAGCCAGTCACATGATAAGAAATTACTTTGACGTGGGTGAAAAACCCAAGTTATAAGCTGTTTACATCAAAGTTAATTCATTAATTCAACAAATATTTATTAAGCATTTATTATGTGCCAGGACCTGTGTTAAATCCTGTGGATATAGGGGTGAACAAACACATAAAATCCCTGTCCCACATTCTAGTAGTGGGAAACAGACAATGAACAAATAGCAGAAAATCGCATGATGACATGTATCAGGGAGGAAAAACAAAGCAAGCAAGGGGAACAGGGAGTGCCATCAGGACAATTTTAAACACTCCGCAGGGGAGGTCTCACTGAGAAAACTTTTAAGCAAATTCCTGAAAGAGATGAGAAAATGAGCCATGAGGATATCTGGAGAAGAGTATTCTGGACAATGGGAACAGCTAGGACATCACCTCTTCAGGGGTATGACTGGTATGTTCAACCAACTCCAATGAGCTTCTCTTCCTGGAGAAGAGGGCTCAGGAGAGTAGCAGGAAGTGAAACCAGAGACATCAAAATAGCCAGCTGACGTTGGGTCTTGTAGGCCACTGTAAGGAGTCTGGCCTTTACTCTGAATGCAGTGGGAAGCCACTGCAGGCATCTGAGTAAACTGAAGACCAGATCTAAGTTAATTTGAAGAGATCACTTTGGCTGTTATGGTCATCACTCATTATAGATGGGTGGGTCAAGGAAGGAAGTGGAAACACTGGGTAAGAGGCTATTGTTCAAGAGTGTTATTCCTATGTTTTCCTCTAAGAGTTTACATTCTCTGATATAAATCACAACAAGATCTTTTTTGACCTGCCTCCTAGAGAAATGGAAATAAAAACAAAAATAAACAAATGGGACCTGATGAAACTTAAAACCTTTTGCACAGCAGAGGAAACTATAAACAAGATGAAAAGACAACCTTCAGAATGCGAGAAAATATTTACAAATGAATCAATGGACAAAGGATTAATCTCCAAAATATATAAACAGTTCATGCAGCTCAGTATTAAAAAAACAAACAACCCAATCAAAAAATAGGCAGAAGACCTAAATAGTCGTTTCTCCAAAGAAGACATACAGATGGCCAAGAGACACATGAAAAGCTGCTCAACATCACTAATTATTAGACAAATGCAAATCAAAACTGCAATGAGGTATCACCTCACACCAGTTAGAATCAGCATCATCAGAAAATCTACAAACAACAAATGCTGGAGAGGGTGTGGAGAAAAGGGAACCCTCTTACGCTGTTGGTGGGAGTGGAAATTGATACAACCACTATGGAGAACAGTATGGAAGTTCCTTAAAAAACTAAAAATAGAATTACCATATGACCCAGCAATCCCACTACCTGGGCATATACCCGGAGAAAACCATAATTCAAGAAGACACATGCATCCCAATGTTCACTGCAGCACTATTTGCAATAGCCAGGTCATGGAAGCAACCTACATGCCCATCGACAGGCAACTGGATAAAGAAGATGTGGTATACATATACAATGGAATATTACTCAGCCATAAAAAGGAATGAAACTGGGTCATTTGTAGAGATGTAGATGGACCTAGAGACTGTCATACAGAGTGAAAGTCAGAAAAGAGAAAAACAAATATCGTATATGAACACATATATGTGGAATCTAGAAAAATGGTACAGATGAACCGGTTTGCAAGGCAGAAATAGAGACAAAGATGTAGAGAACAAATGTATGGAAGCAGGGGTGGTGGTGGAATGAATTGGGAGATTGGGATTGACATGTATACACTAATATGTATAAAACAGATAACTAATAAGAACCTGCTGTATAAAAAAAAAATTTAAAAAAGAGGCTATTGTCAAACATCCAGATGAGAGGGGTAGGTGGCTTGAACTAGGATCGTCAGTGCTCAGAAGTGGTCAGATTTTGGATACAGTTTGAAGGTAAACCCAAACAGGATTTTCTGTTAGATTGAATAACAGATGTGAAAGCAAAAAAAGGGTCAAGGATGTCTTCCAGACTTTTGATCTGAGCAAGAGGGCAAGGATGGAGGTGACATCTATTGAGATGTGGAAAACCATGGGAGGAGCAGAAATTTAGTTTTAAACGTATCAAAATTGGAATGTCTATTCGACATTCGCACAGAAGAATGTGGAAAAGCAGTGGGATACACAAGACAGGAGAGACATTCAAACCATAAGTTTAAAATGTGAACTGAAACAACAACAAAAATATGGACTGGTCGGAATATAGATAGTACTTAAAAGAAATGAAAACTAGATGACGTCTCTTGAAGAATGAATGGAGATGAAGAAAACAAAAGGTATGAGGGCTGAGTCCTGGGGCACATCATCGTTTAGAGGTCAGGAAGAGGAGAAGAATTCAGCAGGAGACACTGAGAAAGAATAGTGAGGTAGGTAGAAAGGAATCAAGAGTGAGTGATGACCTGAAAGCAAAATGAAGACAGTGTTTCATGGAGGAGGACACCATCAAGTGTGTACTACAAAGTACAGCTGCTAAAAAGTTGAGTAAAATGAGGAGTAAGAGTAGACCATGGGATCTGGCAGCTTGAAGATCCTGGTGGCCTTGACAAAAGAAGTTTCAACATGGCAGTGGGTTTAAGATAAATGGCAGGTAATTCGAGCAGTTGAATCCAGCCTTTTTCCAATCAGCATTCCAGCCAATCTCATTGTCTGGCTCCGTTTCCTCCCCAGTGGAGTCTACCTATGGCTCTCTCACAGCTCTCACTGTCCTATAAGAACAAAGTCTTTTTCTTCAACACTATTCGGTTCACCCCTAAGTTCAGATATATGTGCACTCACTAGAGATGTTACTGAATAAAAAGTAATCAGAAGCTCTCTCTTTCCAGATTTCCAGTGGCCTCTTCCTTCTCCTGGCCTTATTTAAATTCCTAGATGCTCCCTCCCTCACCCGACTTGTGCCTTTGTCTGCACGGGGCTCACACTTCACATTTTAAGATAGAACCTGACTGCAGTCTTCCCACCTTTGGCTTCCTTCCACCTATCTGATCTTCTTTACATCATGATGACCACTTTGGAGTATGCTATGTTAAGAATAGTGGCTAACATTTCGAGCACTATGTATGTGCTACAAACTATGCCAAATTCTTTATATTACTTAGGTCTCCCAATGACCTGCAGTAGGTATAACTTTATTGCCACTCCAGATGAGAAAGACGAGGCAAGAGAAATTAAGAAAACTTAATTTGATCACGGTTCATAGTTGATAAGTAGCAAAGAAAAAAATTTAAAGACCCAGGAACTCTGACTTTAAGAGTTTTTCCTGATATAGGTTTTAACACGGGAAAGGGCCTGGGTGCTCATTCTGGGATTTAGAGAGAGCTCAGTGGAAGAGAAGAGAAAGATCACAGGAAATAGAGAAGGGATCAGCAAAAAAACAACTTCTCTTACTCCACAATGTTGCCTTACATCAGTTTTGTTCTTCAACCATATTGGTGACACTCCATGGCACATTAAAAAATCTTGAGTCGTTTCCTCCTTCCTTACTAATTAACTATTAACAATCATTAATTAATTATTATGGACCAATAAAAGAAACAGGAAATGTTACTGTTCTAATGGTCATCTCTGTTTTCCATACAGCACCCTGAGGAAAGAGCCCGTGTTCAATGATGAGCTCCCGGCTCGCATTCTATGTGGCACTGTGACCGTTAAGCCAAATGTGAAGGAGTTTACAGAGACTTCGGCCATTTTTGAGGATGGGACAGTGTTTGAGGCCATTGACTGTGTCATCTTTGCAACAGGCTATACTTATGCCTACCCCTTCCTTGATGACTCCATCATTAAGAGCAGAGACAACGAGGTCACCTTATTTAAAGGCATCTTCCCGCCTCCACTGGAGAAGCCAACCATGGCAGTGATTGGCCTTGTCCAGTCCCTTGGAGCTGTCATCCCCACAACTGACCTGCAGTCTCGCTGGGCAGTACGAGTAATAAAGGGTAAGTAGACAAAGAAGCTCATTGATGGGAAAGATGGAAGCCAATGAGAATGGCTTTGAGTCTTTGTGAAAACAATAATCCTAGTAACAAGGGACAAATCCTAGGTCCCATCCAGTTTCCAGAATCTATAATTCTACATTTTTTGGTACTATATTTTATAAGCAATTAAAAATATGTTACATTGGATTGTCATAAACAATAGTACAAGATATTATTCAAGGAGTAGTTTGCGATTTATAACTCCTTAGAACTGTTAATTACCCAAGACCTTTCATTAAACTTGAGAACACGAGAGCTTCTCATCTTAAATGCGTGACAACTTTATAAATTAAGATTTCAAAACTCAATAGAATGACATTTCTTGAAAGGTTAATAAAAGATGTTTCAAAGCCAATATCCAGCCAACTTTAAACATCCACAGACACAAAAAAAATTATCACTGCTAGAGAGGAAGTGGATTTCCTGCTCTATTTTCTTCCCTGCCATGGATCATTAGAAGCAGAAAGCACTTGGTGTGGTAGACATCCAGTCTTTAAGGAATACTAAATCCCTGTATTTTAAAAAGAAAAAGGAAACAACAAACTTGATTGGGGCCAAGCAAAGAAGGCAGGCAGCATCATCCAGCCCTAGGCACTGGGATCAGATTCACACTAAGCTTTAAATGCAGTCGTGGGCCAATTCAGATAATAAGACCAAACAGGGCCATGGTTAAAGAACGAATAGAGATGTCAAAGTTTAGTGTGCAAAGTTTAGTTGGTCTTAAAGGTATGAAAATTATGGATAAGGAATCTTAGCTGGTCTGCTTCTTTTGAAGCCACATCTAAGGCTTCCAGTCCTATCTGACTTGCTGGGGTTCAAATGTTCTTTTATACTGGTGGTTGGAACCTACAACTACATAGCCTGCATCATCGCCCACCACCAGGCTACTATCCACATCGTTACAGTCCTTCATATCAGTGATCTCTCTGAATCTCCTTCACTCCCCGGTCCCCAAGCAGAGATAGGTTGCAGGATGATGTTACTCCAGTGAGGCAGCAGCCAGGAAGGTGAGGGGATGAAATTCTATTTAGAAAGAGCTAAGCTCAGGGTTCAGGTTCAAAGAGACTGGCATTAAAATGTGGGACACTTACTCTCTGTGTGGACAAGAGTTGTAACCTGGGCTCTGAAGAAAGGAGACAAGGCAGATACCCAATCAACAGAGAACTGATGCACAAGGCAAAGACTCAGTCTTGGGGGAAATGGAAGATAAGGCAAATAATCCAATTTGGGGGAACCAGGGTACCAGGACAGAGGGGTCAGCTACAAGCAGCCCAATGGCAATAGCTGGTGGCCTATAGAATATAGCCTCTTCTCCATCTCTCCTCCTGCCCAAGGACAGAATGAGTTCCAAGGTTTGAAACAAGGCCATGTCTACAGACTGTTCACATGATCCTGCCTATAAGGATTTCAGGAATAGGGAGTTAGGCAAGTCATTGTAGGTCTTGAGCAATCAGAGCTAGGCTGGGAATTCTAGTCTTGTTCCAGGTGACCCCAGAATTGCCAAAGAAACCACACTAATTTGAAGCATCTCTGGGTACAAAAGTTTGGGTCTAGATTTCAGAGAATTCTGTAAATTGATGCCAGAAAGAGCCTGAAATCTTGGGGCAGCCCCAACTCAGATTTGGTCTCCTGGGACTTTCCTATGTCCTTTGTGACTTATGAATAGTACATATCCTCAGTCTCATTCAGGAGCTATTGGCTTTTCAGAGAGAACCTTGCGGCTTCACTAAATTCTCTATCTTATCTGCTGGAAATTCCTGTTCCTGGCAAAGCAAGATAACTTCCTATGAAGATTGTTTTTCTTAAATCTTAAAAAAGAGATGCCTATTTACCTTTGGCTATAATTTATTAGATAACATACTTAAAAATAAACCTGAGAGATTAGAATATATAATCTAATATTTTGAAACTGATTTTTTAAATCCGATAACTGGTTTAAGTGCAAAGATACAAAGATAAAAGATTATTTGGGTAATGGCTTTTAATTATTGTGATGAGTATCACCCCTGAGAAGATTGGGAATGACCTGTATGTTTGTCTCAAAATTTTATTTTGCTAGACAGTGACAAAAAATTTGGAAATACTAATGTGATTCATAACTCACTATTAAAAAGGAAACATTTCAAGCTGGTCCTCTGCCAGACTTATTTAACTACTATCATGTCTTTCCCTTTTTATAGGAACTTGCACTTTGCCTTCTGTCAAGGACATGATGAATGATATTGATGAAAAAATGGGGAAAAAGCTCAAATGGTAAGAGCAGCTATTGTAAAGGGGATCTAGAATTTTCATAGAAAAAGCAGAATTTGTGAATACTTGGAACTGTTTGTTTTAAATGGCCCTGAGTGAGGTCATTACGGTGACAGCTATGAGCTAAATTCAGCCATTCAACAAATATTTATATCCAGGATCTATTTTGCACCTGATACCCCACTAAATCCTGTTTTAACCCTCCATAGCTCCTGCAATATATCATAGAAAGGAAACCCAGAAAGATTAGAAGTTAGAGGAGTTTGGGAACATGTGGATGTGGACTTCAATTTTCTAGCCCATAAATCCTCTAAGGTGTAAAGGATGCCTTCCAACAGATGGCTCTGATAAAATGAGAACTAGTCAGAAGAACTGGGCTCCAGTCCTACCTCTGTCACTAATTAGCTCAGTGGCCATGAAGTAATAACCTCACTTGAGCAAGAGACAATTTACCTACTTGTAAATGTGAATAAAAATGCCTTTCTCAGCTTCCTTGCAGTGTTGTGGAATGTCCAAATGAGATCAGTATGAAAGTCCTTTAGTAACAACTACAAAGTACAGGATAATGAGCAATAGTCCCCTTACCAACACAAAGGACAGATGTTGATTCCCATGGATAAAAAGGTGTGAGGCACTTTCCCTGTTCTTGTTCCTACACAAAGCGTGGATAACCACAGTCTTGTTTCCTCTCCCACCCCTAGGTTTGGCAAAGGCGATAGCATACAGACGGATTATATCGTTTATATGGATGAACTTGCCTCCTTCATTGGGGCAAAGCCCAACATCCCATGGCTGTTTCTCACAGATCCAAAGTTGGCCTTGGAGGTTTACTTTGGCCCTTGCAGCCCATATCAGTTTAGGCTGGTGGGCCCTGGGAAGTGGCCAGGAGCCAGAAATGCCATCTTGACCCAGTGGGACCGGACATTGAAACCCACAACAACAAGAACTGTTGGGAGTCCTCTGAAGCCTTGCTTATTTTGCAGTTGGTTCAGACCCATTCTTATTTCTGTTCTGTCAATTGCTGCTTTCCTTGTGTTGTTCTAATCAGCATTCCCTCTAGGATTCTGAAAGTTACTAACACAACCTGGGAAGAAACTTTGCTATTTAAAAATTAGGAATTTCACACCTCCTACTTTCCTATTTAGCAGGCGTTAGTCAGTAAGACAGTACTATTTCTAGGCCTTTAAATAAGCCCCTGTAAGAATCATGTCATGATCTAAAGAACATTAATCAATTCTCTTCAGGTTCCACTAACATTTCATAATTCCATAACATTTCCATAACATTTCATAGTTAGATATATTCTCTTTATCTCTAACCTAAATCATCTCCTGAAACATTTGACATGATCCCTTTTCTCCTTAAACAATGTTTGAAATATGTATTTCAAATCTAAACAAAGAACAGATTAAGCAGAGTAGTTGCAATATGATAGTCCCAGCCTACTTCTACAAACTATTTGCAGGATCAAGGGGAGAATTTGGCTATTATATTCTATTTCTGTCCTCCAGGCGATTCCTCCTGTCCTCTGGCCAAGAAACATAGCGTGGAGACCCCATTTATAATGAAAGTTAGCAAGAAGTAACTCATTATATTTAGGTTCTCAGTAAGGAACCAACTTTCCAACATGTAGCAGCAAAATAATGACAAGAATAGCAATAATAATGAGTAGAGCACCAAATATACCTCTTAACTGAATGGACAGTCTTTTAAAAAATTAAATATTTAGCCAAAGCTATGACCCAAGCCTAACAAAACCTGATACAGATCATATAAAATTATATACCCTTATAGAATGGGGTGCCAGAATAAATCTAAAATTTTATTTTTTAAAGTATTATTACATGTTACAATTAAATTTTGATAGCTAAAGATTTTCAAGTTTGACATTATGGAGCCGATAAAATAATCTGTCAGCATCACCAGCCACCAGAGGGCTCTGCATGTTGTTAAACTCCGTATTTCTTACTACACCTTCATTTCTTTTTTGTTTTTCCAAACAGACTTTATTAAAAAAAAAAAAAAATCTTGTGCTATACTTGGTTATAAAGGGACAGTCACAAATTTGGGGGGGAAATACCATTTTATCTTTCTTATTCATTATTCCTTTCTCTATTATGCTTCTTTAGACGAAATACTCCTTACAAAATCCTGGCATCCATACTCCTTATGAAATACTGCCTACAAAATTTCTAACTGAAGCCATTAGAGCAACAAGAGGAGGAGGAGATCACATTTTTCTCCAAAACTTGCTTTTTTTTTTAATTCTCTTGATATTTTAATCTTTGGAGCTAAGATTTATTATGGATGTTGTTGTACACAAATTTAAATCGTTCCCTTTTCCTAATTGTTTAAGGTAGTAAATAATATTCTGTTTTTAAGGTCTTCTTACAAGATGTGTAGTATTCCTAAATATTCCCAAGTGAAACAAAACTTTTCTTGAAACCCTGTGGCCCAAATGGAATCAAGTAAACAAATTAAATACAGCACATAAAATTTATTTTGTTTCATGTTATAAATGCTAGTATGCAAAATAAATTGAAGATTAAAATTGATATGATACAGTTTCTTTTATTCTTCCTCATATGACTCTTTAAGTTTTTGTAAACATTAATTGGCTCATTAATATTCTTCCTAAACTACTGTAGCCAACATACTCTCTTAATAGTCCTATTAGTTAATAGTCCTAATAGTCTTAATAGTCCTATTAACATCTATCTATTCCCATACTAAATTGAACTATTATCAATGTCTTAATTACTTTGGTACATAACAGTAATTCTCAATCATTCAATTCCACATGTTACTCTGATAAGACTAAATATGTGTGTGTGTATTTCAACTGACACACAATTTGAACATATGAAGCACAAAAGATTTTTTTCACTCCCAGTTTAATCTAGAAATTCTTACCAGTTCTTAAAAGTGCACAGTCAGATATTAAAAATAAAAGCAGGGCTTCCCTGGTGGCGCAGTGGTTGAGAGTCCGCCTGCCGATGCAGGGGACACGGGTTTGTGCCCCGGTCTGGGAAGATCCCACATGCCACGGAGCGGCTGGGCCCGTGAGCCATGGCCGCTGGGCCTGCGTGTCCGGAGCCTGTGCTCCACAACGGGAGAAGCCACAACAGTGAGAGGCCCACGTACCGCAAAAAAAAAAAAAAGAAATGAAGGAAACAACACGAAATATCAATAAAACTAAAAGCTGGTTCTTTGGAAAGATAAACAAAATTGATAAACCATTAGCCAGACTCATTAGGAGAAAAAGGGAGAAGATTCAAATCAATACAATTAAAAATGAAAAAGAAAAACTAACAACTGACACTGCAGAAATACAAAGGATCATGAGAGATTACTACAAGCAACTATATGCCAATGAAATGGACAACCTGGAAGAAATGGAAAATTTCTTAGAAATGCACAACCTTCCAAGACTGAATGAGGAAGAAATAGAAAGTATAAACAGACCAATCACAAGCACTGAAATTCAGACTGAGATTAAAAATTTTCCAACAAACAAAAGCCCAGGACCAGAAGTCTTCACAGGCAAATTCTATGAAACATTTAGAGAAGAGCTAAGACCTAACCTTTTCAAACTCTTCCAAATATAGCAGAGGGAGGAACACTCCCAAACTCACTCTACAAGGCCACAATCACCCTGATACCAAAACCAGACAAAGATGTCACAAAAAAAGAAAACTACAGGCCAATATCACTGATGAACATAGATGCAAAAACCCTCAACAAAATATTAGCAAACAGAATCCAACAACACATTAAAAGGATCATACACCATGATCAACTGGGGTTTATCCCAGGAATGCAAGGATTCTTCAACACACAAAAATCAATCAATGTGATAAACCATATTAAAAAACTGAAGGATAAAAACCATATGATAATCTCAATAGATACAGAAAGAGCTTTCGACAAAATTCAATGCCAATTTATAATAAAAACCCTCCAGAAAGTATGCATAGAGGGATGTTTCCTCAACATAATAAAGGCCATATATGACAAGCCCACAGCCGACATCATTCTCAATGGTGAAAAAATGAAACCATTTCCACTAAGATCAGGAAGAAGACAAGGTTGCCCACTCACTCTTACCTCTCTTATTCAGCATAGTTTTGGAAGTTTTAGCCACAGCAATCAGAGAAGAAAAAGAAGTAAAAGGAATCTAAATTAGAAAAGAAGAAGTAAAACTGTCACTGTTTTCAGATGACATGATACTATACATAGAGAATCCTAAAGATGCTACCAGAAAACTACTAGAGCTAATCAATGAATTTGGTAAAGTAGCAGCATACAAAATTAATGCACAGAAATCTCTTGCAGTCCTATACACTAATGATGAAAAATCTGAAAATGAAATCAAGAAAACACTCCCATTTACCATTGCAACAAAAAGAATAAAATACCTAGGAATAAACCTACCTAGGGAGACAAAAGACCTGTATGCAGAAAATTATAAGACACTGATGAAAGAAATTAAAGATGATATAAATAGATGGAGAGATATACCATGCTCCTGGATTGGAAGAATCAATATTGTGAAAATGACTCTACTACCCAAAGCAATCTACAGATTCAATGCAATCCCTATCAAACTACCACTGGCATTTTTCACAGAAGTAGAACAAAAAATTTCAAAATTTGTTTGGAAAAACAAAAGACCCCGAATAGCCAAAGCAATCTTGAGAACGAAAAACGGAGCTGGAGGAATCAGGCTGCCTGACTTCAGACTATACTACAAAGCTACAGTAATTAAGACAGTGTGGTACTGGCATAAAAACAGAAAGATAGATCAGTGGATCAGGATAGAAAGCCCAGAGATAAACCCACGCACATATGGCCAACTTATCTTTGATAAAGGAGGCAGGAATGTACAGTGGAGAAAGGACAGCCTCTTCAATAAGTGGTGCTGGGAAAACTGGACAGGGACATGTAAAAGTATGAGATTAGATCATTCCCTAACACCATACACAAAAATAAGCTCAAAATGGATTAAAGACCTAAATGTAAGGCCAGAAACTATCAAACTCTTAGAGGAAAACATAGGTAGAACACTCTATGACATAAATCACAGCAAGATCCTTTTGGACCCACCTCCTAGAGAAATGGAACTAAAAACAAAGATAAACAAATGGGACCTAATGAAACTTCAAAGCTTTTGCACAGCAAAGGAAACCATAAACAAGACCAAAAGACAACCCTCAGAATGGGAGAAAATATTTGCAAATGAAGCAACTGACAAAGGATTAATCTCCAAAATTTATAAACAGCTCATGCAGCTCAATAGCAAAAAAACAAACAACCCAATCCAAAAATGGGCAGAAGACTTAAATAGGCATTTCTCCAAAGAAGATATACAGACTGCCAACAAACACATGAAAGAATGCTCAACATCATTAATCATTAGAGAAATGCAAATCAAAACTACAATGAGATATCATCTCACACCAGTCAGAATGGCCATCATCAAGAAATCTAGAAACAATAAATGCTGGAGAGGGTGTGGAGAAAAGGGAACACTCTTGCACTGCTGGTGGGAATGTGAATTGGTACAGCCACTATGGAGAACAGTATGGAGGTTCCTTAAAAAACTAAAAATAGAACTACCATATGACCCAGCAATCCCACTACTAGGCATATACCCTGAGAAAACCATAATTCAAAAAGAGACATGTACCAAAATGTTCATTGCAGCTCTATTCACAATAGCCCGGAGCTGGAAACAACCTAAGTGTCCATCATCGGATGAATGGATAAAGAAGATGTGGCACATATATACAATGGAATATTACTCAGCCATAAAAAGAAACGAAACTGAGCTATTTGTAATGAGGTGGATAGACCTAGAGTCTGTCATACAGAGTGAAGTAAGTCAGAAAGAGAAAGACAAATACCGTATGCTAACACATATATATGGAATTAAAAAAAAAAAAAAATGTCATGAAGAACCTAGGGGTAAAACGGGAATAAAGACACAGACCTACTTGAGAATGGACCTGAGGATATGGGGAAGGGGAAGGGTAAGCTGTGACAAAGGGAAAGAGAGGCATGGACATATATACACTACCAAACGTAAGGTAGATAGATAGTGGGAAGCAGCCGCAGAGCACAGGGAGATCAGCTCGGTGCTTTGTGACCGCCTGGAGGGGTGGGATGGGGAGGGTGGGAGGGAGGGAGATGCATGAGGGAGGGGATGTGGGAACAGATGTATATGTATGACTGATTCACTTTGTTATAAAGCAGAAACTAATAAAAAAATTTAAAAAAATAAAAAAAATAAAAACCTAATATTAAAAAATAATAATTTAAATAAATAAATAAGAAATAAGGCCTGAAAACTACCCTAACCTGGGGAAGGATACAGACATCTGTCAGAATGTCTATCGTTAAACACACACAGACACAGACACACACGCACACACACGCACAAATAACAAATGTTAGCGAGGATGTGGAGAAAAGGGAACCTTCGTACACTGTTAGTGGGAATGTAAATTGGTGCAGCCACTATGAAAAACAGTAGGAAGGCTTCTCAAGAAACTAAAACTAGAACTACCATATAACCCAGCAATTCCATTCCTGGGCATTTATCTGAAAAAATCAAAAACACTAATTCAATAAAAATATATGCACCCCAATGTTCATAGCAGCATTATTTACAATTGCCAAGATATGGAAGCAACCTAAGTATCCACCAACGGATGAATGGATAAAAAAGTTGTGGTATATATATACAATGGAATACTATTCAGCCATAAAAATAGAATGAAACTTTGCCATTTGCAAAAATATGGATGGACTTGGCAAGTATTGTGCTAAGTGAAATTAGTCAGAGAGAGAAAAACAAATACTGTATTATATCACTTATACGTGGAATCTAAAAAACAAAACAAACTAGTGGATATAAAAAAGAAATAGACTCAAAGATATAGAGAACAAACTAGTGGTTACCAGTTCTCTGGCACCCCCTAGTGGCCGCTTTGGCACATGGGAAGGGTGGGTAATTAACATATATTTTGGCACTTTCTCCAGCAACGGGGAGCACTTGCCACGCTTCATCTCATTTTTCTTCACGATACTCCTAGGACGTAGGTGTTATGATTATCCTCACTTACATATGAAGACAAAACTAACGCTTGGGATAAACAACTTGCACAAGGCAACACAGGTAGTGGAAAAAGAATAAAAGTGAAGGTCTGTAGGATTCCTGAGCCCTCACACTTAATAACCTTACTGAGGTATTGAGAGAGGAAAGCATGTTCTTCCTTCAGCCTCTAACCTGCTCTGCCTCCTTTACTGTTCCTGATACCTATACTCATACAGAACTTACCAATATATATTGTTTTTTCTTTCCTTTTTACATTTGGATATAAATATGTCTTTATCCCAGCTACATATATTCAATTATTTTAATTACTCCTCGTGTAATAGTCTCTAAACGTCTCATCATCTTGGTTTTCTTCCTCTAGATTCAATCTGAAATATCACTTTCTCTCTTAAAATGTGACTCTCCCAAGATCCAATGTTCCAAACCAGTTTATCTCCACAACATATACTTTTTTCAGAACCAAAGAGGTGTTTGGCAGTGCTTTAGACAATGGAGAGTGAATCAGACATAATCACTGCTCTCAAAAGCTTTACAATCAATTCGTTTGACACATTCCCACTATAGCTTATGCTTCCCTTGGTTTGAATGCTACACCTCTACTAAAACAGTTTACTGCTGCACCAGCTTTTTCAGTATTTGCAAAATTAAAGCTATCATTTATATAATTATTTTCATATGAATTATCTCATTCTATACTCACCATACTCTCCTACATTAGTTATTATTAATTCCAACTGAAAAGTGAGAAAGCCAAAGGTAAGTGGTTTGCCTATAGTGACTAATAAGTGGTAGATGGTAGGTCTTAGAACCAGCCAAAATAGTGAGATTAAACTTATGTTGGTTTACCATCATGCTTTGTCTCACATAATTCTAATGATTTATACTAAGCTTGGGATCAGTTAAAACCCCTGGGTGTTTTTCATTTGAATCATTGATGACTTGGGTCACTATCTTTGTGAAACTAATTCTTTAATCCTATTTGTAGGAATTCACATTTGTTCATGTTAAACATTATTTAGTTGGTTTTATCTTTAGTCAAAGAGTGTTTATTTGAAGTTTCAATCTTCTGTCAAGTTTGCTATGTAAAAGAATATTAGAACATTTCCCTACACCGTATACAAAAATAAACTCAAAATGGATGTAAGACGTGAAACCATAAAAGTCCTAGAAAAAGAACATAAGGCAGAACACTCTTTGACATGAATCACAGCAGTATTTTTTTTTTGATCTGTCCCCTAAGGCAAAAGAAACAAAAGCAAAAATAAACAAATAGGACCTAATAAAACGTAAAAGCTTTAGCACAGCAAACGAAACCATCAACAAAACAAAAAGACACCTACTGAATGGGAGAAAATACTTGCAAATGATATGACTGATAAGGGGTTAATATCCAAAATATATAAACAGCTCATACAACTCAATAAAACCCAATTTAAAAATGGGCAGAAGATCTGAATAAATATTTTTCCAAAGGAGACACACAGATGGTCAACAGGCACATGAAAAGATGCTTAACATCGCTAATCTACAGAGAAGTGCAAATTAAAACCACAGTGAGATATTACCTCACACCAGTCAGAATGGCTATTATCAAAAAGAACACAAATAACAAATGTTGGCAAGGATGTGGAAAAAAGGGAACCCTTGTACAGTGCTGGTGGGAATGTATATTAGTAGAGCCACTGTGGAAAACAGTATGGAGGTTCCTCATAAAATTAAAAATAAAACTACCATATGATTGAGCAATTACACTCCTGGGTATATATTCAAAAAAACCAAAACCACTAATTCAAAAAGACACATGCACCCTAATGTCTATAGCAGCATTATTTACAATAGCCAAAATATGGAAGCAACCAAAGTGTCCATGAAGAGATGAATGGATAAAGATGCGGTATATATATATATCATGGAATACTACTTGGCCATTAAAAAGAATGAAATTCTGGCATTTGCAACAACCTGGATGGACGTAAGTAGTATTATGCTTAGTGAAATAAATTAGAGAAAGACAAATACTCTGTTATCACTTATATGTGGATTCTGAAAAATAAAACAGACAAATGTATATAACAAAACAGAAACAGACTCACAGATGTAGAAAACAAACTAGCTGTTACCAGTGGGGAGAGGAAGCAGGGAAGGACAGGATAGGGGTATGGGACTAAGAGACACAAACTACCATGTATAAAATAAATAAGCAACAGGATATACTGTACAGCACACGGAAACATAGCCATTATTTTGTAATAACTTTAAATGGAGTATAATCTATAAAAATATTGAATCACTATGTTGTACACCAGAAAGTAATGTAATATTGCAAATCAACTATACTTCATTTTAAGCGTTTATTTGAAGTTTCAATCCTGTGTCAAGTTTCTATGCCTCCATGCTTTGGGTATATACAAATTTGATCACCTGTATTTGTCTCCATCAAAGTCATTGATTTAAATGTTGATAATAGAAAGATAAGACTGTGAAGCAGGCACGTGGGATATCACCAAATGGAATTTCCCATATGGTGCCATTTGCACACTGACAACATATAGTTCATCTATTTTTTTCTATGCCTCACAGCCCTTCTTCTGTTTCAACTGGCATGTTCAGTTTAACATCATATAGAACTAGCTTAGAACAAAGAGTCATTTCCTTCCCAGAAAAGATAACCACCACCTTACCCTTGTTTTACTTTCAGAAGTTCCCTTAGATAAATTTATCCGAAGAATCAATCACAGCATAATTCTTTTTTTTTTTTTTTTTTTTTTTATTTTTTTTTTTTTTATTTATTATTTATTTTTTTATTAGTTTCTGCTTTATAACAAAGTGAATCAGTCATACATATACATCTGTTCCCACATCCCCTCCCTCATGCATCTCCCTCCCTCCCACCCTCCCCATCCCACCCCTCCAGGCGGTCACAAAGCACCGAGCTGATCTCCCTGTGCTCTGCGGCTGCTTCCCACTATCTATCTACCTTACGTTTGGTAGTGTATATATGTCCATGCCTCTCTTTCCCTTTGTCACAGCTTACCCTTCCCCTTCCCCATATCCTCAAGTCCATTCTCAAGTAGGTCACAGCATAATTCAATATAAGTTTTTGTACACTGCTACCCGTTTAACAGAACTGAATTTAACATGTTAGATATTGGTAACTCTCCAGACACTCAAATATAAAATATCATGGTTCTTAAGACTCTTCTCCAGCTGTTTAAGATATACTTTAGTTAGTTTTCCCTAGTATTTTTAAAGATGTAATGTTTGTATGAACAGAATAAAGTTTATAGCATATTAGCAAAATCATAACATTTTCATGCATAAAACAAAACAAAGTTTATAGCATACTATCAGCAAGACCATTTACTTATTCCCATTACACTACTAAACGTCCATTTTAGTATCATTAAGTCCTGTTTGCAATGAGGGAAAAAAGCTTCCGGTTAACATTACTTCTTTCACTCATTCAACAAACATATTACCTTATTGCATACTATGCACCAGGCATGTACTAGGTACTAAAAAGACCCAAATGCACCCTCCCTGCCATCAAAGGGCTCATTTTTCAGTGGGGTGTCGGTGGGGGGCTGGTGGGGTGGAACTAAAGCAAATCTACAGAGTGCAAATGTATAAGGGCTGATACACTAAATGTTATGGAAAGCACAGAATCTCACTCAGCAGAGAATAGGGCAAGCTTCCTAAAGGGTGTGATGCTTTTATTTGTCTTGACAATGTCCAGAGATCAGGTACATGAATATGGAGAAAGTGTTCTAGGCAGAGCAAATGGCATGTGCAAAGGTATGGCAGCTTGTGAAACCTGATACACTTACAGAATAGAAAGTCGTGTGATGTGGCTGGAAAGAAGGATGAAAGTGGCTGAGTGATAACTGATGAGGCTGGAGAGAATAGCCAGGGTCTCATTGTGAGGACCTTGTGTCCCATGCCAACGAGTGTACTGTTTACCCTGAAGTCAGTGAAGAAAGTGGGCAATATCTGAGTCAGGGAGTTTAATTAGGGGGCTCTGTCAGTGATCAAGGCCAGAGATCAGGGAAGTACCAGCCTAATGGAGAGATGGCAGAATGCAGTGACACTCTAATAAAGATGGTGTTTCCCAATGTTCATTGTGCATAAGAATCAGCTGGGAAGCACTTGTAAAATACAGATATCTGGGCCCAAACCAGACCTACTCACACCTTATATTTTTCAAATCTCCCCTGAATTCTTCTAATGCAACTAGTCCATGGACTAGCATGTGGGAATGACAATTTTGCCTCTAACTGTAGGACAAGGAAGTAAAAAGAGTTTCAGTTACACTTATTACAAACAATGGAACAGATAGTTATAAAGTCCACCTGAAAGAGTGAAAATATGGAATGATAGAATATTTTCAAAGAAATAAATTTTATTTCCAAACTGGTTAGAGTAACTAGCCATGAGAACAAACTACTGATTGGTAGAGGTCAATATAATTATGTTTCATAATGAAAAAGACTAATTTATAAGATTTTGTATTTACATTTATAATAAGTGAATATATTTTTGCTTTGTAAGTTGCTCCCTCTAGTAGATTAAATATTAGCCTTATAGTCTTTCTTAAACTTAATTTAGTTTTTACAGCTTTTTATTTTTATAGAGTCAAAGATAAACTTCAGTCCAGCCTAGAATCAAAAGATCATAAATTCCAAATCAGCACTGTCTGAACTAACTTGGTTTTGCTATATAGTCTTCTGACCTTCAGAAAAATTTATATTAAGAAAATGCTTATCATATGACCATTTATCTTAAGCAAATTGTAGCAAATTCTATTTGCTAGGAAATTCAGGCTATTTAGCTGTATTTGTGCTTAACTGTCAATTTCAGGCAGTGCTTGTATTTTAAGTAAATATGTGAATTAAATTTATTTGTTTTGAAAACTATGTCTCCTGTCCTTGACTTGGTTGAGCAAAGCCTCTCATCTTATTCTGTCTCCACTTTCCATCTTCAAAGTCCAAATTGATTTCAATTCAATGTAACAGTAAGCTCCATAAAGACAGAAGCTGCGTGTCCTGGTTACATCTTATCCCTAACTCCAAGCTCAGGGCCTGAACAGGAGATATGGTTGATATACATTTGTTTATTAATAAGAATCATCTTCCCTTTATAACCCTGGGCAAACTCAATTTCACCCAGATTTGTCTAAACATATAGACATCTACTTCAGCCAACACAGGAAGAAGCACACATGAGCACTAAGCTTTTTTTTTTTTCACAGTTGTATACCAATCAACCCAAGGATAAAGATTATTACTTGATCTTCAGAAGAAGAATTGTGATGTCATCATCAATTGTGTCAAATTACACAAGTAAAATCCCCAAAGGAAAGCCTTGCCCTGGCTCTGAAATTACCGTAGGGGCTGACATCAAACCAGTTCTCACCACTCGAAATCCCCTTAAGATTGACCTGACAGAGGAGCGAACCACATTTAAAAGTCCATTTAAAGCACCTGAAAACACTAACATGTTGGCTCTAGTGTAACAGTCGATCTTAGTTTAGCTGTTTTAAAACTGACAGGTTTAGTAACACTAACTCTAGTGACCAGTAATAATGGCAATGGAGGCAAACATGGACGGAGCAGTCATTTAGAGTCAGGCATTGTGCGAAGCACTTTAATCTCACCAAAGCCTCATAATGATTGTTTAATGTTGGAACAACTGAAGAACCCCATTTTACAGGAGAAAATGAGGATTCTGCCTTATATAACTTGCATAGGTTCTGTGCAAGTACTACACCATTTTATATAATGGACTTGAGCATCCATGGATGTGGGTATCCACAAGGGGTCCTGGAACTAATCCCCTGTGAATATTAAGGGACAACTGTATTATGCAATTTGAAGCTAGTGTTTGAAAATAAAAATACCATGATTTATTCATCCAGAGTTCAGATCATTGTATCCTTGTATATGAGACAGAAAGCACTTCAGATTCGAATACAAACTCCCTTTGCCTTCGAATATGTACATACAATTAATAATAACACCACACCAAATTAATCACCCAGAAAGCTGGCATACCCTAATCTGACTAATTTTTACCAAGCCACTTAAAACTGTAACAAAGTTATCATCTAAGCCTTGATTCTGGACTAGGAAGGTTAAACACCTTGCTCATGGAAAAAAGGCATCTGACTCCTGGCCTACGGTAGACATGAGGGAATGAATGGATGAATGAATGAGGAAGAAAGAGTGTGAAATGTATGAGGAAGGATCTTTACAAACTTGGACTTTTTATTGCTCTTAAATGGCATGATCTGAGAGTAAGCATCATCTCAGCTGTGGTAACTCACGTTAGTACAGATAATCTCTGAAATTTGGACACAGTGAAGCCCAATACATATAAATAGCTTTGTTGATAACAGAGGCAAGATCCCACAGTTTAATCTTTTTTAACTCTTTGAAACTGAGTACAGCCTCTGGTAAAGGAAATATCAGAAAACTCAGATGTGATAGTGAGTGTACTTGTATCGCTTCCTTTGGTGTCAGAGCAGCTGCCTGGTTGCCTTTCTTCTACTGTGGTGAACAGTGAGGTGTATCTGACAGCTTTGCTGAAGCGTATAGCTTCCTCTGTAACAATAAACAATACTCTTGAGCACCTAGTACCTCCCTGGTTTACAGATGAGAGGACTGAAGCTCAGGGGTACTGACGGGTCCAGGCTCACACAGTCTGAAAGACATGAACTCAAACCTGTGTCTAACTTCAAAGACCAGCCTCCTTCTGCTAGTCCAGGCTGCCTCTTTCAAGTGTTGCAAAAATGTAAGGAGTCTTGATCTAAAGATCTGGCAGGAAAGTAATGATTTTCTATGAATATTGATGAGAAAGCAACATATACAACTGATTTATTGCAGTGGTGGAATTAGAGTTGAATATTTACTTTCCTTTATTTACTATTCTGTGAAAGAGACCATAATGCCATTTATATAAGATTAAATAACTTATTTCAATTAATTTATGGGTTCCTACAACCTTTCCATTTCTTTATATCCTATCCCAGTACTGAGTCATAAGAGCAACTACTGTTTGCCTGGATTATGCTTAGTCTCTGCATATGCAGAAGCATCTATTGAGGAGTTCTTGGGTGACATTATTTAAATTTCTTATAAAACTTTCTTTGATAATATGCTGATTTCACAGACACTGAATCACCGTACTTGGCTCTTGTATGATTTAACATTAAATCGTTACGCAGAGCACTTTTGCAGAGGGAGTTAGAAACTCAACCATAGCATGTGCTGCCTCCTGATTTACCAAAGCATACTCGATAACATTTAGAATCAAGTCTAAGATTTGATTGGCATTAATACAACTTACCTTTGTCACTTGAGGAAGGTTGATTCACATAAAGCATAAAATAAAGGCAGGGGAGGATTCAAATTAAGACGCAAAAACTTCCTGCCCCCAAAAGTACTCATTTTAATTGAAATTCTCCATTGTAGTCTCTGACCAGTGTCCCAGGGTTTATTGGTTCCTAAAGAGGTGGAGGATGGGTATGGCCTCCCCACGGGGAATTTCAGAAGAGGGCTGGTTGTCACAATGATTGACATTAAACAGGTAGAGATCTGGGATGCTAAATATCCTGCAGTGTGTCAGAAGAAGGACTGCCCCCACTCCCAATCCCACCAACGGCAATAGCCCCTCCAGTGAGCAACACTGGAAGGCCCCAGCCAGGTCATATCACATAGGATGATGAAGCACATATGCTGCACCTCATCAGGCAGACATTTCAGTCACGCTACAGCAATGAAAGAGGTTCATGTCACGCAGGGGTTAGATTTGGAAAAAGAGTAGGAAACCAAGGGATTTTTTTTTTAATACAGGATTATCGCTCTTTTATTTCAATAGGAAAATACTGAAGATGGCCTAGCGAGTATCTATCAATCTGTCATCACCAACACCAACAAAGAAATGTCCTGTTTCAGTGACTTTCCAATGCCTGAAGATTTTCCAAACTTCCTGCACAATTCTAAGCTCCTGGAATACTTCAGGATTTTTGTCAAAAAGTTTGATCTACTAAAATATATTCAGTTCCAGGTATTGTATTTTGGGGAAAGAATGGTTTTCTCTACATTAGTTTAGCTCACATTTAAATAGAGAAGTTACTCTGATAATGAAAGAAATTGGGAATAAAACAAAACATTCTAATTCAATTATTTTCTGAAAAACAACAGCACAGTAGAAAACCCAAAAAGTAGTGTCATTACCCCTGATATTATAGATTATATACATTAACAGAAAAAAAACATCTGTTAAAATTAATGACTTGAATGATTATATTGACGGTGAAACTGCATTTAATACCTATAACCACTGAGGACTCCTAGCCTCATTTCCTTTGAAAGGATATATGAAAAAAAATACCACATTGTTATTTCATTTTCTTACCGTCTCCATAGAAATGAAATTTCTTTAAAAAACATACTAAATAAACTCACAGCTCTCCATTCATCTCAGAAGCCTGTAGAAACCACTTTGGCTAATTTTTTGATGCATTCTTTAGCAACAAAAGAACAACCAGACCATTTTGAAATACAATTATAACTACCTTTCCTGTGTTTCCTTGAAAACAAATAATCAACGAGATAAAAAACAATATTCTCATCAAACATCCTGAATTTTTATCAGTAACCTACACTCTGAAAACTAGTAACTGTGCCTAGGAAATAAAATTTAAATTATAGCCTTGAATAAATAACTGTTAGTGCAACTTATTTTTTTTAACACAGCTCATTTTCTCAGTAACTTTAGTTTTGTTCCAGATTTGTAGTACATTAATTTGTAATAGTTGATTTGATAGACATCAATATATGTAAGTACCATTAAAATATCACATTCTATCCAATGTAGTTTTTCCCCAGTTTCCATTACTCTTGTTTATGATTTTACTGAGGTTGTTTTCTGGAGGTTGGAGAGGGCTTAGGAAAACTCACTTCTGTTTACTGGCCTCTGAGTTAATACAGCCATAAGATGACGGAACTCAACTCAAACTATAAAAGGAGGTGTCCTCACTGAGTTCTGTATTAATATGGTGACCTCGCGGGAGGGGAAAACCACCAGGTTGCCTGAGGAGGGGTGAACTGGCTCAGATCAGTCACATTTCTAGTAACTTCCCCAGTGATACTGAAGGTTGGTCCTCAAACCACATTTTAAATAGCAAAAATCCACAGTACTTTAGAGAATATACTACCCAGAACTTCAAATCTGAATCTTTCAACTGAAAATGCCCAAACACTTTATAGCCTTTTCATAAGCTTTATACTAATATTCCATATACATTTTTTAATTGAAACAGCTTCAAACATTGCCAACCGAGCATTTTGAAAAATATATGAAAATTTGAAATGCATGTATAAAGGACTCAAACACTTGCCAACAAGAGAAGCATGCCATTCCTCTAGAAGTGAGAAAAGCTTTGTTTCCTTTGACACTGCTTCTTAAATACAGCAGACACACACATTTATGTACACTTTCAGAAATTCATAAACCTCCAGAGAGCAAATGGCATTCTAAAAAATCATGAACTGATAAATTATTTCATCCAAATGAGATCATGAAGTGTATTGCTAGCATGATGTTTTAAAAATAATAAATATGTACTTACCATTCATGGAGTGATGTCACTGTGCCAGGCACTATGCAAATTGCTTCACATGGAATATCTTCTTTAATAGAGAGTCTACACGGAGGTCAACACTTTTAAAGCTTCTTGATAAATACTGATTGTGTAATCTCCTGAATGATGAACATGTATTTTGTATCTGGCCCAAACATCGTCTTGCTTTTTCTGGGTCTCTCTCAAGTCCTTATTCAGTCCTTAACACTGGTAACCACTGCTGAGTCAGGCTTCTCGCACAAAGCACATCCTTGGTAGCACCTGCCAAGGAAGAAGCAGCAGGGTGCACTTAGCCGTCTTTGCCTTAAGTGACTTGAAATGGATTCAGACGGGACCTGAATGGAACCAGACATTGCACTCTACCCATCTCCACTCCCAGGGCACTGGACAAGGCCCTTGTTATGCCAGAGTAATTCTCAATGATGCCTTCTCTGTGTCCGGTTCAAGACAACCGTCCTCGGTGTGAAAAAATGCCCGAATTTCTCATCCGCTGGCCAATGGGTGTTGTTACCGAGAGGAACGGCAAGGAGCAAAGTGCTGTCTTTGACACAGTCATGGTCTGCAGCGGTCGTCACATACTCCCTCACCTCCCACTGGAGTCATTTCCAGGTGAGGCCTGTGGGGATCCCCAGCTTTGGGGAGTATGTGTCCAGGTACTTTATATTCAGGTTGGATGGTCAGGCAAAATTACCTAGCTACTGCAACTCGGCATAATATTAAGATGAGGACAGAGCTAGAAAGAGGAGAGACTCCAAACACCATCTCTGTTCCTGTTGAGCTCTTCGGGTCTTCATTATCAGCCAGCCTCCCCCAAAGTCACTAAATATTACTCAGTATTTCAGAGAATTCTCACCCAAATTGGTTCTCTGTTGGAGAGGTCCTTTCAGCCATGTGCTTACCTTGGCCTTTTTCTATCCTGCTGAACACCTATGACTTTGTTATATCTTTGGAGACTTCCGGAGAGCCATGCCCACAGCCAGGGTTACCGGGGAGAGTTTCTGGAAATAAGTGCTCCTACAGGACAGTGATGTTTCAGGGAGCACAGGGGAAGACGGTACCTCGTAGGCCCTTCCCTCAGAGAGAGTAACTCCTTCCCACGGCGTTCACGAAAACAAGCTGATACTGGTTCAGTCCAAACCCCACATTATTCAAACCACCTGAGGAGCTTTTAAAGTTCTAATGACCTTCAAAGATTCAATTGGTCTAGGGTAGGCCTCCGTCAATTAAGGGCTACTCAGGTGATTTCAATATTCAGCTGAGGCTGAGGCTTACTGATCTAAGTGGAAATCTCAATCAGAATCACCTGGAGGGCTTTTAAAACCACAACTAGCTAGTCTCCACCCCTAGCATTTCCAACTCTGTAGGTCTAGTATGAGGCTGAGAATTTGCCTAAAACGTTTCCACGTGATGCTGAAACTGCTGGCCAAGGGACCACACTTTGAGAACTAATGATCTAAAGGCTCTTTCAAGCAACCCACCATCAAACACAAATACTTTTAACAAATCATGTTTTCCTGGGAAAAGACAAAGAGATGCTTATCTTCAAAAAGGCTTGTCCGGTAAGTTTCTGACTTACTGCAAAGTGGAAACTTATCCTTCTTCACCTTATAATGTGCCTTGTTTTTAGTTTATTTTAGTTTTTGTTTGCTTTTGCAAAATAAGAATGATGAATATTATTCTAACTATTACACAATTGCGATAATAGTACTTCATAATATGTTTAAGAAACATTTAAAATAATATATGCTATGTGATAATAAAGTATCATTGTACAGTCCAAAATAGGATAATGGGTAGCTGGAAACCAACACCTGACACTGCTCTATTCATCAAAACCAATTGTTTGTTCTCTATAAATATCTAAGCTGCAGCCTCTGAAATCAACTCTTTTGGTCCTGTACCATATGCTTAACCTAACATTTCTTATGTGGTTCATACTTTGAGTTTGCCAGTTGGCCTTGATACTGTAACTTCCCTAAGAGGGGAAGAGACAAAACAAATGATTTTCCCCAGAAAGGAAAAGCTGACGGTGCAGTTTTATTGAACTTAACTTGACATAGTTCATGGATTTCTCTTTTCTTCCCCCTAAAGGTATCCAGAAGTTCAAAGGCCAGTATTTCTATAGCCGCCAATACAAGCACCCAGAGGGATTTGAAAGAAAACGCATTTTGGTGATTGGAATAGGAAACTCAGCCTCAGATATTGCAGTTGAGTTGAGTAAGAAGGCTGCTCAGGTAAGATGTTCCCTGATTACCTTGTACGGTGGAGAAGAGGAAAATCCCAGCCATGTAACTAAGGCTCCATTACTCATTAATTGGTTGATTAGTTGTTTGGTTGCCCAGTGTGGTATCATAGAAAATCTGGAAATCAAGAAGCCAGAGTTTATCTCCCAGCTTTGCCACTAATCAGCCTTGTAACCTAGAGGGAGTCATTTTACTTCTCTGGGCTATGGTTCCCTCACTTAAGTTTGGACCAGATGACTTTCAGCACAGGAGGCCTTATTTCTACCCAGGGGGCTTTATGAGTTGACCTGTATGATCATCTTTGGGGGAGTGCCTTTTAGAAATTTAGTGCATATCTGAATTCTATTTGAAATGTAAATAATCCTTAACTTCCAAGAATCATTAAAAGAAAGATTAAACAGACAGTAAGACTCCCAACCATAATCACAGATATTCAGGTGCTCCCTGAGGCCTTCCAACCACTGTTATCTTTGCACCTGCTCAGGAATGACACAGCTTAGCTTCCAGAGTCAAACATTACAAGGTACAGATAATGCTGACAGAGGTGGTTGGGAATGGCAGAAAATAAAACCCTTTTAGAAGGGCAGAGCTAGGCAAAGATGGGAAAATAGCTAAGGTTCCTCTCCCCAAAGCATCCCCTCTCAACAGGGCCTGGACCCAGGGGCCCTATCACTCCGATGTAGCCCAGCATCTTCTGGCTACACAGGAGTTTCAGTAGCCATGTCTACAACCAGCAAAACTGTCCAGTCCTGAGACTCACACTGTCAGGGCTCAAGATGCCCAGTAGCAAATGTGATAAAAGAACATAGTGCCTCCCCAGCAGGTTGATGAAGGGGTTCCACTGGGACCTCTCAGAATTACCACCCTGGGGACAAGCAGGTCACTAACACCAGAAAGAGATTTACTAGACCCAGAAGGTCCTCACCTTTTTTGTGAAAAGAAACCACTTTTCAATTTTCAAAGCTTTTAAGACCTCAGTGTGAGGTGGCTGGACCTAGAGTCTGTCATACAGAGTGAAGTAAGTCAGAAAGAGAAAAACAAATACCGTATGCTAACACATATATATGGAATCTAAGGGAAAAAAAAGTGGTTCTGAAGAACCTAGGGGCAGGGGACAGGAATAAAGATGCAGACGTAGAGAATGGACTTGAGGACACGGGGAGGGGGAATGGACATATGGACATATATACACTATATGTGTATATATGTGGCATGGACATATATACACTACCAAATGTGAAACAGATAGCTAGTGGGAAGCAGCCACACAGCACAGGGAGATCAGCTCAGTGCTTTGTGACCACCTAGAGGGGTGGGTTGGGGGGGGGGAGGTCGACACAAGAGGGAGAAGATACAGGGATATATGTATAGCTGATTCACTTTGTTATAATGCAGAAACTAATGCAACATTGTAAAGCAATTATACTCCAATAAAGATGTTTAAAAAAAAAAAAAGACTTCAGTGTGAAGAACAAGTGAGGAGGCAGTAACTGTAAAGTCTTGG
Organism: Hyperoodon ampullatus; assembly: GCF_949752795.1. Lineage (NCBI taxonomy): Eukaryota > Metazoa > Chordata > Mammalia > Artiodactyla > Ziphiidae > Hyperoodon > Hyperoodon ampullatus. The sequence continues at coordinate 169,348,977 of NC_136915.1, read as the reverse complement.
AGAAGAGCCAACTCAGGTAGGAAGGCATAAGGTCCAGTCTCTCTCCTGTTGGGAATGCCTGCCAAGCTTGAGGAAGGGAGTATGCTAAAAGGAGCTGACTTAGCTGTCAACGAAGGAAAGCTCCGTACTAGACCACTACATGTTACAGGTCAGTGATTTGGACTTAGAACAGATGATCCAAAGATATCAAATCTTAGATTGCAGGAGTCTATTTCCTTATATGGGCCTTGCCATGTAAAAGCCTGTCAGTCATGCCAGATTCAATATTAAGAAACCACCTTTGCTATATTTGTGTGCCTTTCACCTCATTAATCTTTAAACAGGATGTCTCTTCAATATTTATTGGATTAATAACATAATTGATAATTATGATAAAATGTCTTACACAGAGTAATATGCACTCTCAACCCTTCTGCAAGAAGAGGTACATAGGAGCTATGTATGTAAGGGATAGAACCAGGTGCATCTGCAAAGCTTAAAATTATAGCCTAAACTCACCTTAGTCCTGAGTGTTCCCTGCTTCTGTTAAAGGAGGTTCATGTTCACAAGTATATGGCATGCTCTACCACAGTCCAAAGGCACCACTCAAAATACTGTGGGATGGTGCTGAGTCATCCACACACTTTCTCACCAAAAACCAGATCTCTGACCCTTGGCCTGAAGTATGCATCTCAGGGAAAGAAGCCTGATCCTAAATCCTGAGACGTATCACACTGTTGCAGCTAGTACAGCTAGCCAGATTAGACTCCCCGCTGTAAAGATGGTGACAGCAGAAAGAGAATGAATAAAATAGGCAGAGCTTTCAATGTGAAACATGGATTGATCCTAAGGAAGAAGGGTAGACAATAAGTAATGGAAAGAGACATTCATGGAAATATTTGAAGTATATTATCTAATACCTAACCAACGTATTGCCAAGTCAACAAAAGGGAAACAGCAGGAGAAAATCAAGATATATGGGTATTACCACACACAGACCAACAATTCAACACCATTATACCATTTTATGTAAGTGCTACTTCACAAGCCAAGGAGTTGAGGCCCCAGCAAAACTTGTCTCCAAATTCTGGCTTACTCCAGATACGTGGCACTATATGAAACTCCTCTCCTCCAAGCTAACTTTACAAAATAATAATACCTAGCAGTACTTATCACTTGCCAGGCAATATTTTCAGTACTTTACATATATTATCTCATTTAATCTGTACAATAGTTCTATGAAGCAGGTACTATTTTAAAGAGAGAGAGAAATGGAGGCACAGAGAGGTTGAAGTAACTCACCCAAGGCAACACAGCTTGTAAGTAGTGGGGCTGAGAGTCAAACCCAGGCAGTCTGGATCCAGAGTCCTAGATCTAGAATCCATGATCTTAAACTCCTAAGTGAATCAGTTTCCTTGTAAGTGAATCTTATGTGTTTATCAAGGACAGCCTTGTACAGCAGAACTCATAGAGTTCTGGCATGTAAAAGTACTGGCATATAAAATTTTAAGAAGCAAGTCAAATATGCATTTGGTCAATGGGGGAGTAACAGTAAACAAGGTAAAATATATATATTTGAAAAGAGATATAAATGCACACCTTGGTCTTCCCTGGTGGCGCAGTGGTTGAGAGTCCGCCTGCCAATGCAGGAGACGCGGGTTCGTGCCCCGGTCCGGGAAGATCCCACAGGCCGCAGAGCAGCTGGGTCCGTGAGCCATGGCCGCTGAGCCTGCACGTCCGGAGCCTGTGCTCCTCAATGGGAGAGGCCACAGCAGTGAGAGGCCTGCGTACCGCAAAAAAAAAAAAAAAAAAAAAAAAAAAAAAAAATGCACACCTTGAAAACCAGGGAAATATAAGTATACAAGGTAAAGAATACATCTGACATATACACACTACTATATATAAAATAGGTAATCAACAAGGAACTACTGTATAGCACAGGGAACTAACTCCACTCAATATTCTGTAACAACCTATATGGAAAAAGAATCTGAAAAAGAATAGATATATAGGGCTTCCCTGGTGGCGCAGTGGTTGGGAGTCCGCCTGCCGATGCAGGGGACACGGGTTCGTGTCCCGGTCTGGGAAGATCCCACATGCCGTGGAGTGGCTGGGTCCGTGAGCCATGGCCGCTGAGCCTTGCGCATCCGGAGCCTGTGCTCCGCAACGGGAGAGGCCACAGCAGTGAGAGGCCCGCGTACCACAAAAAAAAAAAAAATAAATAAAAAAATAAAATAAAAAAAATAAAAAAAAAGAATAGATATATATATGTATAACTGATTACCTCCTATATTAACTTCCATGTAAAGTAATACCTATGAATAGTAAATGTTAGATTTTTAAACTCTGAATTTTTTAAATAAATTCAAAGTTAAAAATCTGGTAACTTAATCAAGATCTAGAAACTGATGGAAGGAATCATAACATATATGCTTTTAGAATGTATGCAGTAGTTAATAAAATAATGCTACATTTTAAAAAAAAGAGTACATATGAGAGGGATTCAGAAGTGCACTTGAAGAGAACGGGAATCACAGTATAAGTTCAAAATTTTTAACTTTTAAAATATATAACAATGGGGCTTCCCTGGTGGCGCAGTGGTTGAGAGTCCGCCTGCCGATGCAGGGGACACGGGTTCGTGCTCCGGTCCAGGAAGATCCCACATGCCGCGGAGCGGCTGGGCCCGTGAGCCATGGCCGTTGAGCCTGCGCGTCCGGAGCCTGTGCTCCGCAATGGGAGAGGCCACAACAGTGAGAGGCCCGCATACCGCAAAAAAAAAAAAAAAGAAAAAGAAAATATATAACAATGTTCTTTCAAGTATGGGAAGAAGCTGATTTCCCTTGTTATTCCCTCTCTGGGGATATACAGATCCATATATTTGTGCCTATCTAGACATTAGGCTGTAATCATACATTTCCTAGGATTATAATTGTATACCTTCCCTATAAAAACAACTTGTGGTGGATGGAAAAGGTAAGAGGAGGGAAGGAGCATTGAACCACAGCTTCAAACATGGCAGAAATTTGTGGGTTTTATGATTGGTTTAGCCCAAAGATTTTCTCATGTTTCCATGAAGTTCTCAAGACTATGGTAGTCTTCCTTTATCAGCATAAGTACTACTGGTTCCCACTTGTATGATAAAGCTGCCCCAGAGCAGTGAAAACTAGAAGGCACTTCACTTTGAGGTCAATCATCTTTAAAACAAAGCATTTCAGCAAATTCTGGGGCCATACATGTGATGTATTATCTACACAGTGGGCTCCTCCCAAAAGAGATGATGCCCTAGTTTAAACTGCATCCTTTTTTGCTCACCAGGTGTTTATCAGCACCAGACATGGTTCCTGGGTCATGCGCCATATCTCTGAAGATGGCTATCCCTGGGACATGGTGTTCCACACCCGTTTTAGCTCCATGCTCCGAAATGTCCTGCCACAAAGAGTTGTAAAATGGGTGATGGAACAACAGATGAATTGGTGGTTCAACCATGAAAATTATGGCCTTATGCCTCAAAACAAGTAGAGTTACTTTGCTTTTTTATGGTATTCTCATTGGTAATCAAGGATGTCAGAGGGGTTTCTTTTTGCAAAGAGCCAAATTGCTAACATGGTAATTCAAACTACAACCTAACAATATGGGTATCATGTAGCTCCTGGATTTTGAATTCCAAATTTGTTCTGTATGCCTTTTAAAAAGTAAATATTTAAGAAGATGAAGTATAAATATTATGAGCTGCTCCAGAAAGTAGAACTAGGATCATGGGAAGGACTTCCTAATACCCAGAGCTGTCCAACATTGGAAAAGGCTGTTTTAAGAGATTGTGACCTTCCTTTCAGAGGGTGGGTGAGAAAACTGATGCAAATTCTACATCTGTTAATTCATACTTTGCTAACTCTGTACACCATAAGGGTTCTTCCTGTGGGTAGCTTTTGAGAACATACTCACTGCCTGTTAATCTGTTATACATCACTGATCTTATAAACACAAGCAAACAATATGGATGTTTATTTTTCTTTATTTGATAACAGGCTCCTTCCCTTAAAAAAAAAAAAAACAGAAGAGGTTTGCAATCTTTCAACAAATGCAACGTGGCTGCTATCTTCTGAGATCTGATACATGTACCATGTATCCTTATTTTTTTAACAAAATGGTTCTCAAATCTACAAAAAAGGATATTCCAGAAATACAATCAGACTTTGCTCCACTATTCGTGCTATAACATACATAGACTCCACGTATACTTGGGATCAAGAAATATCCCCAAACTTAATTCTATGCATCAATTTTCACACTAATCCCTTAATAAGTTTCAAAACTAATGGAAATTTAACAAAGTTTTCCTTACTTACTTATGATCAGATAGAAATTAAATGGAACATCAAGGTAATTAAAGGTAGATAACATAAAACAACAGAAATATCAATGGGATAGTAATGACTGGAATGCTCAGGAACTGACCATAGGCACTGGCATTTTGTCTAAGCCCTTAGGAATGCCTCCTTTTTTGAAATGTGTTTTGCCCACATCATCTACGTGTTTTTCCTTATTTGTTGAGGTAAGAGACAGGTGACATGAGAATAAAGTCAGAGAGTAAGGCTTGGGGTAGCCCAACTAGTCAAGTTAGAAAGTTTTATGGATATTTGAGAAACCTCTTTATTCCCAGAGTCAAGCCTATAAAATATCAAGAGAGTTCAAGACCCCTCATTAAATACTCCTTCTGGGGCTTCCCTGGTGGCACAGTGGTTAAGAATCCGCCTGCCAATGCAAGGGACACGGGTTCGAGCCCTGGCCCAGGAAGATCCCACATGCCTTGGAGCAACTAAGCCTGTGTGCCACAACTACTGAGCCTGAGCTCTAGAGCCCACAAGCCACAACTACTGAGCCCACGTGCCACAACTACTGAAGCCTGTGCACCTAGAGCCCGTGCTCTGCAACAAGAGAAGCCACAACAATGAGAAGCCCCGGCTCACTGCAACTAGAGAAGGCCCGCGCACAGCAACGGAGACCCAACACAGCCAAAAATAAAAAATAAAATAAAATAAATAAAAAATTAAGAAAAAAGAAATACTCTTTCTGAGTGTTTTCTTCTGCAGGTTTCAGATATCTTATGAAAGAGCCAATACTAAGTGATGACCTTCCAAGTCATATACTCTATGGAGCCATCAAGGTGAAATCAAGAGTGAAAGAGCTCACAGAAACTTCTGCCATCTTTGAGGATGGAACAGTGGAGGAGGACATTGACATCATTGTCTTTGCAACAGGATATACTTTCTCTTTTCCCTTCCTTGAAGATCCACTGGTTAAAGTAGAGAATAATATGGTCTTGCTATACAAATACATGTTCCCTCCTCACCTGGAGAAGTCAACCCTTGCATACATTGGTCTTATCCAGACTCTAGGTTCCATTTTCCCAACTGTTGAACTCCAAGCTCGTTGGGTAACAAGAGTTTTCAAAGGTAAGTGAGTGGGCAAGTGAGTGGCTGAGTGTTTCACACCTGGCGGATTTTGCTAAATAACAAGTTTAGAAAAGGAGGTTGCCAACAAGAAGGTTGCCAACCTTGGCTGCTCTCACAAAACTGACATCCTAAAAAGCTAGCAGAGAATTCACAAAATAACCAATACTGGGATACGATAATAATAAATATCTGCAATCATTCCTTTAAAATATTAGAAAATTCAGAGAATTTCAGTTGGCATAATGTTAAGTAAATATTTTTTCTTGGACTAATGAGAGAACAGAAGGAAGGAAGACATCTATGACTCCTAGTTTTACCTATAATATGTTTATAAATTCCTCAGAATATGCACAAATCAAGAGACCTAGGGCCTACTCCACACTTAACTCCAAATTAACTCTTAATACCTAAGCAGCTCAACCTCACAGATCCCTACAAAGCTATAAAATTATTAAAATATTTCTCTCTGAGCATTGTGTAGCACTTTGTACTTCTCAGAAGGCTGTTACTATCTCCCTGATCCAGGGCTCAATTCAGCTCAACAAAATCTTATTGAATACTTAGCCCTGTGCTGGAACTTGGTAGGATAGAGAGAAGTTTAAATGGATCATTTTAAGATAATAAGACATGTGCTTTGTCAGAGGACTGCATGGAGTGTCTGGAAAAAGAGAAAGGGTGTTTAGCAACGGCAGAGTTTGGATAAAGGAAGGGCATGTGGTCAAGGAAAACTCCCTAGATAACTGGGTTTCCCAGGTGCAGAAAAGGGAATCAGAGCACAGAGGTGTGATGCAGATGAGGAATTATTACAAGATACTTGACATTCCTAGAACATGAGGTGTAAGGCAGAGAGGGGTGAGAGATTATTCTTAGAGAGGAAGGGACCAAGACACAGGAAGCTTTTAAGACATGCTAAGGAGCTTGAATATAAAATGTATATCAGCTCTTCCCAAATTTAGCTACACATAAAAACCATCTGATGGACTCTTAGGGACCCTGATTAAGTCTGGCCTGAGGATCTAGTGTCGCCATTTAATAAAGTTTTCTGCCAGAAGACCCAATGAAAGGTTAAGCAAGGACCAGACATTATCAGATTTTCACTTTCGGTAGATTATTTCAACATTAGTGTGAAAGGAAGAGTTGAAAGGCGAAAGGAATAGAGTCTCAGAGACCCGTGAGAAGGCTACTGTAATAGTCTATACTAAAATGTGACACAACCTCAGCCAGGCAAAGAGACAAAGTGGAGAAGAGAGCTAGTTAAGAATCAAACCAGCAGGACGTAATGCTTGGCTCCATGTAGAAAAATTCGAGGAAAAGAGCAGAATCAAGGGTGACTTGATCAAGGCAGACCTCAGGTGGTGGAAACTGGGTGAGGAGCAGTGCTGGGGCTAGAGGGAGCGTGTGGAAGAGGATGCAAGTCTGAGGAGGAGGACTTCAGTGATGAGCTCAGTTTTGGACTCATTGAATCTGAGATGTCTGATGACTAGCCATATCCAGGGAAGCTGACCATTCTTCAGCATGTCTGAAGTTCCAGGGACACCTGTGACAGGGGACGGAATCACAAGCACACAGTGATAACTGACATCAATCTTTCTCTATCACCACTGCCCTACCTCAGTTTGTGCCACCCCTTCCCTCAGCTGGTTTACTTCAACAACCTCTTAACTTGTCTTGCTGCCTTTAAACTGACCTCCAGGGAGCCCATTTCCCAAAATTCAGCACCTCAAAGAATCTTTCCAAAAGGCGAATCTGATCTTGTCCCCCACGGCTTCCCACCACTTTCAGAATGGAGCTCAAGCCATCTGCCATGGTTTCCCAACTTCTCAGGCTCACCTCTCCTCTCCACCTTCTTCTCTAACCCCCCACTCCCACCTCAGAGTCCACGCTGTAGCCTGGTGATCCCTGGGCAACAATCACATAGAACTCAATGCGAGTGGCGCACCCTGGAGTTCAACAACACAGCAGCCCTGACTGGTATCTCATGGGTAAATGGCCAAAATTTAATTGTAGGAATCAATTGATTGTAGGAATCAGTTGATTGTAGGAATCAATCAACTAGATAAAGCAATGAAATTGAATCAAACCCACTACTCAACCAACCTTTTATTTTCTAGGCTTGTGTACCTTGCCCTTGGAGAGAACTATGATGGCAGACATTATCAAGAGGAATAAAAAAAGAATTGACTTGTAAGAATTTTTTTAAATTCTTTACATAGAACAGTGTTTCTCCAAGTATAGTGATCTAACTACTCACAAGAACCACCTATCTGCTTCTAGAAAAGCAAATTCTTATACATACTACTTTAAGATCCAACTACTTAAAAATAGTAATTTCACCAAACAAAACATTTATCCTTGACCTAAATTTATTTGTTTTATATGTTGCCCATGTTAGATTCTGTATCCTCTCACACTCTGTGGTAAAGAGGAAGTGGGATGGGGTCAATGGTGGTGACAGTAGCCTAAGTATCTCTGGAAAGTTAGCTGGAGGAACTCCCATCAAAGCAAATTAGAAAGGAGTTGGTGTGAAGTGAAGGTCAAGGATTTACATTTTGTGATGAAGTGGAATGGAGTTCAGTAGAGATCAAGTACATTGGAAAGTAGACTTGGGGGCCTTATATCACATGTAGAGGTTATCTCACATTCAAATTCTAATTCATCTACTATATGCCAGTCAGAGTGCAAGGTACTTTAATAATTTAACAAGCAAATATTGTGTCTCTTCTGGGCAAAACACTGAGCTATGCTTTCATCTGTGTTATCTTGTGAATCTTTGCAGCAATCCTGACTAGTTTTACTTGCCAGGAGACTTGGAGAGTTATTCAAAACTCATTTATTCATTCATTCATTACTTCATTCTTTCAATAGCTAATGAATACCTAATGTTCTTATATAACTTAGAACATTTTGTGAATCTGTCCTTTATTCTTTCTTCATTAAGGTTTGGAGAGAGCAACAGCCAGATACTGCAGACCAGTTACCTCGACTACTTGGATGAGCTCACCTTAGAGATAGGTGCAAAGCCAGACCTCCCCTCTCTCTTGCTAAAAGAGCCTAAACTGGCTGTGAAACTTTATTTTGGGCCCTGCAACTCCTATCAGTATCGCCTGGTTGGACCTGGGCAATGGAATGGAGCCAGGAGTGCCACCCTCACCGAGAAACAAAGGATATTGAAGCCTTTAAAGACACGGGCTCTAAAAACTTCATCTAATTTCCCAGTTTCCTTCCTGTTGAAAATCCTGGGGCTTCCTGCTGTTGTGGTGGCCTTTTTTTTTTTCCAACTTCAGTGGTTCTAATATGTCAGCATAATGCTTTTGGCTTTCATGTCAGTTGGTACCTCTTAAAGAGAAAAAAAAAAAGACTAAGAGAAAAAATATTAAATCTAAAGTCGAAATTTTAGAGTTGAGAAAAACAGAGTGAGAGAGGTAATTGTAGAGAGTTAGCAGACTTAGGTCTATGTGTAAAACTGAAATTGTGTCATGAAATTTCTTTGCCATTCTACCCTTCCCTCAAGTTCACTAGACTCTCCAAAAAGGACAATAAAATAACACTGGCTAAACAGTGCTGCCAAGCCCTGGTAAAGGAGAGTCATGTGGAAAAATAGTAGAATTACACAGAACGAAAAGCACCCATGGTTTAAATCACTGGAAAATTTTTAAGTGTGGGCAAATATTAAAATTCCTTTCTGTTGTTTTTGATAGTCTTCTTATCCGGACTCTATTTGGTAACAAAGTTCTCAAATGTTAGGTCATGCGCCATTTGCTTCATGGGGAATCACTCAAAAATACTGGAGAAAAAAATGAGAGGATAGACTTAGAACATGGCAATGCTCAGAGAGACTTTTAGGGCCTCACATCGAAAGCTGAGCAAGTAGCCACATTTCTTATATTTGTCTTGTATTTTGACAGAAACACTGCTGTAAAAATAAAAATAAACATGCCATAAGAGATAGATATATGTATTTATAATATATAGAGAGAGTACTTATCATAGACCAGACAATTTGCACATTACATGTATTATTTCATTTAATTCTCATGACAATTCTGTGAGATGGGTGCAGCTCTTATACCCATTTTACAGATGATGAAACTGAGACTCAGAGAGTTAGGTAACATGCCCAGGACCAGACAGCTGATCTGGCGATGGAGCTGGAATTGGAGCTCAGGTTTGCTTGACTTTAGAAATGAAGACTTGTCCCATAATATACATTTTTACAAAAACCTCCATTATTAATCAAGTACTTAATAACAGTTTATTTATGATCACATATATGTTACTTTTGGAGGCCCTTTACATAGAATACAGCACTCTTCTTACAAATAAGATCTGATTAGTTTTATTTATATCTGGGTTACATTTCAGCTAGATCTAAAATTCGTTTGAAGGAATTTACAATAAAAACTCCTATATAATAGCATTTAAGATAATCATTGACATTTTCAAAAAACAAGTGTCGAGGAAGAAAAGTATATCTCCCAAGTAGATGAAAAGTATTGTAATGACTGACCTTGTATTTAGCTCTAACCATACAAATAACCAAGGCAAAAAGCAAAACAATATTTAATCTTGGTCATCTGATAAAAGAAAGCATGCTGGCTTGTTAGGAGAGACAAACATTTGCTTAAAACTGAACTTTAAAAATGTCACAAGCAATTCAATGTCGATAGACATTGAGCAACATAATAAACATCTGGTTATAAAGCAATCGCTACAGCCATTCTTTACACAAATTGTGCTTTGGGAGATTAAACTGTGCCATAAGCCCAGAACAGGACCTTCAAAGAGAGGGAAAATCTCAGAGACTCAAGATTTAGACAAATTTCTCCTCTTATTCCTCCAAAGCCTTTGTGGTCATCACTCTTCACATTGGCCTGGATTTCTCTCTCAAGTGCCTAGAACAATGTGATGGCAATCCCTATCAGTGGAAACTCTTTAAAGGCCATTGAAATGACACCAGCATTTAAATACAAGATTTTTTTTTCATTGCTCCTATAAGCAGATTCCTTTTTGAAAAAAATTGCAGAGGGTATATATACTTCGTTATTGGTTAAAAACTGATTACTTTTCTAATTATTAAAGATTATTTGCAAGCCATTATATTGTTAATAATAATAATAATAGAATTTATCAAGACTTTATAGCAAAAGTAGGCAAACTACTGCCTATAGGTCAAAACCAACCCACTACCTATATCTGTAAATAAAGTTTTACTGGAACACATCCATACCTATTCTTTTATTGTCTGTGGCTACTTTCAAGCTACAATGGCAGCACTGAGTAGCTGCAAAAAAAACAGTATGGCTCAACAAAGCCTAAAGTTTTTACTATCTGGCCCTTTACAAAAAGTTTGCCAATCCCTGCTTTGTAATGTGCAATGCATTGTCCTAGTTTTTTCATAACTCATTCATCATTACCACTACCTGGTGAAATAACTATGGTTGTTATCCTATTTCTACAGTGGAAGATTGAGAATCAATTGTCAGGTTGAGGCTGAATCAGTGGGGACAAAACTAGCAGCATTAGGACAAAATTGTTACTAAATTTATATCCTTGAAAAATTTTAGAAAGGAGATGATCCCTTGAAATCATTCCAAGTATTCTGATATCTTTTTAAAACATAAATAGTTCATTTCCAGAGCCTGAGATTGACTAAGGAAGACTCATTCAAGTCTATTCCTTTGCCTCCATATATCCTGAAACATGAAACTATCCTAGACTAACCATCTAGGATAGCTTGTTCCAAACTGTGATCCACAGAGATATTCTCTGCATCAGAATATCTCAGGGAGTTCACAGAAGTGCAGATTCCTGAATAAGATGTAATGATAATTCAGACCTGCTGAATCAGAACCTCTGCTGGAATCTATAGTCTTGATAAGTTCCCTGGAGGATTCTTGTGCACATTAAATTTAGGAACCATTGGTTTGAGGTTTCTGAAAAAAAAACGCTGCTTTCAGAGATTAGTCTATCACTTTTTCCACACCTCAGGGCCAAATTCCTCCTTAGGTTCAGCCTTAGTGTTTCTTGCTGTACAATGTTTGTTCTTCTCCTGTAAAGGCTCTTAGCTAGCTACCATCTTCTTGCAAAATTTCTCCCTGTGATGGTTCCCTTTCACTAAATTTTATTTTAACTATCCTTTTCTAGATGATAGCTCCTTGATTTTCTATTCCCAAAGCCAAATGTTTCACATTTGTTCTTTGCAGAGAGATAAAGATTTTTTTAAATAAAACTCTTGGACCATGATATGTAACAAAATTTCAAGTAATAAAGTACTTGAAATAAAGTAATAAAGAAATAAAGTAATAAAGATTTTAAAAGCTTAACTGAGGTAGAATCCAGCATTCACATTATAATGAGGATGGCAAAGGAAGATTCTTCCTTATAACTAGTCTTTCATCCTGGAAGATGCTGCTACTGACCTGCAACCCCCAGTATAGAGCGTTTGGCTATTTCCTGGGAGGGAGAATGTGTTTACACAGAACATACCTCACTTTCTTGTCCAATCTGCCTTATGACCAGATCATGGATCAAAGAGGCTAAAACAAAGGCTCCTGAGATTAGATTCTACTTAATTCAGGTTGGATGCCAGAATGAGATTAAACATGCAAGGGTTTTATTAAGGAAAATAACTGTATGAGGGAAAAGAGGGAGAGTGCAGGAAAAGGCTGAAACAGCTATCAACAACAGTGCGAGTCTGACCCTGAGTGAAGGAGAGAGGGAAAAAGGGTGGATAGAAACATAGAAACATTATAGACGGTTGTGCAGTCTAAAGAAGATTCGGCAGAGCCACTGGGGAGTCCTCAAGCCATCAGAGAAGCCCTAGCTCTCCTGTGAATGATCTGCTTCAGTCTCTCTGCCGTGTCCTCACTGACGGAAAGCAGCTCATGGGAAAAGGGGCCTGAGCACAAGCATAGCAATGCATCTCAAGTATAGCAGCTAAGACCCTTGGTTAATTACACCCCCTAGAGTTAGAGATCCATAAAGCACATTCTCAAGGTTACCATAGGTTCATAACATCATTTTTATATTCTTTAATTAATTGAATCATAGCTTTTAAATTAGTTTACCTAGTTCGTCATCAGTTGCTTCCATAGCCATCTCTTCCACGTGTCTTCACCTTACTCCAAAACTTCCAGTCCCTAGAAGCCAGATTTGAAGGCGTTTATGAAAGCACCAACAAAGAGGAGCTACGGAATCCTTTCCTGCTGACACTTGACTCTTTTTCTCAAGAACATTCAGTGGCTTCCCATCACTTCCTTTGTTGTTCAAGATCCTCCACACTGGCTGGAACCTACCTTCCCAGCCTTCCTCCCACTGTGATGCCCTCACACCTGCTCTCCAGCACACTCCACACTGCCTCACTAGCTGCCCTTACTTCATGCTATCTGCTCTTGATTCCCCAGCTTCTCGTAGTTAAGATTCCATCCTTCCTGCAATGCTAGGTCAAATACTATTCTCCATCAAGCTTTCCTCAGTCCCTCCAGCCAAAATACATCTCCTTCACCTCTTTGTGCAGGACGCCTGCGTGTCCGGAGCCTGTGCTCCGCAACGGGAGAGGCCACAACAGTGAGAGGCCCGCGTACCAAAAAAAAAAAAAAAATAGCACCTTAAGTAATATGACAGTTTCTAACTCACTGTTGCAGATTTTCCCACAAAATTCTCATCAAGCTACAAAGACATTTAAGGGAACTTAAAGTCGCTGCTATTTGCTCTAGTCCTTAGATGGCAGAGGTTTGAGTCACTGATTCACCACTGTTGACAGAGAAAAGACCCATTTCAAGCAAAATAATTGGCCTTAAGTAGGCATGGTACTATTTCTACCTCTCCCTTCAGTGTTACTATTCTGCAGGTGTATTCTCACAAAAAGAAAAAGAACAACCTCAACATTCAAGGTACTTAGGGAATTAACCCACTTTAGAAGATGTATATTTAAAAAAAAATCTATTGAGAATGGCATAGGGAGCTTCTTGATGCTTTTGGGGGAGTGGTGTTGAAGGGTAAGGAGTTGTGGTTGTTTTAACTTTTTTTAGAGGGAGAAAGAAAAAAATTGCACTGGGTAGGTCCAGTTTACAACTGTGACTAAAACGAAGTAAATTCTATGCTCTCTTTCAACTTTAAGATTCTATAGCTCTAAATATGAATCAGAGCAGGGGAAGAAAGAAAGGGAAGTAAGACTTCAGAAGATGATTTAAAGGGACTTCCCTGGTGGCACAGTGGTTAAGAATCCACCTGCCAATGCAGGGAACACAGGTTCGAGCCCTGGTCAGGGAAGATCCCACATGCCGAGGAACAACTAAGCCCTTGTGCCACAACTACTGACCCTGCGCTCTAGACCCTGCAAGCCACAGCTACTGAAGTCCATATGCCTAGAGCCCATGCTCCGCAACGAGAGAAGCCTCCGCAATGAGAAGCCTGCTCACTACAACAGAGTAGCCCCCACTCACCGCAACTAGAGAAAGCCCGTGTGCAGCAACGAAGACCCAATGCAGCTAAAAATAAATAATAAATAAATTTATTTTTTTAAAAAGGAACTCAACCCAGTAAAATTTTAAAAATAAACAATTTCATTTAAAAAAAAAGATGATTTAGAAATACAATGAAGGAACAAGAAACACCCCTCTAGTGCAACAGTCATTAAAAGATAGGTATGACGCATTAACAACTAATTCTCAAATCTCAAGACCTTGAAATAAGACAAAAATGATTTCTCTTTCATGCTATGCACCCATTGGCAGGTAGGCTCTTCTCATCATAGTTACTCACGCATCCAGGCTAATGGAACAGCCATGCTGAAAGTTGCTGGTTACCACACTGAAGGAAAAGAAAGTGCTATGGGATCTCACACTGGCAATTAACTCCTCTGAGCCCAGAGAAGACACCTGTTACTTTGGCTTACAGTTCACTGACCAGAACTAGTCGTGTGCTCCCAACAAACCACTAAGGGACCAAGAAGGGACTGTGTGCTCAAAGGACAGAAAGTCCAAATTACTCCCTAAAGGGCATCATCGTCTATCAAGTTAATTTCTCAGAGTCTAGGTTCACTTCAAAAAGGGGCCTGGAGAGCTTTCCCCATTCCAGGGCCTCAAGTACAATTGACAATAAACCCTAAAAATAGCAGAAAGTGAAGGTGCCACTGAAGGCCAGTCTTCTCATTTTTTATTACTATAAGTTTCTTGCTAATTATAGAAAATGAGATGCTATGATACATGATCATGTTTATGCTCAGCAAACACTATACAGTTTTTGTTTCCACTTATGTTAGCAGCATGCCTGGTAAGGCCCTGGGACCTCCTTGGTGTGCTCCAAGGGTGCATGTACAAATCAGTGCAAGTGCCTAAGTACTGCGGTTTGGGACACTTATTGTGGCCCTGGCCATCAAGGTATCCATGACTCAATGTCAAACATATTTTCATTTTTAAAAACACACTTGAACTAATAGTAGCCTTGAAGGCTTAATTTCTGGGTAAAAATTAAGCTTTGAAATCATCCAAATACTATCATCTTCACAGCTACAGGAAGGCAGCTGAGCTCAACAGAACAAACAATGCTGTCTCTGTGCCAAGTCTTTAATAAACCAGAAATAAGGCAAAGGGTGAGCCTAATGAGCAAGCAACAGACACAGTGATACAGAAGGCCCTCTGCATGTAGGGCCAAAGGGTGTAGTGATACAGAAGGCCCAGTGATACAGAAGGCCCTCTGCATGTAAGGCCAAAGGGTGTAGTGATACAGAAGACCCAGTGATACAGAAGGCCCTCTGCATGTAGGGCCAAAGGGTGTAGTGATACTATGTCAAAATTCAGGGGAAAAAAAAAAAAGATTTATCCTTCCAGAACCTTTCCCCTGCTTGGGTCTTACCAATCTGTCTTGGAGTTTACTCTCTGTACCTGTGGGAGTCATTTCAGTATTGTGAATCAATAATCAAGACAGCTTATCTGGTCTGGCAATGGCATCACCATCATCATCCTCATCGTCATCACCATCACCATCATCGCCATCGCAGCCACTTGCAGAGTGTGTACTATGTACAAGATGCTCTACATAGATTATCTCATCTAGTCCCTACCACAATCATCTGAGGCAAGTATTCTTATGCTTATCTTAAAGTGAGGAAATTAAAGCTTAAAAAAGTTACATAATTTTCCCAAGATTAAAAGTAACTGGTGAAAACATTACTTAAACCCAGGCCTTGTGACTCCAAAGGCTATGCTCCTCCCATATAGTTGTCATATTTCCCAAGTGCCTGGGCAATCATCTGTGCTCAGGAAGGCTTTAAAAATTGGGAGATTGGGATTGATATATACATGCTACTATATGTAAAATAGATAACTAATGGGGACCTAGTGTATAGCACAAGGAACTCTACTGAATACTCTCTAATGACCTATATGGGAAAAGAATCTTAAAAGGAGTTGATATATGTATATGCATAACTGATTCACTTTGCTGTACAGCAGAAACTAACACAACATTGTAAATCAACTATACTCCAATAAAAATTAATTTTAAAAAACAATAAGAGGGCTTCCCTGGTGGCGCAGTGGTTGAGAGTCCGCCTGCTGATGCAGGAGAAACGGGTTCGTGCCCCGGTCTGGGAAGATCCCACATGCTGCGGAGCGGCTGGGCCGGTGAGCCATGGCCGCTGAGCCTGAGCGTCCGGAGCCTGTGCTCCGCAACGGGAGAGGCCACAACAGTGAGAGGCCCGCGTACCGCCAAAAAAAAAAAAAAAAAAAGGATAAAAATAAACAGAAAAAATTGTATTTAATAATGTAGGTAATGTATGATTTTAAAGCAATAATGATTGTCTCTAAATGAGAAATGGATCAAAACACTTAAAAGTGAATCTTTGGTGTAGTAGTTGTTGTCATGATTGCTTTATTTTATTTATTCCCTCCCCTTTGAAGAATGAAATCTATGAATAATGAAGATGGTGCTGTGACTCCTTAAAATAATTTCTGTTTTGCAGGGAGGAGTAAGTCTAAAGTACATATCACCAGTGTTTCTCTTAGCATGTCACTGTTGCAATTAATCAAGTTAAAATATAAACAATGGCTAACCTTAGGTTCCAAATTCTGCATAACATTCCTTACCTCCTAGACAGGGTTCATCCGGTATACGGGGGACTCCTAGGCCAACACTGGCTCAGGATTATCCATTTAGATTTCTGCAAGCTCGAGTCCTAACTGTGGCCAGGACTTGGCACCAGGAATTTCAAGTACATAAAGTAAATAACAAGATATAAGCTCTGATTCCTTTGGATTAGGGAGGTGGGGGCCAGATTTTTCCTGTTTTGTTATTATGCTTCAGGACAGAATCACCTCACCAGAGCGCCACTCTCTTAGTCTGTGGAGGAGCTATAAAGCCACTCCCTGCCCCAAAGTACAAAGAGAGTGGTAAATGCTTGAGTACTTGTAACGGGACAGTAAAGTCAGATATTATCAAGTCTTCTGTGTACACTGGTAAGTACATTGCTGGTCAGACCACTAAGTGGTAAATCAAAAGGGAAAACTTGGATTCCTAATGCAAAGGGAAATCAGTCATTTTTCTTAAGTGCTTCCACTAATAGCTTCTGACATGGTGTCTGATAATGCTTTGGGGGTTTGTCTACCAAATGTTGGCATTTGACACAAGCTGGGAGAGAGAGGCAATCCACACTTTCAGATCTGACTACTTTGTGTTGGCACGTTGTCTTCTTTCCTGTTGTTAAAAGTGCTCCATTCTATGCATTATGACAAAATTTCTTGATTCTCGTACTGTTGTCAGTTCTTTTTGCTAATTCCGCTCACAGCTGAATTCACAAGATTATAAACTTTAAGGGTTTCAAAAATCTCTTGTAGATATCCAGTTGAATGCCATCTGATCTACAGATGGAGAAACTAAGTCTGTCCTTTGTTATTTCCTAGTTTCCCCTCCAGCCTAGGGAATATCTATGGCCTTGTAACTGGTACGGTGAATTCAGAGCCGGGCAGAATTTTTCTTATCAGGTGGTGCGTTTAGGAATAGGCTTGAGGAGGTGGGGAACGGCTGCTGGAGGATTGAAATCCCAGAGCATGGCCCTGCTCTAACCCGAGTTTCTTACCAGTTTGTGCTCGTTTGTTCCCAAGGGCTAAGTGGGCGCCCTCACTCACCCCTAACTGCATTCAACTAAATCTACTATCTCTGATCACTCCTGAAATGCACAGCCCACTTCAGGATATTGTATCATTGTGCAGTCCGTGCCAGTGTCCGTGGGCTAAGAAAGTGTGTGTGTGTGTGTGTGTGTGTATGAGACAGAGACAGGGAGACACAGAGAACATAGGACAGAGAGAGAAAGAAAAAGGAAGAGAGAGAGAGCGGTGGGTAATGTACAAATAAAGGACTGGATACAAGCCTGACAGCACATCAATGAAGATGGTTTTCTTTGAAATACATAGATGAGTCACACTAGAAACAGTCACACTGCTGGACTAGATATAGTATAATTTGCATTTCCTGACACCAATAGATAAGGTGTCCTGATCAATTAAAAATATACTCAGAAGGAAAGGCTATAACCCAGAGGTTCCCAAACTTCCCAGGTTCAAGGGAATCTTTAGTGTGTAAGTAATTTTTTCACGAGGCCTCCAAGCTGTAGTTCCTCTTACTAAGTAGTCAGGTCCAAACAACTTACGTATTTCTGTTCTCTGTATTTGTATTTTTGATCTTTTTCAAATAACCTTGTAGTTGTTTGAAAAAATAATACACAAATTGAAAGGAAAATAGTATTTTTATTTCATTCTTGAATAACCACAATCACTTAATAATGAGGTGCATATGCCTGCTACGCACTGCACTGCTCAACCCTTGCAATCAGATCGCACATCGTCCCTTCATTTCCTGTTCTACCTCAACCAATTTTTGTGCACTACTCGCTTTTTAACATTGAAATGGTCAAAAACCCAGCTTTGCAAACATGTAGCATCATCAAATAGAACACAGCCTTATCTGATATAAAAATTGTGAACTACATCCAGCTAATGCTTTGTTTGGTGTTCAACAGACATGGAGTATCACTGTGCTTTCCTCAAATTTTTAAAATAACTCAGTTCCTCTACACACAAATTGGGGAATGACAGCCCTGGCCTCATGTTCTAACCCCCTATATTATCCTAATAAACCAAAGTGGGCACTCAATCTGACTTCAGTACATTATATATTTGCATCTTACTTTTTTGAAGTAGAGGCAGCAATATAAAATGCCCAAGAAAAGAACACTAGTTTGTAACCCCATGGTTAAAAATTGGTAACTTTGATGCAACTGACAGTGATTTCTCAACTCATTTAGTAATTTTGTATTGCTTAAGTTATTTTGCTTGATGTTTTTTATAAACTCACTTTCATCCAGTGACACTTCACCAATTTAGTCATATTTTTTATTTTTATTACTTATTTCTTTCATATTTAGTCAGCTTTGAGGAGGCTTTCTTCATTAAAATAATGATGATGATGATGATGATGTTTCACTGCTTTTAAAACCTCCAACAAAGGAATGGCCAATTTTTTTTTGAATATTCACATAAGGAGCAATAGCATTTTTAATATTAGTTTTGCATTAGCATGTGAAATAGCACTCCAATAATCTGTGGCATTACTGTACTTTTCACCCTAATAACAGTTCCTACTATGTTTTCAATCACTCTGTCTAAAGAACAGCAGTCACTGACTGGAAATGATTTTTAGTTAAAGGAAATAATAAAAGCAGACAATACTTTTTCTAAAAAGCACTTATTAATTTTTTAATCATTTTGGTTTCATATAATTATCAATACTTAAAGGAGTGATTGGAAGCATTAATTTTTATCAGCATTGAAGGCAGTATTTGAGTGTATATGTGTTCATGTATCCTAATGTTTGCTTTTCCAAACATGGGAACAACTCAAATGAGACTATGGTGACACACCAAATAGATCTGAAGCAAAAACTTAAAGAAATTTAAAAAAAAGTCCTTAAGCGTGACTTTGAAACCTATTTTTCTCCTTTTTTCTTTTTCTCTCTTTCCCTTTCACCATCATTCTTACATTTCCCTACTCATTTCCCTCACTTGCTAGAAGACAACCTTTACCTGTACATGTCTAGTTGCCCCGATGACTCTGAGGCCAAATAAATAAGCCCAAAGTTGTCAAGGCAGATAGCCACAAAAATATCAGATTAAAGAAAAATCTCATGAAGATGTAAAACTAACATAGCAACATCTATTTGGAGATGAGAATGTCCCAAGCACTGTGTTAAATGCTTTTTATATATTAGTTGATTCTTACAACAGGTTCTACTTCTAGCTTCAATTTTAGAGAGAAGGAAACTGAGACACAGAAACAAATTACTTGTGTAACATCATACTTCTGGCAATTAGCCAACACTGAAATTCTAACTCAGGTGGCTGACTCACAGCCACCCCACTGTCCCATGAAAAGCCCCAGGGATGTTTACTTCTCAGAGAAGGCTGGCTGCATCCGGCCCACACTGAGTAACAGTGGTGACCTGAGGAGAGAATTTCTATTTGTTGCACATTTGATAGAAAGTCATTTTGAAGAAGGACTCTCTCACCCAGGATATTAGCTCCCAGAAGATATTTGCTCAATTATTTTTTTAATTAAAAAGACATAAGGTGATTAATTAATTCATTTTACCTAACAGGAAATCAATCCTTTGCCAAATATTTATGCAATTGATAGTACAGTCCAAGCATGAAGCTAGGAGCTATGAGAAAATGAGAGACAAGTCAAAGAAAATGACCTATTGTGGGGAAACATCTAGGTCATATGATCCAGTGAATCAACACTGTAATGCAGTCCCCTCATGTGGGGAACATGCTAAATTCTGTAGGAGGCAAAAGAATAGCAAGCCCTCTGTGGAGTCAAGCTGTCATGATGCCTCTATGGACCATCTCTGGCCCTTATAAGGGCCCTCTCAGTTTCCTCCCTTGCCAGTGCACTTCCACCACTCCTCTGCCCACTGGAGTTCTTTTCATCCTTCAAAACCTGGAGCAAAGGACTTCCCTGGTGGTGCAGTGCTTAAGACTCTACCTGGCCAGAACACTCTATGACATAAATCACAGCAGGATCCTTTTTGATCCACCTCCTAGAGAAATGGAAATAAAAACAAAAATAAACAAATGGGACCTAATGAAACTTAAAAGCTTTCGCACAGCAAAGGAAACCATAAATAAGATGAAAGACAACCTCAGAATGGGAGAAAATATCTGCAAATGAAACAACTGACAAAGGATTAATCTCCAAAATTTACAAGCAGCTCATGCAGCTCAATATCAAAAAAAACAAACAACCCAACCCAAAATGGGCAGAAGACCTAAATAGACATTTCTCCAAAGAAGATATACAGATTGCCAACAAACACATGAAAGAATGCTCAACATCATTAATCATTAGAGAAATGCAAATCAAAACTACAGTGAGATATCATTTCACAGCGGTCAGAATGGCCATCATCAAAAAATCTACAAACAATACATGCTGGAGTGGGTGTGGAGAAAAGGAAACCCTCTTGCACTGTTGGTGGGAATATAAATTGATACAGCCACTATGGAGAACAGTATGGAGGTTCCTTAAAAAACTACAAATAGAACTACCATATGACCCAGCAATCCCACTACTGGGCATATACCCTGAGAAAACCATAATTCAAAAAGAGTCATGTACCACAGAGTTCATTGCAGCTCTATTTACAATAGCCAGGACATGGAAGCAACCTAAGTGTCCCTCGACAGACGAATGGATAAAGAAGATGTGGCACATATATACAATGGAATATTACCCAACCATAAAAAGAAACGAAATTGAGTTATTTGTAGTGAGGTGGATGGACCTAGAGTCTGTCATACAGAGTGAAGTAAGTCAGAAAGAGAAAAACAAATACTGTATGCTAACACATATATATGGAATCTAAAAAAAAAAAAAAAAAGTGGTCATGAAGAACCTAGGGGCAGGACGGATATAAAGATGCATACCTACTAGAGAATGGACTTGAGGATACGGGGAGGGGGAAGGGTAAGCTGGGACAAAGTGAGAGAGTGGCATGTTCATATATGCACTACCAAACGTAAAATAGATAGCTAGTGGGAAGCAGCCACATAGCACAGGGAGATCAGCTCTGTGCTTTGTGACCACCTAGAGGGGTGGGATAGGGAGGGTGGGAGGGAGGGAGACGCAAGAGGGAAGAGTTATGGGGATATGTGTATATGTATAACTGATTCACTTTGTTATAAAGCAGAAACTAACACACCATTGTAAAGCAATTATACACCAATAAAGATGTTAAAAAAAAAAAAAAGATCTTAGCGGCTTCAAAATACATATACAGGGCTTCCCTGGTGGCGCAGTGGTTGAGAGTCCGCCTGCCGATGCAGGGGACGCGGGTTCGTGCCCCGGTCTGGGAAGATCCCACATGCCGCAGAGCGGCTAGGCCCGTGAGCCATGGCCACTGAGCCTGTGCTCCGGAGCCTGTGCTCCGCAAGGGGAGAGGCCACAACAGTGAGAGGCCCGCCTACCGCAAAAAAAAAAAAAAAAAAAAAAAAATACATATACAATTTTGGAGACAATCCTCCACGTGTGCCAATGATGACACAATGGTTTCCTAGAAGTGAATCAGGATCCAATGGAGAGAGGAGGGATGATTCTCCATGCCTACTTTTCCACCACACACCCTCTCTCTTCCACTGGTGACCAAGCACTGGCAGCAGGTAGAAGGATGGACAGCACAGCCAGAGCCCTGGCAGGATGCTAGGGACTGGTACTGGCCCCGGCAGTGCTGCAGCAGCACCTGTGGTGGCCGCAGTGTCTTTGTTCCTCATCCCAACTCCGCTCCACCAGCTGCTGTGCGGCCTTGTGTCACACCACTACACCCATCTGAGCTTCAGCTTCGTATGTTTATGAAACACCATGTTTGACAAGGTGATTATTTCCTGGTCTGCTGCTCTATTCCACTCTACGGGTAGTGGAGAGAGGCTAGAGGTAGCAGCACAGTCCAGAATGCAAAACTCCATCCACTAAAGGATCCGATTTCAGCCACTCTGCCAAAAGCTACAGTCTTGACAACAGTTGTACTATAATTTAGAACCAGCTCCGAGTGAGGGGGTGGGAACATACCAAGCACAGGGTTAAACAAGTGACCTGAACATTTCTCTTCTCACATTCACAACACCAGAAACCAGCTACAGAGGATTCGAATGGAGCAAATCCCTTAATCTTTCAAGTTCTTTTTCCTAATTTGCTAGAGCAGCCAAGGATGGGGTGGGGCTTTCACTTGTGAATAAAAGGTTCTGCTTCATTGTCCCCACGCAGGAGAGCATGGCCAAGCGAGTTGCAACTGTGGGAGCTGGGGTCAGTGGCCTGGCCTCCATCAGGTGCTGTCTGGAGGGAGGACTAGAGCCCACCTGCTTCGAGAGGAGCGACGACCTTGGGGGGCTGTGGAGATTCACCGTAAGTGGGGCTTCGACAGCTCTGTTGTGTGTCCGTTGGAAAAGGGCTGGACTGGTGCACAAAGAGATTGAATTTCTTCCACAAGGGCTGGCGCCCATAGGCACCAGAAACATCTGCTGAACAGGGGGACAGAAAGGGCCATTGAAAATGATTTAAAAAAAAAAAAAAAGAAGCAGGGAGTAGCCTGAATTGGGATGGGAGGTGCATCAGCCACCTTGCAAACTTCATCCGGGGCCAAGAGGAATAAAGATGCCTGTGAAGGGTAGAAGAGGATGGAGTGGCTGGGACGAACCAGGAAAGCTCGGGACAAGCAGGGCAGGAGCAGAGCCTGGGGGTCAGAAGCAAGCGACTCCAGTGTTGGGGGCAAAGGTATAAACACAGCACAGGAATTTCTGCCTCGGCCTAAAAGACTGAGCTGCTTATACGTGCTTCTTTTTCCAGCTCTGCTCTATATGAAGTAAAGCGACACAAGACTCAGTGTAGGATGAGTCCTATACTCAAGGTCTTGTTGTCCAGGCAATTCCAATCCATGTCAAGAACAATCGGAGGTGAAGGATGTGAGGAGTTTGGAGGCTTTTTTGTTGCCTGAGCAAAAAAAATAATAATATTCTCAGGACTACAGTATGCATTGGAGAGGGAAAAGGGGTGAGGTAGGAGGAAAGGCAACTATAAAGACCACCCTTGACTGGCCTGGGGTCTAGGGAAACCACAGGGGCCCTGCTGGAGGCCACTGAAACCCTGTGAGCTCCACGGCTCAGCCAGGGAGTCATTTGCATCAGATCTCCCCAAACCTCCTATTTTCCCTTCTTATCAGGAGAGCAAGAACATATCCCATGAGCTTTAAATGTGCTAAGGAGAAAGCAGTCAGGAAGAGTGAAAAGGAGCAAGGTGTCAGATATCCTGGCCTCAGAGTCCCAAGGGACTGAGAGAAAGCAACACTTAGCATTCCCTTATTATAGAAGGGTAGAACTTGGAACAGGAATAAAGTAATTATTTTCTAATTCAGTGAGCAAAGCTCCAGAGAGGCCAAGGTTCCTAGTTTAGTCCCAGCATAGAGCAGCTTGGCTCACATAAAGAAGAACTGCATATCTTGAAATGTGTCCAACCACCAAATGTGACCGTCAATGCACAGAGACCTCCCCAAGGGGCCTAGGGAAAAGAGAACATCTGTTCCCATGATTCAAACCACATACATTCCAAAAGGGGAGCAGAAACCTGACACAAATGCCATAACTCTAGCCTCTCATGCCCATTGAAAACATTGCTAATCAAACACTATACCCTTCCCCTAATGAGCCTCACAATCCTTCTTAACACAGTATTCCAGATAAGTACTACTACTCCATTGGGGTTGAGGGTTAGCTTTCAGGATAAAACTGCCAGAGTAGAGTTATTTGGTTAAAGTAATCTCAATCAAAGCAAAAAGTAAGCCCAGAGACCTTGGCATACCAGACAAAAATTCTCCTAATATAAATCACAGATACCCAATTATTAACACACACACATAAAAAACTATTGATGTAAGAATCAACAGAAATGAGTTCTAGATACAGCTGTGCCCAACTGGCTGTGTGATTGGGCAGGTCAAACACCTATGCACAAAGCGCTGTGAGGGACACAAAAATGAGAAACAGTCATCCTGCCTCAGGGAGCTGTCAGTCTGATGGGAAAAGGGCAGGATCTTGTAAGTCAGAAACGGTGCTATGGGTATTTAAGTGAGGTCAGGATTACATTCACTTGTGGGAAGCCAAGAAAGGCTTCATGGAGGAGATGGTGTGTGGTGGACTTTGAAGGATTTCAACAGGCAAATGAGATTGAGTGGGAGATGCCAGGGAGGAAACCGTAAAGAAAAAGTACTGGGCATGCTTGGAAAATAAAAAGAGCTTATTGGTGTGTGTGGTACTTGTAAGAGAAATAATGAAAGGGGAGGACAGTGGCTGAATGTTTGGGCAAGGGATTCGTACTCAATTTAGAAAGCAATGGATGATGAGCAGAATTAAGATGTCTTTCTGTTGTTGTTGTGTTTGTTTTGTTTGCATGATAGGAAAACCCATATATGTTTACAGGTAAAGAGAAAATATCTGGATGATAGGAAATGATTGAATATGTAAGCCCAAATTGAGACAAGATCCTGGTAGAAAAAGGAAGAAGTGGAATTGCAGGCCCAAGTGGAAGGATTTGCCTCAGAAAAGTGGAGAGGCACACTTTTCTCAGAGACAGAAGGGGAAGGAAAAAGAAAAATAGAGGCCCTTGTGAGGCACGTGATAGGACATCAAAAGGATGAGAAAGAGGGTGACCCAGCAGTAGCCTGAGTAAAATGGTACCCAGTTACCAACTTGTTTCAGTCCCCATTACCTCATCTGTAAAGTAAGAACGCAGAGTCAGTTTAAAAAATAGATAAAAGCTAAATTACTAGGTCCTGGGAGGCAGGAAAAACCATCCCCACCTTCATTCAGCAGCCCTCTCTTGACAGAGCAGCCTCTTTAAGGCACCTCTGTACTACCTTGAGATTCCTCTAAAGCCTGACTGAAAATCTCTAAACTAAGTGATCATAAAGGGGACTTCCAGCTCTAAAATGCTATGACTCTCCTGGGTCTTTCTAGAGACATCCCTTCCCCCTTCTACCCCAGCAGATACACACACACAAACACACACACATGCACGCACGCACACACACACCACCAAAGACTGTTAGAGGGGTCTCTGCAATCAAAGCAAGTGGCCCATTCAAAACCTGCAGAATTAGAGAGTCTGCTCGGGCAAGGGCTGTGCTTACCACAAAATGTACAAGGGGGATCCTTAGTGCCTGTTCTGGGTGAAAGGGGCGTAATGCAAAAATAAACAGGCAAACTGCAGAAACCCAATAAAATACATACGAAGAAGGTTTCCATTTACAAATAGAGAGATGCCCCCAACATTACAGAGATTATAAACTACTGCACTTAATTCGATACTCACATGGGCATAACTCTGGCCTCTTCCAGACCACAGTCTTAAACTGAGAGGAAGCAGACAAAGGTTGCAATGGAAAAGAAAGTCCATCCTTCATTGGGGCAGGGGAGGCGTTGGCATCGTTTAAAAAGAAAAGGGATACATTGATAAAGAACCCACCTGTGACCACCAACTCAAGTAGCACCAGGAGGTAAGTGCGGAACATCTGTTCCACAACCAACTCTCTCAGGCTCTTGAGAGGAAAGGGAGGCTTAGAACAAACAGTAATGCTATTGGCTGATTATCTCGATTGTAGAAGAATACTCGAAGAAATAAAATGTCAGGAATTGTTCTGTCACTCCTAACTAATATTACTCTTAGAGAATTTTAGCATAGGAAGGAGCCTTGAGAAATAGCCTTAATGTAGAACGACACTGACATCCTCTAGAAGTAATTATACTATGCTGATAGAAACACATTCTGCTTCACCCATTACATCTCTGTAACAATAACCCTCCCTGGAATGACGTGCTTCCTTATGCGCATCGAGGTCTTTTCTTCTGCACATGTAACCTTTCACTTATTCCACATTTATTGAGCACCTACTATGCGCCTTATGCACCACATATTTTTAGATTCAGTGAGGGCAATGATGAAGTGTAATACTTCACCCCCTTAAATCAGTAAGGAATTCTTCAGCTATTTCTTCGTTAGGCACGTTAAGCCTGATTCTTACAGGGGCTGAAATGATTTGTTAATTGGGTACCATTTTACTTCTTCTTAAAAGCCTTATTTCTAAAAGTTCAGTAATCTTAGTAGGTTTCCTTTTATTCATATATTAAACAAACATTTATTGAATTCATATTATCTTGGAGAGGATACACCTGACAGGCCCCTAACCTCTTGGGGGTTCCTCAAATCTCCTCTGAGGTTTCCACAGCTCCCCTGTGCTGTAGATCTGAAAACAGATCTACAGACTCTGGACAGATTGTAGACAGTCTGGCTCTCCATAGGGAGAGGAAGTGACAAAGTAAAATGTGTTCTGGCTGTTCAAAGGAGAAGAAAAGAAGGAAATAATTGTTCTTAAGAACAAGAGCTGAACTTCCCTCGTGGCACAGTGGTTAAGAATCCACCTGCCAATGCAGGGGACATGGGTTCGAGCCCTGGTCCGGGAAGATCCCACAGGCCACGGAGCAACAAAGCCCATGCACCACAACTACTAAGCCCTGTGTGCTACAACTACTGAAGCCCACGCACCTAGAGCCCGGGCTCCACAACAAGGGAAGCCACCACAGTGAGAAGCCCGCGCACCGCGATGAAAAGTAGCCCCCTCTTGCCACAACTAGAGAAAGCCCGCACACAGCAACGAAGACCCAACGCAGCCAAAAAAAAAAAAAAAAAAAGAACAAGAGCTGTGAATGTTGTGCATTGAGAGAATGTCTCTATGTATCTATATAGGAGTGACTTTTATTATCATTTTATATCTATTTTTTTAAATGAGAAAGGAGAAACCTCTGACCTGACAAAGGTTTCTTCCCATTGCCTATAATCCTCTCTGGAGGACACAAAGCTTGAGAAAGTAAATTTCCACGGTAACTGTGGAAGAAGAATATTACAAATAACAGTTAACATTTTTTGAGAGCTTACCAGGCACTGTTCTAAATGCATTAGAACTGTCATTTCACTTTATCCTAGGGGTTATGTAGTATTGTTATTCCTATTTATAGAAGAGGAAACTGAGACACAGAGAGGTTAAGAAAATTCCCAAGGTCACCCAGCTAAAAATATAGAGCTTGAATATGAACCCAGGCTGTCTGACTCCGTGGTCTGTGCTGACAAGAACTATACTCCATGCATTTCCAGAGTCTGTGCCACAGCTCAGGAATAAGGGCAGGCAAATCCTGGACTGTCCATGGAATCCCATGAAGTATTCTAGTGAATATGATGTCTTTCCCATTGTATTGCAGGACCAAGTGGACCAGGAAGCCAGAAACCCCTCCATTCTTGCCTTTATTATTTTCCCCCTCTGTACAATCCATTTCTCTTCCCCTCTCATTCAGTTTTACCTTCAACACAAAAATCTTTCCCCTAAGTGCCCCCATCAATTCTCAGGAAAAATGTGCTTCCACATACAGAGTGCCACACAGAGGGTAATTGGCACACACAGAGAGACAATGCCAAGAGTGCCTGCAGCCGGGGGTCCCAGCAGGGCCTGAGAATCACTGGGGCAGTTTGTTCACTGAGGCAAACACTGGAGGGGAGGGCTTAGGACCTGCAAACCCCATTCAGAAGTGGCACGGACTGGTACTCTCTGAATATATCTGAAACACTCCAGACCTTGTATTTTACCAGGAGAAACAATCAGTGGGAGGCAAGAGAGACAGAGCAAAGTGGTGTTGGATTCCATCCTAAAGGTCAGGTTTCCATACTAAGCTACAGTTTCTCCTCAGCTGGCATCTGTGAAACATTACTTCACATTAGGCTTCAGTGTTTCCTGGAAGGTTTTCTTCTTCCTGCCTTTACAATGATTTTCCAAAATTTTGTGCAGCAGAGTTGTTGGTTTTTTTCTTTTCTATTTTTGTTTGTGGGTTCATTTGTTTTAAGGTCCCCATGGTTCCCTGACTTATCCAATTCCAATGAGTCTCTACTACTCTTTGATTTTTAAACGTGCCATTATAAAATGTTTAAAATTTTTTTGAACTACCTTTATGGAAATCTTTACAACATGATATTATGCACATCTCTACCCCCCTTTTAACAGTATGTATTCCAAATTTAGCCTTTTATTGTTGTTAACTAGAAATTGGCGTTTTTAACGAAGTATTATTTACAATGTGATGCTCTCAGATGCCAGAGAAAAGTGAGGGAGCTTTGGTCATACACAAACTGACCCCAGAATGTTTATAATTGATGTTTTTCTCCTTTTACTATAGTTTCTTCCCCTTCTGTTTGCTCTCAACTTCTCAATATTACAGCTCTTTAGAGCTATTCCCATTCTCTTTTTCCTATAACCCAGAGGAAACTTGATCACTTTTAACTACACCAAACCAGCACTAAATTTAATTCTAATACTTGGCTTCAAGTTTAAGGATGTTCTAAATCTGTGTTGTCCAATAAGGTAGCCACCAGCCACATGTAACTGTGGAATGCAGTTGATATGACTAAGGAACTGAATTTTTTATTTAATTTAGTTTTAATTCATTTTAATTTTAAAACCAATACTCAATTCAGTTACTGAAGAATTTTTAAGTGTATTTGTTAACAATTTGGGTATGTAAATCCACTTTTTCAAGTGAAAATTTAGCATTTGGATTCAGATGTTTAAAATATATACTAGAGGGCCTCCCTGGTGGCGCAGTGGTTGAGAGTCCGCCTGCCGATGCAGGGGATACGGGTTCGTGCCCCGGTCTGGGAGGATCCCATATGCCGCGGAGCGGCTGGGCCCGTGAGCCATGGCTGCTGAGCCTGCGCATCCGGAGCCTGTGCTCCGCAACGGGAGAGGCCACAACAGTGAGAGGCCCGCATACCACAAAAAAAAAAAAAAAAAAAAAAAAAAAAAAAAAATATATACTAGATTTAGAAGACTTAATATGAGAAAAAAGTTTTAATACTTCATTAATAATTTTTATATTGATTACACATTGAAATTATAAAATTTTGGATATATTGAGTAAAATAAAATATACCATTAAAATTAATTTCATCTGTTCCTTTTTACCTTTTTTAATGTGGCTATTGGAAATTTTTAAAGTGCATGTGTGGCCTGCATCACATTCCTATCAGGCAAGACAGCTCTAGAGTATTGTTATTCAAAGCGTGGTCCATGACCCAGCAGCATCTGCGTGGGAGCTTGTGAGAAACACAGAATCTCAGGCTCACCCAGTCCTACTAAGTCAGCATCTACATGTTAATAAGATTCCCCGAGCAATTCTTAACAAGATTTAGAAGCACAAATCTAGAGAGCTGTGCTTCTCAAACTCTGGAGAAGAATCAGGTTTGTTTTAATTTCCAAGAAATTACAGACAATCATATTTGTGAAATATAATAAAATGAACTATTAGAAAGGTGAAAATGAAATAAAGAAAAATTTCAAAACATAAATTCAAACTTCTTTAAAAGTGTGCACAAGGCAATTACTATAGAGAATCACTATTACACTTGTAACTTTTTGCTAAACAAAACCATATGTGTGAAATATCAGTTCTCCATATTAAACACCTGTAGGTACACTTTCACTACACATTGTACATATTAATACTTAAGGTTTATAATGTGATAATTAAGCTTGCTTCTTGTTTGTCATTTTATCTAATCTGGGCTAGATGGATGAGAGCACTCCTCCCAAGAGATAACATATATCTAAACTGTTTCTAAATTTTGCTTAACAACACACATAGCAGAGAAATGAGGCTCACAGAATATGAGAATGGAATGGAAGAAAAGATTTTAAAGAAACCTCAGCAAGCTCAGGATATTCATTTTTTAAACTGTTATCCAAAATGAAGCAAGTAGTGCTGTATTTTTAAAATTTAACTTCAGTCCTTTATCAGTAGTCAATTCTGATCGTTTATTCTGTAAAATTATAAGTGAATATCAATTATCTTTCAATGAAAGAAAATAATTATAGCTTCTATGCACTTTTGGAAAATAGTTTTCAAACTAACCTTAAAATGTTACACATTGGGGACGTCCCTGGTGGCGCAGTGGTTAAGAATCCGCCTGCCAATGCAGGGGACATGGGTTCGAGCCCTGGTCCGGGAAGATCCCACATGCCACGGAGCAACTAAGCCCGTGCATCACAACTGCTGACCCTGTGCTCTAGAGCCCGCGAGCCACAACTACTGAGCCCGTGTGCCACAACTACTGAAGCCCACATACCTAGAGCCCGTGCTCCGCAACAAGAGAAACCACCACAATGAGAAGCCCACTCACCGCAACTAGAGAAAGGCCACACGCAGCAACGAAGACCCACACAGCCAAAGATAAATAAATAAATCATTTTTTAAGATTAATTTAGGGCTTCCCGGTGGCGCAGTGGTTGAAAGTCCGCCTGCCGATGCAGGGGACACGGGTTCGTGCCCCGGTCTGGGAGGATCCCACGTGCCGCGGAGCGGCTGGGCCCGTGAGCCATGGCCGCTGAGCCTGCGCGTCCGGAGCCTGTGCTCCGCAACGGGAGAGGCCACAGCAGTGAGAGGCCCACGTACTGAAAAAAAAAAAAAAAAAAAAAAAAAAAAAGATTAATTTAAAAAGAAAGTCCTACACTGTAATGTAGTCTTACCTGCATTACTAGTACTCAGTTCAAATCCCACACAACTCATCACATGACTTAGACAAAACCAAGACTGATCTATGTCCCGTTCATCACGAAGGAGTCCACGTGCCTGGATACTGAGCAATGTCAAATTATAGCTATAAAAGTTTCTAGATGCTTACTCTCACCTTCTGTACTTATATTGTCATAGACTGGTAGTAAAAAGTTCGTATCGGTCTGGCTCTGCTGACTACATCTTTGCTTCTTTTTTTTTTTTAATTTGGTTGTGCCAGGTCTTAGTTGAGACGTGCGAACTCTTAGTTGTAGTTGTGGCATGCATGTGGGATCTAGTTCCCTGACCAGGGATCAAACAGGGGCCCCCTGCATGGGGAGCTCAGAGTCTTAACCACTGCACCCCCAGGGAAGTCCCTACATCTTTGAGTAGCACTGCTTTAGATCTTCCTACAGAATGAAAGATCAGGATTTAAATAGTCATCTTTCTCAGAAGCCATTTAGATTCCAGTTTTCTAGATTTATTCTGGATAAATGGGGCTGTCAGATGTGGAGTCACAAATAAGCAAGATAACTCATCAGTTGATGAGATCGGTATCATTAGTTCAAACTACAAAGGTATGTTTATAATTTTATTTTCTGTTATCACTACATATTTCATGCAGACCTAGACTCAATCCTTTTGAGGGAACAAAGTAAGTCCTCTCCATATGTGAGGTTTATGTTCACGTTCCTACTTGTTCACACAAATAAAATAATTTTTGTTTCACAGGAGAAAAGAACTATACATATACAAGATGGTAAACAATATTAAAATACTAAGGACTTTCCCACTGAAATTAGAACAATTCTTTATAATACATCTAAAAGACAGAGGTAATGTACAAACCTAAATGAATAACTAAAACTGCCCACTATTCAACCTTGTAGTAGTTGTCTGAGATGTTGCTATTTGCTAGTTACCCAAGTCAAAACTGGAGTGGGAAATTGTTTAGTGTTTTACCATACTCACAGTTGTCCAATCTGGAAACCTTTGACCTGCTTCCTCTCCCAAACCTTAAATCCAAACAGTTTCACAATCCTATGCATTCTACCTCTCTGCTACCTAACAAATCCCATCTCTCTCAGTTTCAACTGCCACTGCCTTTGCTCAGGCCCTCATTGGCAATCACATGGATTTGTGTTTCAGGTTCTTAACTAGCCTCATTTCCGTCCTTTCCAGATCCCTCTAAGTTATCTTTTGTAGAAACAGAATTATCTTTTCAAAATTTAATATGAATCACTTCCATGAATTTCTATAAAATTCAAATTCCTTAACTTCAGATACAAAATCCTTCATAATCTGAACCCCCTTTCTCCATAATCCTTTCAACAATACCTCATGAAACCAAAGCAATCGTTCATCATCTAGATACTTCCCAGCTCTGGTGTATTTCCATATTCTCCTGTATTTTGCAGTGATGCTGTGTGAATCTGGACAGGTGAGTTTATCCCAGGTTTGTTAGCATGTAATAAATGAAATTGTAATTCTGATCATGATATTCATAGTGGGGTCCAATATTCATCATCTTTCAAGTAAGTGCAGGATAGCAAATTCCATTAGAAAGTAGCAGGTAGCGGGCTTCCCTGGTGGCACAGTGGTTGAGAGCCCGCCTGCCGATGGAGGGGACACAGGTTCATGCTCCGGTCCGGGAGGATCCCACATGCCATGGAGCGGCTGGGCCCATGAGCCATGGCCACGGGGCCTGCTCGTCCGGAGCCTGTGCTCTGCAACGGGAGAGGCCACAACAGTGAGAGGCCCGCATACCGCCAAAAAAAAAAAAAAAGAAAGTAGCAGGTAGCATACGTAAATTGTATGGTTCAACGTCTAAAAATTAACATCCATTTCATGTGTGTGCATGCACATGCACACATGCATACACACTCATGTGCATGCACTGTTTGTACAGGAACATGTTGAAGAAGGCAGAGCCAGCCTCTACAAGTCCGTGGTTTCCAACAGCTGCAAGGAGATGTCTTGTTACCCAGACTTTCCATTCCCAGAAGATTATCCACACTATGTGCCAAATTCTGTATTCCTGGAATATCTCAAAATGTATGCAAACCAGTTCAACCTTCTGAAATGCATTCAATTCAAGGTAAGAGAGGCACAAAACATCAGTTAGTAGTCAGGAAGTGTTTCCTACCTATTGTCTCTTATCTCTCTCTACCCTAGGTTCTGTAGATGAGAAAACGAACTGGCAAGATTGCTGACACCAGGTTGGATTCCTTTTCCCCTTTTACTTACAATCACCCTAATTAAATCTGGAGATACTTTGTCTAAGGATTCATATGTATAAACTTTTAGTTTGCAATGCTTACAACCAAGTATCCAAATGGACCTTAAAATTGTCAAACCATATTTTCAGTTTGGGCCAAATGCCTATACACAGGGACATTGAGAACTTCCTGCCAGGTCCTGGGTACATGCTTTTTACTATCCCTTTATATGAATGGATGTGTGCACTGGCCTATACACAAGAGAATGTCACTATTTGAAGGAAATCTTTCCTAGGTATCTTAGGGAATAGAAAAATCTTTGATATTTTCTCATTGGCCATACCCACCTCCCTTCCCATTTCAGAGGACAGAGACAGGAGGTAGGTAGAAGGACAAAGGCAAATAAATATATCCTCTTTCTCCTCTTTCTTTCTTCCTTTTTTCCTTCCTCTGCAAGAAACACATGAAAATCCATGTGTTTCCCTTCTATTACCCTCCCTATCAGAGATGGGAATGGTAGGGAATTCTTGGAGAATTACACAGAGAAAGTAACATGAATGGAAAGACTGACCAAAACAAGTACCATATAAGATTCACATTCACAACCTTAAAAGTACTCCTGATCAAAATGAAGTCACTATCTCAAAGAGATATCTGCACCTCCATGTTTATTACAGCATTATTTACAATGGCCAAGCCATGGAAACAACTGATGGATAAATGGATAAAGAAAATGTGATAGATGATAGATAGATAGATAGATGATAGATAGATACATAGATAGAACAATGGAATATTATTCAGCCATGGTAAACAAAGAAGAAAATCCTGTCTCTTGCAAACACATGGATGAACCTTGAGGGCATTATGCTAAGTGGAATAAGTCAGACAGAGAAAGACAAATTCTGTATGATCTCACTTATATGTAGAATCAAAAAAAAAAAAAAAAAAACTCATAGAAACAGAGAACAGATTGATGGCTGCCAGAAGTAGATGGGGGACGGGGAAGGGAAATGGGTGAAGGTAGTCAAAAATAATAGACTTCCAGTTATAAGATAAATGAGTTCTGGGGATGTAATATACAGTATTGTAACTATAGTTAACAATACTGTATTGTATATTTGAAAGTTGCTAAGAGAGTAGATCTTAAAATTTCTTATCACAAAAAAATAAATGATAACTATGTGGGGTGATGAATGTTAACTAAACTTATTGTGGTAATCATTTTACAATATACACATATGTCAAAACATTAGGTTGTACACTTTAAACTTATATGGTGTTATATGTCAATTATATCTCAATAAAACTGGAGAAAAATAAAAGTACTCCAGTTGTCCAAAGAATATTTCACCCCACTTCCTTATTTTCCAAGGGACAGAATAAAAATAAAACACTACCATAGTCAATGGATATAATCCACAAAAAATATATCTAATGCATCAGTTTCAGAATCTGAAGCATTTCCTTTACTACCTGTTTCCCAAGGCTGTTTTAAAATAACTTTAAAAAACTAGATGTTCACCAAATTTTTAAGAAAGTACACACAAGCAACTGTCTGTAAGAGGTTTTGTTTTTCCTTCCTCTCTATACATTCCAAATTTTCAATGATGAACACATTATTTTCAAGATAAAAATAAATTTATTTTGAACGTTTTTTTAATTAACTGGAAGTTTATATTTTAAAAAGACAATTGCTAATACAAACGTAGAACCCAACAAGCACTTCAAATATTATAAACCAGACAGTGAACCGTTAGGAGGGACTTGAGAAGTCTGTCTTCTTTGAAAACTGAAGAGGAAAGCAAGGCAGCAAAGTCTCTTGGTCAGTGGCTAATTTATGCTTTTAAACTTGACTTGTAAATTTCTTTAATATATTTTCTGAATCAGAATCTAGTACCCATGGATATACATGTACTCCATGAGAACAAAAATAGACCACAGTTGACCCTGGAGCAACACGGGGGTTTAGAGGTGCCAACTCTGTACAGTGGAAAATTCCCATTTCCTCCATTTCCCAGGTGCTTTTGTATTCACAGTTCCACATCCAGAGATTCAACC
Organism: Hyperoodon ampullatus; assembly: GCF_949752795.1. Lineage (NCBI taxonomy): Eukaryota > Metazoa > Chordata > Mammalia > Artiodactyla > Ziphiidae > Hyperoodon > Hyperoodon ampullatus. The sequence goes on along the minus strand of NC_136915.1, from coordinate 169,313,581 downwards.
AATTACAAATCCTGTTGTATTGTAATATTTACTATTTTTAAAAATCCACTTATAAGTGGACCTCCGCAGTTCAAACCCATATTGTTCAAGAATCAACTGTATTTGAAATTTAGACAACTCCCAACAAATTCAGCCATAAAGTTAGCACTCTTCAGTAGTTCTCCAGATCTGGGAAAACTTCAACATCATAGTCTATAAGACCTTTCATAAACTAAGATACTTGGGACCAAATTTATATTTTCAATTATATATTCAATATTATCCGTGTTTCTATTAAACAAGCTGTTATAAAGGAGCCATCGTGTATGAGAACTATACATAACAGAAAAATAATTTTGAAAACATAGAAAGACCTAAGTCATAATCTTGGTTCTATCACTCACTGTAAGAATTTGAGGAAATCACTTAAAAATTCTGGACCACACCACCTCTCTTAAATACCCCTCTACAACTCGAAGCTTAGAATACTTCCATCCAGGAAATTATGATCAATCTGATAGTCCAATTTGATTTCTAGGGTTATGCTTATTAATTATGTTTCGTCTGTTCTCTAGAACATTTGAAATGTCAATTGGCACGTCAGCCAGCAGGCCCTTTCTGGAACCTTGAAAACTATTAACCATGTCTATGATTCTTTTTTCAGACTAAAGTCTTCAGTGTAACAAAACGCCCAGATTTTTCTGTTACCGGTCAATGGGAGGTAGTCACTCTGCATGAAGGGAAGCGAGAGTCAGCCATCTTTGATGCTGTCATGGTCTGCACTAGTTTCCTTACTAACCCATATTTGCCACTGGACTCCTTTCCAGGTATAGGCTTTTCTGCAACTGACCTTAGTTTGTCTCATGGGAGCCATCCTTACACTGGATTGGTCTGGAAATAAATTCCTACTGATTCCTCCATTAAACAGTTAAGTTGTGAGGTAAGAGGGTTTTTTCCCTAACCAGCACTATCTGGCCAGTTTCTGGCTTTCATCTGTTTCAAACAGCTTATGAGTACCAAAGAGCAGAATGAATAACTACTAAGCAGCTTTATGCTTCACTAAAGTTCAAGGTCCCTCCCTAAGGGACTGGCAGCACTCAGAAAGTCTTCTAAGACTTGGGAGGCCTAGACAAGTTGTGAGCCTCAGCAGTGGTGCATTGACAAAGATGAGTGTAGAGGCCGCAGAGGTCAATGGGTGAATAAAGGAAAAAGTAACTTGATTTTTGTTTGTTTCTATGAGTCATAGCAATTACCTACATCAGAGGTTTATGGCACTGGATTAACAGTCAGTAGGGGCATGAGCCTTAGGAGGCAAATTAAGACATCTTTGTGTCTCAGTTTCTTTATCTGGCTTTTGTAACCATGATTCATGATAATCTATGTCAAATTTCAATTGGATTACAACTCAGAGGGAATAGAAAATTCAATGGTTTGGTTTATTTCATCTGCAGTAAAGGATTCAAAAAGTTAAAACTTTAGGAAATTTTTCTCTGAATCATCTAAATATGACTTGTAGTGATCCCAAGGCTTGGTTCACAGTTAACCCACGTACCTCTGATGATCCTTTGTCTGCCCCCAGAGGTTACACAAGTCAGGTCAAGTTAAGATAAAGCATATCCTGAAAACTGCCATAGACTATAATCATTGAATTAGAATGCAGTTCAGTCTTCTTCCTGGTGCAGGAAACTCTTCACCATCCTTGAGAAAGACTCAACAGCCTCTGCTTGAACACATTCAACAATGAACTCTTACCACCCCACCCTTTTCTTGCCTACAGAGAAAAATCCCTGAGCAGGCAAGGTACTCCAGACTGCCAGGAAGGAGTACCTGGTACAGGATCACTCCAAGAATCCGGAAAATTTCATGACATAGAGAGTACACTGCATTCATTCGGCACCTACAGTATATTGCACAAGATGCTAAGAATACAGAGGTGGATAAGACAACACATAGCCTGCATGAAAAGAATGAAGAGTTTTATAGAAGTCCAGTGAAGGAATCACATCTACATATGACCTGGAGTGATAGCCATACTCATTTTACAACAAACTCATGTACCTCCAATGATCCTGGATCTGGCCCCCAGATGTTACTCAAGTCAGGTTAGATTAGGATAAAACATACCTTGAAAGCAATGGAGTCAATGTACTCAGTTTAAATAGGATGAGCTTGGAACCCTGGAGGTATACATTCTAGGCTATACAATTAACAAGCTATGTAATCTTGGGCTTTCCACTTAACCTTTCTAAGCCTCTGTTTTCTTTCCTAGAAACTGAGGGGTTTGGACCACCTTACTCAATAGCATACATCACAAATCAAGCAAAAAGGACTCTACAGTACTTGCCGTCCTTCTCAATATCCATCTTACCAGCCACTACCAATTGGTCACTTAAAATCCGTGGCTAAATTATTGTTAAGGAGCCTTTGAGCACTAAAATTTCATGACTTTAGACTTGAAATGGAGTCCTCCAAATCTCACCATCTCCCTCTCTGCCCCACAGCAGACTTGCTTGGTCTGTACATACTCCCTAGGGTGGTTGTTAACCATTACAAAAATTAAATTCATTGAAGTTATTCAAAAGTACATGTCATGAGTTCTGGAGGCAATTCCATAAAAGGTGTTCCAAAATGTCTTAGTAAAAATAATAGGTATTACAGCTGGGATAAATATATAACTTCCCAAGGTAACTAATTTTATTAATTCAGATACCATATACATTCAGCTGTGTTTACTCACACAACCACTTCACCTAATAAAAGTTCTTGCTCTGTTCTCCTGTAATATAAGCGGGGAAAGTATTAGCCTGGTAGAAGACTCAGCTACAGAGTCTCATTTTTGTCCATTTGTGGTCCAAAACAGCCTGATCCAGTGAGAATCTAAGATAATCTAACATTCAGGGATAATTCTATTATTCTCATTAAACTTGTCCGGCTCTCCCTTCCTGGCAGTTCTTGGATCCAGATTGGGTCCCTGTGCTGAGCTAATATTTAAACTTGGTTGCGTCATTGTTAAATTCTAAATGATCTAGATTGTGGTTGGGTTCTCACTGAGATTCATGTTAGATTTCTAATGATTTAAGATGAAGTAAAGAGCTACTAGGCCTTGGTAAGGCTATGTGCCACAGCATCCATCTCATCCCCTGAGAATCTAGATGTCTTATCACATTTTCTTAAAAAAAAAAAAAAGTTTCTTGGTACAGGACATATTACTTTTGATTGTGTTACACAACCTTGAGTATTTTCCAAAACTCTCCAAACATCTGATGTTTCAATGAGATTTGGCGTCAACTGTTTGAGTTATCTAGCTGGAACAGCAGCTCTAATCCCAGTGTAACTAACATAATCCCTTTTTCTCTGAGCCAACTCTGGCTGACTCAGCAAACCCAGCTTGAGTTACTGTCAGTCACCAAGATGAACCCACAAGGATCTTTTCGAATAGGGACAATATTTTTATTTATTTCCCATTTCATCTAGCACAGTGACAGGAACATAACAGGTATCCAAAAAAAGCCTGCTGAATAGAGTGGAAGCACTGACTCATAGTTCCCTTTAACTTCTCTGCTCTTGCTCCTTGCTTGTGAAAAGTTCTATATAGATCAAATATTAGTAAATAGAATATTTCTGTCCCATTGATTTCTGTCAAACTTTGAAAGGTAATGACTTCTTACACTTTAGCTTAATAAGTCTTTATGCCATGATTTTTTTTTTTTTTTTTTGATTAGAGAAAGGTTTATCGCAGGGCAAAGCAAGGATAATGGGTAGCTTATGCTCCAAAACCTTGAACTCCACAATGGTTTGGGGGGAAAATTTTCTTTATAGTGCCATGAGATTTTAAATTAGTAATCATCTAATAAGTAAAACTAGAGGCCTATCTAGTGAGATGGAGTAAGTACTTCCATTAAATAATCATCCATTAATTTCTGTACCTTGTAAAATTATGTATTCATGTTTCAGATTTTCTTAAAATTGAGTATGCTATGAAAACAACCTAAATCATCTGTCAAAAGGATGTTATTAACTGAATAACATGTATGTTTCATTCACTAGTCTTATAAATTTTCTATTTGACTTCTATTTTTTTCTATAGGTATAAATACTGTTAAAGGCCAGTATTTTCATAGCTGAGAGTATAAACATCCAGATATATTTAGAGACAAGAGAGTTCTTGTGATTGCAATGGGGAATTCTGGCACAGACATTGCTATGGAGGCCAGCCACGTGGCAAAGAAGGTATCATTCTTGATGTTACCTAATGAGGAGATTTATCTTAAGACACATGCCTCAGACAAACAGTATTTGACACCATGATAAGTGATGAAAGGAAAAAAAATTTCCTAAAACACACACACATACACTGAACAGATTTTTTTAGGTATATTTTTCTTGAATGTTCATAAACATTACTGTGAATTCCAGGTGTCATTTTTCTTCCAAATCCAACTTCTCTGACTTCCTATTTTTGTTATTTTCCCAGTCAAAAAGAGCTACAGGGGACATCTGTTTCTTACTCAGTCCCATAGGTCAGAAAATTCTGGCAATTTTTCTTGCTAAGATCTCCTATTTGCTCCTTCCTTTCCTTATTGATTGCCACCACCCTCATCAGGTCCATACCACCTCCCACTGAGTCTACTGCATTGCCTCCTAATAATAATTATGGAAATAGTCAATATTTATTGGGCTTGCTTACTCTGTGTCAAAAATGGCACTAAATGCTTCACTGCATTACCTCAACCAATTATCAAAACAAGCCACGAAGTAGGTACTATTATCCTTGACTACAGATGAAGAAACTGAGACTTAGAGAAGTTAAATAACCCGCCTAAAGGCATACCACCAGCAGGTGGTAGAGCCAGTCCTCATATCCTAGTCTCTTCCATTCAAAGCCCCAGCTCCAATTTCTACCCTGAGTCCCTGCACTCCTACCCCAGTCCATCCCCTCACACACGACAATCCATCCAGACCCCCAACCACCAACAAGCAAATCCTCTGAAAAGACTGATCTCATTATGACACTCATGTTAAAAAAAAACTAACTCCCCCTTACCTAAAAAAATAAAAATTACAATTTGCAGATGTATCAGCCCTGAATTATAGGGGTCTCCATAATCTGGTCCAAATCTTCCATTTTAACTTTATCCCACACTATTTTCCCACATGATCATCAACTGCACGCTGACAGGTCTATTCTGTGCCCTTTCCAGTTCCCAAGTCTCTATTTTCCTCTTTGTTCACACCATACCCCTCCCTTCTGCAGTGCCCTTTTCTCTTTTATTACAATTTAATTTACATTCCCAGATACCTCAACCCAAGACAAAATGATCTCTCGCTAGTATGAATTTATGTAATAATTGTAATTTACACTCCTCGGTCGGCAGTTTTAATTCTTAGTATTGCTAATTACCTTTTATGGTATGTATTTTCTTTCCAACTCTGCTATAAACTCATTGAGAGCCATTCAGCCAACAAATCAATATTAGTTGTTGAATTCCACTATACCGAATGTTATGCCAGGCATGAGGGATACACTGGAAAACAGAACAATCAAACAAGATTCCCTCTATCATAGAGCATATATTCATGGGGGAAAACAGATGTCAAATAAATAAATATAAATAATTAGATCAATAACTGCAAGAGTGGAAATAGCTCTGAAGAAAAAGAATTGAGAGTGTGTTCCCTTCTGGAATTTTCAAAAAGGAACTCGATTGATTGATTGACTAATTGATTGCCTTGGAGAGACAGCAATTTGGTGGAGTTATCCTAAAGGAAGGGAAAGGAGGTTCTGAAGCAAAAATTAACACAGGCCTATCCATGATGACCACCACATGTGGGTAACATATTACTATTTCTATTTCTCTAACCACTGGAAATTTCTTCAGTCTGAAAACATGCTTCGGCACACATCATTTCTGTATCGACAAAGAAACTCCCCTTGCTTCAGGATATAATTCATATCTACCAAAATGCCGTATCTGATTCTGCATCATGACAAAGAGAGGCAGGTGCAAATATGTCTAATGTCAGAATCACTGATGTGCTCATAGTTCTTGCCAACATACTGCTCCATCATGTTAGAAGGTCAAACAGATGTATAATAAAAACACTAACACTGCAGCTGTGGTCAACCCACAGCTGTGGATGCCCCAGTTTGTTGGAAGAAAAAACATGTATTAAATCAGTTGTTTTGTATCTGCAAAGCAACAGATTTTTGACTAATTTTTTTTTATTTTTAAACAGTTATACAGACAACTCCTTATTGTATAGGTACCAGAACAACTATTAGCTTAGTGAACTCGGTCAGCAGGTAAACTCAAGTAGCCAGATAATCTGTCAAAAGAACAAAAACAAAAACAAAAAAAACCACCAAAACTAGCTGTATTACTGAATTTTACCGTCAGTTCTAACAATGGTTTGTGTCAAAACCCTTTGCAGACAACTTTCAATTGCATCCATGCCCTGTTCTCGTTTACAATTATTAGCATACAAAGTTATCACCTGTTCACTGTCTTCTCACATGAGATTCTAAGCTCACTACAGCCAACCTCAATACATAAGTCACCATGGTGTCTAGCACTGAGCCTGGCAGATAAAAAGTGCTCAATAATATGTTCTAAGGCATTTTAATACTCTAGATATTCAAACCATTATCTCAAAAGAATAACTTTAAAGTGGGAGTTAGAGGAGCAAAAACTGTCTTGTCAGGGATGTATTTTGAGGGTGGCAGACTTTTTAGTGCCTTTCAATTCACAAAACTTCTCGAATCTCTGACAGAGCCAGCCCTGTTCACTGTGTCAAACTGAGTGACCTGTTTGATTGCTTCCAGGTGTTCCTCAGCACCAGGGACCAGTCAGCCAGCCCTCCCGCCTCCTTCCCTTCTTTTCATTCTGGGACTCTCCCCTCCATTAGGCAGGAGGTGCCAGTCTTGGGAGAAGTTACCTCTGTGGGATCATGAATGACCAAGAAGGATGATGGGATATGCTTACCATTTACTAGAGTTACTGAACACCCCTGGGCGTGGGTGATCAGCCAGGTCTTTGACTCGGGCTACCCATGGGACATGGTGCTCGTGATGCGATTTCAGAACATGTTCAGAAATTCTCTCCCAACTCCAGTTGTGAATTGGTTGATAGCAAGAAGGATGAACAGCTGGTTCAATATTGAAAATTATGGCTTAATACCAGAAGACAGGTAAATATGGAGTGTCTGCTGAGAGCTATTAGGGAGAAGGGGCCTCCATCTTTCCAGTGGCATATCCAAACCAGGCAATAATGTGACAACATGACTGAATGTGAAGGAAAATTTCATACAAATTACTTAATCATAATAGCTAACTGTTTCTGACTGCTTGGTAAGTGAAATTATGTAATACATAATTGTCAACAGCCCTTTAAAGTAAGTAGTATAATCTCCCTTTCATGGTGGATATGCTAAGGCTTAGAGAAGTTCAGTCACTTGCCGGAGCTCATTTAGTACTAAGTGGGCTCTGTGACCTTGGCAAATTACATAAACCTCAGCTGCAGCAATCAAAAGGGAATAATTTGTCTATGACTCTTCTGACAGAAGCAACACACTTGCCTGTTTCACTGTGTTGGAAAAATGGAATCCTTCCCCATGTCTCTCTAAGGGCAGTGCCTTCTTCTCCTTGTCAAGATGACCTTGATTTCAGTCTTGTCCTTTCAGTTACAACCCATGACTTATCCCATTAACAAGAACCAATGGTTTTACTTTCTCATTCATTGAGTCTGTACAATGACATTCCATTACCAGGGTGGCACCACAGCCTGGAGATCCTGTCTGCTCTTCCTCCAGATTCCACTCTGCACCAGCAGGGATCAGGTGGTACCCAAGCCACAAGTGATGGCAGGCAGCCCCCTTCCTACTACATGTACCTCATTCCTCTGGTTCTCTTCATCCTTCTCTCGTATACCTTGCTCTCTCCCTGCATTTTTTCCTTCCTTTTTTATTCCTACCCTCTTCTACTTCTTTTTTTTTTTTTTTTTTTTTTTTTTTTTTTTTTTTTTGTGGTATGCGGGCCTCTCACTGTTGTGGCCTCTCCCGTTGCGGAGCACAGGCTCCGGATGCGCAGGCTCAGCAGCCATGGCTCACGGGCCCAGCCGCTCCGCGGCATATGGGATCCTCCCAGACCGGGGCACGAACCCGTATCCCCTGCATCGGCAGGCGGACTCTCAACCACTGCGCCACCAGGGAGGCCCCCTCTTCTACTTCTTAACTCCAGGCCTCTTAGGGGTTTAACTCTTTCACCAGAGCTTTTTCTACCATAAGTTTTCGAATGACAGGCTGAATGGCAGCTATAAAGAATTTTATTTAATCCCATAAACCCTAGAATATATAAAAGGAGCCTGATATTACAAAGGAATTGTAATCTCTTCTCTCTCAGATTTAGCTAATCCTTTATCATCTCCAAAGTTCTTAAATATATACTATTTCATATGTTCTTCATCCTACCCAATGAACTAAGGATGGCAAATGTTAGTGTCCCTATTTTACAGATGAATAAAAGAAAGCCTACAGGGACCCAATGACTTTCCCAAGCTCTAAGTATAAACATTTGGACACAAAGCCACCCTTACTACCTCCTGCTCCAAAGCTCCTTCCATTTCATCATATTGTCTCTTACTGTGCATTCACCATAAGCCAAAAATGGCTCGGCTTACTTAAAATCATCTTGCTAAGTGTTTGTTTTGTGATTCCAAAGGCATAGGCAGAAAAAGATAATTCTGCCCTTATTCCTTTTAAACACATGCATGTTTCCCTTGTATAGTTGCTTCCTAGGAGGAGAGAGTTTCCAGCAGTTCTCATCAGATATAGAAGTTCCCAGTCTCCCTTGTGGTCCTTCAGCATTCAGCTATCTCTAAAGTGACAGTGATAGCTGAATGCTGAAATTCAACATGAGAAGCAGGAGCTAGAGAAAGCTCTGGCGGCTTTCTCCTCAGGCTTCTAAACTCTAGTAAATGGTAAGCATATCCCATCATCCTTCTTGGTCATTCATGATCCCACAGAGGTAACTTCTCCCAAGACTGGCACCTCCTGCCCAATGGAGGGGAGAGTCCCATAATGAAAAGAAGGGAAGGAGGAGGGAGGGCTGGCTGACTGGTCCCTGGCAGGTCTCTTCCCCATCCGTGTTTATGTCTAGGACACAGCTAAGAGAGCCTGTGGTAAGTAATGAGCTCCCAGGCCGTATCATCACTGGGAAAGTGCTCATCAAGCCAAGTGTAAAGGAGGTGAAGGAAAACTCTGTTGTATTTAACAACACCCCAAAGGAAGAGCCCATTGATATCACTGTCTTTGCCACTGGATACACCTTTGCTTTCCCCTTCCTCGATGAGACTGTGGTAAAAGTTGAAGATGGCCAAGCATCACTGTACAAGTACGTCTTTGCTGAACATCTGCAAAAGCCAACCCTGGCTGTTATTGGCCTCATCAAACCCTTGGGTTGGGATAACCACAGGGGAAACGCAAGCTCGATGGGCTGTTCGGGTCCTGAAACGCAAGTGCATGAGCAATAGCAGGACGGATATGTTCAGTTTGCCATATTATTTTGGATACTGGAAATTTTGAGGCCTTCTCCAGGTTCTATCTAAAACAACAGAATTTTTAAAAGCTAAGTCATCTATTGTTCACCAAATTACACTACCACAGTGAATTTGTGTCGTCACCAGCACAAAAGATAAATCATGCATCAAAAAATATCAGCTGTGTCTACCTGTTATTTTGCCTGAATCAACTGGTTCAATTAAAATTAAAAAGCTCAATCAATTGAATGACAAAATTCAGTCAAGCCAGTTGTGAGGGTCTGTCACATCAAATAAGTAGTGAGATGTTCTGATACTTATCTCTTCAGCTGATGGCTTTATCACCACAGCCATCCACTTAGGCTGCTAGTATTTCTGCCAGAAGAACAGATGACTAGCTGGGTACTAAAAATAAAATATGAGCGGTGGTAAAGTATCTTTACCTGCTAAGTAACCACTGAAACCTAAAGTTAAATTGCATTTTTTATTTGTTTTGCTTTACAGGTGTTAATAAATTACCACCATCGAGCGTCATGATAGAGGAAGTTAATGCAAGAAAAAAAAACAAGCCCAGTGGGTAAGTTAAGTACTATGCATTCTTTTTGAATCATAACTAAAACTGGTAAAGCAATAGCAAAGAAAGGTGAGAGTTACACTGGAGAAAAAAGAAGCACCTGAGATTTAGAAAGAAGAAAAAAAAAAAAACTAGGCCTGTTTAAGGAGAGAGAAGAGAAAGGGAAATTGAGGTTTTAATGTCCCAGACTATCACTTTAGACCATGGTCATCTAGCACCACATGGAGTTTAGATTCTAAGCCAAAATATAATTAATCCTCATCTACCAGATACTATTCTATACCTTTATCCATAATCAGCAGGCAAGCTGCTGTGTTTATCCACTCTGACACCAGAAAGTTCTGCTCATTCATTCATTTCAAAAAATCTGTGTTCAGCTCTATTGTTTTTATTCAGATGACTACTCTAGTGCAGGAGTCAAAATAGGGCCTATGGGCCAAATTTACCGACCATCTATTTTTCTCATTTACAATTTTAAATCATTGGAAAGAAGATTTTTTGATATGTGGAAATTATATGAAATTCAAATCACAGTGACATAAGTAAAGTATTATTAGAACACAGCCACACTCATTAATTTACAAATTGTCTAAGGCTGCTTTCACATTACAACAGCAGAGTTGAATAGCTGAGGTAGAGACCCTAATATGGCCCTCAAAGCCTTAAGTATTTACCATCTAGAACCTTTTGCATAATAAGCTTGTTGACACCTTCTCTAGAGGAGAGGTCTCCACTTGTGCTCTGCTCTTTGGCTACCACCAAGGGCCAGGGATAATGGAAGGGAGATGGCCAGCGAAGAGGGAGACTTGCCCCTTCCCGACTCCTAATCCTAAAACATCTCTGATTTTATCTGTTTTACTGTTTATCTGTTTCAGACTTTGATATAAATTTTCACTTAAAAAAAAAGGGTCTCTGTGGCAGAATAAAAAAGTTTTAAGGGCTTCCCAGGTGGCGCAGTGGTTGAGAGTCTGCCTGCTGACGCAGGGGACACGGGTTCGTGCCCCCGTCTGGGAGGATCCCACATGCCGCGGAGCGGCTGGGCCCGTGGGCCATGGCTGCTGGGCCTGCGCGTCCGGAGCCTGTGCTCTGCAATGGGAGAGGCCACGGCAGTGAGAGGCCCGTGTACCGCAAAAAAAAAAAAAAAAAAAAAAGTTTTAAAATCACTGCATTTAAGAAACATCACTTTTCTCATTCATATGTATTTCCAGACTTCAGTGTTGTTCTACCCTTGTCAAAGGGCTAAATACCAAAAGCACTTTAGGGGTCTCTTCTTCATCCTCAACCTGGGATACGACCTGATCTCCACTATGGAATTCTAGTATAACACAAATCATTAATTAGAACTATGTGATGTAAAAACTTCTGTCACATAGGTCAGTCAAAGATATTAGGGATTAATACCAGCATTACAGGGAATTCCACCCTATGATTTTTGCGGTTTTTCACATTATACAAATCAAGCAATAATTGAGTTCTAGAAAGATGTAGGAATAGTAAAATCATATAAAATCTTTTTTTCTAGAAGTTGCTAATCATTTGACAACAGAACTAAAGTAATATGAGATCCATTATCAGCATTTGGAGCACCACAGGTACAGAGTATATTTTCAAGGAATCCACCTTGTATTGAAATAATACTGTAAGACCATCAGACAGCTATGGGCATGGAGGGAAGAATACAGAAGCCAGTCCAAATTTTGTACTGTCATTGTTTACTTCTGGCACTTTTACTTGTTCTAAGGTTATCATTATTTAATCTTTTTGTCTTCCCCTTTATCCCAATCTTCCTTTTATAAAGGTTTGGCTTGTGTTACTGCAAAGCTTTACAATCTGATTATATCCCATGCATAGATGAACTCCTGACCTATATCGATGCAAAGCCCAACCTGTTCTCTCTGCTCCTGACAGATCCACGCCTGGCTTTGACCATCTTCTTCGGCCCATGCACACCATACCAGTTCCGTTTGACTGGCCCAGGGAAATGCGAAGGAGCCAGAAATGCTATCATGACCCAGTGGGACGGAACATTCAAGGTCACAAAAACTAGAGTTGTACAAGAATCCCCTTCTCCCTTTGCAAGCTTACTTAAACTCTTCAGCTTTCTAGCTTTGCTTGTGGCCATTTTCCTATAAATAAAAGATTACCTAAATGGATTGTCAAATGCACAGCGTAGATGGGCAGTGCTTTGGTTCCCCCATTGCAACAGCATTGTCTTCACGGCTATAAACCATACCTGAGTAGTGAAGGCCACCCCCTGCCCTTCCCTGGCTGGCTGGAGGGCCACCGCTGGTATTCCTGAGTGTCTCCCAACTCCACCTGCTTCTAATGCTAGAGGAAGATAACCAAGGTTTCTGTGCATTTGAAGGCTGCTGGAAGGTTCAAGTTTCATTTTAGAAGAGAGAGTTGTCCCAGACAGCACTCTGAGCATTTAGACCTCTTTTCTATTTTCATAGATCTCAACTAAAACTCCCTATTTCACAAAAGAAAAAAGTGGTGCTCTTATGATATCAGCTGATTAAAAATAAAAAGAAAGAAACAGCCTAGAATTATTTCAAGTGGTCTTTTATTTCAAGTGGTCTTTTATTCTCTTTTTAAGAATTGGGGGAAAGAGAGAGGGGATAAGGAGCCTATTAATAAAGGCCATAAAAGGATGGGAGGGTTCACTGACTTCATTGGAGTGTTTGTAAAGGAATGTACTTGCCTGGGAGTACTCATTCCCCTAGAATGCACTCTGCAACAAAACAGAGCCTCCAGCTGGGGTAATAACAACCACAATCAGATCTACTCCACAGAAAACACCCACTTCCACCTGTTCTTGGAGCCGGCCTCCAGCACCCAAAGGAAAACCACCTTCTGCTCACATACACCTTTACAACTTTGCTTAAAGAGGCAAACAGCTGCCTCTTCTAAGAGTCAATAAAATCCAACTGGAATTCATTACAGAAAAGACACAGCTAAGAAGTCTTTAATAGAGAGATAATAAGAAGAAAGACAAGACAGAAAATGAAGAGGAAAAGCAAACATCATGTCAAAAGCAGTTTTTGACCAAACTACACCAACCCTGGATTCTCTCTCACAGTTGCACATGTGAGGATGTGACTCAGCCAGAAAAGGTTTTGCCTTCACTTCATCTCACTGCTGGGCTTTGATGGGAAACTTCACCTCACAGAGAGGTCCATGATTTGCCTAACGGAGGGGATTCAAAAACTATGGAATCAGGAGAGAGTGAGCTCTGTAGGTAAGTAGAGATGCAGGTAACGACTCATCCACTCAGGTCTGTTGAAACAATCACCAATGGCCAATGATTTAATCAATCATGTCTATGTAATGAAACTTCTGTAAAAACATAAGGAAAGGATGGGGTTCAGAGAGCTTCCAAGTTGGTGAACACATAAAGGCTCAGGAAGAATGGTGCCCTTGGAAAGGACATGGAAACGCCACTCCCTTCCTACCTACCTTGCCCTGTGCCTCTCTTCCATCTAGCTATTCCTGAGTGATATCATCCTTTTATAATAAACTAGTAATCTAGTAAATAAAATGCTTCTCTGAGTTCTGTGAGCCAAATTAGTTCACAAAGCTACTGATTATTTTAGCAAATTAACTGAACCCAAGGAGGGGGATCATTGGAACTTCTGATCTATCGCTGGTTCTCAGAAGCACAAGTGACAACTGGGCTCACAACTGACAACTGAATTGAGAGGGAAGGCAGTCTTGTAGGACTGAGCCCTTAACTTGTGGAATCTGATGCCATCTCTGGGTAGTTAGTATCAGAATTGAGTTCAACTGCAGGACACCCAGCTGACCCCAAGAACTGCTCCACAGTGTGGGGGGAAAGCCCACACACACGCTGGAATTGGGAGAACACTTAACACAGGAACTCATAAGGAAAAACTGCTCCACTGAATATAATCTGAATGACTTCTTGAAATGCTTTTCTCTCCCGTGAAGCAGAGTTGACACTTGAGCGTTCCTCACGAAGCTGGCTGGGGAGGTTCAGTGCCCAGGGTGAAACATGGCAAGGTAAACTACCCAGGCAGCCACAGGGGCAAACCACGAGGACTCAAGCTGGAGCCTGAACCTAATCTCAAGTACTGAATACATTGTGCCAAGAGACTAAAAATACAGACTATGGCCAAACCATCTACAACAATAGAATGACCTGTAACTTCTGCAGCAATCAGATTAGAACACTCAGGACCAGGACTTGGTCAGTGAGTGCCAGCTTCTCTAACTGTTGTCCCCACTCCAACTCAGGACCAACAAAGAAGATCAAATATACTCCCCAAACCAGTCACATGTGATGACTTGCTTCTCGTTAGCCCGCCTCCACCTTCCCCATGCCAACAACCTCCAATAAGAGTATATGTGAATCATTCCCCTTTTTTCACTCTTAAAAAAAACTCCCCTGCCTGCCTTTAAATCTCTACCAAATGCTAGTGATGGTAGCTGAGTTTCTTGCTATAGCAAGCTCTGTCTTCATGGGGAAGGCTGTACTACAAATTTAACAAATAAGAAACAGGCAAGGAAATATCAATTGATTAGTCCAAGGTAAAAGAGCTCGTAAGTGGCCGAGTCAGGACATAGATCTGCAGAACATACATCCAGGGCTCTTAACTTCACCATTTAAGCCTGTGGTCTCCAATGTTCAAATAAATGACTTCAGAAGTCTTAACAGTGATATCGTGAAAGTCATATTACAAGGATATTGCTCCATGAAAGTATCCATGTGTCTCCCTTTCTCCCTCTGCCTATGAGTGTGTATGGACCTGCCTCTCTATCCACACACATCTTTCCTGCTTTGTCTGGGATTTTGAAGCTCTTTTCCATCATGTAGACCACTAGTTTCTGAATCTCCACATGCATCTTTTTCCGGGTTTATCCCTCCCTCTTCTCTGACCATGACTATTCCAGATGTACTCTGTGGCCATGGTGTAGAACAGATTCAACAGAAAAAAAGGGGCTCTCATTCCTCACCTTGGAATTATTCCATAAATCATACTGGGAAACAGTTTTGTCCCATTCATAAAGACAACTGAATTTAGTTGTGTCCCAGAAACCTGGCAAAAGAGAAAACATATTACACACTTCGGCCTCTTGCTCATCCCTTAAATCAGAAGGACTTCTAAGGCATTTCAACTTAAGAGTAATTTTACATTTTCAGAAATTCTTTTTAGTGTATACAAATAGTACCACCTACTGGGCCTAACATTTTTTACAGTCCAACACTCCAGGTCTTTCAACATGCCCCCTGGGGGGGTTGCATAGAGAACTGAAACCACTGCAGAAGTTCCGCCACCTACTAGCTGTGTGAACTTCAGCAAGTTACGTACTTTTCCAAAGCTACAGTTTTCTTTTCTACTGCATAGAAGTTATAACACATCCTACCTCGTAGGGTGTTATAAGGATTAAATAGTGTAATCCACATAAAGTACTTAGCATAATTCCTAGTATTTAATAACTGACAGCTATTATTACTATTATTACCTAAGCAGGATGCACATTTTATTGCTTGCCTTATTTTTTCTGAGCCACAGACCTAGCGCCTCAATGGACATTTCAAACAGAATATGCCATGAGCTTCTCAAATGCAATACGTACAAAGTTAACCTCATTATCTTCCCCAAAAGCTCCCTTACTCAGTCCCTGATATCATCCTCCTTATCCTCTGCAGGGAAAAAATGTGTTTCAATAAGTAATTATGTAAAATTGCACAGTTTAAAAATAAATGGTGGGCTTCCCTGGTGGCGCAGTGGTTGAGAGTCCACCTGCCGATTCAGGGGACACGGGTTCGTGCCCCGGTCCAGGAGGATCCCACATGCCACGGAGCGGCTGGGTCAGTTAGCCATGGCCGCTGAGCCTGCGCGTCCGGAGCCTGTGCTCCGCAACGGGAGAGGCCACAGCAGTGAGAGGCCCGCGTACTGCAAAAAAACAAACAAACAAAAAGGCTGGGGGTGTGGGGAAATCCCAGATTTGTAGTGTTTGCCAGTTTCCATGATGTAAATACCCCCACCATGAACAATGTCGAGCTATTGTGTGGAGCATTACTGTGTGTAATGCCAAGCTGTCACTGAACTTGGAAGAGATGCATATTCTCACTCTGCAAGCCAGCTCCAGTACACCACTAGATAAGAACATTTTGGGGACAATTGGAGAAATTTGAAAGTGGACTGTATGTTGGATGATGTTATTGAATTTATACTGACTTTCTTAGTATAGAAAGGGAGAATGCCCTTACTCTTGTGAAATATGTGCTGAAATATCCTGATGGCATCCTAATGTTTGAAGACTACTTTCAGATGTGTGTGTACAGGTGTGTGTGTGTGTGTGTGTGTGTGTACGTGTGGAGAAAGAGAAAGAGAGAGAGGGGAAGAAAATTCCAATGTGTCAAGTGGTTGCTAGTTGATGAAATGGGTGAAGGATACATTAGTGTGCATTAATAAAATTGTTCTTTCAACTTTTCTGTGGGCTTAATATTTTTCAAAAGAAAAATTAATTTGTTGCCAATAGAAGATTTTATATAAAAATCTGAATTTGCAGTTTCTGTTGAAAGGAACCTAAAACCTTGCAATTTGGGGCTTATGCTCTCAAATTACACCGTTTAGCTGAACCTAATAGATGGGGGATGTGTTTTCCAGTCAGATCTTATCCCGGCCCTCTTCCCTCATTTGGGTTACCTTCCTGACCCCTGTGGGCATCTGCATTTGCTCCCCTGGTCTAGAAACTGTTCAATGAGCTTAAGATGGTATTTTATGCTTGTTTCCAAGCACTCAATGGAGAAGAAAAAAAAAAAAAGATGTTGCCTATTATTATTATTCCCAGTGCTTGCTTCTGTAATTATTCTTCTCCTTAGATATGAGCCCTAGGCTAATGCCTAAAACCAATCTTACGCTTTTTCAAACAGGTTTTACCAGCTCCCTCTGCTAACCCTTTCCAAAAGGATGAAACAGTTTAAATTCCTTATAAGTTCTGAATTTTGAAATCATACTTCTGGGGTTAGGGAACTCTAGACTTGGGAGAACTTGATGACGTGATAGTCACCTAATTGACTTTCTCCTATGGACAGTTCCTATGATGGTTCAAGGGACTAATTAAAGAGTCAGAATTCAGTTAAGTAGAACTTCTGTTTCACCGGGGATTGTGGTTTGGAATGACTTGGCGCCCTCTAAAGGCTACAATGAGAAGAGCAGTCGCTTACCACGTGCTCCCCTTTAAGTTTAGGGCTCCATCGGAACTGTGACGTTTAGGAGGGTGGGGAAAGGGGCAGAAGTCGTTTGTGGCCTTCGAATCCGAAGGCTTTATTCTAACTCGTCATTTAGCCCTCCTTCGAGAACACGGAAGTATCAAGCTGGTGCCCTACACAACTTTCTTTTCCTCGGTGAGTATACTTTCTGCTGTCACTAGCATGACAGGAAAAACGGATGGTTTTTGTTTTAAACCGAGAGTACTTTGATTAAAGTCAGCATTGGTTTATTTTTTATTCTTCTTTTAAAACAAAGAGTTTGTGTTTGGAATTTTTTTTTTTAAGACAAACACTATCTTTGTCTTTGGGCTGTGAGAAATAATTTGTCAAAATATCTGCTCTATGCCAACAAGGTAAGTGTCCTGGATTTTTTTTTTTCATAATGGGGAAATGTTTCCAGAAGCTGCTTTCACAGAGGATGAATACTTTCCTTGGTGAGTACACTCCTTAAAAATGAATGTGATCTTCTCCTTCGAGAGCCTCTTGATTAGTGTTAAAGCAGCAGAATTAGAGAAAACCAGGAAGCAAAGGAACGTGCTAAGGAAACAAAGTTATGTTGTAGGGGAAAACCACCCTGAAGGAAGGTGTGGGTGAGAATAACAGAATCATGGGACTGTCTGTGATTCCAGGCTCACTTCTGATTTCATCTTTTGGATGAGATGGAATTGTGAGGCACTGGGAAACACAAAATACTCCACAAGTGTTATGTTAGGAAATACCGTAGCAAAGGAAGAGCACTGGTAGAGTGATAATAAGAAATATAAATAGATCCAAGTCCAAACTCATATAAATCATAATCAGCTACATAATTTGCTAATCATCCAAGTCTCTCCATGACTCAAAAATGATTCCTGCATTTTCTGGTCTGTCAGGTATGGAGTGGGGTTTTCATGTTGTTCAAAAGTCCAGTTCAGTAGTTTAGGGCTTCTTTCGATTAAGGCACTAAATGTCAGCAGCCTTTGACCTACAATGGACCTTATGTTTATAGCCCACTTTACAGTTTACAAAGAGCTTAACACACGTTATGTCCTCCTGCCCCTCCAAGCCTGCAGTCTTCTCTACTGCCTTTCAATTCACATCTATTTTGGACAACAATTATTTGGCACTTAGACAGTCTCTAAGTCAGTCTGTAAAGGACAAGGTGTTTTTGCCCAGGAAAAATACAGCCTACTATGTGTCTCTAAGTAGGTCTCCAGACATAGCTAAGCAGCCCAAGAGTGTCTGCAAGCATTTGTACCCAGAGCACACTGCTATTACAGGATGTACCACATGATATCATGTGTGTCAGCCTCTCTCCATATAGTGGCATCTTCTGTGGACAGTCACTGGGTCTATATTTATTACTATTATTTAAGTCACTGGCTCTTAATCATCTTGGGGGTCCCCACGCTTGGCTCAGTACTTGCCCTTAGAGGTACACAGGGTGCATCTCTTGAGTGAATTAATTTGCTGCCAGTCTATTCACTGCAGCACATTTTGCATTTTAACCAGATCAATTAACAACTATTTCTTTCATATTATTATGCAAAAACACAGCACAGAGGGATCTGCCAATTCCAGACCTCTACCTAGTGCCCTGGAAGTTTAAGTGTTCTTATTGGTGGAGGCCATTTATTTCTGATTAAAAGCCACCTAAACCTTTTACTCAATCCAAAGGAAGTCATAGGTATGTTTGCCTAGATGTTTCCAAACTTGTTGATAAATTTTATCTGCATGAGCTGTCTCTTCCAGGAAGAGAAGAAAGGAGGGAGTCAGTTAGGGAGGTGGGAAATGAATGCTGCGTAAATATTTGGTGCTAGGCAGTTTTGTGTAATTATTATCACTGTTTAAGACCCAAACAATCCTTCAATATGGCTATTTTTCTTATTTGCAAATAAGTAAATCTTAAGGTGTGTAAGTGGGTTGTTTGGGGTCACATGCCTAGTCAGTTGCAGAGACAGAGTTCAAACCCAGTTCTGCTGCCTCCAAAGTCCATTCTTATTGCAGCCTGCCCAACTCTTCCAAATCAAAAGAGACTCCTAAATAAACAAAAAGTCTCAGGGGGAAAAGTGTAAATTTTGCTATCAATAATGAAGCCAGGCGTGAAGGTCTCAACCTTACAAAAGGTAGGGTGGCAGGTAAGATTTGGAAACAGGCAGCCCTGAGAAATCCCTCTGATCCTTGTTGCAAGTCCCTGCCTAGATCCTCCTCGAACCAGGTGAGTCCAAAGGGTCCAAGGGCTCAGCAGTCTTCTTCTGCCCTCTGTAAGGTCAGTAACTTCACTTTGGTTTTGTGCCTGGGGGTTCTGATCTGGCTAGGAGGCAAACTACAAAACCAAAAGGACAAAATCCCCCAAGCCCAACCAGAAGGTGTGGCAGCAAACCTGAGCTCAGGTGAGGGAAGAGGCTTAGTAGCAGGAATCACAGGACACTTCAGGCTCTCAGACCAATGAGATGTGCACATCCAGGCTCATACTCAGATACCCAAAGTCTCTCCAGACTCAACCTCTTATTAGCAGAGTGGCCTTAAGTCGTGTTCAGTGATGATGCTATATGTTTTCCCATTTACCGGTATTCAGGGCTCAATAAATATGTTCTCCCTAGGTTCCTCAAGGCAAACACCATTATGGTAAGTGTCATGACACTACAAAAGTCACATAAGAGTTATACGGCAAGATCTCTCCTCAAAAAGTACCATGTCTTCATAGGCAAAGTCAAATCAGTTAAGTATATATTTTTTTTTTTTTTTGCGGTACGCGGGCCTCTCACTGTTGTGGCCTCTCCCGTTGCGGAGCACAGGCTCCGGATGCGCAGGCTCAGCAGCCATGGCTCACGGGCCCAGCCGCTCCGCGGCATATGGGATCCTCCCAGACCGGGGCACGAACCCGTATCCCCTGCATCGGCAGGCGGACTCTCAACCACTGCGCCACCAGGGAGGCCCGGTTAAGTATATTTTATAAAGCAAATACTTTGAGGTCTCAACTACTCTTTGTGTGTTTCTCAAACTGGCCATGAGGGTTGAGGGAAAGGCAGCACTTGAGACTGAGGACACCTGACACTTCAAAGTCTTCCGTGTGACATAAACCTGATTTGCTGAAATCAACTCTGTGGTTAGCCCATCTGATCAAAGCAAAAGCTATGTTGATGTTTGCAGAAGCCCAAAACATAAAATCAAGAAAAACTGGTTATAAATCCCCATGACACATTCACACTTCCTCCAATCTTTCCTGACAACATGGCATCCCCATTTCCATATGACCATATGACCACAGTTCTGTATTATGGTCAGTCAACCTTTCTCTGTGCAAAGTTAAGAACCTCCCCTAAATGCATGTAATATCTTTTTTTTTTTTTTAAGGGCTTCAAATGCTTGGCTTTTTATTTATTTATTTATTTATTTTTGGCTGTGTTGGGTCTTCATTTCTGTGCGAGGGCTTTCTCTAGTTGTGGCAAGCGGGGGCCACTCTTCATCGCGGTGCGCGGGCCTCTCACTATCGCGGCCTCTCATTGCGGAGCACAGGCTCCAGACGCGCAGGCTCAGTAGCTGTGGCTCACGGGCCTAGTTGCTCCCCGGCATGTGGGAACTTCCCAGACCAGGGCTCGAACCTGTGTCCCCTGCACTAGCAGGCAGATTCTCAACCACTGAGCCACCAGGGAAGCCCTGTAATATCTTTTTTGCTGGCAGGACATGGCCCATGACTAGCTATTCTTTAGAACTTTAGACGCTTTGAATAAAAACTAACATTTTTGCTTGTTGCAATTCCTAGCATTTCAGAGGGACTAGGTGTTAGCAAAGAGTCCTTTTAATACTGAGAGGATCTAAAGTCTTAAGGGGATCAAGGTCCTGGCTACACTAGCTAATAATAAGAGCAAAATTTAACTGAGCACTTACTATATAGCAGACACACTTCTATAACCCTTCCAACATATCTCAGTCATTTAATTTCATAACAAATATTTTAAATTGGTATTATTATTTCCACTCCCATTGTGCTGATGAGAAAACTGAGGCACAGAGAGGATAAACAACTAGCCTAAGGTCATACTGTAAACAAATGAAGCCAGGATTCAAACCAAACCAGTGTGATTTCAGAGCCCTCATCTTTAAACAAAATGTGATTCTGCCTCAGCTCAAAGATGAAAGGATCACTGTAAAAGTTGACTTCTATGACAAGGGCTCCCTTCTAGCTTTGTCATATAAAGAAGCTCTGCTCAACCTATCTCATACAGAACACGCCATGGCCAAGCGAGTTGCAGTGATTGGAGCTGGTGTGAGTGGCCTGTCCTCCATCAAATGCTGCTTGGATGAGGACCTGGAGCCTACCTGCTTTGAAAGAAGTAATGACATCGGGGGACTGTGGAAGTTTACTGTGCGTAGTTCATACCTCCCACTTACACCAATCATAATCTGGCCGTTTGCTTTGTGTAGTATTTTTCACATTATCAGAAGAAGAAGAACGCAGGCACTAATCCACCCTTCTTAGGAGTGTAATATGCAGCCTAGTGGGGTATGCTCAAGGCTAGGCCTGCTATTAGGTGACTTGAGCATCAGGAAGTGAGGCTGGAAATGACTAAATACCCCCTGCCTCTGGCCAAAATTGGTCCTGGTTACTGGGAATAGCAGGGTCTTCAGAGGGAATAAAGGGACCTGCCCCAGTGGTAGGGTATAAGGTGTCAGAAGACGGGAGGCCCAAGTATTAAATGCTTTGGTTGGGTAGAGAAGAGCAGCCTTTAGTGGGAACTCAGGGTTGGGGAGGGTGCTTCAAACTGGTATGAATGAGGGAAGCCTTCTTGGAGTAGGCAGCATTTGCCAGTCTTGATGGATGGTGAAGAAAACAGAATAAGCAAATGCATGTAAATGATCACAACCCTAGGATTATAGCATACTGGGGAAAAATAATATTTTTCTGGTGTACTATGGGCCTCTTCAAGCCACCAAATGTCAATGTGGAAGAAAGTATTAAGTCTGCTGTTTGACCCCATGGTTGGTTTGGTTTCCTTCTCCTATTGTAAAGTGATATAGATTAATTTTAGAAAACAGTACTGAGTTAAACAAAAGAAAAATACAAATTAAATATAATATCAATTCTCATGAGTCAGCACTAACAAAATTTGATGTAATTTTTTCCAGTCATACAAATACTATTTTTTTTTCAAAAATGCAATTGTAGTACTCATTTTCATTCATTCAACAAGTACTCGTGTTGTCCCTCTACCAGGACCTATGGGAAACAAGATGGACAAGGACCCAGCCCTCCTTACTGTCTGGTGGGGAACAGAAACAGTAAACAGATCACTACAATGCAGTGTGATTGGTTCTGGGCTCAAAGTACAGTGTGCTGGGGCAGGGCACAATAGCTACCTTGTGAAGATCTGTTGGGTTATGGAAGACTTTTTAGAGAACATGATGGTGAAGGAAGAGACTTGAAGAAGAAAACTTCAGCCACGAGAAGTTCACCGGTGCCTTTAATACAGATCTTTTTGTTTTGTTGTTTTGTTTTTGAGTGACAGAGATCGAGACAAAACAACAAGTTGAGGAGTCCAGGAGAAAACAGAGGCTGCCAGTATGTGATGATTCTTTCATGACAACTGAGATAAGACAGAGAGAGACAAGGCTGGAAGGGGATACAGGTTGAAAGGGAGTTTTGTTTTGTTTTGAAAATTTGAGTCTTCAGTATTTTAAGTGTGGATGGGAAGGAGCAATAAAAAGAGAGCAGTTGAAAATATACATAGACAATAAATAGAAAAATTAGTGAGGAGTTCCTTAAACAAAGGCAAGAGGAAGAGGTGCAGAGCATGAGTGGGGGGAATAATCACGGCAAGGGAAGAAGGAGAAGATAAGCAAGATAGACCATGGGCCCGTGTTCATGGAATTACTTAAGGGCAGTGTCATTCTTGGAGAGCCCTATTAAATGTTGTTAGCTTCTTTGTAGTTTGAGAACGATACCGTATTTAACAATTCCAACCCCACCAATGATTTCTGATAACTATAGCATGGGGACCCAATGCTAACTTTTCCAGGAACTCTTTGGAATTACACGTGGAACGCTAACTGCTGATGGTCTCTATTCTCTTCCTCCTTTCCCCCCGACCACCCCATCAAGCTAACTGTGCTTTCACCACAGGAAACTTCTAAAGATGGGATGCCCAGGGTCTACAAGTCATTAGTGACAAACGTCTGCAAAGAAATGTCATGTTACAGCGACTTCCCCTTCCAAGAAGATTATCCCAATTTCATGAAGCAAGAAAAATTTTGGGACTACCTCCAAGAGTTTGCTGAGCACTTTGACCTTCTGAAATACATTCGGTTTAGAGTAAGATACCTTGGGTTATGGAAGGTTAATGAGTAGGGGCTGGCCCATTCGCCAATCTGATGGAAATGGGATACTTAAGTAAACTTCTTCCTGACTTTCTCTATATATGAATAAGGCAAATAATAATCCTGCTGGTCATGTTTTACTCAAATAAGTCACTAAAATACTGAATTTCCTGGTTCTTCCTCTAAATCCAGACTCTCATTCAGGATAAAATTTAGAATGTTTTTGAGAGGAAAGGAAAAATGGATTTTGTTCATGAAACCCACTGGGAAGAAACGACTAGAAGTCTGAACCACAGATACTATAATGGGTCAAAACTCATTTTCCTAAATTTTTTCAACATTCGGTGTTTTAATTTATCTCCTTCTCACCAGGAATAAAAACTGAATGTTTCTTCCTTGCAGTGAAGGCATTCAGATGTTTTGGGTCCTAATCTATATGACCACTTTTGAGACTTTGCACAAGTTATTTAACTTCTCTAGGGAAAAGATAAGCCAATGTTAACAGACCTCCTATCGTGGGACTGACTTGGCCCACTTGAAATAACAGACACGGTTACCATACAGTCATTTCATGAGGTCCCAAGATGACTGATGGAAAGCGAGTGTTTGTCTTTTGCTTTCAGACCACAGTGTGCAGCGTAACAAAGCGTCCTGACTTCTCCAAAACTGGTCAGTGGGATGTTGTCACAGAGACAGAGGGGAAGCTGGACAGAGCTATCTTTGATGCTGTCATGGTTTGCACTGGACACTTCCTGAATCCCCATTTACCTTTGGAGTCATTTCCTGGTGAGTCATTTCTACCTGAAACCATGCCTACTCTTCTGGGTTCTTCTAGAAGTTACTGATTTGTAATTGGAAATACTTCCTCATGATTATAGACAACTTTATGTTTACCCTCAGAAATAATATGTACAAAATAACTTTGAAAGTTATAAAACACTATAGAGGTGTCAGATTTTATTATTTACTTATTAATATAAATGCTGACGTTATCATTTAAGTTTTATCATGCCTGTCTGATTCAAGCTCAGTGATCACATAAGGCTCAAAACTATCAGATCGGTCATGAAAAAAAATAGGCTTTGAATCTTGTCATTAAATTACAGGTCATTTGAATCAGGAGTGACCTGTAATTCAATAACTGAAAGGAAGTGAGAATACAAGGAAACTTGACAGAATTTTTTTTAAGAAATAGACCAGAAATAATACATACAAAGAAATATTGTCACCCTTCAAAATAGTCATCACAATAATAATCCATCCACCTCTTAAAGCAGGGCTATCCACACAAAGGAGTTTTAGAAATTCCCCTTTGGAAATGCTGTTGATCCAATGGCACATTCTTTTTAATATGCTCACAATTGGAAAATCTCCATCTTTTGAAGTCAAGTGAGGATTACTAAAATGTAGTGAAGCTACTCTTCTTCCATTACTCATAAGTGGCCCTAAAGGCAATTGAGTATGAAGTTTTGAAACTTCTTTTAGGAATTAAAAGAACCTTTAAGAAACGAAGATGTGAAGAAGAAAGTTTGCAAACCTTAGACAATAAAAAATGAAATATAAATCTTAAAACATAATCTCAAATTAACAAACTATTCTATTTTCAAAATGTGTTAGGGACCAAGGGAGAATTCAGTACATAATTTTACAAAGAAGCAATATTGTAAATGGTGGGTCAGCTTCAGGCTTGCTGCTAGTCTATGGGCTAAATACATAATCACATAGTACTAAAGGAATATACAACTGCCTCTATAACAATGTTTCCATGAGGAAATGTGTCACAAGTGTCAAAGAAGAGATGCTTTTGGAATTAAGTGTCTTGTCAGGTTTGAGGTGGCTAATCCTTTACTCCTAACTACCTTCAGTCCCACTGTGACTATAACTAAAGAACACTGCTGCAAAGGAGCAATCAGGAGCTGAGAGGTGATGATCTTTGTGGCAGCATGAAGTGTCCAGACTGGCAGAAGTGGTCCCAAGGAAAGAGACTGGCTAAACATAAACTAGAGTAGCAACATAGTTTTGGATCATCTTGAGAGCAGACATTTCTACATACTTTAATGACCTCAGGGAGGTGGGGGAGGAATAATTGTAGTAGAAATATTGAGGTGTCCCTTTCTTTTGCCCTAAAACCCAGATATTGGAGAAGGAAGAGACCCACACACGTAGATTTTAGAGACTCTCCCTGAGGGGGTCTTGGTTTATGACCAAACTTTGGAAGAATCTGTTATGGGGGACAGCAGGACAGATAATCCCAATTTCCTCTGTGTTTCCAGAGTGAGGTATCTTGGTGAGTGGATACGATGTAAGCTTTCCAGGGAGTTCTGGTCTGCTACAGTTCCCTGCAGGCCATGGCCCTGGATAAGTAGCATTTAGCATAATGGTTATGAACAAAGCTCTGGATCCAGACCCTGTGCCAGTTGCTTAATCTTGGATGAACGTAACCTCCCTAAGCCTCAGCAAAGTGGAAATATAAGTTCCCGTCTCAGAGTAGTGATGAGGATTAAATGAGATCATCCATGTAAAATACTTAGCATAGTACAGAGCACACAGTAAGCACTCTATAAACAATAGCTACTACTGTTATGAATCATGACCTTTTGTAAGCTATTATCCACCATCTGAGAATTGCTTGGAAGAACCTGCTTCCTAAGAAGCAGGTGCGTCCCCCAGACGAAGAAGTATTTCTCCCTCTTAGTTAAGTTATAACCCCAGTTATAAGCCTCAACAGCCATTCCATCTCAGAGTGCTGGATCCTCCCAGAGCCCATACAGGAGTCACGGGATGGGTGGCACAAAGTGCAGTTCTGCAGGTCGCCCCTCTTCATTCTTCTCTGTCCCACACTCAGAAGTTGTGTAAACGTGACTCTCTAAACACACATCAGTTGTAATCATTAGTTACAGATTAGTGGTCGCAAATGCCTAATTATATTTCATCAATTATTAACAAATGTTCTTAAACTTTGTGAGCGTTGTGCATGGACTTCAAGCTTCTGGTCTTCCTTCTCCTAAGGTAGTTGCTAAGCATTTTTCAACACATAACGGTAGGGGAATAAGTATAAGATGAAGAAACCACAATAGCAAACTATTCCAGAGATATTTGCTGACAAGGCAAACTAGGCCCTGTGCCTCCTAGCGGACCGCTTTTTTTTCTGAATTAGTAGTTTTGATTTACCAGATAGATTCCTTTGGGGCAGGGGAGGAGGCAAGGCATTATTGACATAATCACTGATTCAGAACTACCTATGCATTCCATACGTTTTCTTGGGTCCCCTGCTCAAATATGCAATTATGGAGAACCAGTTATTTGAAAAGCATTGTGTTAGGTACATACAAAAATCTATGAACCAAGGTTGAGCCCTCAGGAAGCTTCTCTCCAGCCAAACCTCAGTGAATGGGTTGAAGCCCCGCTCTCTAATGCATCCGGGGCATGTGCTCTTCCCCCTTCTTGAAACCCTCTTAGGGCTTCGCTTTTCAAATTCCTAATCATCTTTCTAATGTCATTCTTTGAAAGAAAAAAAAAAATCACCTCCTCCAGGATGACTTCCCTGGCTCAGTCTAGGCTGATGCCCCATTGAAGGCATCGTAACACCTCCTGTTCTGGGGGGTAGCATAGTATCATGCTTGACAGCTGAGCCCAAAGTCAGATGACCTGACTTCCCGTCGGGCTCTGCTACTTACTGTATGGCCTTGGGCAAGTTGCTTAACCTCTCTGTGCCTCCACTTTCAGCATTAGTAAAATTGCATCATAATATTGTTCACCCTATGGGGTTGTTGTGAGGTTTAAATTAATTAATATGTATAAAGTCCTTAGAAGAATGTCTGGGACTTGCTAGTAAGGTCTGAATAAGCATTAGTTAGCTATCGTCTGTTTACCTATTTCTCACTTGAGGATGAACTCTTTAAGGGTAGAGACTGCCTTTTATTCTCACATCTCCTAAACCTAAAACCTGAAACAGTGCCTTGGGCTATACAATGTTGAAAGTACAGGTCATGTAATGTAGAGTTATTAACCAACTGTACTTTTTCTTGTAATGTCCCTGCAGGCCTCATCTGTGGGGCTTGTCCTTCTCCTGCCCTTGGTTGCAATTTCCAGCCATTCCCACCGCTTTTCTGCTCACTCTCAAATAATGAAAAGTCCTCCTCTGTCATCTTTTTTTTTTTTTCGCCGTGCCATGCAGCATGTAGGATCTTAGTTCCCTGACCAGGGATGGAACCCATGCCCCCTGCAGTGGAAGCACAGAGTCCTAACCACTGGACTGCCAGGGAAGTCCCCCAACTACTCATTTTTATAGCTGAAGTGTTCTGTCTTGTGTAATAGTAAAAACTGGCAATTACCTGTAATGATGAAGCTTCTCCCCTCCCCCAGCTGCCTCCTGCTTTGTGCTGACAGCCGCAATGAGAAGAGATGGTGCGCTTGGCTGCTCCCTTCCTCTGCCAGTTCCTCCTCCAAACCTTTCACTCACCAGCTGCAGTCTCTGGCCCTTCCAGAATTGGAGTCAGGGCAAGGACAAGAAGAAGTAAGGGGGCAGGAAAAGTCTTTCTTGACTGGCACCAACCAGGTGCTAGTTCTCTCAGGCCTTGGGGGTGTTTAAGATCCATGCTTTGTGGGGTGCTTTCCTAGGCTCTGCTCCAGAGAGACGCCCCATGACTAGGGTTCCGTGCAGCTCCTGTTGCTACAGACCAAGCACTCTCAGACAGGCCACTTTACAAGTCCCTAAACCCTAGCTCCTTCCCAGGTCATTTCCATAGACTATCTATTAAGGTCTCATTGCCAGTCCAGATGGCTACCTTGTACAAAGTCCCTTTAAATCGGCATCAGGCAGGCTCTCTCCTACATGGCTTTCATCTGGTCCACATGAGACATGTATTCCACACTGTCAGCAGTAGATGAAAAACTTGCTACTGGTGCAGCCACCCCTTGCAGGCAGTTCCAGTCACAGCCTTGCAAGCGTGGGTCACACACCAGTCTCTGTGCTCCAAAGACTCCAAGGGTCGAGGTCTCGCAGGGGTCTCCCAGAAGCCCCTCGAATATGGCTTCGTGTCAAGGAGACAAAAAATGCAACAGCACTTTAAATCCTTTCCTGAAAGTCTCCAATTTCCAACCTCTGGCCACTTCGACTTCAATCCCTGAAAGTCAGTGAGAGGCAAAGGATCACAAAACTGGTCTGCATACACCTTCTTTGCAAATTCTGCCTAGTGGGTTTAGCACCTCCCTAGGAATGTGGCAACTATTTGTTGCCATATTTACTGCATTTAGTTTTCAGCTTTGGGGGCCTCAGCAGGCAAAGACTCCAATTAAAACATTGTGTAGGGCTTCCCTGGTGGCACAGTGGTTGAGAGTCCGCCTGCCGATGCAGGGGACACGGGTTCGTGCCCCAGTCTGGGAAGATCCCACACGGCTGGGCCCGTGAGCCATGGCCGCTGAGCCTGCGCGTCCAGAGCCTGTGCTCCGCAACGAGAGAGGCCACAACAGTGAGAGGCCCGCGTACCACAAAAACAAAAACATTGTGTTATATATAGTAGCTCTTCAATAAATGTTATTGAGTAAATGAATGAATCAGTGACTGGTAGGAGAATGATAGGTTCCAGAAGACAGTTTCATCTTTTTACATTAAAATTGCAAAAGTACTTGAAGTATTGGGGTGAGAGGCTGAGGAACCCTCTAAAGTGCAGCGCCTCCCTTTCCGATTCATTGTCAGTGCTTCATCTCACTGGTCACAGAGTCTGAAGGTGGCTGGACCCATCGCTGTTTGTTTCCTCTGCCACCTCTCATTGCTGAAGCTGTTACTACCGACCCTTTCGAGCTGGTCCCCAACGAGGGTCCTCCTGCCCCGTGCTGTTAGAGCCAAGAGACCAAATTTGGTTCAGAAGCAGAGGAAAGCTTTATTCTTTGATCAGAGAGTGGACCGGTGCGAGATCTGGCTCTAGAGCAGGCGCTCCCCAGGAGGGGACGCGGTGGGGCTGCTTTGCAGGGTTCTGTCAGCAGGGAGGGGGCAGAGACAGGCACAGGCTCACACTCCAGATGGAGGTTTGGACCCAGAGACTCTGCACGCAGCCCATCACCGCCACCGCCTTCAACTGAGGGTCACGCACTGCGCTTCTGCACACTCCCCCGAGCTGAGGCGTCAGCGCAGCCGTTTCACACTAGGAACTCAGGTCTGAAGGGCCGGGAGTGAGGCCTCTGCACGCAGCACCCTGTGAGCAAGTGACACTAGTCTAAGCACAAAGGAAAAGACAAAAAGGTTCAACTTTATCTTATTACCCAGACTAGGCTCTGCTAGTGACAAATCCCTCCTCTCTTTTGTCCTGCTCCTCATTCTTGAGGGGCGCTAGGGGGCGCAGGTTCATCTTTTGTACCCCCCGGAAGAGGACCAGACTTCTTCCCAGATGCCTTTAGATGTGTTTGATGGTCACCAGGCCTCAACCCTAACTGTTCGTATTGCTGAGCGACCATCATTTATCTAACCCTTTGGAGACAAAGGACACCAGATAATTTAAGATACATGGCCCAAATATTAGCAAGAGCAAGTTTTTCCTAAAAATGCAGGTATCTAGGTCTTTTGCCTGTAGGCAAACATGCCCTGATATGGAGGCTTAATGCAGTGGCCTAAGTATCCCTGGTCACACTTTGTTGTTTTTTTGGAAGAAAAGCTTCAGGTCAGAGAGAGGTTTGCATGAGTCAGGGGGTGTCCATGGCACCAGGTTGTCTCTCCAGGGGTAGGGTTTAGGGTCCTCTTCACTCAAGGGTGATGTGCCCACAGAGCGATCCCTGCAACGTCAGGGCAGAGTAGGTGGTTAGGGTCACCGAGTGGGGTCCGTTCCCCTTAGGACTGAGCTGGTCTTGCAGGCTGCTGGTTTTCCAGGTTTTTAGGTGTCCCCAGTCTCCTGGCCAGAATGGGTGGAGGGCCAGGTTGGTGGGTGCAGGCAGCACCTGGTTTCCATATTCCGTGAAAGCTTTCATAGTTTTTCCTCCCTGGAGGGCACACTTGAGTTGTTCCATTTCAAGTTAAGGTGTCCCTTCTCTCGGGCTTGGGTAGTGGCTGTACCATAGATGAGTTCAAATGCACTTAGCTTTCACTCATCCCTTGGGGCTAATCACATGCACAGCAGGGCACTTGGAAGCAACTTAATCCAGTCTTCTTGAGTTTCTGGACATAGCTTGGCTAAGGCCCATTTCAAAGTCTGATTGGAGCTTTCTACTCTCCCCAACAACTGAGGTCTCTAGGCTGAGTGCAAGGTCTGTCCACAGTGCTCGTTATCCCCTTCGTCACTTGAGACACAAATGCTGCACCATTATTACTTTGTAGGGAACCTGGAAGCCCAAACCTGGGAATTATTTCTGTTAGTAACATTTCTATACACCCATAAAAAGAGTCTACTAGCACCAAGAGATACCTGAAAATGCCAGGTACTCTCGCCATGCCAGTGAAATCAGTCTGCTAATCTTCCCCAGGATATGTCCCTCTGGTCTGAATGGGCCTTACCTGGGGGCCTCTAGGGGGTCTGGTGTTGGAGTTGTTCATTGTGCAGATGGGGCATGTCTCAACTATCTGACTGATTATACTTTTAATGCCAGGAGTTACCATGACCTCAACTAGCCAATTATATACCTGTAGTGAGTTCCTTGATGAGCCTCCCTGATGGCTTGACAAGCTGCAGTTTGGGTGAAGAAGCATTGCCCGTGTTCATTAACTAGCTAGCCATGGCCTCCTAGATCTCTATCGAAGCCCCATTTTCAGGCTCTGTTTAATTCTTCCTTTGTGCAGATTGAGAAATAATTGGATGGATTTGGCCTTTAAGGTATGAGGGGTAGTTGCCAAGTTACTGGTTCTAGGGCTGCCCTTTCAGCAGTTGCATTGGCCTTGTTGTTTCCCTTTATTACCTCTGCATCCTTCTCTTGGTGACCCCTACAATGAATCACTCACATTTTTTGGAAGCTGTACTGCTTCTAAGAGCTTCAGTATATTTAAGCCATGTTTCACCTGTTTATTCTCCACAGCAGGCATACTTCTTTCCTTCCAAATAGCCCTGTGTGTGAAGCATGGCATATCCTGGGAATCTGTGTAAAAAAAAAATCTTCCCTAAGACTCAGGTGAAGACTATCAGCTAGGCCTTTTGGGCAGAAGTCCCTGGGGGTAGGCTTCTTGCTTCTATGACTTAGGTCTGGGAGGTCACTGCCTATCCTGCCAGGCTTTTTCCTTCTCTCATAAAACTGCTCCCATCTGTGAATCATTCCTCTTCGGTGTTTGGGAGAGGCTCACTTCCTAGGTCAAGGTGACTGGAATAGATCGTGTCTATGGCTTCTATATAATCATGCTCCAAGGGCCCTATTTCTGTGGGTAGCAGGGTAGCAAGATTTAGCCTGTGACAGTTTTTTTATGGTAACTACTGGGTTGTCTAAAGGCATAGCCTGAACTTGAATCGACTTTCTGGGGGTTAGCCATTCTGTTCCCTTAGAACTTAACTGAAGCCTGAACCCAGTGTGGAGTCCGTATAGTGATTGGCTGACCAAATGTTAACTTTTCAGCCTCCTTTAGCAGGGTTGTAGTAACTGCTATTGCTGGTAGACAAGGAGGCCATCCCTTAGCAGTCTGATCGAATTGTTTTGAGAAATAAGCAACCACCTGAGTAAGGGGTCCCATTTTTTTGAGCTAATACCCCAAGGGCGATTCCCTTTCTTTTATGAATGTAAAGGTCAAAGGGTTTAGCTAAATTTTGGAGGGCCAGGAGAGAAGTCTGAAGTAACTGCTTTTTCAGTTCTTCAAAGGCCCCTTCACATTCTGAATTCCATTCAAAAGGATCATTATCTTTTCTTTTCAACTTTTCATACAGAGTCCCAGCTATTAAACCATAGTTAGGGATCCAGATGTGGCAAAACCTGGCCATCCCCAGGAAACCCCTAAGCTGTCTTTTAGTTTTAGGAGGGGTGAGGCAGCAAATGACTTCTTTCCTTTCCTGGGGTATGCTTCTCTTGCCTTCTGTGAGAATGAAGCCTAGGTAGGTCACCCTAGTTTGTGGTGTTTGACCCTTTTTCTTGGATACCTTACATCCTTTATCTGCTAGGTTGTTCAGGGTGGTTACAGTATTTTTTTCCAGAGGCCTCCTTAGTAAGGCTGGCAATCAGAATTTCGTCTACATACTCGAGGAGGGTTCCCTCCTCCAGATGTAGATCTTTTAGGTCTTTAGCTAAAGTTTCCCCAAAGATGGTGGGAGAATTTTTGAACCCTTGAGGCAGGACTGTCCAGCGGTATTGCTGTTTTTGTTGCATGTTTGGGTCCTGCCACGCAAAAGCAAAAATTTCTTGTGGCTCTGTGGTTAATGGAATACAGAGGAAGACATCTTTTAAATCTGAAACAGAGCCCCAGGTCCTGGTGGACGGTAGAGAGGCCAGCAGGGTGTAGGATTAGACACTACTGGGTGTATATCTTCAGTGGCTTCATTGACTGCCCTGAGGTCCTGTACCATCTGCTATTTCCCATTGGGTTTCTTTACAGGGGGAATGGAGGTATTACAGGCTGACTGACATGGTCTAATAAGGCCCTGGTCAGTTAGGCCCTGTGACATGGGCAGTTCCCAACAAGACCTCCCAGCAGAGTGGGTACTGTTTTCTATTGGGCCATGTATGTACAGATTTTAGATGGACTATCATGGGACTGGCTCCTACAGCTCATCCCACCCATCTCTGGGCCGAGACCTCAGCATTTATTCCAGGGAGATCAACTTGCTCTGTCTGGGGAGGTTTGTCCTCAGCCATTAACATTAGCATCTTGTGCCCTTTGTCTAAGGGGACACCAGTCTCCAATTTGTCTCCCATTAGGTGTATAGTAGCTCCCAAGATACCTCTTCCTAGCAGAGGTATGGGGCACTCGGGAACATGCAGGAAGGAATGGGTGAGCCTATGTTTGTCCAGTTTACATTCTGATGGTTCTGTGAATGCCCGTTCTTGGACCTTCCCTGAGACCTCCATAATTTTACAACTCTTGTGACTGAGTTTACCTGATCTGGTGTTCAGAACTGAGTAAGTGGCATGAGTGTCAACTAAGAATTCAACAGGCTTTCCCTGCATGTCCAATATTAGCTGGGGCTCCTAGGGGTCAACTGGTGTGCCAGCTTAGCAGCCCCCTGGCCCCATCATTCTTCATCTATCTGGCATTCCCTTCCAATGACTCAGGGTGGGTGGTAGTATAGATTCAGAGGCATTTCCTGAATGCACTTCTGCATGTGGTCTGCTGAGCTGAAGTGTCAGGCGCAGCCATTTCACACTAGGAACTCTGGTCTGAAATGCTGGGTACAAGGCCTCTTCACATGGTATCCTATGAGCAGGTGAAACTAGACTAAGTACAAAGGAAAAGAAAAAGGTTAGACTTTATTACCCAGATTCTACTTTTATTTCTTGGGAATTGTTAATGGACTTTGCCAGTGACACAGCCATCACTGTAAATAGCTCTGCTTCCACTGTTACTACCATTCTTAGTTTATATGAATCCATGATTTATGTCTGTTATTTATGCCAAGGAGATAATTACAAAAAAAAACATCAAGAGGGGAAATATTTGGTAGCCCTTTTCATATATAGTATATCAATATTGTAATAGTGATACCTCCATTGACAGAGTGTTAGGAGCTTGAAAGATCAGTCAGAAATACAAATATAAGTAACAAAAGAATAAAGTATAAATAAGCATACAGTATAATAAGGCATTAAGCGTATAATAAGTCACAAAGTAAAATAAGCATGAAGTAACAAGCCTAAATCACAAGAATAATTACTTTATTTACATGAGAACATGCCACACAAAGAAAATTTCTTAATTCAATTTGTAAACATGTTATATACATAAATCACATTCTGATAGACTATATCTATGGGGTAAAATAACATGCATCAACAGTCTACTTCTTGTCTAGGATGTTCAGGTCATGCATGAGATGTTTCTTATCATTGTCTGCAGTAAGCTTGATTTCCCTAAGTAACTGCTTTAAAACGGAACACGCATGAAATATAAGTTCTCCTATGTTTTTAACAAGGCATGTTGTACTAAATCAGTATCTGGGCTTACAGCATCCAGTGGGATAGAGGATGATACACTGGTTCTACTGCCTGCAATTGGGAGCAAGAACAAAGGGCTGCTGTATTTCTGGGACTTCCCTTTTCCCACAGACCCTATGCCTGCCAACGAAGGAGTTACAACTCTAGATATTTCTGATCCCTCTGTCCCTTCAGGAATCCATAAGTTTAAAGGCCAGATCCTGCACAGTCAAGAGTACAAGATCCCAACAGGCTTTCAGGACAAACGCGTCTTAGTGATCGGTCTTGGGAACACTGGAGGAGACATTGCAGTGGAGCTCAGTCGAACCGCAGCTCAGGTACACCATCTCTGAATCTGCACTCCCACCCCCAGCATCATTTCTGGTGTCTGGAGAGTGGTATTCAAGATTATAAACCGGCCAATCGCTAAATTATGTGGACACAGGGTGAGTGAAAAAAAAATCTTGAAAATCCTTAAAGCCTCTCGTAACGCACGCTTTACAGAACTGAACCATCTCCAAGAAGGGTCTAAGAAAATCGTGTGGATGCCAGACCACTAAGTATTTTCCAGACGTACTCCTGGAACGAGATCAAATGAGCAAATTGTTCTACCCATGCTAACTGTCTTTCTTTCACACTCTCTCTCTGTAATTCTGGAAAAAACCCCATGTAAAAAGAGAAAGGGGAGGTTGTTTTCTGAACATCTCCAAGTTTTCAATTAGGAGTCAGATTTGTACTTCGTTCTGAGGTAAAAGCACCCGTTACGTTGCCCAAGAAGTATGCATAATGATTTTAGAAATTCCAAGCATAGATTCACAAATTA
Source organism: Hyperoodon ampullatus (assembly GCF_949752795.1). Classification (NCBI taxonomy): domain Eukaryota; kingdom Metazoa; phylum Chordata; class Mammalia; order Artiodactyla; family Ziphiidae; genus Hyperoodon; species Hyperoodon ampullatus. The sequence continues at coordinate 169,278,107 of NC_136915.1, read as the reverse complement.
GAAATCTATTCCACTTTATCATAAATTATAGGACAATGATTAGATTTAGAAATAATAGATTTTAATTTAATTTAGTTAAAATTGCTTTCTCAAAACCTCACTTTAAATCCTATATTATTTACATGTAAAAAATTGCCAGCTCAATAGCACATGTCTACTAGTACTATAATTCTTTACTTTAAACATGATGAAAATACTTAACCGATACATAGATCAGGTCAAAGTGATTTATGAAAATAATGACAGCAGTGGGAACAGCTAGTCATTTGTAGACCTAGGTACAACTTCACCAGTCCTCTGTTGTTATAAGACCAGAATGTTATAAATCGTTTGAAACATATTGAAGAAAAATACTACAAAAATGATGCACATGTATTTATCCTTCTTGCCTTACTTTTTAGGTTCTTCTCAGTACTAGAACTGGTACCTGGGTCATCAGCCGCTCTTCAGATGGGGGCTACCCATTTAATATGATGGCTACAAGACGACGCCATAATTTTACTGCACAAGTTCTGCCTTCATGTGTACTAAAGTGGAGTCGAGAGAGGGGCTTGAATAAAAGATTTGATCATACGAATTATGGACTAAATATTACTAAGGGGTACTTATATTTTTATTTAATGGTAAAGTTATTTAATCAATATTTCTCATTCTATTTTATTCAGAACTCAAAATGTTCAATAATTGTGACATTGCCTTTGTTTATCCTGTTCTAAGCTTATTCTTTTAAGACAATGTCTATCAGTACCACAGAAGTTCTTGAAATAGGAGTACTCTCTGTCTGGTAGCAAAATAGTAATTGATGAGGCTAGAAGAAAATGAAGGATGGAAACTTTATTTCCAGTTTGAAAATTACAAAATTTAAATTGGCCTTGAGGGTTCACAGGATGGCTGCCATCCACAAATAGAATATTTGCAGCACCAGTGCGTGCAGATGGCCAGCTCTCACTAACCTTTAATAAATGTCTACTCTGTCTGAACGATTAGAGGTATGAATTGCCAATAGGAATTCCTAGAGTTATATATTTTAATACACATCTATATAGAGCTGCACATTGGCAAGGAAAAGGAAAACTTTGAAATGCATGTAAAGTCATTAAATGTGATTTTTATTATATGCATGACCCAAATATTTTTTCTTTGGTAAGATGGCTTTCAACTTACGAAGAAAATTAATAACAACGAATGATTCAATATGTAAATTTTATAGACATTATGTCTGCTGCAATTAGGTAGAATGATGTTCATAATGAAAATATTTATTATGAAAATCTATCAATAGATTCAATTTTTTTAATCCAAAAATGTTTTTGTAATTTCCTCTTTGCCAAATGCCAATCCTTTGAGGCCTGGGTGATGTGGACCCAAAACTGATTATCAAATGGATTGTTGTGTACTTGATCCTGACATTGCTCCAGAAATTAGACCCAAGAGATAGAGAATTTTAAACCCCACAGGAAAGAGTAGGTTTAGTCATTTTCTACATGCCTTCTTACTGGGAGCAGGAAAACAAAAGATGTTATAGAAACAGTAAGTTGGATAGACAATTTTGAATTAGACATCAGTCAATCTACTCCCTTGACATGGCAGATATTTTGAATTGACTAAATAAATCATTTGCTGAATGTCTTATAAATATAACCACAGTGAATAATTTTCTCCTCTGTGTCAAAGGAAAAAACCAAAAATAATTGTGAATGATGAGCTGCCAACCTGTATCCTCTGTGGGACAGTCACTGTGAAAACCAGCGTGAAGGAGTTTACAGAAACCTCTGCTCTCTTTGAAGACGGGACAGTGGAAGAAAACATCGATGTTGTGATCTTCACTACAGGATACACCTTTTCTTTTCCCTTTCTGGAAGAACCTCTCAAAAGCCTTTGTACAAAGAAGATATTCCTGTATAAGCTGGTCTTTCCCTCAAACCTAGAGAGGACAACACTGGCTATGATTGGCTTCATCAGCCTTACAGGATCCATCTTAGCAGGCACAGAGCTCCAAGCACGATGGGCCACAAGAGTATTCAAAGGTACCTGGACTCTATTTAAAGCCCTATGTGAACAAATGAGTCTTGAAACCAGTCCCCTGAGATTTAGCTAAAATCAAACAAATGTGAGTTAAAGTAACATAAAACATCCAAAAAAATTTTAGTGAAGAATTAATTTCATATATGTGTAATATTATGGTGGGTGTGCTTATGTCATTAATGTGACTGAGTGGAAAAAGAGGCTTTGACTCTGTGGATAGAATAAATTTGGACAACAAAATAAAATCACATTTCTCAAAGTAACTGAAAATATTAGAAGCTTCAGGATCCTGTTTTATACTACTCTAGTCAAATCAAGTCTAGTTTAGTCCATTTACTCCTAAGTCTTTCCATTTATGACTATCAGTAGAGTTTTATATTGCTTCCTAAGAAAGACATTGAAATAATATACACTGTGAATAAAGTTGGGGTCTAAGGAGATAGTGACTTTTAAGCAATGCCCATAAAAACACTGTAGACACTGGACACAGATTGCTATCAGTTATCACTGTAAGAGCAGAGGTGATAGAGTCAGGGCTACTGGGGTCCAATCCCAACTCATTACCTTTGCAAGGACCTCTTTAAATCTCAGTGCCTTTTTCTGTAAAATGAGGATAATAAAACCTGTTTCACAAAGGTTTTGTAAAATGAATAACGTCTACAAAGCAATTAGCACAGTTCTTGGCACAGAGTAAATGCTCATTAACTTATAGCTGTTGTTCTTATTATTGCTATTATTATCATACCTCTGTAAAGTAGGGCAAACTTTAGATTCATAAGCATTTTAAAGAATTCCATTTGTAACTGTATTATTGCATTTGTAAAAATATAAACAGCAATCACAGTTGAGCCAACCAGCTGTCCTTTAGCAGAATTTTACCCTTAATGAATAAAAATGATCACCAATAATTTATAAGTAGCATACAACACAATATTAAGTAGTATTCATTTCTGTCACACTGTAAAAATGTATTAGATATCAACCATACTTTAAAATGTTCTCCTAAATTGACAAACATGATATTTTAACTGGGAGGGTGAGGAGTGGAGGGGAGGAGAAGGTGATTAGGAAATCTCATTTATTTGTATTACAGAAAAAATTCCATGGCATTTGTGATTAAATTATCACAAATGTTTACTTAAGGCTACTTAAAGTGCTTTCACAGCATTTTCCAATTATATTAAAACAATATAGCAAAGATTAATAAAACTAAAACCTGGTTGTTTGAGAAGATAAACAAAATAGATAAACTATTAGCCAGGCTCATCAAGAAAAAGAGGGAGAGGACTCAAATCAATAAAATTAAAAATGAAAAAGGAAAAGTTACAACGGACACTGCAGAAATGCAAAGCATCATAAGAGATTGCTACAAGCAACACTATACCAATAAAATGGACAACCTGGAAGAAATGGACAAATTCTTAGCAAGGTATAACCTTCCAAGACTGAACCAGGAAGAAACAGAAAATATGAACAGACGAATCCCAAGTAATGAAATTGAACCTGTGATTAAAAATCTTCCAACAAACAAAAGTCCAGGACCAGATGGCTTCACAGGCGAATTCTATCAAACATTTAGAGAAGAGTTAACACCCATCCTTCTCAAACTCTTCCCAAAAATTGCAGAGGAAGGAGCACTCCCAAACTCACTCTGCAAGGCCACCATCACCCTAATACCAAAACCGACAAAGATACTACAAAAAAAGAAAATCACAGACCAATATCACTGATGAATATAGATGCAAAAATCCTCAACAAAATACTAGGAAACAGAATCCAACAGCACATGGAAAGGGTCATACACCATGATCAATCCCAGGGATGCAAGGATTCTTCAATATATGCCGATCAATCAATGTGATACACCATATTAACAAACTGAAGAATAAAAACAACATGATCATCTCAACAGATGCAGAAAAAGCTTTTGACAAAATTCAATACCCATTTATGATAAAAACTCTCCAGAAAGTGGGCATAGAGGAAAACTACCCCAACATAATAAAGGCCATGTATGACAAACCCACAGCAAACATCATTCTCAATGGTGAAAAACTGAAAACACTTCCTCTAAGATGAGGAACAAGACAAGGATATCCACTCTCGCCACTCTTATTCAACATAGTATTGGAAGTCCTAGCCATGGCAATCAGAGAAGAAAAAGAAATAAAAGGAATACAAATTGGAAAAGGAGAAGTAAAACCGTCACTGTTTGCAGATGACATGATACTATACGTAGAGAATCCTAAAGATGCCACCAGAAAACTACTGGAGCTAATCAATGAATTTGGTAAAGTTGCAGGACACAAAATTAATGCACAGAAATCTCTTGCATTCCTATACACTAACAACAAAATACCAGAAAGAGAATTAAGGAAACAATCCCCTTCACCACTGCAACAAAAAGAATGAACTACCTAGGAATAAACCTACCTAAGGACGTAAAAGCCCTGTACTCAGAAAACTGTAAGACACTGATTAAAGAAATCAAAGGCAACACAAACAGATGGAGAGATATACCACATTCTTGGATTGGAAGAATCAATATTTTGAAAATGACTATACTACTCAATGCAATCTACAGATTCAATGCAATCCCTATCAAATTACCAGTGGCATTTTTTACAGAACTAACAAAAAATCTTAAAATTTGTATGGTGACACAAAAGACCCCGAATAGCCAAAGCAGTCTTGAGGGAAAAAAAAAGAGCTGGAGGAATCAGACTCCCTGACTTCAGACTATGCTACAAAGCTACAGGAATCAAGACAATATGGTACTGGCCCAAAAACAGAAATGTAGATCAATGGAACAGGATAGAAAGCCCAGAGATAAAGCCATGCACCTATGGTCAACTAATCTATGACAAAGGAGGCAAGGATATACAATGGAGAAAAGACAGTCTCTTCAATAAGTGGTGCTGGGAAAACTGGACAGCTACATGGAAAAGAATGAAATTAGAACACTCCCTAACACCATACACAAAAATAAACTCAAAATGGATTAGAGACCTAAATGTAAGACCAGACACTATAAAAATCTTAAAGGAAAACATAGGAAGAACACTCTGTGACATAAATCACAGCAAGATCTTTTCTGACCCACCTCCTAGAGAAATGGAAATAAAAACAAAAATAAACAAATGGGACCTAATGAAACTTAAAACCTTTCGCACAACAAAGGAAACTACAAACAAGATGAAAAAACAACCCTCAGAATGGGAGAAAATATTTGCAAATGAATCAACAGACAAAGGATTAATCTCCAAGATATATAAACAGCTCATGCAGCTCAATATTAAAAAAACAAACAACCCAATCAAAAAATGGGCAGAAGACCTAAATAGACATGTCTCCAAAGAAGACATACAGATGGCCAAGAGGTACATGAAAAGCTGCTCAACATCACTAATTATTAGAGAAATGCAAATCAAAACAACAATGAGGTATCACCTCACACCAATTAAAATGGGCATCATCAGAAAATCTACAAAAAACAAATGCTGGAGAGGGTGTGGAGAAAAGGGAACCCTCTTGCTCTGTTGGTGGCTATGCAAATTGATACAGCCACTATGGAGAATAGTATGGAGGCTCCTTAAAAAACTAAAAATAGAATTACCATATGACCCAGCAATCCCACTACTGGGCATATACCCAGAGAAAACCATAATTCAAAAAGACACATGCACCCCAATGTTCATTGCAGCACTATTTACAATAGCCAGGTCATGGAAGCAACCTAAAGCCCGGCGACAGAAGAATGGATAAAGAAGATGTGGTACATATATACAATGGAATATTACTCAGCCATAAAACGGAACGAAATTGGGTCATTTGTAGAGATGTGGATGAATCTAGAGACTGTCATACAGAGTGAAGTAAGTCAGAAAGAGAAAAACAAATATCGTATATTAACACATATATGTGAAACCTAGAAAAATGGTACAGATGAACCAGTTTGCAAGGCAGAAATTGAGACACAGATGTAGAGAACAAACTTATGGACACCAAGGGGAGAAAGTGGGGGCAGGGGGGAGGATGAATTGGGAGACTGGGATTGACATATATACATTAATATGTATGAAATAGATAACTAATTTTTTTAAAAAGCCACAATGAAATATCGCCTCATACCTATAAGAATGGCTATTATCAAAAAAAACAAAAGATAACATGTGTTGACAAGAATGTGAAAAAACTGGAACCCTTCTACACTATTTGTGGGAATGCAATAGTGCAGCCACTATGGAAAATACTATGGAGGTGGCTAAGAAATTAAAATTAGAAGTACCATATGACCCAGCAATCTCACTCCTGGGTATATATCCAGAAGAATCGAAGTCAGCATCACAAGGAGATATCTGCACTGCCATATTCATGGAAGCATTGTTCCCAATAGTCAAGATATGGAAACAACTTAACTGTACATCAGTGAATAAATGGGTAAAGAATATACAGACAATGAAATATTACTCAACCTTAAAAAAAAAAAAGAAATCCTGCCATCCGTAACAACATAGATGAACCTGGAGAACATTATGCTAAATGAAATAAGCAGTCACAGAAGGACAAATGCTGCATGATCCCACTTATATGAGGAATCTGAAATAGTCAAACTCATAGAAGCAGAGAGTAGAATGGTGGTTAGCAGGGACTGTGGGAAGGGGAATGGGGAGTTGTTGTTCGATGAGTATAAAGTTTTAGTTATGATAGATGAATATGCTCTACAGATCTGCTGTACAGCACAGTGACTATACTTAACAATACTGTATTACACACCAGAAATTTTGTTAAGAGGGCAGATCTCATGTTATGTTCAATAAGAAAGAATACCATCCCAAAACAAAAACACAGAAGACTCTTAAGTACCCGGATTTTTTAGGTATTTTATGATGAGCTCAAAAATGCTTATCAGAATGACAGAGCTCGGCCCTCCCCCTCCCCGTTCAGGAAAAAAAAAAAAAAAGGAATGACAGAGCTGAGAAAACAAAAACTTGATTAGATCACACCATAGAAGTGATTGCAAGCCTCTCCAGAGAGCCTCCAAGAGGCAGTCTGGGAACCACCAAGTGAAGTCTTTCCAGCTTTATACAGGATAAAATGATCCCAGTGGCAAGTATACTACAGAGCTAAGTCAGACCTTTCTCAGGTAGGTTAGTAACCCCCCACCCTGGGGTCAGCAACTTGGCAACTGACAAGGGCAGGACTGGCCAGAAGAGACTGTCCGTGTCTAGGTGGATTATTGAGAACAAGCACATCCTCACAGCAGCTCAAGCAGACAGAGCCTTTGTGAGACTGAGAGACTGCCAGGCCCCTTCCATGCCTGAGCCTCCCCATGTAACAAAACGAAGACATACCAAAGCAGGGTTATAAAAATGGGATCATTTTAAGTGTTTACAGTTAACCAGCTAATAGTTTTAATGCACACACACAAATATAATGTGGAGGTATATATACCATATAATATAAATAATATTATATGTCAATATATGTAAAGTGCAAGCAGATGAAGAGGGGCAGGTTCTGATGACCAGTGCAGTGCAGGCTCGGCATCTGTCCTCACAATTCCAGCAGTAGAGTACCCTGCTTAAGTGAATTCAGAGGGGGAATTTACCTCCAAAAAATTACCCTCTGCACTCTAATTCCATTCTAAGCTTTGATGATCACATGTCTTGAGGTTGGAGCAGCGGGGGGCCAGAAATGAGGGGGAGGAGAACTCAAAGGAAGAGGCACATGTAACTTTAGTGTTGTTTCTGACTTTTCTTACAGGACTCTGTAAGATACCTCCATCTCAAAAATTGATGGCTGAGGCTACGAAAAAGGAGCGGCTCATAGAAAGGTATGAAATATAGCCTGCTACCAATATATTCCATTACAAAAAAAAGAAAGATTTTCAATATAAAAGCCATTCCTAGAGAAGCAATGTGGCAGGATGGAAATAATTGCATTATTAGTCAGAAGAATATGTTTTCAGTCCTAACTCTTCCACCAAATAGATTTGTGGCCTTAGATATGTCCGGTGGAGGCAACAGGTCACTGCACTGAGCCTGGCCCAGAACAGATGGCAATCCTTTGTTCACTTGCCCCCAAAGCCCTGTTCTCTTTGTTCTCCTCCTACTTCTCAGGCTGCTCTTTCTATGCATTTACAGGTGTCTCCTCTTCCTCACTCCTGAAAAATGGTGAACCCCAGCCTTAATCCTCAGACCTCTTCTCACTTCTTTTAACACTCACTCCTAGGTGGCCTCACCAGGCCTGTGGCTTTAAATGCCATCATACACTCATGGCTCCCAAACTTGGATCTCTAGCCCAAATTTCTCCTCAGAACTCCAACTGTTAATCCAACTCCCTCTAGATAGCTCCACTTAGATATGTAATAGGTGTTTGAAATTTAATATGTCTAAAAACTAACCCTCGACCTCCACCTGCACATGGGCTGCTCTGAGACTTTCCCCTTCTCAGTCAATGGATACTTATTCCAGGTGAACAGTCAAAAACTTTGGAGTGATCTTTTTTTCCTCTTTTTCTCTCACATCCTCAGCAAATACTGTCAACTCTTACCTTCAACTAAATTCAGAATCCAGACCCTTCTCATGACCCTGGCTGCTACCACCCCAGAACAGGCCACTATCATCTCTCACCAGGACACTTGCTGTCACCTCTTATCTGGTCTCTGTACCTCTCGTCTGCTATTCTACAGTCTAACCTTGACGCTGCACAAGAGTGACCAATGCTAACATTGCTCTTCTGTTGAAAACCCTCTGACTGCTCCCCATTTCACTCCCAGAAACTTCCCTGCAGCTCTGCACCCCTATAGGCAACCAGCTACCATTGTGCCCTCATTGCCTCGTGTTCTCCCACCTCACCCATACTGCTCCAGTCACTCCAGACAGCTCCCTGCTCTTCAAACATGCCAAGCATAGCCCCCTCAGAACCTCTGCACTTACTGTTCCCTCTGCCTGGGGTGTTCTGCCCCCACCCCGTACCTGTAGGTTCACTCTGCTCAAATATCACCTCGTAAGAGGGAAGCCTTCTCTGAGGATACTGTATAAAATGGCAAACCACTCAGTCTCACCATTGCCTCTTCCCCTTTACCCTCCTTTATATTTCTTCATAATTCCTATTACCACTCGATATATTCTATATCTATTTGGCTGGGGTTTTTTTTCCTACAGCCTGCTGATTTTCCCTGTTAGAATGTACGTTCCTTGAGAGCAAGGACGTTGTTTTACTCACTGTTGAACTCCCAGCACCTAGGACGGTGCCTGTCATGTGATACACACTTAAGATTGATTGATTACTTGAAGGAAAGAATGAATAATTGAAAGAATGACATTGGCACATCATGAAGGTTTACTAACAACAGACATAAGTGGGAATAGAGCCTTCATATACACTATACGGTTGACCCTTGAACAACACAGGTTTGAACTGCGTAGGTCCACTTACGCGTAGATTTTTTTCAATATATTGGAAAAATTGGGGGGAGGTTTGTGACAATTTGAAAAAAGTCGCAGATGAATCACAAAGCCTAGAAATACTGAAAAAATTAAGAAAATTTAGGTATGTCATGAGTGCACAAAATATATGTAGATACTAGTCTATTTTATTATTTACTACCATCAAATATACAAAAATCTATTTTAAAATTTATCAAAACTTGCACACATAAACACAGACCATGCATGGCACCATTCACAATCAAGAGAAATGTAAATAAATGTAAAGATGCAGTATTAAATCATAACAGCAGAAACTTAACTGTAGTATATACTGTACTACTGCAGTAACTTCGTAGCCACCTCCTATTGCTATTGTGATCAGCTCAGGTGTTTCAACTATCTGCTTAATATGTCATGTGATGCTAATCATCTCTGCAAGAGCAGTTCATCTCTCCAGTAAATTTCGTGTCTCAGTAAAAAGTGATCTCTTGCAGTTCTCACGTATTTTCCATCGTGTTTAGTAAACCTTGAATAACACCACAGGACCCATACAAAAGTGTCACTAGTGATGCTGGAAATGCTCCCAAGGAGGAGAAAAAAGTCATGACATTACAAGAAAAAGTTGATATGTACAATAGATCAAGGTCTGCTAGCTGCAGTTGCCTGTTTTTTCAAGATAAATGAATCCAGCATAAGGACTGTTACTTAAAAAAAGAAAATTTGTGAAGCCATCGCTGTAGCTATGCCAGCAGGCATGAAAACCTTGCACTTTTTGTGAAATACCTTTTTATCTTGTATTGAAAATGCAGCTTTTATATGTGTGCAGAATTACTATAAGAAAGGCATAGTTATAGACTAAGATGACTTGAGAAAAAGTGAAGTCATTACACGACAACTTAAAGCAAAAGAAAAGTGAGGAAGATTGTGACGCCAGAGAAGGATGGTTTGATAACTTTAGAAAGAGATTTGCCTTTTAAAATGTCAAGATAGGGACTTCTCTGGTGGCACAGTGGTTAAGAATCCGCCTGCCAATGCAGGGGACACGGGTTCAAGCCCTGGTCCGGGAAGATCCCGCATGCCGTGGAGCTACTAAGCCCGCGAGCCACAACTACGGAGCCTGTGCTCTAGAGCCCACGAGCCACAACTACTGAGCCCGCGTGCCACAACTACTGAAGCCTGCATGCCTAGGGCCTGTGCTCTGCAACAAGAGAAGCCACTGCAATGAGAAGCCTGCACAGCACAACGAAGAGTAGCCCCCGCTCACCGTTAACGAGAGAAAGCCCGTGCGCAGCAACGAAGACCCAATGGAACCAAAAATTAATTAATTAATTAATTTTTTTTTTTAATGTCAAGATAATGGGAGGAGCAACTTCTGCTGACCAAGAGGCAGCAGACAAAGTTCCAGGACACCATTAAGACAATCATTGAAGAGAAAGGATACCTGCTTGAACAGGTGTTTAATGCAAACAAAAGTGCCCTATTCTAGAGGGGAAAAAAAGGCCACAAAGGACATTTATTAGTAAAGAAGAGAACTGAGCACCAGAATTTAAGGCAGGAAGGCACAGGCTAACTCTACTGTTGTGTGTAAATGCAGTCAGGTTTATGATTAGGACTGCCCTTATCTATAAAGCTGCTAACCCCAAGCCTTGAAGGGAAAAGATAAATACCAGCTGCCCGTCTTTTGGCTGTACAACAAGAAGGCCTGGACAATGAGAACCCTTTTTCTGGATTGGTTCCTTCCATGCCTTGTCCCTAAAATCAGGAAGTTCCTTGCCAGTAAGGGACTGTCTTTTAAAGTTCTTTTGATGTTGGATAATGCCCCTGGCCACCCAGAACCCATGATTTCAACACAAAGCGCTGAAGTGCTCTATGGAAGGAATTGTCAGTGCTATGGAAGAAAATAGAACATCAGGAAAGTCTGGAAGGATTACACCATTGAAGATGCCATTGTTGTTATAGGAAAAGTCATGAAAGCCATCAAGCCTGAGACAATAAATTCTTGCTGGAGAAGACTGTGTCCAGATCTTGTGCGTGACTTCACAGGATTTACGACAGAGCTAATCAAGGAAATCATGAAAGAGACTGTGGATATGGCAAAAAAAAATAAAAATAAAAAGCAGGGGGTGAAGGGTTTCAAGATAAAGATCTTGGAGAAATTCAGGAGCTAATAGAGGGAGGGCTTCCCTGGTGGTGCAGTGGTTAAGAATCCGCCACCAATGCAGGGGACACGGGTTCGAGCCCTGGTCCGGGAAGATCCCACATGCTGGAGAGCAACTAAACCCGTCTGCCAGAACTACTGAGCCTCCGGTCTAGAGTCCACAAGCCACAACTACTGAAGCCCACATACCTAGAGCCCATGCTCCACAACAAGAGAAGCCACCGTAATGAGAAGCCTACGCACCGCAATGAAGAGTAGCCCCCTCTCACCGCAACTAAAGGAAGACCCAACACCGCCAAAAAAAAAAAAAAAGAACTTAACAGAGGGAATTCTCTGGCCGGCCAGTGGTTAGGACTCTGTGTTTTCACTGCAGAGGGCAAGGGTTCGATCCCTGGTCTGGGAACTAAGACCCCGCGTGTCACGCACAGCATGGCCAAACACACACACACACACACACACACACACACACACACACAAAAGAGCTAACAGACACCACACCAGAGGAATTAACAGAAGACAACTTGATGGAGATGAGTGCTTCTGAACCAGTGCAAGATGATGAGGAAGAAGACATAGAAGAAGCAGTGCCAGAAAAGAAAGTGACATTAGACAATCTGGCAGAAGGGCTCCAATTATTTAAGACTGATTTTGACTTATTTTGTAACATGGACCCTTCTATGGTACAGGCACTGAAACTAAAGCAAATGATGGAAGAAGAACTGGTACCTTATAGAAACATTTTCAGAGAAATGAAAAAGCAAACAAGTCAGACAGAAATTACAATGTGTTTCCATAAAGTCACACTACATGTACCTGCCTCTTCAGCCTCCCCTTCATCTCCGCCACCTCTTCTGCCTCTGCCACCCCCGAGACAGCAGGACCGAGCTTCCTCTTCCTCTGCCTCCTCAGCCCACTCAATGTGGAGGTCACGAGGATGAAGACCTTTGTGATGACCCACTTCCCCTTAATGAACAGTTAATAATTATCATAACCTACTGTCAATAGATTTATCTGTTGTGTGTGTGTGTGTGTGTCTTCGTGTGAAGATCTAAAAACTGCACGGCAAGAACTGTATGAGAAGTTTTTGTGTCATCATCATCATCATTGCTTAAGTACTTGTCATGTAGAACATCGTGTGTAAGACTTGTACTGAAGTGGATAGCCCATCCTTACATAGGTATAAAGTGAGTGATATTTACAGTAATATAAAATTAATAATGTGTTAGTTTCCTTACTATTTTCTAAGTTTGCTTTCAAAGAATTACATTACTGTACAGTATGCCTCTTTCTCTCATATTTGGAGAAACTGTCTATCAGCCTGTCATCACAGGTAAGTGGGGTTTTTTAATGTAACAATGTTTCCAATACTGTACTATGAATATGACTGTAATGCTGTATACCATAAAAATTTTATAATGATTCATTCATTAGTATATAGGCTAGGGTTCCATGAAATAATCATATTGCTGCTTCTTTTTCATTATCAGTGTATGATTCATTATACTTGTAAATAACTATGAATTTCTTCTTCACATTAGCTTTTCATTTTTGATGTCTAGTGTTAGGGATACAAACAACATCTACAGTATTTTGTATCATATAAGACAATATGATGTAGTTACCAATAGACAATTCATCTTATAAACAGATGACATAAACTTATGGTATTGATGAGTACAGTACAGTACTGTAAATATATTTTCTCTTCCTTATGATTTTCTTAATAACATTTTCTTTTCTCTATCTTACTCACTCTATTATAAGAATACAGTGTAGAATCATACAACATACAAAATATGTGTTAATCTACTGTTTATGCTGTCAGCATGGCCTCCAGTTAACTACTAATAATTTATTAGTAGTGAAGTTTGAGGGGAATCAAAAGTTGCATGTGGATTTTCAACTACATGGTGGGTTGGTGCCCCTAACTCCCTCGTTGTTCAAGGGTCAACTGTACTTATATCTGTATCATGTTCAGTACTGCTATACCAATTCAGTCCTCTCAACTCACAATTAACATCAATAAGAATAATTTAGGTAGCTATATATGCGATGCTTTCTGATAATGTTTATTTATTCAACAACTATGATATTTGAACTGATCTGATTTTACCCTCCTATCAAATTCAAGAACCTAAAACATTATTTAAATCTCCTCTTCCAATTGCCTCCTTCTACCATCTCCTTTAACAAAATTAATTATGCTCACAAATACCCTCTGCAAATAAACTCCCCTTATTTTTTTCTCTTCAACATAGAAAAACATTCCTGACATGGTTTGACTCCAATAGAAAGAAACAAAATGGTGGGAGGTGGGGTAACTCATAACTTGAAAATCAAAAGTGATCCATCTTCTTCCCTATCAGGGGTTTGATGAAAGATACCACTGAAGACAAACTTGACTACATTTCCTACATGGATGACCTCGCTGCCTGCATAGGCACGAAGCCCAACGTCCCACTTCTGTTCCTCAAGGATCCCAGACTAGCTTGGGAAGTTTTCTTTGGACCATGTACGCCTTACCAGTATCGCCTAATGGGCCCTGGAAAATGGGATGGAGCCAGAAATGCCATCCTGACCCAGTGGGACAGGACACTGAAACCCTTAAAAACTCGAATAGTTCCCGATTCCTCCAAGCCTGCCTCCATGTCACATTATTTGAAAGCTTGGGGGGCACCTATCCTGCTCGCCTCCCTTCTACTGATCTGTAAATCTTCACTTTTTTTTGAAATTGGTGCCAGAAAAACTATGGGACAGAATTTCTCCTTACTTAATAAGTATTTGGCGAGGATAAATCTGCTTGGTTATGAGAGTTGTACCAAGTCATATTAATTCTATTCCCAAATATCTTGTGTTTTTCACTTCTCCTCTCCATCATAACTGTTATCATCCAAGGTTAGGTCTAATCATCTCTTACCTGAATGATTGTACTATCTTTCTCTCTAGTCTCAGTATTCCCTTTTTTTTGCCTCCTTTACCTAAGCAATTATTCTAAAATAAAAAATATTGTCATTGTTTCCATCAAGGTCCTGGCAGGAATAAGACAGAACTCAAATTAGTAATTTAATATAAAGATTATGTCAAGTGGTTTGGGCAGAGTGTAGGGAAATCATAACTAGAATGAAATTCTGCCAGACTAGTAACAGTGAGGTGCTTCTACCATCCGTAGGCCTAATGAGGCAAGGGGAGAAAACAATTATGAATGAGAGAGAGGGAGAGAGAGAGGGAGAGATTATGTAGAGAGGGCCACCTCTCAGGAACTACGACCTCCAGCTGACCAATAAAAGCAGTCCATGGTGACCCCAAAAGTACTAGGGAAATTAATTGCCGAATCTTAGGCTCTTCCCTCCCGCTGATCATCTGCCCATGCTCCCCAGTGGCCTAACCCAACCAAAATTTAGAGGGCAAGGTTACTGACTATTGTGGATTTAATTGCACCCCCCCACACCAAAAGATATATTCAGGTCGTAACCCCTGGTACCTGTGAATGTGACCTTACTTGGAAGTAGGATCTTTGCAAATGTATATACGTTAAGATGAGATCATACTGAAGTAGGGTGAGCTAGATCCAGTATAAAAAGAGGAGCCTTATAAAAAGAGGATAAGACACACAGAGACACAGTCACAGTGGAGAATGCCACGTGAAGACAGGCAGAGATTGGAGTGATGCATCTACAAACTAAGGATCACCAAGCAAGCAAACACTGGAAGGTAAAAGAGAGGCACAGATCAGATTCTCCCTCAAAAGCTCCAGAGGGAGCAACCCTGCCAACAATTCCAGACTCCTAGCCTCCAGAACTGTGAAAGAATAAGCCACCCACTCTGTGGTACTTTGCTATGGCAATCCTAGTGTTACCAGTACACCACCTGATGTCTTAGGAGGTGAGCCTCCTAAGCCACAGAGCAAAGCAAAGATGATGGGGAGTGTATAGGAAAGGGCAACCAGAA
Organism: Hyperoodon ampullatus; assembly: GCF_949752795.1. Taxonomy (NCBI): domain Eukaryota; kingdom Metazoa; phylum Chordata; class Mammalia; order Artiodactyla; family Ziphiidae; genus Hyperoodon; species Hyperoodon ampullatus. The sequence continues at coordinate 169,262,540 of NC_136915.1, read as the reverse complement.
AGGATCCAGAGCAGACATGTTACTTTCCAATGTAAAAATCCTTCGAAGTTTGTCCCTTGATTAGAGATAATAAATTCCTTAGCCTGGAAGAGGAGACTCTTCATGACCTGAGTCCCTTTGCCCAGGTCACCAGAATCCTGTCCTGCAGCTACCCCTCCACTTCAAACCCTGCCATCTAGTACTACCAGACTATGGACTGTGCTGTACCTCCTCACTTTGGCACAAGCTGTTGCCTCTTCCAGCCCCTCGAATCCATACCTGACTGTCTTTCTAGAGAGAGCTTGATCATCTCCCTCTGTGAAGCCTTCCCTGAATCCCCAAAGCAGAGTTGCCCCTTCATAATGATTGTGCCTCATGTACTACTCTGCCACTGTTCTGTTCTTACTATAGTATAATTTTCTTTTTGTGTCTGTCTCCTAATGAATGGTGAGCTCTTGAGAGGAACCATGTTCTGTTCAGCTAAAACACCGCCTGATAAAAAGACTGAAAAATAAATATTTGATGACTGAACAGTGACCTCACTGGCTGACGTTCCTTGTCTCTCCTCTTCTACCCACAATCTTTTCTTCTGCCAACTTGATAAATTACCTCAGATTACCTCAGCTCTGCAAATGAACAAGGACAGTCCACCAACACCTATTTTACAGACAGTCTATGTGGCAATCAGAATAAATACAACTAACTAATCCATAACTGGGAATCAGGTGTACTGGTTGAAAGTGCTAACTCTAGTATTCAACCTGGATTATAATCCCAGCTCTTCCATTAGCTGTAAGGCCTTGGCCAAGTTACTTAGCCTCTCTGAGCCTCAAGTGTCCTCAGCTGGAAAATGAGGAGAAAAGAATAGTATCACCTACCTCATAAGTAAACATTAAGTGAGACAATATAGGGTGTTACTTACACAGTAAATTACCTATTAACAGCTGAGGAGTCTGAGGACATTTTTAATTCTCTGAATTAAAGGATTTGAAAATGATTGCCTGTTGCCTAATCAGAGAGTATGGCCTTTGCTCTCTGTGGATTGTCTGGTAGCACTTTCCAACTAGGATTACTCTTTTGTCCTTGTGCTCCACCCCCACCCAAACCTTGAGGTCTGCTGCCACGACCATCGCTGCCACTATCACTGCACCACCCTCATGCTTCTCAGATGGACCTTCCAGGATGCAGCAAGCAAATAACAGCAAAGGAAGAATTATTCTCAATCATTAAGAGTGGACCTCCTGTCAGAAGAACCTAGGGGCAAGATGGGAATAAAGATGCAGACCGACTAGACAATGGACTTGAGGATACGGGGAGGGGGAAGGGTAAGCTGGGACAAAGTGAGAGAGTGGCATGGACATACATACACTACCAAACGTAAAACAGATAGCTAGTGGGAAGCAGCTGCATAGCACAGGGAGATCAGCTCGGTGCTTTGTGACCACCTAGGGGGTGGGATAGGGAGGGTGGGAGGGAGGGAGACACAAGAGGGAGGAGATATGGGGACATATGTATATGTATAACTGATTCACTTTGTTATAAAGCAGAAACTGACACACCACTGTAAAGCAATTATACTCCAATAAAGATGTTTAAAATAATAATAATAATAAAAAAAGAGTGGACCTCCCGATATAAGTTGTTGATGTGTCTCTAGGTTTTTATTGGCAACAACCCCCAGTCAGAGAAGCACCTAATTCCAAACCTTCAAAACCAACTAAAGCTGTCCAACAGGAGCAGTGCTGCTGGAGGATGGAGGAAACAGTGCCCACCAAACTGAGAAGGCATCTGGAGACTGAAAAATAAGGCAGGCGGCTCCATATCATCAATGGATCAGTTTATTATAGGGTAACTTACTCACAGAGTGGGATCTGAATCAGGCAGACAACGATCCGGAAGCATTCACAGCTGCACTCCATACCACCAAGGGGCCTTTAGAACAATTTTATAGTTTACCTAGGGTTATGAGGGGGTACGTGCTTAGATAAGGGACATGCATTCCTAAGCTAAGATTTATGAACAGGTTAACTAGTCTCATGAGCACCAGAATATGTCAGGGAAGGCTTTCATTATTGTTTGGGGACTAACGGAGCATAGAGGCCACCTGGTCCTAGTGATTATTAAACAATATCTATTAACTACAAAGCCCTTGACAACAGAGAAGTGATTCACTGCACAGTACAGTCCTGGGTAGGGTCAGTGAAAGGACAGGAGAAATTGTAAGGGCCCAAGATGACACCAGTTCTGGCTAACAGCCATACATGTATCATATTTAAGCTATCTATACCCAAGTTCTTGAAGGAGAAAACAAAACTTAGATGTCTTTATTACCTCATTATTTTTAGTGTTGCTATCTTTTTCCATGTAGTGATCTTTAGATGAGAAATCAAAGACTCATAGAAGTTAAGTAATTTGCCCTGATTCACACAGCAAGTAGAGGCCGAACAGGGATTTGAACCCATATAGTTGTAACGTTAAAGCCAGGCTGCCTCACTAGTTGCCTTGGGAAGCAACTCCTCTACTTGCTGCTTACCACCTCAATTTGCTTGTCGACGAAGCCCAAAGCTGGACACCTCCTCCTTCAGGAAGCCTTTGTCTTCCTGCTGTTTTCCTTTTTCTACACCTTGAATAGACTTCAAAACATTGTCCCAGTTCTCAAAGAACAAGTGATACCAGGAAAAGGCTACTGCGTAGGAATCATTTTAACTGGGAATCAAATTTTCATGGTAAATAGTTGGAGAAATATCAGGTTTTATCAAGATATCAACTTGAGGGGCTTCCCTGGTGGCACAGTGGTTGGGAATCCGCCTGCCAATGCAGGGGACACAGGTTCGATCCCTGGTCCAGGAAGATCCCACATTCCACAGAGCAACTTAACCCGTGTGCCACAACTACTGAGCTTGCGCTCTAGAGTCCACGAGCCACAACTACTGAGCCCGTGTGCCACAACTACTGAAGCCCGCGTGCCTAGAGCCCATGCTCCACAACAAGAGAAGCCACCGCAATGAGAAGCCCGCGCACCGCAACGAAGAGCAGACCGCTCTCGCCACAACTAGAGAAAGCCTGCATGCAGCAACGAAGACCCGACGCAGCCAAAAATAAATAAATAAATTTATTAAAAAAATAACATATCAACTTTAGAAATGAAACATTATGAAAGTGTTTGCTTTGTCTTTTATTGAACCAAATTTTAATTATAATTGCAACTATGTACGAATGGGAATTACCTCATTATCTGAAAATTTACATAACAGCAAATAAAACATCCTCCACCTCATATATTCTCACAACAGTGTACATGGAATTTAATTTCAGAAATCCTCAAGTCCTGATAGTGGAGAAACTGGGATCTGCTTTAAGAAACTCAGCCCAGCTCTAGTCTGACCGTTCCCGATCAAGTATTTCTGATCAGATCTCACACACAGGGAAGGAACGACCAATCAAGTGACTGACCTGTTGTGCTGCAGTTCAATGGAAGAGGTTGGAAAATCCAGCTAGGGCTCTGACTTGGGCCTTTAAAATGGTCATGGTTCCAGGTGATGCTGAAACAGTCTCCCTCAGAAGGGGCGGTGAGGAGTCTCTCCATCTCCTCGGTTGAGAATGAAACATAGGTCCTAAGGACGATTCATAATCCTATAACATTTAGAAATATTATTAAAGTCATTTTATTTTCTATCACTTATCATATAATTCAGGTTTTAAACATAAAATTATAATTTAAATGAAAACTACAGTATTGAGAAGCATTATGAGGCAAACCATATTTCACAAGTTCTTTCAAGGAAATTAAAAATAAACCAGCTGTGGGCTTCCCTGGAGGCGCAGTGGTTGAGAGTCCGCCTGCCGATGAAGGCGACACGGGTTCGTGCCCCGGTCCGGGAAGATCCCACATGCCGCAGAGCAGCTGGGCCCGTGAGCCATGGCCGCTGAGCCTGCGCGTCCGGAGCCTCTGCTCCGCAACAGGAGAGGCCACAGCACTGAGAGGCCCACGTACCACAAATAAATACATACATACATACATACATAATAATAAAAAAAATAAACCAGCTGTAAAAGTGTCTTGTTCAACAATAAAATGTGTGCAGGGGGACGAGGGGAAGATGGCGGAAAAGTAAGACGCGGAGATCACCTTCCTCCCCACAGATACATCAGAAATACATCTGCACGTGGAACAACTCCTACAGAACACCTACTGAACGCTGGCAGAAGACCTCAGACCTCCCAAAAGACAAGAAAGTCCCCATGTACCTGGGTAGGGCAAAAGAAAAAAGAAGAAACAGAGACAAAAGAATAGGGACGGGACCTGCACCAGTGGGAGGGAGCCGTGAAGGAGGAAAGGTTTCCACACACTAGGAGGCCCCTTCGCGGGCGGAGACTGCGGGTGGTGGAGGGGGGAGCTTCGGAGCCGCGGAGGAGAGCACAGCAACAGGGGTGCAGAGGGCAAAGCAGAGAGATTCCCGCACAGAGGATCGGTGCCGACCGGCACTCACCAGCACGAGAGGCTTGTCTGTTCACCCGCCGGGGCAGGCGGGGCTGAGAGCTGAGGCTCGGGCTTCGGTCAGAGCGCAGGGAGCGGACTGGGGTTGGCGGCGTGAACACAGCCTGCAGGGGGTTAGTGCGCCACGGCTAGCCGGGAGGGAGTCCGGGGAAAAGTCTGGACCTGCCGAAGAGGCAGGAGACATTTTCTTCCCTCTTTGTTTCCTGGTGCGCAAAGAGAGGGAATTAAGAGCGCTGCTGAAAGGAGCTCCAGAGACGGGCGCGAGCCGCGGCTAAAAGGGCGGACCCCAGAGACGGGCATAAGACGCTAAGGCTGCTGCTGCCGCCACCAAGAAGCCTGTGTGTGAGCTCAGGTCACGCTCCACACCCCCCTTCCGGTAAGCCTGTGCAGCCCGCCACTGCCAGGGTCCCCGGATCCAGGAACAACTTACCCGGGAGAACGCACGGCGCGCCTCAAGCTGGTGCAACGTCACGCCGGCCTCTGACGCCGCAGGCCCGCCCCGCACGCCGTGCCCCTCCCTCCTCCCCCCCCCGCACGCCGTGCCCCTCCCTCCTCCCCCCCCCCGCACGCCGTGCCCCTCCCTCCTCCCCCCCCCGCACGCCGTACCCCTCCCTCCTCCCCCCCCCGCACGCCGTGCCCCTCCCTCCTCCCCCCCCACGCACGCCGTGCCCCTCCCTCCTCCCCCCACCCCCGCACGCCGTGCCCCTCCCTCCTCCCCAGCCTGAGTGAGCCAGAGTCACCGAAGCAGCTGCTCCTTTAACCCAGTCCTGTCTGAGCAAAGAACAGATGCCCTTCGGTGACCTACACGCAGAGGAAGGGCCAGATCCAAAGCTGAGCCCCAGGAGCTGCGCGAACAAAGAAGAGAAAGGGAAATCTCTCCCAGCAGCCTCAGAAGCAGTGGATTAAAGCTCCACAATCAACTTGATGTACCCTGCATCTGTGGAATACATGAATAGACAACGAATCATCCCAAATTGAGGAGGTGGACTTTGAGTACAAGATTTATGATTTTTTCCCCTTTTTGTGAGTGTGTATGTGTATGCTTCTGGGTGAGGTTTTGTCTGTAGAGCTTTGCTTCCACGATTTCTCCTAGGGTTCTATCCGTCCGTTTTTTGTTTGTTTTAATTTTTTTCTTAATAATTATTTTTATTTTAATAACTTTATTTTATTTTATCTTACTTTATTTTACTTTATCTTCTTTCTTTCATTCTTTTTTCCTTCCTTCTCTCCCTCCTTCCTTCCTTCCTCCCTCCATCCCTCCCTCTCTCCCTCCCTCCCTTCTTTCTTTCTTTCTTTCTTTCTATCTTTCTACTTCTACTAATTCTTTCTTTCTACTTTCTCTCCCTTTTATTCTGAGGGAGAATGGCTCTTGGATGAAAGACCTGTGGATGAAAGGCTCTTGGTGCTGCAGCCAGGAGTCAGTGCTGTGCCTCTGAGGTGGGAGAGCCAACTTCAGGACACTGAACCACAAGAGACCTCCCAGCTCCATGGAATATCAAATGGCAAAAATCTCCCAGAGATCATCTCAACACCAGCACCCAGCTTTACTCAACGACCAGCAAGCTACAGTGCTGGACACCCTATGCCAAACAACTAGCAAGACAGGAATACAACCCCGCCCATTAGCAGAGAGGCTGCCTAAAATCATAATAAAGCCACAGACAGCCCAAAACACACCACCAGACGTTGACCTGCCCACCAGAAAGACAAGATCCAGCCTTATCCACCAGAACACAGGCACTAGTCCCCTCAACCAGGAAGCCTACACAACCCACTGAACCAACCTTAGCCACTTGGGACAGACACCAAAAACACTGGGAACTAAGAACCTGCCGCCTGCAAAAAGGAGACCCCAGACACAGTAAGATAAGCAAAATGAGAAGACAAAAAAACACACAGCAGATGAAGGAGCAAGATAAAAACCCACCAGACCTAACAAATGAAGAGGAAATAGGCAGTCTACCTGAAAAAGAATTCAGAATAATGATAGTAAAGATGAACCAAAATCTTGGAAATAGAATAGACAAAATGCAGGAAACATTTAACAAGGACCTAGAAGAACTAAAGATGAAACAAACAACGATGAACAACACAATAAATGAAATTAAAAATACTCTAGATGGGATCAATAGCAGAATAACTGAGGCAGAAGAACAGATAAGTGACCTGGAAGATAAAATAGTGGAAATAACTACTGCAGAGCAGAATAAAGAAAAAAGAATGAAAAGAACTGAGGACAGTCTCAGAGACCTCTGGGACAAAATAAAATGCACCAACATTCGAATTATAGGGGTTCCAGAAGAAAAAGAGAAAAAGAAAGGGACTGAGAAAATATTTGAAGAGATTATAGTTGAAAACTTCCCTAATATGGGAAAGGAAATAGTTAATCAGGTCCAGGAAGCACAGAGAGTCCAATACAGAATGAATCCAAGGAGAAATATGCCAAGACACATATTAATCAAACTGTCAAAAATTAAATACAAAGAAAACATATTAAACAGCAAGGGAAAAACAACAAATAACACACAAGGGAATCCCCATAAGGTTAACAGCTGATCTTTCAGTAGAAACTCTGAAAGCCAGAAGGGACTGGCAGGACATATTTAAAGTAATGAAGGAGAAAAACCCGCAACCAAGATTACCCTACCCAGCAAGGATCTCATTCACATTTGATGGAGAAATTAAAATCTTTACAGACAAGGTAAAGCTGAGAGAGTTCAGCACCACAAAACCAGCTTTACAACAAATGCAAAAGGAACTTTTCTAGGCAAGAAACACAAGAGAAGGAAAAGACCTACAATAACGAATGCAAAACAATTAAGAAAATGGGAATAGGAACAGAAATATCGATAATTACCTTAAATGTAAATGGAATAAATGCTCCCACCAAAAGACACACATTGGCTGAATGGATACAAAAACAAGAACCTATATAGGCAGTCTACAAGAGACCCACTTCAGACCTAGAGACACATACAGACTGAAAGTAAGGGGATGGAAAAAGATATTCCATGGAAATGGAAACCAAAAGAAAGCTGGAGTAGCAATTCTCATATCAGACAAAATAGACTTTAAAATAAAGACTATTAGAAGAGACACAGAAGAACACTACATAACGATCAAGGGATCGATCCAAGAAGAAGATACAACAATTGTAAATATTTATGCACCCAACATAGGAGCACCTCAATACATAAGGCAAATACTAACAGCCATAAAAGGGGAAATCAACAGTAACATATTCATAGTAGGGGATTTTAACACCCCACGTTCACCAATGAACAGATCATCCAAAATGAAAATAAATAAGGAAACACAAGCTTGAAATGATACATTAAACAAGATGGACTTAATTGATATTTATAGGACATTCCATCCAAAAACAACAGAATACACATTTTTCTCAAGTGCTCATGGAACATTCTCCAGGATAGATCATATCTTGGGTCACAAATCAAGCCTTGGTAAATTTAAGAAAATTGGAATTGTATCAACTATCTTTTCCGACCACAATGCTATGAGACTAGATATCAATTACAGGAAAAGAGCTGTAAAAAATACAAACACTTGGAGGCTAAACAATACACTACTCAATAACGAAGTGATCACTGAAGAAATCAAAGAGGAAATTAAAAAATGCCTAGAAACAAATGACAATGGAGACACGACGACCCAAATCCTACGGGATGTAGCAAAAGTAGTTCTAAGAGGGAAGTTTATAGCAATAGAGTCCTACCTCAAGAAACAGGAAACATCTCGAATAAACAACCTAACCTTGCACCAAAAGGAATTAGAGAAAGAAAAACAAAAACACCCCACAATTAGCATAAGGAAAGAAATCATAAAAATCAGATCAGAAAAAAATGAAAAATGAAGGAAACGATAGCAAAGATCAATAAAACTAAAACCTGGTTCTTTGAGAAGATAAACAAAATTGATAAACCATTAGCCAGACTCATCAAGAAAAAAAGGGAGAAGAGTCAAATCAACAGAATTAGAAATGAAAAAGGAGAAGTAACAACTGACACTGCAGAAATACAAAAGATGAGAGATTACTACAAGCAACTCTATGCCAATAAAATGGACAACCTGGAAGAAATGGACAAATTCTTAGAAATGCACCACCTGCCAAGACTGAATCAGGAAGAAATATAAAATATGAGCAGACCAATCACAAGCACTGAAATTGAAACTGTGATTAAAAATTTTCCAACAAACAAAAGCCCAGAACCAGATGGCTTCACAGGCGAATTCTATCAAACATGTAGAGAAGAGCTAACACCTATCCTTCTCAAACTCTTCCAAAATATAGCAGAGGGAGGAACACTCCCAAACTCATTCTACAAGGCCACCATCACCCTGATACCAAAACCAGACAAGGATGTCACAAAGAAAGAAAACTACAGGCCAATATCACTGATGAACATAGATGCAAAAATCCTCAACAGAATACTAGCAAACAAAATCCAACACCACATTAAAAGGATCATACACCATGATCAAGTGGGGTTTATCCCAGGAATGCAAGGATTCTTCAATATACGCAAGTCAATCAATGTGATACACCATATTAACAAATTGAAGGAGAAAAACCATATGATCATCTCAATAGACGCAGAGAAAGCTTTCCACAAAATTCAACACCCATTTATGATTAAAAAAAAAACCCTGCAGAAAGTAGGCATAGAGGGAACTTTCCTCAACATAATAGAGGCCATATATGACAAACCCACAGCCAACATCGTCTTCAATGGTGAAAAACTGAAACCATTTCCACTAAGATCAGGAACAAGACAAGGTTGCCCACTCTCACCACTCTTATTCAACATAGTTTTGGAAGTTTTAGCCACAGCAATCAGAGAAGAAAAGGAAATGAAAGGAATCCAAATTGGAAAAGAAGAAGTAAAGCTGTCACTGTTTGCAGATGACATGATACTATCCATAGAGAATCCTAAAGATGCTACCAGAAGACTACTAGAGCTAATCAATGAATTTGGTAAAGTAGCAGGATACAAAATTAAGGCACAGAAATCTCTAGCATTCCTGTACACTAATGATGAAAAATCTGAAAGTGAAATCAAGAAAACACTTCCATTTACCATTGCAACAAAAAGAATAAAATATCTAGGAATAAACCTACCTAAGGAGACAAAAGACGTGTATGCAGAAAATTATAAGACACTGATGAAAGAAATTAAAGATGATACAAATAGATGGAGAGATATACCATGTTCTTAGATTGGAAGAATCAACATTGTGAAAATGACTCTACTACTCAAAGCAATCTACAGATTCAATGCAATCCCAAACTACCATTGACATTTTTCACAGAACTAGAACAAAAAATGTCACAATTTGTATGGAAACACAAAAGACTCCAAATAGCCAAAGCAATCTTGAGGAAGAAAAATGGAGCTGGAGGAATCAGGCTCCCTGACTTCAGACTATACTACAACAGTACAGTAATCAAGACAGTATGGTACTGGCACAAAAACAGAAATATAGATCAATGGAACAGGATAGAAAGCCCAGAGATAAACCCACGCACATATGGTCACCTTATCTTTGATAAAGGAGGCAGGAATGTACAGTGGAGAAAGGACAGCCTCTTCAATAAGTGGTGCTGGGAAAACTGGACAGGGACATGTAAAAGTATGAGATTAGATCACTCCCTAACACCATACACAAAAATAAGCTCAAAATGGATTAAAGACCTAAATGTAAGGCCAGAAACTATCAAACTCTTAGAGGAAAACATAGGCAGAACACTCAGTGACATAAATCACAGCAAGATCCTTTTTGACCCACTTCCTAGAGAAATGGAAATAAAAACAAAAATAAACAAATGGGACCTAATGAAACTTCAAAGCTTTTGCACAGCAAAGGAAACCATAAACAAGAGCAAAAGGCAACCCTCAGAATGGGAGAAAATATTTGCAAATGAAGCAACTGACAAGGGATTCATCTGCAAAATTTATAAGCAGCTCATGCAGCTCAATAACAAAAAAACAAACAACCCAATCCAAAAATGGGCAGAAGACCTAAATAGACATTTCTCCAAAGAAGGTATACAGACTGCCAACAAACACATGAAAGAATGCTCAACATCATTAATCATTAGAGAAATGCAAATCAAAACTACAATGAGATATCATCTCACACCCGTCAGAATGACCATCATCAAAAAATCTAGAAACAATAAATGCTGGAGAGGGTGTGGAGAAAAGGGAACACTCTTGCACTGCTGGTGGGAATGTGAATTGGTACAGCCACTATGGAGAACAGTATGGAGGTTCCTTAAAAAACTAAAAATAGAACTACCATATGACCCAGCAATCTCACTACTGGGCATATACCCTGAGAAAACCATAATTCAAAGAGAGTCATGTACCAAAATGTTCATTGCAGCTCTATTTACAATAGCCCAGAGATGGAAATAACCTAAATGTCCATCATCATCGGATGAATGGATAAAGAAGATGTGGCACATATATACAATGGAATATTACTCGGCCATAAGAAGAAACGAAATTGAGCTATTTGTAATGAGGTGGATGGAGCTAGAGTCTGTCATACAGAGTGAAGTAAGTCAGAAAGAGAAAGACAAATACCGTATGCTAACACATATATATGGAATTTACGAAAACAAATTGTCATGAAGAACCTAAGGGTAAGACGGGAATAAAGACACAGACCTACTAGAGAATGGACTAGAGGATATGGGGAGTGGGAAGAGTAAGCTGTGACAAGGCGAGAGAAAGGCATGGACATATATACACTACCAAACGTAAAATCGATAGCTAGTGGGAAGCAGCCACATAGCACAGGGAGATCAGCTCGGTGCTTTGTGACCACCTAGAGGGGTGGGATGGGGAGGGTGGGGGGGAGGGTGACACAAGAGGGAAGAGATATGGGAACATATTTATATGTATAACTGATTCACTTTGTTGTAAAGCAGAAACTAACACACCACTGTAAAGCAATTATACTCCAATAAAGATGTAAAATAAAATAAAATAAAATGTGTTTAAAGCTCAGCATTACAATTAGATACTTCTGTTAATGCAGTTTCTGAAGATTTATCTTTCCAAAAGGAAATCTTCCAAGTGAAGGGCGGAAGTCACTTTTAAAAAAGGAGTAAGCTTCAGAGATTGCATTTTCTAGTTGAATAACAGTATGTACATATAATAACTTAAGACGAAATAAATAAGCTCAAAAACATTATTTTCTTGGACTCCTCTTATGCATACAAGTTCTAACAGCCTCTCCACATTGAGCTCACTATAGTTCTTCAAGCCAACTCTTTGAGTCTCCATGGGAGTAGTAATCTGAGCACCTACCATTCACTCTGTAGGACAGAAACAGAACTATATTCACACCCACAAATCCATTACAGTCATTTGACCTCACTTTACTTGTACCAGGCAATCTGGCCTCCCTCAGCCACCCTCAGTTAACTTTCAGATACCTGGCACGTGAAAAACAGGCAAAAAATCAGACGTAATGGTTCACTGGCAGCAGCCAAAATAATAACAGACAAGAGCAGAAAAGACAAGCAACCAAGAAGGAAGACAAACAGAGGCAGGAGCTCCAACTAAAACAGCAGAGTCCTCTAGAGTGGTATGGGAGAATTAAACCACTCCCAATAACCTTTCTTGGCATTTTTGGAAATTTTGAGTTTTATTTTATTTACTTTTTATACAGCAGGTTCTCATTAGTTATCCATTTTATACATATTAGTGTATATATGTCAATCCCAATCTCCCAATTCATCCCACCACCACCACCACTTTCCCCACCGCCTTCCCTGCTTGGTGTCCTTACATTTGTTCTCTACATCTGTGACTCTATTTCTGCCCTGCAAACTGGTTCATCTGTACCATTTTTCTAGATTGCACATATATGCATTAATATAAAATATTTGTTTTTCTCTTTCTGACTTACTTCACTCTGTATGACAGTCTCTAGATCCATCCACATCTCTACAAATGACCCAACTGTGTTCCTTTTTAAGGCTGAGTAATATTCCGTTGTATATATGTACCACATCTTCTTTATCCATTTGTTTGTCGATGGACATTTAGGTTGCCTCCATGACCTGGCTATTGCAAATAATGCGGCAATGAATGTTGGAGTGCATGTGTCTTTTTGAATTATGGTTTTCTCTGCATATATGCCCAGTAGTGGGATTGCTGGGTTATATGGTAATTCTAATTTTAATTTTTTAAGGAAGATTCATACTGTTCTCCATAGTGGCTGTATCAATTTACATTCCCACCAAAAGTGCAAGAGGGTTCCCTTTTCTCCACATCCTCTCCGGCATTTGTTGTTTCTAGATTTTTTGATGATGGCCATTCTAACTGGTGTGAGGTGATACCTCATTGTAGTTTTGATTTGATTTTCTATAATAATTAGTGATGTTGAGCAGCTTTTCATGCGCTTCTTGGCCATCTCTATGTCTTCTTTGGAGAAATGTCTATTTAGGTCTTCTGCCCATTTTTGGATTGGGTTGTTTGTTTTTTTAATATTGAGTTGCATGGGCTGTTTATATATTTTGGAGATTAATCCTTTGTCCATTGATTTGTTTGCAAATATTTTCTCCCAATCTGAGGGTGTTCCTTTCATCTTGTTTGTACTTTCCTTTGCTTTGCAAAAGGTTTTAAGTTTCATTAGGTCCCTTTGTTTATTTTTGTTTTCATTTCCATTACTCTAGGAGGTGGGTCACAAAAGATCTTGCTGTGATTTATGTCAAAGAGTGTTCTTCCTATGTTTTCCTCTAAGAGTTTTATATTGTCCAGTCTTACATTTAGTTCTCTAATCCATTTTGTGTTTATTTTTGTGTAGGGTGTTAGGGAGTGTTCTAATTTCATTCTTATCCATGTAGCTGTCCAGTTTTCCCAGCACCACTTATTGAAGAGACTGCCTTTTCTCCATTGTATATCCTTGCCTCCTTTGTCATACATTAGTTGACCATAGGTGCATGGCTTTATCTCTGGGCTTTCTATCCTGTTCCATTGATCTACATTTCTGTTTTTGGGCCAGTACCATATTGTCTTGATTACTGTAGCTTTGTAGTATAGTCTGAAGTCAGGGAGTCTGATTCCTCCAGCTCTGTTTTTTCCCTCAAGACTGCTTGGGCTATTTGGGGTCTTTTGTGTCACCATACAAATTTTAAGATTTTTTTGTTCTAGTTCTGTAAACAATGCCACTGGTAATTTGATAGGGATTGCATTGAATCTGTAGATTGCTTTGGGTAGTATAGTGATTTTCACAATATTGATTCTTCCAATCCAAGAATGTGGTACATCTCTCCATCTGTTTCTGTCATCTTTGATTTCTTTCATCAGTGTCTTATAGTTTTCTGAGTACAGGGCTTTTACGTCCTTAGGTAGGTTTATTCCTAGGTAGTTCATTCTTTTTGTTACAATGGTGAATGGGATTGTTTCCTTAATTTCTCTTTCTGGTATTTTGTTGTTAGTGTATAGGAATGCAAGAAATTTCTGTGCATTAATTTTGTGTCCTGCAACTTTACCAAATTCATTGATTAGCTTTAGTAGTTTTCTGGTGGCATCTTCAGGATTCTCTATGTATAGTATCATGTCATCTGCAAACAGTGAGTTTTACTTCTTTTCCAATTTGTATTCCTTTTATTTCATTTTCTTCTCTGATTGCCATGGCCAGGACTTCCAAAACTATGTTGAACAAGAGTGGTGAGAGTGGACATCCTTGTCTTGTTCCTGACCTTAGAGGAAATGTTTTCTGTTTTTCATCATTGAGAATGATGTTTGCTGTGGGTTTGTTGTATATGACCTTTATTATGTTGAGGTAGGTTCCCTCTATGCCCACTTTCTGAAGCATTTTTATCATAATTGGGTGTTAAATTTTGTCAAAAGCTTTTTCTGCATCTATTGAGATGATCATATGTTAATATGCTGTATCACATTGATTGATTTGTGTATATTGAAGAATGCTTGCATCCCTGGGACAAATCCCACTTGATTGGGCTTCCCTGGTGGCGCAGTGGTTGAGAGTCTGCTTGCCGATGCAGGGGACACGGGTTTGTGCCCCGGTCCGGGAGGATCCCACATGCCGCGGAGTGGCTGGGCCCGTGAGCCATGGCTGCTAAGCCTGCGCATCCGGAGCCTGTGCTCCGCAACGGGAGAGGCCACAACAGTGAGAGGCCCACATACCACAAAAAAAAAAAAAAAAAAACAAATCCCACTTGATCACGGTATATGATCCTTTTAATGTGTTGTTGGACTCTGTTTGCTAATATTTTGTTGAGGATTTTTCCATCTATATTCATGAGTGATACTGGTCTGTAATTTTCTTTTTTTATAGTATCTTTATCTGGTTTTGGTATCAGGGTGATGGTGGTCTCATAGAATGAGTTTGGAAGTGTTCCTTCCTCTGCACCTTTTTGGAAGAGTTTGAGAAAGATGGGTGTTACCTCTTCTCTAAATGTTTGATAGAATTCACCTGTGAAGCTATCTGGTCTAGGACTTTTGTTTGTTGGAAGATTTTTAATCACAGTTTCAATTTCATTACTTGTGATTGGTCTGTTCATATTTTCTATTTCTTCCTGGTTCAGTCTTGGAAGGTTATACCTTTCTAAGAATTTATCCATTTCTTCCAGGTTGTCATAGTGTTGCTTATAGTAGTCTCTTATGATGCTTTGTATTTCTGCAGTGTAACTTCTCGTTTTTCATTTCTAATTTTATTGATTTGAGTCCTCTCCCTCTTCTTCTTGATGAGATTGGCTAAAGGTTTATCGGTTTTGTTTATCTTCTCAAAGAACCACCTTTTAGTTTTATTGATCTTTGCTATTGTTTTCTTTGTTTCTATTTCAATTATTTCTGCTCTGATCTTTGATTTCTTTCCTTCTACTAACTTTGGGTTTTGTTGGTTCTTCTTTCTCTAGTTCCTTTAGGTGTAAGATTAGATTGTTTATTTGAGATTTTTCTTGTTTCTTGAGGTAGGCTTGTATTGTTATAAACTTCTCTCTTATAACTGCTTTTGTTGCATCCCATAGGTTTTGGACCGTCCTGTTTTCATTGTAATTTGTCTCTAGGTATTTTTTGATTTCCTCTTTATTTCTTCAGTTATCTCTTGGCTATTTAGTAACATATTGTTTAGCCTCCATGTGTTTGTGTTTTTTACGTTTTTTTCCCTGTAATCCCATAGTGTTGTGGTCGGAAAAGATGCTTGATATGATTTCAATTTTCTTAAACTTACTGAGGCTTGATTTGTGACCCAAGATATGATCTATCCTGGGGAATGTTCTGTGTGCATTTGAGAAGAAAGTGAAATCTGCTGTTTTTGGATGGAATGTCCTATAAATATCAATTAAATCTATCTGGTCTATTGTGTCATTAAAAGCTTGTGTTTCCTTATTAATTTTCTGTCTGGATGATCTGTCCATTGGTGTAAGTGAGGTGTTAAATTCCCCCACTATTATTGTGTTACTATAGATTTCCTTTTTTTTTTTTTTTGTGGTATGCGGGCCTCTCACTGTTGTGGCCTCTCCCATTGCGGAACACAGGCTCTGGATGCGCAGGCTCAGAGGCCATGGCTCACAGGCCCAGCCACTCCGTGGCATGTGGGATCTTCCCAGACCGGGCACGAACCTGTGTCCCCTGCATCGGCAGGCGGACTCTCAACCACTGTGCCACCAGGGAAGCCCGATTTCCTCTTTTATAGCTGTTAGCAGTTGCCTTATGTATTGAGGTGCTCCTATGTTGGGTGCATATATATTTATAATTGTTATATCTTCTTCTTGGATTGATCCCTTAATCATTATGTAATGTCCTTCCTTGTCTCTTGTAACGTTTTTTATTTTAAAGTCTATTTTATCTGATATGAATATTGCTACTCCAGCTTTCTTTTGATTTCCATTTGCATGGAGTATCTTTTTCCATCCCCTCACTTTCAGACTGTATGTGTCCCTAGGTCTGAAGTGGGTCTCTTGTAGACAGCATGTATATGGGTCTTGTTTTTGTATCCATTCAGTGAGCTTGTGTCTTTTGGTTGGAACATTTAATCCATTGATGTTTAAGGTAATTATTGATATGTATGTTCCTATGACCATTTTCTTAATTGTTATGGGTTTGTTTTTGCCTGACCTTTTCTACTCTTGTGTTTCCCACTGAGAGAAGTTCCTTTAGCATTTAGAGCTGGTTTGGTGGTGCTGAATTCTCTTAGCTTTTGCTTGTCTGTAAAACTTTTGATTTCTCCCTTGAATCTGAATGAGATCCTTGCCAGGTAGAGTAATCTTGGTTGTAGGTTCTTCCCTTTCATCACTTTAAGTATATCATGCCACTCCCTTCTGGCTTGTAGAGTTTCTGCTGAGAAATCAGCTGTTAATCTTATGGGAGTTCCCTTGCATGTTATTTGTCATTTTTCCCTTGCTGCTTTCAATAATTTTTCTTTGTCTTTATTTTTTGCCAATTTGATTACTATGTGTCTTGGCGTGTTTCTCCTTGGGTTTATCCTCTGTGGGACTCTCTGCACTTCCTAGACTTGAGTGGCTATTTCCTTTCCCATATTAGGGAAGTTTTTGTGTCTAATGTCTTCGAATATTTTCTCGGGTCCTTTCTGTCTCTCTTCTCCTTCTGGGACCCTATAATGTGAATGTTGTTGCATGTAATGTTGTCCCAGAGGTCTCTTAGGCTGTCTTCATTTCTTTTCATTCTTTTTTCTTTATTCTGTTCTGCAGCACTGAATTCCACCATTCTGTCTTCCAGGTCATTCATCCGTTCTTCTCCCTCAGTTATTCTGCTATTGATTCCTTCTAGTGTATTTTTCATTTCAGTTATTGTATCATTCGTCTCTGTTTGTTTGTTCTTTAATTATTCTAGGTGTTTGTTCTTTAATTCTTCTAGGTCTTTGTTAAACATTTCTTGCATCTTCTCGATCTTTGTCTCCATTCTTTTTCCAAGGTCCTGGATCACCTTCACTATCATTATTTTGAATTCTTTTTCTGGAAGTTTGCCTATCTCCACTTCATTTAGTTTTTTTTTCTGGGGTTTTATCTTGTTCCTTCATCTGGTACAAAGTCCTCTGCCTTTTCATTTTGTCTATCTTTCTGTGAATGTCCACTCCCCATAACCTTTGAGAACACCACTAACTTGAAAGACAGAAAACCAGTCAACCACAGTAACACAGCTTTCTGGGTCCAATCAGCTGAGGGCGCCCGAGTCTCTCCAGCAGTGGTTTTGGAGCAACACACTGAATTACAGCCTGGACTGTACTCAAGCCTAAATCATCTTCCTTTTTTTTTTGTTGTTTGGGCAGCGTTTTGTTTTGTTTTTTGGCCTCACTGCATGGCTTGTGGGGTGTTAGTTCCCTGACCAGGGATCAAACCCTGGCCCTGGCAGTGAAAGTGCTGAGTCCTAACCCGTGGACCGCCAGGGAATTCCTGGATTAAATCATCTTTTGAGAGGAAATTTGGTTTCTGGAAGCAGCTAAAAATCATTTAGAACTCAATATGGGTGTATGAGATGTAAAGACAAACCAAGAAATTTCCTTTTGATTGAAAACAAAACATGATATAAATAATGAATCTGATTTGCTTTTGTGATTCCAAACAATGTGTCTGAAAAATGGAGAAAGAGCAAAAGAATGAAGAATGAAAACCTAAAAAGTGACCAGAACAAGAAGCTTTTATACTTTTTAGACAAGGAGAAAATAAATTTGTGAAGAGTTGACAAGGCAGAGGGGTTTGGGCTACAGGTAGTAAATGGTGAAAAAGTAACCAGGAAGACAAGGGTTAGTTTGACATGGTTTGTAAGGTTTCTCAGCCCCAAATTTCCTATTTTTGGTGATAAGAACATCTTCCTTCCTCCTGGTACAGGGAGGGTACCTTTCACATGGAAGTTTTATGATCTGTTTCAGGGGAGAACTTGGGGATGGGGGGTGTCATAGTGATTTTCCTGCTCCTGCTGTTGTCTCAAACTCTTTCAGCTTAAGATATTCAGTATGCCAAGGTGCCATATTTTGGGGTAGCATGCCCTGAACTCTGTCATCACATTTTGTGCCACACATTTGTTAGAACACCACAGGTACACAGGATAGAATGAAAGTTTCCTGCTCACACTTCTTAAGAAAAATCACACAAAACACAGTAATGAGGCCAAGATGATACCTGCCTGCCCTTTCACTGTCACTGAAGCATTGTTTAACAATCCTCTCAAGGATTATTTTATTTTCTAAGAGAAGTTACCATTTCCTGAATTTTCTATTTACTATTTCTTTACTATTTCTTTATTATTTTATTATTTATTTTTTTATTTTGGCTGGACCAGGTCTTACTTTCAGCATGCGGGCTTCTTAGTTGCAGCCTGCAGGATCTAGTTCCCTCACTAGGGATCGAACCTGGGCCCCCTGCATTGGAAGGTGAAGTCTGAACCACTGGACCACCAGGGAAGTCCCCTCTATTTACTGTTAATTAGGGACTCAGATTCTGTGAAATTATGTTAACTTATATATTTATGTCCAATAAAGTTACAAATGATTCTCTAGTAGAAGAGATAATCCCAATGGTTGTATTCTAATGCCCTGTTAAATATGATTCAGTTTTGTTTCTAACCTAGATAATTTATTCTAACCATTCTTTATTAAACTGCCTATAAATACTCAGTTCCTTAAATGCTCTTTGAACCGGCTTTACATACTGATTCCCTCACTAATAAATGAGATGATTAAATCTTTGACATGGGCTCAGTTTATGTTTGCAAAAAAAGTTACGTTTTTAACTTCTGAAAATCACACTTTCACACTCTAGAAGTGAGTGAACCATTTACAAGAACTCATCTAAATAAGTCTTTTTCACAGTGAAATCTGGTAAGAAGTGCTTTCTTGGCACCTACTACTGCTTAAGTCGTGAGCAGCATGATATGAGTACTCAGTTTTCCTGGGTCTCTCCCATGTATATGTTATTAAACTTTTGTTTGATTTTCTTCTGTTAATCTGTCTCATGTCAGTTTAATTCTCAGGCCAGCCAGGAGAACCTAAAGGAGTAGAAGAAATCCGCGCCCCCCTCCGCCAACTGAAGACTCAGTGGAAATGCCCACTGAGCATGCAGCACAATGAATGAAAAAAACCTCAAAGTGAGGCATGGTGGAGTTGTCTTAGACACATGAGGTTTGAGCAGCTGTTACAAATACCAGTGCAAATATCACATAAATAGTTCGATACAGGAGTCCAGAGCTCAGGGGAGAAGTCAGGCTTGTGATGAAAATTGGAATGCATTAGCTTGTAAAAAGTATTTGAAGCCAAAACATTGAATAAAATAACCTACGAAGAGTTAAATAGAAAAGAGGAGAAGGGGGACTTCCCTGGTGGCACAGTGGTTGAGAATCCGCTGGCCAGTGCAGGGGACACGGGTTCAATCCCTGGTCTGGGAAGATCCCACATGCCGTGGAGCAACTAAGCCCTTGAGACACAACTACTGAGCCTGCGCTCTAGAGCCCACGTCCCACAACTACTGAAGCCCACGTGTGAGCACGTGCTCTACAACAAGAGAAGCCACCGCAATGAGAAGCCCACACACCGCACCAAAGAGTAGCCTCCCGCTCACTGCAACTAGAGAAAGCCCAAGCGCAGCCAAAAATTTATTTATTTATTTATTTATTTATTTTTAAAAAGAAAAAAAAAAGGAGAGAGGGGAAAAGGAGAAACAGAAAAGAGAGAAGGGAAGAGACTAGGGCTCAGAGCAGAGTCCTACAGAGGAGATAAATGCTATGTCTCAGGGAACCGGAGAAAAGAGTACTTCAGAAGGTGAGCAAGATCAACTGTATCAAAGGCAACCAGGATGGAGGGAAATAGGAGTACAGAGGAGATTTGATTGTTGGATTTACTGAGTTGGAGAGCACAAGTGACCTTAGTAAGAACTGCACACCTTTTAGAAGCATTAATTTTTTCAAGTATAGTGGGATAGAAAAACATGTGGGATATTAATAATTTAAGTGCCAAAAAATGTAAAACACTGTTTTAGTATTAAAATAAATGTGGACAATTTATGGAATACAGTATTTGCATTAATTTTTGAGATAAATCAGGAGACTTCAAAGAAATTGGGCCATGTGAGGGCTTTGCTGCCTTATGTTCCTTCTCTCCCAAACCTCACAGAAGTATTTTGCTCAGTGCCCAGGGCTGCCCAGACTTAGTAATATTAAAGTATTAATATACTTCTGTGGGAAACTTTGAGAAGTCCCACCTAAAACATGAATACATTAACAAATAGCTCCCCCTTGTGACTCAATTTTTAGAGAAGTCTTCAAAAGCCACACTGCTATATTTAAAATAGATAACCAACAAGGACCTACTGTATAGCACAGGGAATGCTGCTCAATATTCTGTAATAACCTAAATGGGAAAAGAATTTGAGAATGAATAGATACATATATATTTATAACTGAATCATTTGCTGTACACCTGAAATTAACACAACATTGTTAATCAACTATGCTCCAAAAAAAAAAATAAAAATTCAAAAAAAAAGAAAAGAAAAGAATATTTGGGGTGAAATATTTAAAAAGTCACATCTTTGGAAAAAAAAGAAAGGTCACCCTTTGGGAGACAAGATTGATAAACAAGCCAGAGCATATTTGGTGAATCCTCATGCAGCAGTGATGGATCCAATTCACATACTGCTAATCTTGGGCAGCCTCCTGTCACTGTAGACTGTATTAATGTCTACTAAGTATCTGAGGAAATTTTCCCGTAGAGCTTTCTGAGAAGTCATTTACTGTTTACCTTCAATTAAATGAATCGTATGCCTGTTTTTCAGCGGGGGTCACAACAATGAAGGGATTGGAGCAGATCAGTGGTTTTTAACTTCGATGTTATCTACATCAGGGAATCAAAGATAATTTAGTGGGAGGAAAACACTAAAGCATAGCTTCCCCGCAACCCAACCCACACTGCTGCTTTTTATCATTATTTATTTTAACATCTTTATTGGAGTATAATTGCTTTACAATGGTGTGTTAGTTTCTGCTTTATAACAAAGTGAATCAGCTATACATATACATATGTTCCCATATCTCTTCCCTCTTGCATCTCCCTCCCTCCCACCCTCCCTATCCCACCCCTCTAGGTGGTCACAAAGCCCCGAGCTGATCTCCCTGTGCTATGGGGCTGCTTCCCACTAGCTATCTATTTTACGTTTGGTAGTGTATATATGTCCATACCACTGTTTCACTTTGTCCCAGCTTACCCTTCCCCCTTCCCATATCCTCAAGTCCATTCTCTAGTAGGTGTGTGTCTTTATTCCCGTCTTACCCCTAGGTTCATCGTGACATTTTCTTTTCTTAGATTCCATATATATGTGTTAGCATACAGTATTTGTCTTTCTCTTTCTGACTTACGTCACTCTGTATGACAGACTCTAGGTCCATCCACCTCACTACAAATAACTCAGTTTCATTTCTTTTAATGGCTGAGTAATATTCCATTGTATATATGTGCCACATCTTCTTTATCCATTCATCCGATGAAGGACACTTAGGTTGCTTCCATCTCCTGGCTATTGTAAATAGAGCGGCAATGAACATTTTGTATATGAATCTTTTTGAATTATGGTTTTCTCAGGGTATATGCCCAGTCGTGGGATTGCTGGGTCATATGGTAGTTCTATTTGTAGTTTTTTAAGGCACCTCCATATTGTTCTCCATAGTGGCTGTACCAATTCACATTCCCACCAGCAGTGCAAGAGTGTTCCCTTTTCTCCACACTCTCTTCAACATTTATTGTTTCTAGATTTTTTGATGATGGTCATTCTGACGGGTGTGAGATGATATCTCATTGTAGTTTTGATTTGCATTTCTCTAATGATTAATGATGTTGAGCATTCTTTCATGTGTTTGTTGACAATCTGTATATCTTCTTTGGAGAAATGTCTATTTAGGTCTTCTGCCTATTTTTGGATTGGGTTGTTTGGTTTTTTGTTATTGAGCTGCATGAGCTGCTTATAAATTTTGGAGATTAATCCTTTATCAGTTGCTTCATTTTCAAATATTTTCTCCCATTCTTAGGGTTGTCCTTTGGTCTTGTTTATGGTTTCCTTTGCTGTGCAAAAGCTTTTAAGTTTCATTAGCTCCCATTTGTTTACTTTTGTTTTTATTTCCATTTCTCTAGGAGGTGGGTCAAAAAGGATCTCCCTGTGATTTATGTCATAGAGTGTTCTGCCTATGTTTTCCTCTAAGAGTTTGATAGTTTCTGGCCTTACATTTAGGTCTTTAATCCATTTTGAGCTTATTTTTGTGTATGGTGTTAGGGAGTGTGCTAATCTCATGCTTTTTTTTTTTTTTTTTTGCAGTATGCGGGCCTCTCACTGTTTTGGCCTCTCCCGTTGTGAGGCACAGTCTCTGGACGTGCAGGCTCAGCTGCCATGGCTCTCACGGGCCTAGCTTCTCCGCGACATGTGGGATCCTCCTGGACCGGGGCACGAACCCGTGTCCCCTGCATTGGCAGGCGGACTCCCAACCACTGGGCCACCAGGGAAGCCCTAATCTCATACTTTTACATGTACCTGTCCAGTTTTCCCAGCACCACTTATTGAAGAGGCTGTCCTTTCTCCACTGTACATTCCTGCCTCCTTTATCAAAGATAAGGTGACCATATGTGCGTGGGTTTATCTCTGGGCTTTCTATCCTGTTCCATTGATCTATATTTCTGTTTTTGTGCCAGTACCATACTGTCTTGATTAGTGTAGCTTTGTAGTATAGTCTGAAGTCAGGGAGCCTGATTCCTCCAGCTCCATTTTTCATTCTCAAGATTGCTTTGGCTATTCGGGGTCTTTTGTGTTTCCATACAAATTGTGACATTTTTTGTTCTAGTTCTGTGAAAAAAGCCAGTGGTAGTTTGATAGGGATTGCATTGAATCTGTAGATTGCTTTGGGTAGTAGAGTCATTTTCACAATGTTGATTCTTCCAATCCAAGAACATGGTATATCTCTCCATCTATTTGTATCATCTTTAATTTCTTTCATCAGTGTCTTATAATTTTCTGCATACAGGTCTTTTGTCTCCTTAGGTAGGTTTATTCCTAGATATTTTATTCTTTTTGTTGCAATGGTAAATGGAAGTGTTTTCTTGATTGCACTTTCAGATTTTTCATCATTAGTGTATAGGAATGCCATAGATTTCTGTGCATTAATTTTGTATCCTGCTACTTTACCAAATTCATTGATTAGCTCTAGTAGTTTTCTGGTAGCATCTTTAGGATTCTCTATGGATAGTATCATGTCATCTGCAAACAGTGACAGCTTTACTTCTTCTTTTCCAATTTGGATTCCTTTCATTTCCTTTTCTTCTCTGATTGCTGTGGCTAAAACTTCCAAAACTATGTTGAATAAGAGTGGTGAGAGTGGGCAACCTTGTCTTGTTTCTGATCTTAGTGGAAATGGTTTCAGTTTTTCACCATTGAGGATGATGTTGGCTGTGGGTTTGTCATATATGGCCTTTATTATGTTGAGGAAAGTTCCCTCTATGCCTACTTTCTGCAGGGTTTTTATCATAAATGGGTGTTGAATTTTGTTGAAAGCTTTCTCTGCATCTATTGAGATGATCATATGGTTTTTCTCCTTCAGTTTGTTAATATGGTGTATCACGTTGATTGACTTGTGTATATTGAAGAATCCTCGCATTCCTGGAATAAATCCCAATTGATCATGGTGTATGATCCTTTTAATGTGCTGTTGGATTCTGTTTGCTAGTATTTTGTTGAGGATTTTTGCTTCTATGTTCATCAGTGATATTGGCCTGTAGTTTTCTTTCTTTGTGACATCCTTGTCTGGTTTTGGTATCAGGGTGATGGTGGCCTCGTAGAATGAGTTTGGGAGGGTTCCTCCCTCTGCTATATTTTGGAAGAGTTTGAGAAGGATAGGTGTTAGCTCGTCTCTAAATGTTTGATAGAATTCACCTGTGAAGCCATCTGGTCCAGGACTTTTGTTTGCTGGAAGATTTTTAATCACAATCTCAATTTCAGTGCTTTTGGTCTGTTTATACTTTCTATTTCCTGCTGAAAGTCTCGAAAGATCATGCTTTTCCACGAATTTGTCCATATCTTCCAGGTTGTCCATTTTATTGGCCTATAGTTTCTTGTAGTAATCTCTCATGATCCTTTGTATTTCTGCAGTGTCACTTTTTACTTCTCCTTTTTCATTTCTAATTCTGTTGATATGAGCCTTCTCCCTTTTTTTCCTGATGAGTCTGGCTAATGGTTTATCAATTTCGTTTATCTTCTCAAAGAACCAGGTTTTAGTTTTATTGATCTTTGCTATCATTTCCTTCATTTGTTTTCCATTTTTTTCTGATCTAATCTTTATGATTTCTTTCCTTCTGCTAACTTCGGGGATTTTTGTTCTTCTTTCTCTAATTGCTTTAGGTGTAAGTTTAGGTTGTTTATTGGAGGTGTTTCTTGTTTCTTGAGATAGGATTGTATTGCTATAAACTTCGCTCTTAGAACTGCTTTTGCTGCCTCCCATAGGTTGTAGGTAATCGTGTTTTCATTGTCATTTGTTTCTAGGTATTTTTTGATTTCCTCTTTGATTTCTTCGGTGATCTCTTGGTTATTTAGTAGTGTATTGTTTTGCCTCCATGTGTCTATTTTTTACAGACTTTTTTTCCTGAAATTGATATCTAGTCTCATAGCGTTGTGGTCGGAAAAGATACTTGATACAATTTCAATTTTCTTAAATTTACCAAGGCTATATTTGTGACCCAAGATATGATCTGTGCTGGAGAATGTTCCATGAGCACTTGAGAAGAAAGTGTATTCTGTTGCTCTTGGATGAAATGTCCTATAAATATCAATTAAGTCCATCTTTTTTCATGTGTCACTAAAAGCTTGTGTTTCCTTATTTATTTTCATTTTGGATGATCTGTCCATTGGGGAAAGTGAAGTGTTAAAGCCCCCTACTATGATTGTTTTACTGTCCATTTCCCCTTTTATGGCTGTTAGCATTTTCTTATGTATTGAGCTGCTCCTATGTTGGGTGCATAAATATTTACATTTGTTGTATCTTCTTCTTGGATTGATCCCTTGATCATTATGTAGTGTCCTTCTTTGTCTCTTCTAATCGTCTTTATTTTAAAGTCTATTTTGTCTGATATGAGAATTGCTACTCCAGCTTTCTTTTGATTTCCATTTGCAGGGAATGTCTTTTCCATCCCCTCACATTCAGTCTGTATGTGTCCCTAGGTCTGAAGTGGGTCTCTTGTAGACAGCATATACATGGGTCTTGTGTTTGTATCCATTCAGCCAGTCTGTGTGTTTGGTTGGAATACTTAATCCATTTACATTTAAGGTAGTTATTGATATGTATGCTCCTATTACCATTTTCTTAATTGTTTTGGGTTTGTTATTGTAGGTCTTTTCCTTCTCTTGTGTTTCCTGCCTAGAGAGGTTCCTTTAGCATTTGTTGTAAAGCTGGTTTGGTGGTGCTGAACTCTCTCAGCTTTACCTTGTCTGTAAAGGTTTTAATTTCTCCATCAAATCTGAATGAGATCCTTGCTGGGTAGAGTAATCTTGGTTGTAGTTTTTTCCCTTTCATCACTTTAAAGATGTCCTGCCACTCCCTTCTAGCCTGCACAGTTTCTGCTGAAAGATCAGCTGTTAACGTTATGGGGATTCCCTTGTATGTTATTTGTTGTTTTTCCCTTGCTGCTTTTAATATGTTTTCTTTGTATTTAATTTTTGGTAGTTTGATTAGTTAGTGTGTGTCTTGGCATGTTTCTCCTTGGATTTATCCTGTATGGGCATCTCTGTGCTACCTGGACTTGATTGACTATTTCCTTTCCCATATTAGGGAAGTTTTCAACTATAATCTCTTCAAATATTTTCTCAGTCCCTTTCTTTTTCTCTTCTTCTTCTGGGACCCCTATAATTCAAATGTTGGTGCACTTAATGTTGTCTCAGAGGTCTCTGAGACTGTTCTCAGTTCTTTTCATTGTTTTTTCTTTATTCTGCTCTGCAGTAGTTATTTCCACTATTTTATCTTCCAGGTCACTTATCCGTTCTTCTGCCTCAGTTATTCTGCTATTGATCCCTTCTAGAGTTTTTGTTTTTTGTTTTTTTGTTTTTTTGTGGTGTTTTTTGCGTTACGCAGGCCTCTCACTGTTGTGGCCTCTCCTGTTGCAGAGCACAGGCTCCGGACACGCAGGCTCAGAGGCCATGGCTCACGGGCCCAGCCATTCTGTGGCATGTGGGATCCTCCCGGACCTGGGCACGAACCCGTGTCCCCTGCATTGGCAGGTGGACTCTCAACCACTGCGCCACCAGGGAAGCCCCCCTTCTAGAGTATTTTTAATTTCACTTATTGTGTTGTTCATCATTGCTTGTTTCCTCTTTTGTTCTTCTAGGTCCTTATTCAATGTTTCTTGCATTTTCTCTATTCTATTTCCAAGATTTTGGATCATCTTTACCATCATTATTCTGAATTCTTTTTCAGGTAGACTGCCTATTTCCTCTTCATTTGTTAGGTCTGGTGGGTTTTTATCTTGCTCCTTCATCTGCTGTGTGTTTTTTTGTCTTCTCATTTTGCTTCTTTTACTGTGTTTGGGGTCTCCTTTTTGCAGGTGGCAGGTTCGTAGTTCCTGTTGTTTTTGGTGTCTGTCCCCAGTGGCTAAGGCTGGTTCAGTGGGTTGTGTAGGCTTCCTGGTGGAGGGGACTAGTGCCTGTGTTCTGGTGGATGAGGCTGGATCTTGTCTTTCTGGTGGGCAGATCCACGTCTGGTGGTGTGTTTTGGGGTGTCTGTGGCCTTATTATGATTTTAGGCAGCCTCTCTGCTAATGGGTGGGGTTGTGTTCCTGTCTTGCTGGTTGTTTGGCATAGGGTGTCCAGCACTGTAGCTTGCTGGTCGTTGAGTGAAGCTGGGTGTTGGTGTTGAGATGGAGATCTCTAGGAGATTTTCACCGTTTGTTATTACGTGGAGCTGGGAGATCTCTTGTGGACCAGTGTCCTGAATTTGGCTCTCCCACGTCAGAGGCACAGCACTGACTCCTGCTGCAGCACCAAGAGCCTTTCATCCGCACGGCTCCAATGTGGGAACTCGGCAGGGCGGAGACTCGGGCTCTCCTTCCCGAGGGTGGGAGAGACGAAAACCCGGGCCCCGTTTTCCCTGGAAGGTTCCGAAAGAAACGTGCACGCCCCCTCTCCACACTGCTGCTTTTTTATCTGTTTTATATATTGGGGTACCTACTAATATTTTATTGAGGGAAAATTATACCCTGCTAAAAATTTAAAGGCCAGTCATTCCTACTAACTCTAATAGAAGAGGATTCTATGTGTAACGTTATACTCAGTCATCTCACTCTCATCCCTGGTTCTGCATCCAAGTGGAGATGCCCAGGAGGTAGCTGGATATTCAGGTCTGAAGCACCTGAAGGACAGTGGGTTCTCATAAAAAAAACAAGGACTGGAAAATATAGAACACTGCATTTCTGTGATAAATTCAGGAGGAGCATTTCTTATAATGTTGCTCTGTGTATTAAATGATGTTATAAGTCACTAAAAGCAATTTTAGGAGGGACCAAAATAGCCAAGTATGAGTAAGCAGGTACCTGATAATCTGGAAGGACTACATATCCTTTAGAAATCTTCCCTGAATATTATTCCTCTCAAATGAGCTTTTGGCAATGGTTTAGCTCTCTACAGATACATGGCCAATTAAAGGAGTATCCTTGCCAAAGTATATACAAACATTTGCACAAGTATGAGGACTCAAACCTGTATACCATAGAGCTTGCCTGCAATAACTTTAGCCTGAAAAAAATCCTATGCTCCAATATAAAATGAAAATGTTACCAATTGCCCAACTGGTAAAAAGAAAAATCAATGAAATATTTTAATTTTAATTTTAGCAGTGCACTTTGAAGTGAACCCTTCAAGATATTATAGTTGGAATATGTAATCCTGGGTAATTAAATGAATTAATCTGCTTGTTTATTTTATTTTTAAAGAATTGGCTTTTTTATTATTTTTTATTTTATTCGTTTGTTTTTGGCCATGTTGGGTCTTCGTTGCTGCACACAAGCTTTCTCTAGTTGCCGCGAGCGGGGACTACTCTTCATTGCGGTGCACGTGCTTCTCATTGTGGTGGCTTCTCTTTTTGTGGAGCACGGCCTCCAGGCGCGAGGGCTTCAGTAGTTGTGGCACACAGGCTTAGTTGCTCCACGGCATGCGGGATCTTCCTGGACCAGGGCTCAAACCTGTGTCCCCTGCATTGACAGGTGGATTCTTAACCACTGTGCCACCATGGAAGTCCCTGCTTGTTTATTTTAGATGAATCAATTTAACATTAGAGCATACTTCCTGAAAATGATATATAAAATAGGTATAGTGCCTGCCCTTTTAGAGCTTACATTCAAGTGGAAAGATAGAAATTAAATCATCACAAGTAAATACGTGATTACAGACTGAAAAATGCTTTGAAGGAGCAGTCTAGTAAGAGAGAATGACAGACCTAATTTAAACCGTGAAGGGATTTTATCAGGGAATCTCTCTGAGGAAGTGACATTTAAACTAAGATGTAAAAGATTAGTAATAGCTCTCCATCTAGAGTGGAAGATTAAAGGTATCTCAGGCAGAGGACAGCAGTAGGAAGTCCTTGAGGCAGAAGATAGTACAGCACTGCTGGAAATCAGTGAGCAAGGTAATTGGGCAGGGAAGCAAAACCAAACAAGCCAAATAAAGCAAGACCTTATAGGCCATGGGAAGGGTGTATGCGTTTACCAAGATAATTGTTGTAAACAAAAAGTACCACAAAGGTTTTTTTAACAGGCTTATTAAGGTATAATTGACCTACCATACAATTAATCCATTGTAAGCCTACAGTTTGATGAGTTTTATTACATTTATACAGTTGTGCAGTGATCATTACAATCACCCAAAAAGTTCATTTTTGCCTATTTGCACCTATTTGTTCCCACCCCTACATGAGACAACTAATCTGATGTTGTTACTGAACCTAAATTTTGCACAACAAAGCCAATCTACTGGTGCAGGATTGTGGTGAAGGAAAGCACAACGTTACTGCAGGGGACCAAGCAAGGAGGGGCTTTTGTACCCAAGAGGGTCCCAAAGGGTCCTGCTCAGTTTCAATGTCTGTCTCCACAGTTTTCTTTTTTTTAGAAATTTCATAAAAACAGAATCATATACTATATAGACTTTTGTGTCTGGCTTGTTTCATTTAGCACAATGTTTTTGAGATTCATCAATGTCATTGTAGTTTTGAAACAGGAAGGAAAGGGCAGGGGACAACCTTTAAAAGAATGACATAGCCCAAGGACACGACATAAACTGATTAGAACCAAATAGGTCCAAGATGGCAGATGAGTCAACTTCCACTAGACCTTGAGCCTCAGTACACACTAATTGTAACACATCAGCAAGCTAAATGACTCACCCACAGGTGCCATGACAGTTCCAAGGCCAACCACAAAGGTCAAAAAGTGAGCCCAATTCCTGGAAATCCCCATCCCTTACCCAAAATAGCTGGAACACTCCTCCCACTTATTAGCCTGTGAAATGACCTACCCCTATAAAAACTGACAACCCCATACCCTGGTTTCACTCTCGCCTTCTGAGATGGCCAACACTTGTGGAGTGTGTTTCTCTCTAAATAAATCCACTTCTTTTTTAAAAAAATATTTTTCTTATTTATTTATTTATTTATTTATTTTTAGCTGTGTTGGGTCTTCTTTGCTGCACGCAGGCTCTCTCTAGTTGCAGCAAGCAGGGGCTACTCTTCCTTGTTGTGCGCGGGCTCCTCATTGCAGTAGCTTCTCTTGTTGCAGAGCACGGGCTCTAGGCACGAGGGCTTCAGTAGTTGTGGCTCACAAGCTCTGGAGCACAGGCTCAGTAGTTGTGGTGCACAGGCTTAGTTGCTCCACGGCATGTGGGATCTTCCCAGACCAGGGCTCGAACCCGTGTCCCTTGCATTGGAAGGCAGACTCTTAACAACTGTGCCGCCACAGAAGTCCAATAAATCCACTTCTTAACTATAACTTTGTCTCTCACTGAATTCATTCTGCAATGAGACATCAAGAACCTGAGCTTCATTAAGTCCGGAGACCAGGTGTGTGATCTCAGTTAAAAGATGGTGGGTTCAGGCTTCCCTGGTGGCGCAGTGGTTGAGAGTCCACCTGCCGATGCAGGGGACATGGGTTCATGCCCCGGTCCGGGAAGGTACCACATGCCGCGGAGCGGCTGGGCCCGTGAGCCATGGCCGCTGAGCCTGCACGTCCGGAGCCTGTGCTCCACAACGGGAGAGGCCACAACAGTGAGAGGCTCGCGTACCTCAAAAAAAAAAAAAAAAAAAAGATCGTGGGTTCAAGTCCTAATCTGAGTTACAGTTTCAGTTTGTTCCTTTTTATTGCTGAGTAGCACTTGAAGGTGTGCATATAACACACATTTATCCATTCACCAGTCAATGGACATTTGGATTGTTTTCAGGTGGTGTCTATTATGAATATGGATGCTATTAACATTCATCTACAAGTCTTGGTGTGGACATTGTTTTATTTCTCTGGGGTAGAGAAGTGGAATTGCAAGGTCCTATGGTAAGTTCCTGTTTAATTTTTAAAGAAACTGCAAAGTGGCTGTGTGATTTTACATTCCCACTAGAAATACATGAGACTTCCAGTTTCTATATATCCTCATCAATACTTGTTATTGTCTGATGAAATAAAATCCATATTTTATAGCAAGATGAGAAAAATTTAAACATAAGATTTTTCTTTGCCAGTTCAGGCTCCTGCCTCCCCTTTAGTAGGTATTGTGCCTCTGCATTAACCAGGACTCTTTAGGAGATAACATTCCTTCTTAATCTCAGCAAGGGTCACAACTCCTTAGGAGATAACATTCCCTGATCTTAAGAGGCCACCCACTACTTTGTACCTGTAGATCTGAATTGTGCAAACTGTCAATAATACGTCATTAATGTACAGCCCTCTATCTCAAAAACTTATATAACTGTGCTTTGACCTTTAATAGGCAGAACAGCTTTCTGAAAGACTTCTTCCCGGGTTATTATCCTCAATTTGGCTCAAATAAAATTTTCCATTTCTTTCTTAGATCGATTGATTAATTTTTTCATGGACAGTCTGACTTTTTTATCTTATTTTAGTGGGTGTGTAATAGTATCTCTTTGTGGTTTTAATTTGCATTTCCCTAATGAATAATAATGTTGAGCATCTTTTCTTTTTTATTTATTTATTTTTAATTTAGCTGTAGTTGAGTTAAAATATTGTGTTAGTTTCAGGTATACAGCTTCAGATTCTTGTCCATTATTGGTTATTACAAGATATTAAATATAGTTTCCAGTGTTTTACTGTAAAGCATTGTTGTTGGTCTATTTTATATATAGCATTGTGTATCTATTAGTCCCATACTCCTAATTTATCTTTCTCCCTCCCCTTTCACCTTTGGTAACCATAAGTTTCTTTTCTATGTCTGTGAATCTGCTTCTGTTTGTAAATTTATATTATTTTTTTAGATTCCACATATAAGTGTATCTTACAATATTTGTCTTTGTCTAACTTATTTCACTTAGTATAATAATCTCTAAGTCCATCCATGTTGCTGCAAATGGCAATATTTCATTCGTTTTATGGTGAGTGATATTCCATACCACATCTGTATCCATTCATCTGTTGATGGACATTTAGGTTGCTTCCATATCTTGGCTATTGTGAATAGTGCTGCTATGAACATTGGGGTGCATGTATCTTGTTGAATTATAGTTTTGTCTGGATATATTCCCAGGAGTGGGATCGCTGGCAACTCCATTTGTAGTTTTTTGAGGAACCTCCATACTGTTCTCCATAGTGGCTGCACCAATTTACATTAACAACAGTGTAGGAGGGCTCCCTTTTCTCCACACCCTCTCCAGCATTTGTTATTTGCAAATTTTTTTTTTTTGGCCATGGTGTGCAGCTTGCAGTATCTTAGTTCCCTGACCAGGGATCAAATCCATGCTCCCTGCAGTGGAAGCAAACACACAGAGTCCTAACCACTGGACTGCCAGGGAATTCCCATTTGTAGACTTCTTAATGATGGCCATTCTGACCAGTGCGAGGTGGTACCTCATTGTAGTTTTGATTTGCATTTCTCTAATAATTAGCGAAGCGGAATATCTTTTCATGTGCCTGTTGGCAATCAGATATATTTTTTGTAATAGGGAAGAACAAGTCTGACTCCGTATTGGATCTGTTTCTTTTACTTTAACTTTTGTATTCTATCACCTTGCAGCAAGTTAATCACTAAAGGAAGGTTGCCTATAGCTTAAAATATACATTAGGATTCATCTCTGGGAACCCTGCCCCCATGCCTGAATGTTAAGCTAAAACACTTTTGTTTAGCTCACAGAAAATATCCTGACCAGACCCACCTGTAAATGGCTGCAGGAAAGAATATTAACACATCTCCTCTGGAGTCTGGTCAGAACCAGGAAATAACTGCAGTAGCTTATTGCCTTTTTTACTTTACCTCCTCACCTCCCCATGTCTGTACCGTAAAAGAAACTAGCACTGAAACCCAGACAAGATGTTTCTTTAGGACATTAGTCTGCTATACAGATCTTGGTCTGCTGGTTTTCTGAATAAAGTCACTATTCCTCACCCCAAAACCTCATCTCTCCATTGATTGACCTGTCATGTGATGGACCATACAAGCTTGAACTCTGTAACACTGAAGGAGCAGGTGTTTTTGTTTTTGTTTTTTCATATTTATTTAATTATTTGGCTGTGCCAGGTCTTAACTGTGGCATGTGGGTGGGATCTAGTTCCCTGACCAGAGATCAAACCTGGGTGCCCTGTATTGGAAGCGTGGAGTCTTAACCACTGGACCACCAGGGAAGTCCTGGAGCAGGTGTTTTAATTCTGATTTTCTGCCATGAAAATAGATTCAATAGAGATACCATTTTCTGATACAGAGCAGATACAATAAAAATCAGATTTGAGAATGGGAAATTAGGGGTTCAATTTAAGTACTCTTGAGATGTTTGTGAATTTTTATTCACAAAATTCACAAAAATTATTAAAATTATTATGAAAAATAATTTTAAAAGATAGATTCTTAGAAGTAAGATTGCTGGGCCAATAGATAAAACTGATAGACACTACCAAACCCTTTTCAGTGTCCTTTCCCTCAAGCCCTTGCTAAATCTAGATAGTATCAATCTTTTTTTACTGGCCCTTTTATATAATGTCTATATCCTATACTTTAATTTATAAATTAAAATGAAAAACCAAATTTTGATTCACATTTCCCTGATTCTTGGTTGAACAACTGTGATATTATGATTTATAAGAAATATATATTTGGTCTCTCAGGGAAGAAGAAATTTTCCTCTATCTTTCTAGGTTTTTCTGGATGGTCTAAAAATTAAATTGACATGAGACACATTTTAACAGGAGAAAATTAAACAAAATGTAATGACATGTATACATGAGGTAGACCCAGAAAAACGGAGTAACTCGCTAAAGTGCCTGAAACCCTCACCTTAATACCATCCTCAGCTAAAGATAAAGGTGGATGTTGATGGGGGGGGGTGATTTGAGACCTCAAAGGGGAGGAAGACAACTGATATGGAGATGGAAACAGAGAAGAATTTAACAAACTTTGCTAGGTTCCTCCGTGTCTACACACCAAGTTCATACTATAATTGTCTATGGTGATAGCTCCCTTCCTGGAAGAGGCCCTCTATCTAAATTCTTTAGACAGTTAGAGGAAAAGCCAAAGTTTCTTCCTGAGTCTTCTTGGTATTGATTGTTTTCAATTCAAAATAATCTACATGCCAAGGAGATGTTTGCGGGTGGCAGATTTTGCTCCCCTGCAGGTCATTCAGATGACCAAAATATATTTCTCATATAGTATATTTGGTCTTCATCCATGGCTCCTGGCTCACAGCTGCCAAAACCCTTAGGATTTCCTGAGCAATAACTGGAAGCAACTTTTGTCATAATATTTGGTGTCCTGTCCTCAGTTCCTGAAACTGCTTCAGACCATGAAGGTGAAATGGGTATCTTGTTACTCATAACAAGACCTTTCCACCACAACTGGGTTTGCGTTAACGTGGTTATTACCTAAAAACTGGGATCGCCTCTTGGTGGGTGTCAAGCCAAAAGATACAACTGTAAGTAGATAGGGTAGGGGGTCCCTGGAAAAAGAGAACCAGGCATGGCTTACTTGACATAAGAGAAGCCGTTTTTTGGCCTAAGCCATTTTGTGATCTAAGCTTGGCCACAATCCTCGCCCTTGAGCAGGTCTCAGTAATTAATGACCTTAAGGGAATGAAAGAATGCAGAAACAAAACTGTTACCAGGCAAGAGAAGTAACAAAATATATCTCAGTTTTGTTCCAAAGGTAAAGATTTGCCTGAAGTGCTCAACCACCAGATCAACTGTAACCTAAGTGATGATGACGTTGACATTTTCTGACCCTCATGACTTCAGTCAACTAAAGCTTGGTCTCTGTGGACCTTTGCCCCAATTCTAAGCTGAATTCTCCTGTCTCAAGCCCTTCATGAATATGCGTGTACCCTTAGCTTAAAACTTCCCCAGTTTTGCTGTTAGAGAGACATGGCTTTGGGAAAGATCCCCAGTGTTCTCTTTACCTGATGCAAGTAATAAATCCTTCTTTCAACCTCTGGCTTGATTTTGTCTTTTGACACCCACCAAGAGGCAAACGCAGGTTTTGGGTAACACAACCAAGCCAAAGAACAGGATAAGGAAGGATTTATTACTTGCATTAAGTAAGGAGAACACCAGGGATATTTCCCAAAGCAGCATCTGCTTTTTTCTTTTTCCACCACATCCCAGTTACTGAAAACCCTAAAGCCCACTTCAATCAGTCGGGAAGTGTAGGTGGTAGGTCCTACTGCAATCTTCTGAAGATTTAGAATCCTGAAGGCTGATCAGGGGTGCATGATCATGAAAGGCCTCAGTGAGACAATCGGTGTCTCTCTTCCTGATTCTGACCCTCATTAGGGGGTCCTGGTAACCTGAATTATTTGTAGAGGTGAAACCATGCACCTCAGATTGGGACTTGAACACACGTGCTGGGACTCGAACCCAGCCAAAACCCTGATTGGGATTTGAACCCCTGTGGCCAGGACTCAAATCCAGCCAAAACTCAGACTGGGACTCGAACCAACACGGCCGGGACTCAAACACGGCCAAAACCTACGGTCTTCCAACTGAGATCACACACCTGGTTTCAGGACTTAATGAAGTTCAGGTTCTTGACGTCTCATCACAGAAAGAATTCAGTGAGAGACAAAGTGATAGGTAAGAAGTGGATTTATTTAGAGAGAAACACACAGCACAGACAAGAGTATGGGCCATCTCAGAAGGTGAGAGCAGCCTTGGGAGAAACAAACTCCACAGACAGAATGTGGGCCATCTCAGAAGGTGAGAAAGGCACCAGGGTATGGGGTTGTCAGTTTTTAGAGGGGTGGGTAATTTCATAGGCTAATGAGAGGGAGGACTGTTCCAGCTATTTTGGGAAGGGGTGGGGATTTCCAGGAATTGGGCCACCACCCACTTTTTGATCCTTATGGTGACCTTGGAACTGTCATGGTGCTGGTGGGTGTGTCATTTAGCTTGCTGATGTGTTACAGTGAGCGTGTACTGAGGCTCAAGGTCTAGTGGAAGTCGAACTGTCTGCCATCTTGGACCAGTTTTGTTCTAGTAAGTTTATGTCATGTCCTCAGGATATGTCATTCTTTCAAAGGCTGTGTCCTGCCTCCTTTCTTCCTGTTTCAGAGGGGTGCCACTTTGGTATACCTGGACAACTTGAATGTGCACTTTTAAACTATCTATTGGAAGAACTTAACAACCCTCTAGGGAAGGAAATTTTCAGTGGCTGAGAATAGCCGAATTTTTGTCTCCACCAGCCTTTATCTTAGACCCTCAGGATAGCTAGAGATAAAACCTCAACTGAGGATATGGGAAACCAGATATCAGTCCTCTCAGCCTGCTAGGGTGCATTCTGAGTCACTGGAAACTCTGTGTCTATACCGCAATTACAAAAAAAACAATTTATTTTCTTTTGTAATACAGTCTGGCTACAATACCAACTAGGCTACCTGGAGAAATGGCCAGAGACTGGCTCATTAAATTATAACAACACTTGAAATGTTTTCTAAAAGGAAAGGATTTAAAAAACCCTGCTTTTTTGGAGAGGATTAGAGAACGCCTTTGGCAATACACTACAGTTGACCCAGAGCATCCAAGAAGTACAGTAGTAATAAACACCTATTTCATATCTCAGAGTGAGATACTTGCTACAAACTTCAAAAGGTTGTGGTAGGACTTACCACCCACACCTCCCAACTGGCTGAGGCGGCCTTTAGGTTTTTCAATAACTGGGATGTGGAAGGAAAAAGAAAAAGAGACACTGCTTTAGGAAGGATCCCAGGTGTTCTCCTTACTTGCTGCAAGTAATAAATCCTTCCTTGTCCTACTCTTTGACTGGGTTGTGTCTTTTGGCTTGACACCCACCAAAAGATGAACCTGGTTTTCAGGTAACAAGATGACATTTGGAAATCACCTAAGGATGGAGGCTTGATGCCAAGAGAACCAACCTTGAATAGAGGGCTGGAAATTTCAGTCCCACCCCCTAATTTCCAGGGAGAGTGGAGGAGCTAGAGGTTGAATCAGTCCCCAATGGTCCATGATGTAATCAAGCATGCCTATGTAATAAGGCCTCCATAAAACTAGAAAGATGTGGTTTGGAGTGCTTCCAGGTTGGTGAACATGTGGAGATTCAGGGAGAGTAGCTCACCTGGAAAGGACATGGACACTCCACGCCCTTCCCACATACCTTGCCCTATGAATCTCTTCCAAGCGGCTGTTCCTGAGTTATACCTTTTTATAATAAACGGATAATCTAGCAAGTAAAATGTTTCTCTGAGTTCTGTGAGCAAATTAATCAAACCTAAGGAGGGATTCTATGGGAACATCTGATTTATATGATTTATAACCAGTTGGTCAGACAGACAGCAACCTGGGACTTGTGACTGGCATCTGAAGTGGGTGGTAGTCTTATGGGACTGAGCCTTAACCTGTGGGATCTGATGTTGTCTCTGAGTAGATAGTGTCAGACTGAATTGAATTTTACACCCAGCTGGTGTCAGAGAATTGTTAGTTGGTGCTGGTGTGGAAAACCCCAGTCTGCATACACATTGGAATTGGTCCCACATATTGTAATTCAGTGCAGAAACTTTAGCAACTTTTTAAGTAAATGAGCTATTTGCATTTCTCCCTTTGTTGTTTCACAATTTCTATTGTTCCACTTTTTTTTAAATGAATGATTACAGGAACTCTTTGTTTTATGAGTATTATCCCCTTGTCTCTTACATATGTTGCAAATATTTTCTCCCAGTTTTCTTTTATCTTTTATTTTGTTTATGATAACTTTAATCATGAAAACACTTAATTTTGCAAGAGAACTTCTGTTTATCTGTTTCATTGTGGCTTCTAGGTTTGGTATCTTGCTTGTGCCTTTCTCTCCCCCAAATTACTAAGATAATCTTTGTTTTGTTTGAGCACATCATAGTAGAGTTTCTTATGCTTAATCCTCTAAACATTTTGAAATTTATTTTATGGCATGCTGTGAGATAAAAATAAACTCTTTTTTTCTTTTTTCTAAATAATGACTGATATTCTCAATGGCTTTTACTCAATACTCCATAATTCCCCTTTGATTTGAAATACCACCTTTAATATACTAAATTTTCATAAATACACAAGTGAAACCAGGTTCTCTAAAGTTGATCTAAGACTTTTTTACAGTAAGAATTACAGTTATTGCTAATAATAAAATCATGGTATCAGCATATAGATGTGCTTATCTCCTTAGCAAGCAAGGGCTCATGCACCCAGCTCAGACAGATAGGATGTTAAGCCATTATGGAAAAGCTGCTTTGAAAGGAGGGTGTAGAGATTGGTTCAAGATGGCGGAGTAGAAGGACCTGCTCTCACTCCCTCTTGCGAGAGCACCGGAATCACAACTGACCGCTGAACAATCATCAAGAGGAAGACACTGGAACTCACCAAAAAAGATACCCCACATCCAAAGACAAAGGAGAAGCTAGAGTGAAATGGTAGGAGGGGCACAATCACAATAAAATCAAATCCCATAACTGCTGGGTGGGTGACTCACAGACTGGAGAACACTTATACCACAGAAGTCCACCCACTGGAGTGAAGGTTCTGAGCCCCACGTCAGGCTTCCCAACCTGGGGGTCTGGCAACGGGAGGAGGAATTCCTAGAGAATCAGACTTTGAATGCTAGCGGGATTTGATTGCAGGACTTTGACAGGACTGGGGTAAACAGAGACTCCACTGCTGGAGGGCACACACAAATTAGTGTGCGCATCAGGACCCAGGGGAAGGAGCAGTGACCCCATAGGAGACTGAACCACACCTACCTCTTAGTGTCGGAGGGTGTCCTGCAGAGGCAGGGGTTGGCTGTGGCTCACTGTGAGGACAAGGACACTGGTAGCAGAAGTTCTGGGAAGCACTCCTTGGTGTGAGCCCTCCCAGAGTCCACCATTAGACCCACCAAAGAACCTGGGTAGGCTCCACTGTTGGGTCGCCTCAGGCCAAACAACCAACAGGGAGGGAACCCAGCCCAACCCATCAGCAGACAAGTGGATTAAAGTTTTACTGAGCTCTGCCGACCAGAGCAACAGCCAGCTCTACCTACCACGAGCCTCTCCCATCAGGAGACTTGCACAAGCCTCTTAGATAGCCTCACCCACAAGAGGGAACCCAGCAGAAGCACGAAGAACTACAATCCTGCAGCCTATAAAACAAAAACCACATTCACAGAAAGATAGACAAGATGAAAAGGCAGAGGGTTATGTATCAGATGAAAGAACAAGATAAACCCCAGAAAAACAACTAAATAAAGTGGAGATAGGCAACCTTCCAGAAAAGGAATTCAGAATAATGATAGTGAAGATGATCCAGGACCTTGGAAAAAGAATGGAGGCAAAGATCGAGAACATGCAAGAAATGTTTAACAAAGACCTAGAAGAAATAAAGAGCAAACAAACAGAGATGAACAATAACTGAAATGAAAAATACAGTAGAAGGAATCAATAGCAGAATAACTGAGGGAGAAGAACGGATAAGTGACCTGAAAGACAGAATGGTGGAATTCACTGCTGCAGAACAGAATAAAGAAAAAAGAATGAAAAGAAATGAAGACAGCCTAAGAAACCTCTGGGACAACATTAAATTCAACGACATTCGCATTACAGGGGTCCCAGAAGGAGAAGAGAGAAAGGACCTGAGAAAATATTTGAAGAGATTATAGTTGAAAACTTCCCTAACATGGGAAAGAAAACAGCCACCCAAGTCCAGGAAGTGCAGAGAGTCCCATACAGGATAAACCCAAGGAGAAACACGCAAAGACACATAGTAATCAAACTGGCAAAAATTAAAGACAAAGAAAAATTATTCAAAGCAGAAAGGGAAAAATGACAAATAACATACAAGGGAACTCCCATAAGGTTAACAGCTGATTTCTCAACAGAAACTCTACGAGACAGAAGAGAGTGGCATGACATATTTAAAGTGATGAAAGGGAAGAACCTACAACCAAGATTACTCTACCCAGCAAGGATCTCATTCTGATTCGATGGATAAATCAAAAGTTTTACAGACAAGCAAAAGCTAAAAGAATTCAGCGCCACCAAACCAGCTCTACAACAAATGCTAAAAGAACTTCTCTAAGTGGGAAACACAAAAGAAAGGACCTACAAAAACAAACCCAAAACAATTAAGAAAATGGTCATAGGAACATACATATCAATAATTACCTTAAACGTAAACGGATTAAATGCTACAACCAAAAGACAGAGGCTTACTGAATGGATACAAAAACAAGACCCATTAATATGCTGTCTACAAGTGATCCACTTCAGACCTAGGGACACATACAGACTGAAAGTGAGGGGATGGAAAAAGATATTCCATGCAAATGGAAATCAAAAGAAAGCTGGAGTAGCAATACTCATATCAGATAAAATAGACTTTAAAATAAAGACTGTTACAAGAGACAAGGAAGGACACTACATAATGATTAAGGGATCAATCCAAGAAGAAGATATAACAATTGTAAATATATATGCACCCAACATAGGAGCACCTCAATACATAAGGCAACTGCTAACAGCTATAAAAGAGGAAATCAACAGTAACACAATAATAGTGGGGGCCTTTAACACCTCACGCCAATGGACAGATCACGCAGACAGAAAATTAATAAGGAAACACAAGCTTTAAATAGCACAATAGACCACATAGATTTAATTGATATTTATAAGACATTCCATCCAAAAACAGCAGATTACACTTTCTTCTCAAGTGTGCACGGAACATTCTCCAAGATACATCATGTCTTGAGTCACAAATCAAGCCTCAGTAAGTTTAAGAAAATTGAAATCATATCAAGCATCTTTTCTGACCAAAACGCTATGAGATTAGAAATCAATTGCAGGGAAAAAAACGTAAAAAACACAATCACATGAAGGCTAAACAATATGTTACTAAATAACCAAAAGATCACTGAAGAAATCAAAGAGGAAATCAAAAAATACCTAGAGAGAAACTACAATGAAAACAGGATGATCCAAAACTTATGGGATGCAGCAAAAGCAGTTCTAAGAGAGAAGTTTATAGCAATAAAAGCCTACCTCAAGAAACAAGAAAAATCTCAACTAAACAATCTAATCTTACACCTAAAGGAACTAGAGAAAGAAGAACAATTAAAACCCAAAGTTAGTAGAAGGAAGGAAATGTTAAAAATCAGAGCAGAAATAAATGAAATAGAAACAAAGAAAACAACAGCAAAGATGAATAAAACTAAAAGCTGGTTCTTTGAGAAGGAAAACAAAACTGATAAACCATTAGCCAGGCTCATCAAGAAAAAGAGGGAGAGGATTCAAATCAATAAAATGAAAAATGAAAAAGGAGAAGTTACAACGGACACTGCAGAAATACAAAGCATCATAAGAGATTACTACAAGCAACACTGGACAACCTGGAAGAAATGGACAAATTCTTAGAAAGGTACAACCTTCCAAGACTGAACCAGGAAGAAATAGAAAACATGAACAGACCAATCAAAAGTAATGAAATTGAAACTGTGATTAAAAATCTTCCAACAAACAAAAGTCCAGGCCCAGGTGGCTTCACAGGTGAATTCTATCAAACATTTAGAGAAGAGCTAACACCCATCCTTCTCAAACTCTCTGAAAAATTTGCAGAGGAAGGAACACTTCCAAACTCATTCTACAAGGCCACCATCACCCTGTTACCAAAACCAGACAAAGATACTACAAAAAAAGAAAATTACAGACCAATATCACTCATGAATATAGATGGAAAAATCCTCAACAAAATATTAGCAAACAGAATCCAACAACACAGTAAAAGATCATATACCATGAGCAAGTGGGATTTGTCCCAGGGATGCAAGGATTCTTCAATATATGCAAATCAATCAATGTGATACACCATATTAACAAACTGAAGGAGAAAAACAATATGATCATCTCAAAAGATGCAGAAAAAGCTTTTGACAAAATTCAACACCTATTTATGATAAAAACTCTCCGGAAAGTGGGCATAGAGGGAAACTACCTCAACATAATAAAGGTCATATACAACAAACCCACAGCAAACATCATTCTCAATGATGAAATACTGAAAGCATTTTCTCTAACACCAGGAACAAGACAAGGATGTCCACTCTCACTACCATTATTCAACATAGTTTTGGAAGTCCTAGCCAAGGCAATCAGAGAAGAAAAAGAAACACAAGGAATACATACAAATTGGAAAAGAAGAAGTAAAACTGTCACTGTTTGCAGATCACATGATACTATACACAGAGAATCCTAAAGATGCCACCAGAAAACTACTAGAGCTAATCAATGAATTTGGTAAAGTTGCAGGATACAAAATTAATACACAGAAATGTCTTGCATTCCTATACACTAATGATGAAAAATCTGCAAGAGAAATTAAGGAAACACTCCCATTTACCACTGCAACAAAAAGAATAAAATACCTAGGAATAAACCTACCTAGGGAGACAAAAGACCTGTATGCAGAAAACTATAAGACATTGATGAAAGAAATTAAAGATGATACCAACAGATGGAGAGATATACCATGTTCTTGGATTAGAAGAATCAATATTGTGAAAATGGCTATACTACTCAAAGCAATCTACAGATTCAGTGCAATCCCTATCAAGTTACCAATGGCATTTTTCACAGAACTAGAACAAAAAACCTTAAAATTGTTATGGAGACACAAAAGACCCCAAATAGCCAAAGCAGTCTTGAGGGAAAAAAACGGAGCTGGAGGAATCAGACTCCCTGACTTTAGACTATACTACAAAGCTACAGTAATCAAGACAGTATGGTACTGGCACAAAAACAGAAATATAGATCAATGGAACAGGATAGAAAGCCCAGAGATAAAGCCACTCACCTATGGTCAACTTATCTATGACAAAGGAGGCAAGGATATACAATGGAGAAAAGACAGTCTCTTCAATAAATGGTGCTGGGAAAACTGGACAGGTACATGTAAAAGAATGAAATTAGGGCTTCCCTGGTGGCACAGTGGTTGAGGGTCTGCCTGCCGGTGCAGGAGACGCGGGTTCGTGCCCCGGTCCGGGAGGATCCCACATGCCGCGGAGCGGCTGGGCTCGTGAGCCATGGCTGCTGAGCCTGTGCATCCGGAGCCTGTGCTCCGCAACGGGAGAGGCCACAACAGTGAGAGGCCCGCGTACCGCAAAAAAAATAAAAAAAAATAAAAAAATAAAAAAATAAAAAGAATGAAATTAGAACACTCCTTAACACCATACACAAAAATAAACTCAAAATGGATTAGAGACCTAAATGTAAGACCAGACACTATAAAACTCTTAGAGGAAAACATAGGAAGAACACTCTGTGACAAATCACAGCAAGATCTTTTCTGACCCACCTCCTAGAGTAATGGAAATAAAAACAAAAATAAACAAATGGGACCTAATGAAACTTAAAAGCTTTTGCAAAACAAAGGATACTAAAAGCAAGATGAAAAGACAGCGCTCAGAATGGGAGAAAATATTTGCAATCAAATCAACAGACAAAGGATTAATCTCCATAATATATAAGCTGCTCATGCAGCTCAATATTAAAAAACAAACAACCCGGGCTTCCCTGGTGGCACAGTGGTTGAGAGTCCGCCTGCCGATGCAGGGGACACGGG
Source organism: Hyperoodon ampullatus (assembly GCF_949752795.1). Lineage (NCBI taxonomy): Eukaryota > Metazoa > Chordata > Mammalia > Artiodactyla > Ziphiidae > Hyperoodon > Hyperoodon ampullatus. The sequence continues at coordinate 169,218,775 of NC_136915.1, read as the reverse complement.
TTTGTGCCCCGGTCTGGGAAGATCCCACATGCCGCGGAGCGGCTGGGCCCGTGAGCCATGGCTGCTGAGCCTGCGCGTCCGGAGCCTGTGCTTCGCAACGGGAGAGGCCACAACAATGAGAGGCCCACATACCGCAAAAAAAAAAAAAAAAACAAACAACCCAATGCAAAAATGGGCAGAAGACCTGAATAGACATTTCTCCAAAGAAGACATACCGATGGTCAAGAAGCACATGAAAAGTTGCTCTACATCACTAATTATTAGAGAAATGCAGCTCAGAACTACAATGAGGTATCACCTCACACCAGTTAGAATGGGTATGATCAGAAAATCTACAAACAACAAATGCTAGAGAGGGTGTGGAGAAAAGGGAACCCTCCTGCTCTGTTGGTGGGAATGCAAATTGATACAGCCACTATGGAGAACAGTATGGAGGTTCCTTAAAAAACTAAAAATAGAATTACCATATGACCCAGCAATCCCACTACTGGGCATATACCCAGAGAAAACCATAATTCAAAAAGACACATGCACCTCAATGTTAATTGCCACACTATTTACAATAGCCAGGACATGGAAGAAACCTAAATGCCCACTGACAGACGAATGGATAAAGAAGATGTGGTACATATATACAATGGAATATTACTCGGCCATAAAAAGGAACGAAATTGGGTCATTTGTAGAGACGTGGATGAATCTAGAGACTGTCATACAGAGTGAAGTAAGTCAGAAAGAGAAAAACAAATATATTAACACATATATGTGGAACCTAGAACAATGGTACAGATGAACCGGTTTGCAGGGCAGAAATAGAGACACAGATGTAGAGAACAAACCTATGGACACCAATGGGGGAAAGCAGCTGGGGTGGTGGTGGTGGTGGTGTGATGAATTGGGAGATTGGGATTGACATGTATACACTAATATGTATAAAATGGATAACTAATAAGAACCTGCTGTATAATAAAATATATAAAATAAAATTCAAAAATTCAAAAAAAAAAAAAAACCTTCAATGCCTTCCCATTTGACATAATGCCCTTGACCAGTATTTTGGAATGTGTACATGGGGGAGGGAATCTGACATGATGAAGGTAGAGGGTCCCTAAAGATAAATGAGTTTATGGGAACACTGTAGGGAGGACAAACCACACCCTCACAAGTCACAACATGGGATTTTCTCATTTCCTCTCAAAACCCTCACATTTCCTCCTCCCTTCCCATTTTCCATGCCCAAGGGAACTTGAACTTCTCAGGGGAAAGCTAGCCAGACTGTTGAGTCAGTCCCAGTTCCTTTTCTTTCCCACCTCAATGAAAACCTGTGTCCCAGGCCAGAGTGCCTTCTATGAAGGCTCACCTGAGGCAGGATGTGTACAGAAGGATCCCTTTACTATACAAGCACTAAGGAAGCAATAGAGCCCAGTAGTTAGGAGCACAGTCTTCAGAGACCCATAGGTCAGCACTGGAGTCTTGACTTAACCACTTCCAAGCTGTTAATATCTTTCTGAACCTCAGTTTCTCATCTGTAAAAGGATACAGGAGTACCTACTTGAGTTGCTGTGATTTTTTTTTTTTCCACACTGCAGGTCATGTGGGATCTTAGTTCCCTGACCAGGGATCGAACCTGTGCCCCCTGCAGTGGAAGTGGAGTCCTAAGCACTGGACCACCAGGGAATTCCCAGAGTTGCTGTGATAATTAAATGTGGCGTCTGACAATAGGGATGGCTCAATATTAGTATTAAAACCTTAATTCTAGAAGCTAGAAGTAAACCTCCTTCCTCCTCTCTCCCATACAAGGGAGTGAGCACAAACCTCATATTATTCTATTAGCCATGAAAAAATTCTAGATACAAATTAGATATAAATATAACAATAACCGTAATTCCCTACTGTTCTAGTTTGTGACTGTGTAACAGTGTACTTTCTGCTGGGCCAAAACAACCTGTGGAAACAGTGGGGAGGACAGGGTTTCTGCTGTCTCTACCACTCCTACCCCCACTCTTTTCTTTTTTTTTCTTCTGTGCACCGTCTTTTGTTTAACAAGGCCACTCTTTATTGGAGTATAATTGCTTTACAATGGTGTGTTAGTTTCTGCTGTATAACAAAGTGAATCAGCTATACATATACATATATCCCCATATCCCCTCCCTCTTGCATCTCCCTCCCACCCTCCCTATCCCACCCCTCTAGGTGGTCACAAAGCACCGAGCTGACTCCCTGTGCTATGCAGCTGCTTCCCACTAGCTATCTATTTTACATTTGGTAGTGTATATATGTCCATGCCACTCTCTCACTTCGTCCCAGCTTCCTCTTCCCCCTCCCCATGGCCTCAAGTCCCTTCTTTATGTCTGCATCTTTATTCCTGTCCTGCCCCTAGGTTCTTCAGAACCATTTTTTTTTAATTCCATATATATGTGTTAGCATATAGTATCTGTTTTTCTCTGACTTACTTCACTCTGTGTGACAGACTCTAGGTCCATCCACCTCACTACAAATAACTCAATTTCGTTCCTTTTTATGACTGAGTAATATTCCATTGTATATATGTGCCACATCTTCTTTATCCATTCATCCGATGATGGACACTTAGGTTGCTTCCATGTCCTGGCTATTGTAAATAGAGCTGCAATGAACACTGTGGTACATGACTCTTTTTGAATGATGGTTTTCTCAGGGTATATGCCCAGTAGTTAATCCCCACCTGAACCCTTCCTTCCACACTGGGAATGTGCAGCCTAGTCCAAGCCCCTTGCTCTCTCTTGGAATCTTTAGGGGATGATGGTAGCTCCCATCTTGTGTCTTCCCAAGATTGTCGTGCAGTTTCCCAGTCACTACAAATGGCCTCAACCTCCTGACTCATATGCATACACTTGGCCCCCTCCCCCATGGATCACCCCCTCCCCTCAGCCACTGCTTCACAGGATCCTGACACCCCTACCCAAGTAGGTTTTCTGCTTCCTTCCCTTCTGTTCCCCTCATGTCACTAGTCATTTTCATCACTGCTGGTGTCTGGCAGGGTACTGGCCTTGCCTCCATTTCTCAGGCAGAGTCTAAGCCATTTCTCAGAGTTCTTCTCAGGAGTCTCAGCCTGGACCAGCTGCAGAGAATCCACTTCCTTCCCTTTTCCTGAGGTCCCAGGAAACCCACAAGTCACTTTGGCCCCTCAAACAAAATGAATGACCTCATCACATTCTAAGTGCCTGATGCACAAAAGTATAGACACCAACCATTTGGGCTTTCCAAAGCAGTGTTAAGCAATAGTGTATAACCAAATGTAACTTATTCTTCACAGACTTTTTATATGCATAAGTTCAAAATTAAAGAAAAATATGTTTGGTCAAAGTATCTATCTTGATTTTGGTTCCCATATCTAGAAGAAACTATGTTGATTTCTGAGTGTGGGGCATGAATCGGGAACTGGAGAAGAGGGAAACAAGGATAAATATGAAAGATTGTTGTCTATAACAGAGTATATTGGCATTCACACACTTACTGAGAACCTATTAGGTTCAAGAACATGCTAAGAGATGGTTGTGGATATTATACTTTTGAATATGAGGCTCCCTGGCATCTGAGAACTCATAAAATAATAAAGAAGACAGGTTACATAAATATCTGTAGTATACAGCTGGCCATGAGAAGTGCTACAATTATGCCAATTTTTATGAGTGATTAGAGAGGAAAGGGTTCCAATTCATTCTCCACACCGCAATTAAAATGAACTTTTTAAAATGGAAATTTCATCATGTCATTTTCTGGCTTTAAAAATCTCCAGTGACTCACCAAAACCCTCGCAAAAAAGAAAAGATTTGGCTTACAGGGTGTCTGTCTCATCTCCAAACTCTTTTAGCTGTCAGCCATATCAATCCCATCGTTCTCAACTACTTACAAACATGCCCATTCTTTGAAGCCTCCAGTCCTTTGCACTTTCATTTTGCTCACAGTCTCCATTTCCTCTTCTTCCTCAACTACCAGCATCTCCACTCTACCCAGCTTGGCCTAAATACAGATAATCTCTTGAGTCCAAATGAAGACCTGGTCAGGAAGTGTTCCTTGATCTTCTCAAACAGGGTTAAGTGCCCTTCCCGTGCACTTCCGCACACTCCACTAGATGTTCACTTATCGTACTCTAACACTAAACATTTTACATACACAAAGACCATGATCCTGTCTTATTCATCTCTATGGCCTAAGTATCTTACCTTGCCTAGAACATAGTTATTCAATAATCACCTGTCAGAAAGCTGAGTATGGAAATTCTTCATGATGAAATTCACTTAGCAGGCTTCAGCCCGCATCAGCCTAAAATTTCTAAGAAGTAAGGCGCACAACTAACCATCTCAGGCCTTTAAATGCACAAGGCTCAGCATCCAGACCTCACCTCTGAACTTGAGACTCAGGGACTATGTAACTCAGAGTTGCATGGAGCAACTCTACAGTTGTTCAATCATACTGGGCATCAAATAGTTGGCTAAATTGGCTGGCTATCAAAATATAGTTCCCCCAATACCCTTATTCCCATATTGCTCCACTGCTTCTTTCGCTACCATACCTGTAGCCTCTCTGTACCCTAACTCATAGAATGCTTCCTCAATCCCTTAGTCATAATTAAGACCTGACTCTGGTCCAAGACCATCAATTTCCTGATGCCTAGCTGCGGTGCTTGGCCATTTTCCCACCCTACGTACCTAAAGGTGGGTAAGTGAGGTTAATGTCTTCCTTACTCCCAATCGAACTTCCAGGCCTTCACTGTCCTTGAAGTATCACTGGTCCTGTGACAGTTGTTCTATCTCTGACATCTGCTTACTTTACATGCTCACATTCTTGAAATGCCTGGTAAATTGGCACCGTCTTGGAAGGCCTACACATCCATTTGGATAACCGTTCTAATATTCTAGTTTTGTAGCATCTTGATGCCTCAATAATGACTGTTTTTACTTCATTCAGGTTTCCATCCTTGTGATCATACTTGGACCTTGTTACCACCTGGAATTGTTCCATTGATTAAATTTTTAGCTATAATAATTCACTCTCTGACTGTGGACTCCCATCTTTTAAGCACCATTATTTCTGACTCTCACTAGACAGCCCTACCTTTTGACCTTTCATTTCTCTCAAACAGCCTTTTCCCCTTCTGAACCCACGATACTCATGTAATTGATCACATGCACAATTCTTTCATGAAATCATCAATTCTAAGGCACACCTATCTTTACATTCTGGATTATCTTCTATGCCTATGATTATCTTCTTTGCTACAACATTGGGACAATAGGCAAAACTGGATAGAATGTTACACATTATACAGATGGAACCACTGTAAAAACTAATGATTTTCAGCCTCAACTGGGCCTTTTGTGATTTCTCTTATTTCCCCTTAAATATTATTCTAAACCTTAGCAAACTTTATCAATTCTCCTTTCCCCTCACTTTCAGCAATTGATGTTTATCAGATTCCAACCAATTGACACATCTACAATTTTACCTAGATTCATTCTAATCCTAACTTCCTTCCAGTTTCAGAAGATGAGATATCCTTTCTTAACTGCATTCCCTCTTGCCTCAGGCAGAATGCTACCTCTTTCCTATATTACTAACCTCTTTATCACACTGACTCCTGGCCAGGGCAGAGGACAGCAAACTTTTTCTGTGAAGGACTGGATAGTAAATATTCTAGGTTTTGCAGGCCATATGGTCTCTGTCACAACTACTCAACTCTGCTCTTGTAGCATGAAAGCAACCATAGACAATACAAAATGAAAAAGCAGGGTTGTGTTCCAATGAAACTTTATTTATGGACAATGAAATTTGAATTTCACATGAAATATTATTCTTCTTTGGATTTTTTTCAACCATTTAAAAATGTAAAAACCACTGTTAGCTCACGCAAGATACAAAAAACAGGAGGTAGGCCATATTTTGCCAACCTCTGCCTTAGCCTATATTTAACAGTGGTTCTTAGAGTGTGGGCAGAACAGCATGAGCATCTCATGGGAATTTGTTAAAAATGCAAATTTTCCTGCTCCATCCCAGATCTACTGAATCAGAAACTGTGAGTACAACCTGCAATCTGTGGTTTAACAAGCCCTCCAGGTGATTCTGATATACGCTCAAGTTTGAGAACTACTAACCTCTAAACAAACTCTCTGTTTATATAAACAAGTCTCTCCTTCCAAAAGAAAAGTTCCCTGACTCTGCACCTCAAACTCTTTTTCTCCTCTTTTCATCCAAAATTCCAAAGTGATCTGTCAATCCTTGTTGTCTCCATTTTCTCATACATTTATAAAATGAGGGTAAGAATACCACCGAGTAGTTATAAGAACTACTGAAGATGATTGTTAGAGGTCATTCCACATTTCCATGGTGGGGGAAGGTGGGGAGGATTTCAACTTCACGTCCCAGAAGAGAGAAGTATGGAAGAAACATCGCCTATGTCCCCAAACCCCCTCACTCACTCCTCCACGTGGAAGAAGAGAGTAAACTTACAGGTGAATCTGGGAGAGGGAATAAAGCCTGCTCTGCTCACATGGCCAGGTGGAACCTATATATCTGCTTTCTGCAAAGTCCAAAAAGGCATCTCCACAGACGAGCACAGCCCTGGGGAACAAAGCTTGGTGACTGGAAGGTACCCTGTGGGAACTAGAATAAGACACACCTTCTCCAGGTGGACAGAGCCCAGGACAGGGTCCCGAGGGCCACCCCCAAGCCCTGTTTGTTCAGCTCCTGATGGATTCATTCTTTTCAGTCTCTAAGTTATCAAGAACTGTTGATTCTTCAAGCCTCTATAAATATCGCCTCAGACTCAATGAAATCAGACAATCTTGATAGAAATTTTTAAATGGTCATAGGTGGCCAGTGGGGCCCTGTACTTGCCCAGGACTGCCAGGACAGCTTTCCCTATTCTTCCTATCTGCTGACCAACATCACAAGGGAAAAAGTGTTATGGGGTGTGTTGTTCTAAAACATAGGTGCTTAAATGTCCATCTTTCCTGGCTCCTAAGACCAAAAATGCAATATTTAACGCAGACAACAATCTTGCCTCCATCTTTGCTTTTGGAAAGAATTTTGCTTTTAAAAAAACAAGAACACATAAAGAATGTGCCAAGTCTGAGCTTTATTTAAAGTGCTGGTGAAGTGTCAGAGGAAGTAAGAGGATCATGGAAGTCCTCCCTGATCAGTGAGAAATAAGTAGCATTTTTATAGGTGGATAAGGAGGGAAAGGAATCCTAAGTGAGGGAACAGTATGAGAAAAGTGAAAAAAGTGTGGAGTGCCTGGAGCATAGAAGAATTGAGAGTTAGCATAAAAGGTGGGCCTGATATTCTGGCAAATTTTAGCCCTTCGGGGCTAAAGCTATTTAACTCATCCCTTTTCTTTAATGGTTCTAATAGAGTGCTTTGCACATAGCAGAAGATTATTAAATATTCGTTACATGAAAAAGCAAATGTGTGAAATTATATTTACTCATGCTTAGCTGAGTCAGGTGGCCTAACAAAGTATGAGGAGTCCCAGAAGATGGAGCAAGCTAGGAAATTTGCATATGAGTTATCCTTTCTTACTTGATGAGCTCATCAAATGAGTCAGAAACCATTTTCCCAATGTTCCTGTACAGTCAGATGGCAAATGCAAACCTTATTTGCTTCCAATAGCTTTAAAAAACAAACAAACAAACAGTTATTGCAAAAATAAAGCATGTTCATTTTCAAAAATTTGGGACATACCCAAAAATATATAATAAAGACAATTTAAATCCCTGTAATCTCACCAACTAATGATGTAATATTTTAGTAAGAACATTTTCTCATGTCATTAAAGATTCTTTGAAAGTATGGCTTTCATTAATATAATTTTCTATTAATGCACACATCAAAATATTTTCAATTTATTTAACCATTCCTCTATTATGGAACATGTAGTTTTCAAATATTTATTGCACTTGTGTAAACATATCTTTAAATACATCTCTAATGATTTCCATACCCAAGAGTCCTAAAAATAGTCTTACAAACCCTATTAAAGCATAAAAGAAGGCCAGAAAGAAAGAATATCACATTCATGCTGAATAGTTTACCAGTAAAAATGTATAGTTTCTTCTAAAAGTAACATATACATTTAACATATTTTCAGTCAAAATTTCCAGCACAATTTTTAAAGGAATGTGACAAATTGATTCTAAAAAAGTATAAAGGAAAAAAAAGTACAAAGAATAGCTAAGGCACAGGTAGTTAAGGCAATTTTGAAAAAGAACAAAGATGGAGGCCTTTTCTTACCAGATATTAAGACATACCACAAAGCCACAGCAATAAAAATAATTTAATACTGGCATAAGAATAGACAAATGGATCAATGGAATAAAATAGGAATCCAGAAACAGACCCACATGTATATGGAAACTTTCTATATGATAGAAGTGATATCTCTAATCAACAAAGATAGGTTATTTAGGAAATGATGCTAGGAGAGCTGACTCACTACATGGAGAAAAATACAGTTGGATTCCTACCTCATACTACATAGAAATGCTAACTGTAGTAGATTTTAGATACTTTAATCTGAAATGGAAACCAATAAAGATCAGAAAGTATAGAAAAATATTTTTCTGACCTTGAAATTAAGAAGGAATTAGTAAGGAAAGCCTAAAAACCACAAATCATCAGGGATGGGGGAGAATTTGTGGATTTCAGTATATTAAAAAAAAAGGATTTCTTTTCAAAGAAGGACATCATAGACAAAGTTAACAGACAAATGACAGCCTAGAAGAATATATTTGCCACCTCTAAAACTCAAGGAATTAGTATGTAGAATATACAGAGAACTTCTGTATATCAACAAGTAAGACGCAGGAAATTCAACAGAAAATTGGACAAGGAATTAGAATAGGCAAATCACAGAGGGAGGAATCTGAATGTCTAAAAAATCTATGAAAAGATGCTCAAACTCTCTATTAATCCAATAATGCAAGTTAAAATAACGAGATAGCACTTTATAAAAATATTAAAGTTTCATATCAAGAATTGATAAGAATGGGACTTCCTGGTGGCGCAGTGGTTAAGAATCTGCCTATCAATGTAGGGGACACGGGTTCGAGCCCTGGTCCGGGAAGATCCCACATGCCGCGGAGCAACTAAGCCCATGCGCCACAACTACTGAGCCTGTGCTCTAGAGCCCATGAGACACAACTACTGAGCCCGTGTGCCACAACTACTAAAGCCCACGTGCCCAGAGCCTGTGCTCTGCAACGAGACAAGCCACTGCAATGAGAAACCAGCGCACTGAAAGGAAGAGTAGCCCCCGCTTACCTCAACTGGAGAAAGCCCGCACAACAAAGACCCAACGCAGCCAAAAATAAATAAATTTATTTAAAAAAAAAAAAAAGAATTGATAAGAATGTGGGAGAAGGTTACTCTCACATGCTATTGGTCTGCAACTATTAACTGATGCAGCCACACTGGAAAGTGAATTACCAGTAGTTATACAGCTAAGTATGTCCCAGCATTCACACTCCTAGGAAGATACCCCACAGGAACATGCATGCAGGTTTTTATGTGGGAATCTGTAAGAGGATGTGCATCTCAGCATTGTTTGCAACATCAGGGAGTTGGAAGCCACCTGGGGGCTAGTAGACAGGGATATAACTATCAGCTGTGCTGTATGGCAGCAGTCAGAATTAATGAACAAGATATACATTTAGATCTACGGTTAAGCTCTTAAGACATAGTACCAACTGGGAAAAATGTAAGAAACAAAATAAAATGGATAGAACTGTAACAATGTAAATATAAAACACTCTAAGTAATATTTAAGTCTCAAGCATACTGGTGGATGCCTATGAGAGATAATAGAAGTAATGAGAATGGGGAGCAGAAATAAGGAGGAGAAAAGAAGGCCTGGTGTAGACCTAAGATAACGCAGTGTGATTGATGCTATTCTTTCAGTTGCTCAGGGAAAAAAACAAACAAAACAAACTTGGAACTGTTAAAATAATCAAACAAAAAGGCCATTAGACTGAGGTGGCTCCAGTGTCCCCATAGCCTAGGTAAGCAAACCTAAACCAGAGTCAATCCTGTGAATGCCACAAGGTTAAGAAGAACAACCAATCACAAACAGCCAGCTAGGCTTTCCCAAATAACGCATCCCTTAAGTTAAAGCCATTCAAATAATTTCCTTGCTTCGCTTCCTTGTTTCCTCCATAAAAGCCTTTGCCCCTAGTTCCTGCCAGTGGAGTGCCCTTAACCACTTCCAGTTTGGCTCTGCCTGATTAAAATCAGTCTGCTCAGATAAACATAAATATTTTAATAGGCCACAGTTTATCTTTTAACAGAACTATCCCTGATTTCTTTCTTTCTCTCACACTCCCACATCCAATCCTTTAATAAATCCTTTATCTTCCAATTATACGCAGAATTCAATCATTTGTCATTCTTTCCATCAATATCACCCTGGGCTTAGTCACCATCACCTCTGGCCTACTTTTGGCAACAGTCTCTTAACCAGTTTCTTTGCTTTTGTGTCTGCTAGCCTTTGGTCTATTTTCACCACAGCAACCAGAATGATCCAATTAAGCAAGTCGGATCACATCAATTTCTGCTCTAGGTCTTCTGGTTTTCTGTCTCACTCAGAGTAAAAAAAAAAAAGCAAAGTCCTAATGATCCACAAGGTCACATGAGCTGGACTCGGGCCCCACTCACACACACCTGCCTCTCTGGCCTTATCTCTTAATCTCTCCCCTTGGCCACTCCCTCATGCCACACTGGCCTCCTGCTATGCTAGAATATACCAAGCACAGCCTTTATTTAGGGCCTTTGCAGGTAGGTGTTTATACTGCTTCCTGGAATGCTCTTTCCTTAGAGTTACAAACAGCTCGTACCCTCACCTCTTTCAGATCTTTGTTTAGAAGTCTTAGTGAGACCTTCTCCAACAACACTATTTAAAATTGCAACCCTCAAGTGGACAAAGGATCTGAACAAAGTGGGCAAAAGATCTGAACAGATATCTTTGCAAAGAAGATATGCAAATGGCAAGTAAGTACATGAAAAGATGCTCAACATCATATGTCATTAGGAAATGCAAATTAAAACAATGAGATACCATGACACACCTAGAAGGGCTAAAATCCTAAAAAACTAACAACACCAAGTGCTACTGAGGAACAGGAACTCTCATTAATTGCTGGTGGGAATGCAAGATGGTACAGCCACTTTGGAAGACAGTTTGGCAGTTTCTTACAAAGGTAAATATTGACTTAAACAATACCAGCAATTGCACTCCTAGGGATTTACCCAAATGAATGAATAAGTTGAAAACTTTTGTCCACACCAAAACCTGCACATGGATATTTATAACAGCTTTATTCATAATTGCCAAAAATTGGAAGCAACCAAGATATTCTTCAGTAGGTGAGTGGATAAACAAACTGTGGTATATCTGTACAATGGAATAGTATTCAATGAAAAAAAAAAAGAGATATCAAACCAAAAAAAGTCATGAAGGATATTTAAATGCATATTTCTAAGTGAAAGAAGCTAGTTTGTAAAGACTACATATGGTATAATTCCAACTATATGACATTCTTTAAAAGGCAAATGATCTGTAGTTGTCAGAGGTTAAAAGGTAGGGAGAGTGGGTAAGTGGAGACAGGGGATTTTTAAGGCAGTAAAACTATTCTGTTTGATACTGTAATGGTGGACACATGACATTATGCATTTGACAAAACCCAGAAACCCATGCAACATAGTGAACCCTAATGTAAATTATGGACTTCAGTTAATAATAAAGCATTAATATTGGTTTATCAATTGTAAAAATGTATCACACTAATGAAAGATGTTAATAGGGGAAACTATTGGAGGAGAGGACTTATATGGGAACACTACTTTCTGCTCAGTTTTTCTGTAAACCTAAAACTGCTCTAAAAGGGGACTTCCCTGGTGGCACAGTGGTTAAGAATCCACCTGCCAATGCAGGGGACACGGGTTTGAGCCCTGGTCCAGGAAGATCCCACATGCCGCAGAGCAACTAAGCCCGTGTGCCACAACTACTGAGCCCATGTGCTGCAACTACTGAAGCCCGTGCATCTAGAGCCCGTGCTCCGCAACAAGAGAAGCCACTGCAAAGAGAAGCCCACGCACGGCAACTAGAGAAAGCTTGCGCAGAGCAACGAAGACCCAACGCAGCCAAAAATTAAAAAAAAAAAAAAAAGCTCTAAAAAATAAAGTCTATTAATTGAAAAAAAATTGCAACTATCCCCACAGGCACTCCTTATGCCTCTTCCCTGCTTTACTTTTCTCTGTAGAACTTATCACCTTCTAACATAATAAATTTTTTACTGATTTATTTTGTTACTATCTGTCTGACACAGCACCCCACCTCACCCACCCACTTACACACAAAGGTAAATTCCACTAGGCTAGGACATTTTTTTAATGTTTTATTTTGACATAATTTAAATTTACAGAAAATTGCAAGAATAGATTGAGAAATTCCAATATATTTATTTACCTAAATTCATCAGTTGTTTACATCTATCTCTTTGACCCCATTGTCTTTATCTTTCTTTTACTCTTGCTCACTCTCTCATGTGTGTGTGTCTGTATAAATGGTTATATATACATATATAATATATATAATATTTAAAGAATAAACATAGTATGATATATAGAAAATATATGATAAATATATATTTAGATACATATTATGTGTTCATTATATATATTTTATACATATCTAATTATAATATGTATAATTACCCAAATCTCAAAATTAAACATTTATACAATACTATTCTCTAATTCACAGTACATATTCGAGTAACGTCAATTGTTCCAGCAGTGCCTTCTATAGATTTTTTTTTTCCTAATCCAGGGCACAATCCAGGATTATGCATTGCATTTAGTAGTCATGTATCTTTAGTCTCCTTTAATCTAGAACAGCTCCTCAGTCTTTTTTTTTCTCTTTTTGGTCTTTCTTTACTTTGACATCTCTTAAGACCAGTTATTTTGTAGCTGTCCCTCAATTTGGGTTCGTCTAGTTCCTCATGATCAGATTCAGATGATGGGTTTTTGGCAGGAACACCACAGAAGTGATGTGTCCTCAGAGACACAAGATGTTGGTCTGTGCCAAGATTAGTGATGTTCTCTCTTGCTTAAGGTGGCGTCCGTCAAGTTTTTCCAAAAAGGGAATTTTGTAAGTTTCATTCACTGCTATATTTCCAAAGTCTAAAATGGTGCCTGGCACATAGGCACTCAAAAAGAATATGTTGAATGAATGACTAAATGACTTCAACTCTGTGGAGTTGAAAAGATAAAGACAAGGACGTGGAAGAGAAAGGAAGAGGAGGAAGAGAAGGAGGAGCAGGGGAAAGCAGTACACTTACGGAGCAGATCATCAGTATGCACATTTGAGGTTCATAATTATTCAAAGGATTTCCAGGCCATTTGTATTAATAATAATACCATCAAGGGGCTTCCCTGGTGGCGCAGTGGTTGGGAATCTGCCTGCCAATGCAGGGGACACGGGTTTGATCCCTGGTCCGGGAAGTTCCCACATGCCGCGGAGCAACTAAGCCCGTGTGCCACAACTACTGAGCCTGAGCTCTAGAGCCCATGAGCCACAACTACTGAAGCCCATGCGCCTAGAGCCCGTGCTCCGCAACAAGAGAAGCCACCGCAGTGAGAAGCCCGCGCACTGCAACGAAGAGCAGCCCCCGCTCTCTGCAACTAGAGAAAGCCTGCACGCAGCAATGAAGGCCAACGCAGCCAAAAATAAAATAAAGTAAATTTAAAAAATAATAATAAATAAATAATAATACCATCAATATTATGAAGTTTCCAGACCTATTATACTCTTGCTAGTATACCAAACACATTTTCTTTTTCTTAAAGAGTAATTATTGCTATTTATTTATTTATTTTAGATTTTTTTGGATGTGGACCATTTTTAAAGTCTTTATTGAATTTGTTACAATATTGCTTCTGTTTTATGTTTTTTGAGCCCCAAAGCATGTGGGATTTTAGTTCCTGACCAAAAAATCGAACTTGCACCCCCTGCACTGCAAGGCGAAGTCTTAACCACTGGACCGCCGTCCCCAAACATATTTTTTTTTCTTTTTTTTTTTTTTGCGGTACGCGGGCCTCTCACTGTTGTGGCCTCTCCCGTTGCGGAGCACAGGCTCCGGACGCGCAGGCCCAGCGGCCATGGCTCACGGGCCCAGCCGCTCCGCGGTATGTGGGATCGTCCTGGACCGGGGCACGAACCCGTGTGCCCTGCATCGGCAGGCAGACTCTCAACCACTGCGCTACCAAGGAAGCCCTAAAATTAGGATATTCTTAAAATGAGTAATTACTGGGGACAAATCTATATCATTAAGAAGTACATTTAAAAATATGTTTGGGGGCTTCCCCTGGTGGCGCAGTGTTTGAGAGTCCGCCTGCCGATGCAGGGGACACGAGTTTGTGCCCCGGTCCGGGAAGATCCCACATGCCGCGGAGCGGCTAGGCCCGTGAGCCATGGCCACTGAGCCTGCGCGTCCGGAGCCTGTGCTCCGCAACGGGATAGGCCACAACAGTGAGAGGCCTGCGTACCGCAAAAAAAAAAAAAAAAAAAAAAAAAGGTCACATGCTCAAGCAATATGCTAAGGGAAGTATTGAAGGACATGAAAACACTATTCTAAAAAAGTTAATTTTATCAATTTTTATTGACTAAACAAGCAAAAGTCAATTTTGATCAGCTCAATGTCCATAAACACTTACAAATAAGTGGAACAAAATTGTGTGAACCATTTTGTTTTAAATCGTATTTTAAAAGCAATGTTGAAAGTGAAAATTTTAAGCTTGATTTTTACCTATCAACATAATAGATTTTAGCCTGCATAAAGGATTTTTTTCTCTTCTGATTTTTAAAAAATTTACTGAAAAACTTAAACCATCTCTGCTGTTAACAAGTTTTCCCCAGCTCCCCACAATGGGGGTGAGGGGGGGAAGCCCTTATAAACAAGTCTGTGACGTGGAGACTCTTTGAAAGTCAATCCTTCTAAAAAACAGTTTCCAGGCTAATTGCTTCGGTCCCTCAGGGTTAGAAAATTTGTGTGCAGTTATTTCCCATATACCTTTGGGACTTTACTATATAAACAGATAATGACACACTCACCAGACAATACTTAACTGAATGATGGGTATGTTTTCTCTTATTTGTAAGTTCTTTCATAAGAAAAATGCAATTCTCTTTGTTTGACATAAATTTGAACACCATAAAAATGAAGTCTATTTGATAATTGGATTAAAAATTTGGATCTAGCTTCCTATTTTCTAAATGTTTCTTCATAACTCTTCAAATAAATTAATATTTAACAGGCAAAGTTATTTGTACCTAATATGATTAGAAAGGGATTAAACTTGCAAGTGACACATCTACTAAAAAAAATTAAAATTCCAAATATTTATGTGTGGGCATGATTAAAAGAGGAATTTCATTCATGTTCAAACATCACCCAGAGGAAAAAAAATTATCTGTACATGAAATAGTTTATACTCAATGGTGACATCTCAACTAAATGAATGATTTTACTCCCACCAAATACTCTTTGATATACACCAATTTAATCTCTTATGCTTCTAATCTGTGGTGTTGAGTCCGTTTCTAACCTTTCAGGCAGTGTTCCTTTTTCCGTAATTAATCATTTTTTCAACCTAAATATTTCAGGAAAGTAATTTGTGCAGAATTATCAAAAGGAAGTGAAACATATTCAGAGCCAGAATGACTAATGTTTCACTCCTGAAGGGGTTTTTCAAATCCCAGAGCAGAATCATGGTTTTCCACTAAAGGGCATGGACATTCAAGGCACTCTAATATCCAGGAATCTTCCTTTCTACATTTTCCTGAACAAAAAAAAAAAAGAAAAGAAAAGAAGAGGAAAAAAAAAATTCAACCACCGCCATCCCAGTTAGACACAACAAGCACTAGTCTAACAATTTCAGCATGCCATTTTTATATACATGCAGCCCACAGGCAGCAGCACATAATAACATCCTCCTCCTCCTCTCACCTCCCACTCCCTTCTGAGGGATGAAACACTGAAGAAAGTGAACAAGTGGATAAGCCAATTTAAGAAATTGTGGGTGAAGTTAGAAACCTGCTTGAGGATGCAAAAGCTTCCAACTGTGAGACTCCAAAACCATGGAAAACCTTGGTTCTTATCTGAAATGTCATGGCACTTAGAATCTGTACTAGCCAGTTTGCACTTAACCATATTATTAACTGATATTGTTAGTTCTCTTTATATACAAATCGTCACATTTTCTCAGTCATTAAGAAAGAGGAAGATCTCACTTTGCAAAGTAATTTTTTTTCAGGAACATTTGTTTGTAAATTATATTTTCATAGATAAAACATAACTGAAATAAACCATTGGACCTAACAATGTAAGGATTCTTGCAATACCTTTAATCATTCACTATTAAGTATTTAATTAGGTCCACTTGGTGCTTTGTACTCTGGTGTCTGAAAACCTCTTTATATTTGTTCACTTGTTTATTATCTGTTTCCCACACCAAAATAAAAGCTCAGTAACTTAAGGAACATTTTTAAGTTTTTTCCTCTGCTTTATCTACCACACCTATAACATAACAGGAGCTCAATAAATATTTATGGAGTGAACATGTGCCAACACCTAGTGAAATGTTTTTTCTCCCTCTAGAAAGCCACCTGAGTGTCTCTCTGCCGGCCATAAAATCCCAAACTGCTGTTACCCGAATCACTGTCACACAGCTTTATGGAATTTGAACAGCAGTTCACTAACAAACTGCCTCAGAGATACTCCCGAGACTACAATTTGCTTATGTCACCAAGGTTCTCCCTTGGGGTACTCATATTATTCCCTTCGTGCAAACCTGAGATACACAAGAACGAGTTTAGATTAGAAGCTAACTCTTGGAAACTTTTACAAATTTTTAAATTTTGATGTTAAAACCAAGAACCCACAGTTACTCTGACATAGATTGGGTTACCTCCAGTCCAAAAAGTGAGCATCAGCAGATGCACGGGGGAAGTGCTGAGCTAAGCTTGGCATTCTTCAAAGCAGAGCCAAATAGGGATTTTCCATAGGTACCCGGAAATGGAATTAGGCAATTTTAACCCATCTATCTCACCCTCTCTCTGCTTGCATAGAGACTCACAGAAGCAGGAGCTGCTCTGGCAGCCAGTGATTAATGGATTCTTCTGTATGTAACCTGTTCGTAAGCACCAACCCTCTCTCTTGCCATCAATGCTTCTCCTGCTCCCAACCTTACCCAGATTTCTGGGTGCTCCTTCTCTTCTCAGAGACTATCCCTGATATTATTTTGACTTGATTTCATTCAGATGGAAATGGCGAAAAGTGTTTTCCAAACTTGCCTGATCATAAGAATATCTGGAATATTTATTTTTAAATGTAGCTTCCAAGGGACTTCCAGAATAATCATAGCTGTGTAAATCAGCATCATAAACCTCCTGGAAAGTATACAAAACAACAAGGAAAACAATAATAAAACATAAAAACAAATATATAATTTGTGTACGCAAACGTTCATAGCAGCATTATCCACACAGCCCAAAAGTGGAAACGACCCAAATGTCCATTAAAGAATGAATGGATAAACAGAATGTGGCATAATACACAATGAAATATTATTCAGCCTTAAAAAGGAATGAAATTGGGGCTTCCCTGGTGGCTCAGTGGTTGAGAGTCCTCCTGTCGATGCAGGGGACACGGGTTTGTGCCCTGGTCCGGGAGGATCCCGCATGCCGCGGAGCGGCTGGGCCCGTGAGCCATGGCCGCTGAGCCTGCACGTCCGGAGCCTGTGCTCCGCAGCAGGAGAGGCCACAGCAGTGAGAGGCCCGCGTACCGCAAAAAAAAAAAAAAAAAAAAAAGGAATGAAATTGATACATGCTACAACATGGCTGAAACAAGCCAGACACAAAAGAACAGATATTGTATGATTCCACTTATATGAGTTACATAGAGTAGTCAAATTTACAGAGACAGAAATTAGAACAGTAGGACATCTTCCTTTGGGGTGAGATAAAGATGGAGAGTTAGTGTTTAATGGGTTAATAGAGTTTCAGCTTGGGATGATGAAAAAGCTCTGCAGATGGATAGTGGTGATTGTTGCACAACAATGTGAATGTACATAATGTCACTAAAATGTACATTTTAAAATGGTTAAAGGGGCTTCCCTGGTGGCACAGTGGTTGAGAGTCCGCCTGCCGATGCAGGGGACGCGGGTTCGTGCCCCGGTCCGGGAAGATCCCACATGCCGCGGAGCGGCTGGGCCCGTCAGCCATGGCCGCTGAGCCTGCGCGTCCAGAGCCTGTGCTCCGCAATGGGAGAGGCCACGACAGTGAGAGGCCCGCGTACCATAAAAATAAATAAAATGGTTAAAATGTTAAATTTTATGTGATATATATTTACCACAATTAAAAAACTCAATACATAAAAACACTCCATTTTTAGTGAGGCCAGGTAACAGATATAATCTGCAGATTCCAAAACATGTCAGGGCAGCTAAAAGCAGTTGGGAATGGACAAAATCCATGTGAGAGGAAGTGAAGAAGAGAAATTTGAAGGGTGGTGAAAAACCCTTATATTAGAGCTCAGAAAACAGCAGGAAAAATAATTCACTTTCTGAGGTGAAGAGCTCACTTTCAGCTAAAAGGCAATATCATTTCTTTGCAAAAACTGTTGTGGAAATTTGGGTGAGCAAGGCTCTAACCAGAAGCCTTCCTGGACACGGTATGGTCCAGAAGAGAAGTATGGGTGGAGGGACTACGCAAAGAATCACACAGCTAATTCAAATCTTTAGGAGTAGTATGCTTCTGTAGCAACAGAGAAGAGAGAACCTTTGGGCTATAAAGCATCAAAAGCCACCTTCACCCGCCTCTCTTGCTGTGCATAATCTGCAAGAAGGTGGTTTATGAAAATCTAACTCATTCATTATTAGGCAATAAAAAAAGGTTCTGGCACTCCTGGGTTTCAGCACCAAAAAAAAAAAAAAAAAGGTAAAAAGTTCTGGCACGGAATGATATATATATACTTTTTTTTAATGTGGAAATACTACAAACTTATCAATGGGCAAATCATACTGACCAGGAGAAAAATAGCTATCAAGAAACATGAAATTTTAACCAAAATTTTCATCATGAATTCAAGAAATCTTAATGAAGTAATTGCATCTCTGGAAGACACCCACAAAGAGGAAAGACAAGAATTCTGGAAAGAGATGATGAGACTGTAATAGGAGATAAAATGTGAATAGAAAGAAGTACAGGAAAAAAGCAAACCCAACAGAGATGAGGATGATACAGAGGGAACACAGGGAGAATAGACACAGAAGGAAAACACAGTACGGATCATAGAGTATAAAGATAAGAAAAGTGATATAAAGATTTTAAAGGAGAGACCATTATACAGGAAACAAGTAAAGAAACACCAACACATGCATAATTTAAATCCTTGAAGAAGAAACCCAAAATAATGTCATAACAAATAGTTAAAGATATCCAAGAAAACTTTCCTGAAATAAATGAGGACGTGAATGTACACTTCGGAAGAACATACTAAGTACCAGAGAAAATTCATCCGAAAAAGCTGTCGATGAAAAATTAATCAGTCGATCTAAAACAGAAATGGAAAATTTTATTCGAGCCAAATTTGAGGAGTATAACCCAGGAAGAGCATTTCAGAAAGCTCTGTGAACTGTTTTGCCCATCAGAAGTCAAGGCACAGTTATATAAGTTTTTTGAGACAGGGGGCTATACATCAAATGACGTATTATTGACAGTTTATGTAATCTAGATCTAAGGGCCATGGAAGGAATGTTAGCTTTAAGGAGTTGTCTTAAAGTTACTGATGCTAGGAGAATATTGCTCTTTATGGTTGAGCAGGTATTTTTGCCAATGGGGAAGTTTGGTTGATGCACAATGCAGATACATAAAGCACAGTGGGGGAAGAGAGGAGGCCAAAGGGCAGAGAAATTTTCTATTTAAATTTTTCCTGTCTTGCCATAAAATATGAATTTTATTTCACAAGCATATCCTAGGAAAGTTATTGGACTGAAAATATAAATAAAGAATACTTTGGACAGCCAGGCAAAAGACTAACTCATTTATAAAGGAGAAAAAAATCAGGATGGCCCCAGATTTCCCCACAGCAATGTTCAATTCCAGAAGACGTTGGAGGGTTGATTGGAGCCAGATTTCTCTATCTTTTTTTTTTAATCTATAGGCAACATGGTACTGAATATTTTTAAATATTTATTTTATTTATTTATTTGGTTGCACCAGGTCTTAGTTGTGGCCGGTGGGTTCCTTAGTTGTGGCATGCGAACTTTTAGTTGCGGCATGCATGTGGGATCTAGTTCCCTGACCAGGGATCGAACCCAGGCTCCCTGCATTGGGAGCAGGGAGTCTTAACCACTGCGTCACCAGGGAAGTCCCCCAGGTTTCACTTCTTAAGGTTGTGGCTGGATTTGATAATTCACTGATTAATTACTTAATTCAACAAACATTTAGAAACCATTCAATAAATGTTTGTATATTTGAACAGTAGACGTATCATCTGACAACCTATAATTTTCCTGAGGATTAAAATCACATTCTAGGGACGTCCCTGGCAGTCCAGTGGTTGGGACTCTGGGCTTCCACTGCAGTGGGTGTGGGTTCAATCCTTGGTAGGGGAAGTAAGATCCTGCATGCTGCACTGTGCTGCCAAAAAAACACAAAAGACATTCTATTAGTTTATATGCCCTTGGGAATTTTAGAAGCTCACAGACTAATAGGAAAGACAAACAAGTAAATTATCACAATACAATTTGATAAGGGTCAAAAATCATGACAGGAGGGCTTCCCTGGTGGCGCAGTGGTTGCGAGTCCGCCTGCCGATGCAGGGGATGTGGGTTCGTGCCCCGGTCTGGGAAGATCCCACATGCCGCGGAGCGGCTGGGCCTGTGAGCCATGGCCGCTGAGCCTGCGCATCCGGAGCCTGTGCTCCGCAACGGGAGAGGCCACAGCAGTGAGAAGCCCGCGTACCGCAAAAAAAAAAAAAAAAAAAAAAAAATCATGACAGGAACAATAGGAAAGTTGTGCTCAGATGGCAAGAATTTCAGGGAGAGGTGGAAGATGGCCTACTTTAGGGCCAGTTCATTATGAAATTTGACCTTAAATTATAGGTGACAGAAAGTCAATGACGGGTTTTAACTTTGGGAGTAATAAGGAGAAAGTGTGTGTCTCTCTGTGCTGTGTGTTCACATGTGTAGGGATAGGATTCTTATTGGACCTCAGATGCACAGGGATGAGTTAATCACTTGATAGGTCATGGCATATTATCATTTTTTTGGTCCTTTTATTTGTTCTCTTTTAATCCTCATATTCTTTTTCATTTCCCTTAACTCCTACCATATGTAATCATATTATGTTTAATGATACTTTTTGTTTTATGTGTTCTTACAAAATGTACACGTACTTTTAATTTCTGTAAATGATAGTTTGTCACACAGTTCATCTCTTTAGCGTTTTTTTTTCTTTTTGTTGTTGGGTTTTTTGGGGTTTTTTTAAAGGGCCTTTTTAAATTTTTTATTATTTATTTTTGGCTGCATTGCGTCTTTGTTACTGCGCCCGCCAGCTTTCTCTAGTTGCAGCAAGCAGGGTCTATTCTTTGTTGCGGTGCACGGGCTTCTCATTGCGGTGGCTTCT
This sequence comes from Hyperoodon ampullatus, assembly GCF_949752795.1. Classification (NCBI taxonomy): domain Eukaryota; kingdom Metazoa; phylum Chordata; class Mammalia; order Artiodactyla; family Ziphiidae; genus Hyperoodon; species Hyperoodon ampullatus. Next base: position 169,197,054 of record NC_136915.1, on the reverse strand, counting down.
CTTCTTGCGGAGCACGGGCTCTAGGTGCGCAGGCTTCAGTAGCTGTGGCACGCGGGCTCAGCAGTTGTGGCATGCAGGCTCTAGAGCACAGGCTCAGTAGTTGTGGTGCACGGGCTTAGTTGCTCCACAGCATGTGGGATCATCCCGGACCAGGGCTCGAACCCATGTCCCCTGCATTGGCAGGTGGATTCTTAACAACTGCGCTGCCACGGAAGTCCTTTAGCATTTTTTTATGTCTATTTATTTTTGGCTGTGTTGGGTCTTAGTTGCGGCACGTGGGATCTTTCGTTGTGGCGCCCAGGTTCTCCATTGAGGCACGGAGGCTTCTCTCTAGTTATGACGTGCAGGCTTAGTTGCCCCTCGGCATGTAGGATCCTAGTTTCCTGACCAGGGATGGAACTGTGTCCCCTGCATTGGAAGTTGGATTCTTAACCTCTGGACCACCAGAGAAGTCCCTTTAGCATTTTTTTTAACTAAACATTATGGTTTTAAAGTGTATCTGTATGGCTCTGTGTATATCTAATCTGTTTATTGTAATTGCTATATAAGGGTGTGCATTCAACACATTTTACTATCCACTCTCCAAATGATGAATGCTCAACTCCTTACTACCATACCAAAAAAAAAAAAAAAAAAAAAAGCTACAATGAACATCCTCTTATGTGTCCTGTTATACATCTGTATGAGAATTCTTAATTTGACTAAATCATGCCAGGCTGCTCTCCAAAGCAGCTACACCGGGCTACATTTTCAACAGTAATGCATGAGGGTAAATTCCCTCACCTTGCTTAAACTTTCTAATATTTGCCAGTTTACTTGGTATAAACTATTTCATTGCTGTTTTTATTTGCATTTCTCTGATTACCAATGACCAGCTTCCACTCATAAACTCATTCGCTTTTCAAGTTTCCTCTTCCTGTAAACATCTTTGGCCCATTTTTTTTCTTTTATCCTTAGCCCATTTTTTCATTGGGGTTGCTGTCTTTTGTAAGAATATTTTAAAATATTCTATATATTAATTCTCAGGTAGGTTTAGATGTTACAAATTCTTTTTCCTATTCTTTCCTTTCTTAACATCATTTACAGAAATACTCAGTTTTGATATAATTGCCTTTGTCAATTTTTTTCCTTACAGTTGAGGCTTTTGTTTTAAGAAGTCCTCTCTGACCCAAAATCACAAATATATTCTCCTACGTGTCCTTCTATTAACTTTGTCATTTAGCCTTTCACTTTTAGATCTTTAATCCATCCATAGCCCACTCTTCTATATGGTGTTAGGTGGGAAGTAGGTTTTAATTTTCTCCATATAGTGAGCCAATTTCCCCCAAATTATCTTTTTAATAATCCATTCTTTCTCTCTATTGATTTGGGAGCAAATTTGTTTTTTTGTTTTTGTTTTTTTTCTTGGAAGTTAACTGACTGGCAGTTCTGCAGAGAAGAAAGATTAGAAATAGGGATGTCAGGTAAGATATACTGCTACAATCCAGATAGAAATAAGAACTTGACCAAAGACAGTAGCATGAGGGTTGGGGGAATGGATAGAGAGGAGTATCAGATTTGAGAGATATTTCTGGGTTGGAAATGTGGGATGAAGGAGAGAAAGGAGTCAGAAACAACTTCAGTTTTGAACCCAGCACATTCTGTGGCTAGAGATGCCACTACTGAGGTACGGACAGGAATGTGAACAGGTTTTGAAGAGAAGAGATGAACACAGTTGCAGAGGTGTTGAGGCTGGGGTGCCTGTAGACATGCTTTGGCTCTCACATTATTTTTAAAATAATGTGTTAATTAAATAACATAATTTAATAACTGGGAGGTTTTATTTTTTAAAAATCTATATTCAGCTTCTTTCAAAAGATCAGGACCACCATAACACCAAAACTGCTTCTCTTTTTGGCTTCAGCTGAATGTAGCAGGAGCTCCACAGCTCCCCACAGTCTGCACTGGACCCTCAGTTCCTATAGACATTTGGGATTGGGATCCTGGTGTATGCAAAGTGATGAGGTGGCACAAAAGTGTGGATGTTTTCCATAAACAGACAATTTGAATCCAGAGTTCAGCCATTTACTTAACTGCTCTAAACCTGTATCTTCTTATCAAAAAACGGGCAGGGTACTCATCTTACACGGGTTTCTTAAGAGAGTTTAAAGAGAGAATGCATATACAGCTTAATAGTAATTGTTAGCAAATGATAGCTAGAAAAAAATCCAATTAAAAATTGGAAATGCAATTCAGAGCTGAGGAGAGAATCAGAGCTATGAGCCATGGATTGGAAAGGCAGTTGTGTATAGCTCTGTCCTACAATCTACAAATCATGACTTTTTTGTTTTTTTGTTTTTTGGCCATGCTGCAGGGGCATGCAGAATCTTAGTTCCCCAACCAGGGATCGAACCTATGCCCCCTGCAGTGGAAGGACAGAGTCTTAACCACTGGACCGCCAGGGAAGTCCCATGACTTTCTTGGTGATTGGAATGTCAGAACCTCTTCTCTATCACAACCCCATCTTCACTTCTTTAAATCCCTAAAAGTTGACACATAGAAAGAATTTCATAAACATTTGTGGAAAGAAGGGAGAGAGGAAGAATAGGTGAAGGATCTGGAGAAAAAAAAAAAAGGCCTTTTCTTTCATTTGTAAAACAGAAGAAAAATCGAAGTTACCAACTTACCTACGTTTGTTCCTGCCAGCCCAGCCCCACCTCCCTGCAAATAAAAATGTTAACTAAGGCATACAGTTGCATTCTGTACTCCCAGTTCCCAGGAAAAGATTGCAAAAAGACCCACAATTAGCCACGTTGGCTGCAAAATATATCTCTAAGCCTCCCTGAGTAAAAGACTATTTGGACAGTATTTAAAAATTATTTCTTATATGTAATTAATAATACCAACAGAACCCAAAGAATACAAAGACATAACAATTAAGATTTAGTGAAGAAAGCTTCAAAGAAAAGACTGTGGGAGTTGTTTTATCTTTTTCTCTTGTGACAAATATATATATTATATATATATTTATATAATATATATATAGTTCTGAATTCTCCACAGCAACATTCAACTCTGTAAACACATTTTGCTCATGCTTCTGCTAAACAACCACAGTTACTTTGAATTCATTTTTTCAGGATACCCTGGTATTTGTTCTTTTTATAGTATGTAAAATTGCACTGTTAGTGTGGTCCTGATCTTGCTCTTTGTAGCTAAGGAAAATAACCATGTTAAGTCTGAGAATGTGTTAACTCCCGTGGTGGGGGAGGGGGGGTGAAAAAAAACTAGACTAAATTAAACTATAAAGCTTTAATATGATATTTTTTTTCTTTATTTTGGCTGCACAGGGTCTTAGTTGCAGCATGTGGGATCTTTGTTGAGGCATGCGAGATCATTTAGTTGCAGCGTGCAAACTTCTTAGGTGCCGCATGTGGACTCTTAGTTGTGGCATGCAGGTGGGATCTAGTTCCCAACTAGGGATCGAACCCAGGCCCCCTGCATTAGGAGCATGGAGCCTTACCCACTGGACCACCAGGGAAGCCCCTAATATATTTTAGAATGTCATGAATTTTCGAAGCTAGGGCATAAATTATCTGACAACAACTAGGTCATCTTCCACTATAAATAAACATTATTGCCAGCTAATTCCAAAGATTCACCTAACATAAAAACTGTAGGGTAGGTTCTTGAATGCAATGATTTGGCTGGAAAACCCAGATTATCCTTGGAAAGAAATGAGCACCAGCAGAGAAAATAAAGGGTGATTGGCTAGGAAAGGAGTGTTATGAAGGGTATCCTATTATCAGATGAAGGAACAGGCATTTGGTGCCAAATCACCTGTTATTATATGCAGATGTATATAAAGTCCAATTGTTTTACACTGTCTCAACCAAAAGATCATTATGGTCATTATTCCCAAGAAGCTAGATTCAAAGACACTGAGAACTGCAAGGGGATTATTGAGATCATCCAGTTTAGTTTGTTCATTTTCCAATAAGGAAACTGAAGATCAGAAATGCGACTTGTTCTCAGTAACCAGATCATGTGCTCCTTTTGAAGCCCCTTGCTTCAGCAGCAACTGCACCAAGCATAAGTTATTCAGTAAATGGTGCTAAATTTGTATTCATGAACAAAGCATGGGAAGGGTCATTTTCATGCTGCTTATATTCTAGGTGTGCTTTTGGAAGAAGGTTTGTCAACAGAAAGATTTCTAAAACACGAGAAGTAAGAATATGATGTAGAATGTGTCACTGAGAAAAACCTTTAAAAAAATTTTATTGTGGAAATTTTAAAAAATTAATGAAAAGAGAATACAATGTATCCCTAACTACCTTAAACAATTATTGACATTCTGCCATTCTTATTACATATGCATTTCCTCCATTTGTTTTTTCTTTTTGCTTTGTTTTGTTTGGCTAGAATATTTTTAAAGCAAAACTGAGACACTGTATCATTTTACCTATAAATATTTCTATATGTATCTCTAGGAGATGAGGATTTTTAAACAACATAACCACAGTAACATTATCATACCCTTAAACAGGCTAACATCTAGTCCAGGAGAAATTTAGTTCTATGAGAGTATTCAAGAATGGATCAAAATCTCAAGTCTTTCAATAAGGCTAAGAATTCAAAAGAAGAGAACTTCAAAACTAAAGATTGCAATCTCATTTTTTCTTGTATTGCTCTGCAAATACAAATCTGGATACTCAGATTCCAGAAGAAGATAAAAATAGTCTATGAATCAAAACCACTAATCATATCCTGTTATTTTTAGTTATGTTTCTTCCTGATATTTTAATTCAAAATCAGTTTAATATATTTAATCACACTTTTTTTCAGGGAAAAAGTATTTTAGGTTGAGGTAGAAAATTTTGACCAAAAGATAAATTTAAAGCTAAATTAGGGTGGTTGTCAGAGCCTATATCCATGACCTTGGATGAGGTGCTAACTTACTCACTTGGAAAGTCCCGTGTTAACAGTCTGTTCTACGACTCAACTATCTGCCTCATAGAGGTAGTACAAAAACACCCTCAAAAAACTCACACCTGGAAATATAAAAAAATCACAAAAAATATATAAATGGTAATTGGGTGATAGGTCACATTACCCTCCATACTAAAAGCAGATACTAATAACAGGAATGTTGAGATAGCTTGTAAAAACATCTGGCTCTGAGTAAACGTAGAGTCAGAGTAAAGTACCAGAGTTTTACTTCTGTTGGAATGTTTAGAAAGACCCCTCCATACACAGTAGATGCTCAATAATATTCGCTGACTGGATTTAATGCTGGAACCAAACTTTTGCAACATAGCAACTATTAAATTCCTGATTATGTAAAATGCAATGGATATGTATTATTCTACATCCTGGAACTGAATAGGAGAAAACGTTTTTCTTATACATGCTTTTGCTCTGCACTCAGCACTTTTTCTGCTGTCCCAAACCTATACGTTCATATTCAGGGTTCATGCTGAATTTGTGTTTGTGTGGATGGAGACATACAGTGTCTCTACTTCACCCCCCTCCCCAAATTTCAGGGAAGCCAGAGGACTGTCCACAGAGTGAGTGATAATGGGGGCATTTTCTGGGCATTGATAGAAAGGTACTTACCAACACTTTATTTTTACACTAATTCTTCAGGATAGACAGCCTACTTGGTAAGGATATCAGACCTCTCCAGACAATTCTATTTCATCTTTTCCTGACCTAGAATTCACTAAACCTAAGTAGACTTTATATTATCATGTATGCTTCTAATTACATACCAGCTTATATATAAACACATTCTATCAGTCCACAGATTTGTCTACCAGCACACTTTTACTCCCAATAGTAACATGAAGAAAACAATAGCACTTGGCCTGTCTGTGAAGCCTTAGGCCGTATTTTGAAGGAGGGATGATATGGACAAATAAATTTATATTACCTAGAGCCAAAATCAAACCAACAAACAACAACAACAAAAGCTGGCATGGCTTGACTATGTTTTCCTTATTAGCTATGCTCCTTTCCCAATCATCTTTGTGAATACGAACAGTGCCTTCAGTATATTTGCTTTCTTAGAAGAGTCCATCAGAATCACATAAAGAATTTTTTAAAAACATGAGTCCCCAGGACCTTGCAGCCCTTTACCACAAATTCCAGAGTGTGAGACCCAAGAATTTATGATCTTAACAATTCCTCAGGTGCTTTTTCTGTGGCCAGCACCAAGAGTGTGTGAGAATCACTGCCCAGAATACCTAGAACAGCACTCTACATATAGTTATTTTATACAAATGTTTTGATAAATGAATGAATGAATAAGTCAAGATTGTGGAAATTAGCAAATCCATGAGTTCTAACCACACCCAAGATCTACTGGTTTACGCACCTTCTAAGTGTCTTGCATCTTGCATAGTATGGCCTAGATAGATACTGACTCAACTCTGATCTGTGTAATCTCACCCCCATTCCACCCTGAGCAGCCAGCAACAATCCCACTTAGCCAAGAAACAGTGATAAGAAAACTGCTTTATTTTTACCCCTTGACTGGTAAGGTAAACAGACTGAAATCATAAACCCTAGCCTCACAGAAATACCTCCTGGCATTCAATGTAACTACTTATTGGTTATCTACTATAGACTTTATATATGCCATGCACAGTAGAAGATACAAAATGATTACAAGTCTTGATACATGTCCTTGAATATTTTACATTCAAAGTTGATAAGACAAAAGGATGTGTCACATCCTGTGCTGGGAGCTATTTGATATCATCTTATTCATTCCTCAGAGCAATTATATGGAGGGAAAAGTATTATTATCTCTATGTTATAGGTGAAGAAATTGAGGCTTAAAGAGGTTAAATACCATCTCAAGGTTATATACTGGCAGAGTTTGTATCTGAATTTCTCTTCTTTCTGACTCCAGAATTCAAGCTATTGCCCCAAAACTACTATGCACCGTGCAATGAAGATTACTATCCATTCAACATCCACTCCAGAAGTATGGAATAAGCATTTACTATACACTAGGTCCTGGCATAGAAGCAGATCACACAGGGTCTCTGTCTTCATACAGTTTCTAGTTTAATTGGAAAGGCAGACATTTAACAGTAAACGCAACAAGGATTATAAGGGAGAACTAGAACTAGAACTAGAACTATAAGGATGTCATACAGGAGCCTGTAACCAGGAACTTATTTTGGTCTAAGGATTCAGGAAGTAGCTGAATCCATGTAAACCCAGGAACTCCACTTCCTAGCTGCACAGTTTGGGGAAAATTACAATTCCTTATTTGCAAAATAATGACAACACCAGTTACAGGTTTTGTGAGGGTTAAGAGATACAATGTATACAGGCTTCCCTGGTGGTGCAGTGGTTAAGAATCTGACTGCTAATGCACGGGACACGGGTTTGAGCCCTGGTCCGGGAAGATCCCACATGCGGCGGAGCAACTAAGCCCGTGCGCCACAACTACTGAGCCTGTGCTCTACAGCCTGAGAGGCACAACTACTGAAGCCCACGTGCCTAGAGCCCATGCTCCACAAGAAGAGAAGCCATCGCAATGAGAAGCCCGTGCACCACAATGAAGAGTAGCCCCCGCTCACCACAGCTAGAGAAAGCCCGCGCGCAGCAACGAAGACCCAATGCAGCCAAAAATAAATATATAAATAAATAAATATTTTTTAAAAACCAAAAAGAGATACAATGTATGTAAAGCACAGAACCTGACAAAATAACTACTCAATAATCATTAATTAGCAGTTATTTAAAATATTCATTCATATTTAAGAATATTCAAAAGCAGGGGTAAAACAGAGAGAAAAGAGCAGTAGAGGGAGAAGGAAAACGCAGGGCAAAGACCCTAAGGCAAGAGGGGTAAAGCAACACATAACTTGGTTTAAGATCCAGTCCTGCTGGCTAGAAAGTAGAGAGCTATGCCAGAAAAAGCTGGAAAGGCAGGTGGGGGACCACAGCAAGCCTTCACGTAAAGATTTTTATCTTTATACAGAGGCAACTGAAGCAATTAAAGGAATTTAAGACAAGGAAGGAACTTGTTGAGATTCAAATTTTAAAAGATTACCCCAAGGGAGGGTGGAGAGAATTTCTGTTTCCATTCTCTTATTGCACATATATATATATATATATATATATATATATATATATATATATATATATATATATTTCCAACTAGCTTGCACATGCAGCTTTTGTAATTTAAAAAATAATAAGATCAGTGATGAAAATGTTACCTTGATTGTGGTAATAGTTTCATTTGACTACAAATGACTAAGGAATAATATACATTACGCTGTATTCCATGTGCAATGCCAAGAAAATTCACCAATTTTACCTAGACTACATAATATCCCAGTGTAAATTCATCCAAAGGCTCCTCTTGCCCCTGGGGTAGAATCCAGACTCAGTTTAGAAGGCTCTTTGAAGTCTGGTCTCTGATCACCTCTGCAGTTTTGCTTTTTACTTCTACTTCTCTTTTGCTTTAAGCAACAGAGCTACCAAGATACTTTATTTTTTTTAAGATTTTTTTGATGTGGACCATATTTAAAGTCTTTATTGAATCTGTTACAATATTACTTCTGTTTTATGTTTTGGTTTTTAGGCCACGAGGCATGTGGTATCTTAGCTCCCCGACCAAGGATCAAACCCACACCCCTGCACTGGAAGGTGAAGTCTTAACCACTGGACCGCCAGGGAAGTCGCCCAAGATACTTTAAAATCCTCAAACATGCCATATTCCCTTGGGTTTAGGGGTGTCTTTCCACACGATGCTTCCTCTGCCCGCACCATTCTTCACCCTTCTCTATATGCAAGCCAACTGCCTCTCTTTCCCCAAACACTGTCCCACCAAATACTGCAATTACCTCCTCCATCACAGACACACACTCACTCTTAACATACACCCATATATGTAGCTAATTACTATAAAATGTTAGGATCCATCTTCCCTGACCAGCCCTCTCTGTATATCTGGTTTAGGTGCCCATTCTTTTGGCTCACATGGTAACTTTTAATTCCCTCATCAGAGCATTTATCACCATTAGTTATAATTGCTTGTAATTTTTTTAACTTCACCCCTTTCTCATCCCACTTGATTATACACTCCCTGAGAGCAGGAGTTTAGACTGTCTTATTTGTTGAAGGAAAAAAGAAATAAAAGTTAAGTATAACATATATAAAGTTAAATGTCCCATATTAAAATTAAAGCAAATAATACAGATTTATGATATACATCATGACATTTACAAATAGCAAATACACAGTTTGAGTAATGTATTAAGAATTCCCATTCCATTTATTTTCTGCAATCCACTTCAAAAAAGGTAAATTCTTCCCCTGACATTAGGTCATCTCTGTGACCTAATAAAGTTCTATGCAATACTTATTAGCAAGACTGATGCCAATCCTTTAAAGCAAAATTCCCTCTAGGCTGATTTTTTTTCGGGGGGGGGGCACACCTCAGGCATGCAGAACTTCCCTGACCAAGGATCGAACCCGCGCCCCCTGCAGTGGAAGTGTGGAGTCTTAACCACTGGACCACCAGGGAAGTCCCCTCTAGTCTGATTTAAGGAAACTTTCTTCTAATACAAGGCAACAATAGTTAGTTATGATTTGTTAACAATGCACTTCATCCTAATAAGCCCTTAAACCCTCAACTAGTACCATGGGCTGGCTGGCCAGCCCAGAAGTCACACTGCTAGAGAACAGGCAACAGGCTGTTGCTCATTGTTTTTTTCTTCCACTGTTCCTGGAAAAAACTTACCTTTTGCAAATTTGGGTGCTGAACAAAAAGTAATAATAAAAATCTTGAGCCCAAATTTTCTTTCATTCTGCGACCTTAGATAAAGGTCAAAATGTTAAGCAAATAACTAGAACTTATATTTGCATGGTACCACGTAAGTGTAAATACCTTCTCACTACCTCCTCATTTCATAACATTGATAAAGTTGGATAATTAATGCATTGCTGAACTGTTGATTCAATTTGAATTTTAAGGAGAGTGACTGGGAATTTCACTCTCTAAATCAGTAATCTAGTTACTTTAGTGTTTTTAATTGTATCAGACCAAATTACTGATGATTTATTACTTAATGATTTTAAGCAACTGTATTTCTTGCTTTTGGTGTTAATCTTTTAACAATGGGTAGTATTTGTTCATGCTTATTCTTTCTGTGCTCTTTAAAGAATCACTTGAAATCACCTTCTGTCATTGAGCTGAGGGAGATTTCACCAGCAATGGTCATGCAGCATAACGCTCTACCAGCAAGAAAAGAGCCTGATCTAGTTAAGAGCACCAGTCACTGTACCTGAAGGTCATAGAGCAAGTGATGAAGAGATACAGTCCTTGAGTGAAGGGTCAGAGAAAGTATGCAAAGAACCTTCCAGACTGCATCAGCTTTGCTTGAAGTTAGACCTAAGTTCAAAACACCAACTCTAGCCCCGATTAGCATTGTGAGCTTAAAGCAAGCCCCTTATCCTTTTTGAGCCCAGTTTTATGATCCGCATTGCAATTTGCCACGTAAAATGATATGTGTAAAGAACCCAGAACAGTGCTGGCTCCCAGCAAGCATGTGATAATTTGCAGCTATAACAGTGTAGAAGTTAATGCAGCACTAACAGTCAAGTGAGAACCACAGAACTGATGTATTCAGTTGCTGCCAGGGGCTCCTGAGGCCTAACTTCTTGGTTTGCTGCAGCCTGGCTAACCCCTCAAGATTAAAAGAACCTTCTCTGGTATCAGAAAAGGCTCCCTTCCTGTTAGTGGTCTCAGAAAGGGCATCTTCTCAGGCAGACCGTAGAGATCAAAAGGAGATTTTAATGTGGAAGAACTTTAGAACTAAGATTTATGGCTCCACTTCATTGCAGCCAGCATAGGGTGACCAACAATCCCACTTTGTCCTGGACTGAGAAGTCTTTTGGATCATGGGACCTTCAGTACTAACACCACGACAGTCTCATGCAAACTGAGATGATTCATCATCCTAGCATTTTCCAAGGTTGGGCAGGTGGCCTGGTAACATGTAGCCTAATAGGTGGTACTATTTTATTAATCATTATTATGATTAACACTTTCCAATTAAAAGTCTCATACAGGTAATAATGAATATAGAAATGAAGAGTTTCATTTCACTGCAATTTATCCAGGCTGTTAAATACTTTGCGAAGCTTTTTCTCAATTCTCTTTCAATCACTATTCCTCTTTTCTTTTCTTCCTATCAAGACAGTGCCCTATAAAGTTAACAACGGTCCAATCCCTCGAGTATTGTGCTTGCTATTAATTCCCATTTGAAGCATTTATCTCACTGATACTCTCAGCAACTCAAAGAAATATTTCTGAAATAATGGTTTAATTAACCCCAGCAGAAATAAAAATGGAGAATACAAAGAAATAAAATCTGAACTGGGTGTGAACTACCGATACTCTGTAACACATGAAATTCTATTTTCCAATAGAAGCCTGAAAGTTATTCAAAATACCTAATCCCAGTGCTAACAAAGAAATGTACTATCATGAAATAATGCCATTTACAGCAACATGGATGGACCTAGAGATTATCATACTAAGTGAAATAAGTCAGACGGAGAAAGACAAATATCATATGATTTCACTTATATGTGGAATCAAAAAAATCTTCAAAGAATGATAAAAATGAACTTATTTACAAAACAGAAACAGACTCACAGGCACAGAAAACAAACATGGTTACCAAAGGGGAAGTGGTGGGGGAGGGATAAATTAGGAGTTTGGGATTAACAGATACACACTACTTTATATAAAATAGATAAACAACAATAGATAAACAACAAGGTCCTACGTATTGCACGGGGAACTATATTCAATATCTTGTAATGACCTATAATGAAAAAGAATCTGAAAAAGCATATATATATGTACACATATATATATAATTTTTTAACATCTTTATTAGAGTATAATTGCTTTATAATCGTGTGTCAGTTCTGCTTTATAACAAACTGAATCAGTTATACATATACATATGTCCCCATATCTCTTCCCTATAACATCTCCCTCCCTCCCACCCTCCCTATCCCACCCCTCTAGGTGGTCACAAAGCCCCGAGCTGATCTCCCTGTGCTATGCAGCTGCTTCCCACTAGCTATCTATTTTACATTTGGTGGTGTATATATGTCCATGCCACTCTCTCACTTTGTCCCAGTTTACCCTTCCCCCTCCCCGTATCCTCAAGTCCATTCTTTAGTAGGTCTGCATCTTTATTTCCATCTTGCCCCTAGGTTCTTCTGACCATTTTTTTTTCTTTTTTTTTTAGATTCCATATATATGTGTTAGCATATGATATTTGTTTTTCTATTTCTGACTTACCTCATTCTGTACAACAGTCTCTAGGTCCATCCACCTCACTACAAATAACTCAGTTTCGTTCCTTTTTATGGCTGAGTAATATTCCATTGTATATATGTGCCACATCTTCTTTATCCATTCATCTGTTGATGGACACTATATATAAATTTTAAAAAAAGGGAAATGTATTACAACCTTACTTCTCTTAATTACTATGTAGCAATAAATGATTTGAATTGGTGGCTTCATGTTTACATTTTATATACAATTGGCTGGGCAGCAAAAAAATTAAAAGTGACTGGGCTTCCCTGGTGGCGCAGTGGTTGAGAGTCCGCCTGCCGATGCAGGGGATGCGAGTTCGTGCCCCGGTCCGGGAAGATCCCACATGCCGCGGAGCGGCTGGGCCCGTGAGCCATGGCTGCTGGGCCTGCGCGTCCAGAGTCTGTGCTCTGCAACGGGAGAGGCCACGACAGTGAGAGGCCCGCGTACCGCCAATAAAAAACAAACAAACAAAAAAACACACAAACTGGCCTGACTTGATTGTAACTTGACTTTTTTTTTTTTTTTTTTTTTTGCGGTACCCGGGCCTCTCGCTGTCGTGGCCTCTCCCATTGCGGAGCACAGGCTCCGGACGCGCAGGCCCAGCGGCCATGGCTCACGGGCCCAGCCGCTCCGCGGCATGTGGGATCTTCCCGGAATGGGGCACGAACCCGCATCCCCTGCATCGGCAGGTGGACTCTCAACCACTGCGCCACCAGGGAAGCCCTGTAACTTGACTTTTAATGAAGAATATTGTTAAGAGGTTTGGGTAGCCACGGAAACAGAGAAAAGAGCATACAGGGTCACTTTAGGGTCAGTGCCCATCCAAATGCTGTCAGGAGAGAAGGAGCCCAAGTCAACAGTGCAGCAGGATGTCCCTACTATATTGGAGATCAATGTACAAAGTTGCAACCATTGGAAACTGAGTATTTCTATCTCTGGGACAAAACAGTCCTGTCATGGAGTTAGATGAATCAAGAAGAGTCTGTACACAGAACTCCACTTGTTCTGAACCTGTGCTCATCAAGCAACCTTCTGTTAATGCCTTTGGTTTCCTGAGTAGGTTTGTCTACATAGAAAATGCACTGGCTTTGCAATCTTGAGTATTCAGGTATATAAATTACAGCTCTTGGAAATTAATAACTATTCTGGCTGTATATACCAGTCTTGTGACCTCAGTTAAGATAAGTTCATCTGATGGCCGGAGCTGTTCTACATTGCTAATGAAAGATATTTCTGTTCTAAAATACTCTAGACAACATCCTAGAGTATTTTGGAAAATTCACCAAAGTTATGCTTCCCTGTCTGCCTGGGGACAGTCAGCAGGCCTTTTGCTGGCAATGGCCCTATATCAGCCAAGCTTTTCCATTTCAAAAGATCATTGATTATCAATGGGGTGGGGGTTGAGTGCCTGTGATTTACCTCTCTTTATTATTTTATTTATTCCAACATTGCTAAGGTGACAATTTCATGACCACAGTGGTATAAAAGACAGCTCAGACCAGGAGAGGTGGTAGGTAACCTTTGGATATAAAATATACCATAAACAATTTATAAAGTGGACACAAGTTACCATCTACTACACATCCACCATATGTTTAAACGCAGTATTATCATTACAGTCCCTCACTTACAGATATCCTTGCCTCCCTATGTTACACTTGCCTGGTAAAACTCAGCATGGGTGAATCTTTCTATCTTTTCTGTAGCTGTACCAAAGAGCTAACATTGCTGGAGAAATCATATGAATAAACTGAATGGCATATTTTAGATCCATAATCACAACTTCAAAAAATGCTCTCAGCAGATCATGGGAATCCTACTCTGTTCCTCACACTAGGTTTACTTTTTCACTCTCTGAGATAAATTTTGAATCTCCTTCTCCTCAAACTCCTACATACCAAGCCCTCTCATCAGATTACTTTGCTCCCTACTTCACCTAGAAAATAGAAGCCAACAATGGGACTTCCTTTATGTTCCCACCGTCAAATCATCAATTGTCCCTAGAGCTGCAACTATCTTCTCCTCCATCAGTGCTCTGGACTCACCTCTTCACACCTTCTCATGGATTTCTCTCTTTTAGTTTCCCTTTCTCTACTACACAATTGCCACCTCTTCCCTCTTCTGGATTATTCCTATTATCATACCAACATGATCTATTGTCTCCAATGTTTTAAAATGTCTCTCTTTACTCCACATCTCTCCAGCCACTACTTTCTTTCTCTGTCATGACAAAGTTCAAGTTCTGGAAAGAATGGTTTATCTAGTCTCCACTTTCTCAACATCTATCTCATTTTTAGCTCACTACCATATGGCTTCTGACCTCACTGCTCCACCAAAGATTCTTGTAAAAGATACCAGTAACCTCCACGTTGCCAAATACAATTGACACTTCCGGCTCCTTCTTCATAGGACTTGACCTCTCAGCAGCATTTAACATAGTCGATTGCTCACACTTTCTTACAATACTCTCCTCTCTTGGCTTCTGTGACATCATCCTCTTGGGTTTTCCAGTTCTCTGGCATCTGCTCAGTGTTCTTTGCTTAATCCTCCACCTCCACCTAACCTCCAAATGTTGTTGTTCTTTAGGTCTGGCCCTTTATTCTTGTTTCTCTAATCTCTCTCTCTGAGTTATCTTATCTCTTCCCACTGCTTGAAACATGTGAAGTACATATGAAACATGTCAATGAAGCCCAAATCTCTATCTCCAACCCCAACTTCCCCTCTGAGCCCAAAACATCCATGTCAACTGCATATTTTATCTACAGTTGGACACTATGTGAACACCTCAAATTTAACATGCCTAAAATCTAATTGTTCTCAATTTTTTCTTTTTAATATTAAATTTTTATTGCTCCACCAACCAAACTGCTTTCCTTCCCTCTCCCATCCCCATGGTCTCTATAAATGTCACTGTCATCCACCTAATTGTTCAAGCCATAAACCTATGTCGTTGTTTTTTTTTTTTTTTTAATTTTTGGCCGCATTTTGCAGCATGCAGGATCTTAGTTCCCTGACCAGGGATGAAACCTGTGCCCCCTGCAGTGGAAGTGCAGAGTCTTAACCACTGGACTGCCAGGGAAGTCCCTAAATCTACGTCATCATTGATTCTTCTCTCTTCTTCACACCTTCCCCTCACTTAGGAGTGATCATCTCCCACAAGCAAGTATATTCTAGCTCTAAAAATATATACCAAACCTGTCTACTTCTCTCCATCCCACAGCCTCTATCCTACTCCAAGCTACTATCATTCTTCACTACCGTAATTACTTCATTACTGCCTAGTGGGGCTTCTTGCTTCTATTCTCACCTCCCTTTAATCCATTCTTCACACTCTTCACTCAGCAGTAACGGTGAGCTCCTTAAAATGGAAAATCAGACCATGTGACTCCCCTTCTTAAAATCTTCCAATGACTTTTCACTGTACCTGGAAGACATTCTGAACTCCTTACCCTGGCCTCCAAGGCCCCTCTAAGCCTAGCCCTTGTCTCTCCTTTTAGTTTCATCTTGTGCCACTCTCTCTCAACTAAGCTCCTAGTTCCTAGAACATTCCAAGCTCTTTCCCAAATCAGGGCACTTGTAATTGCAGTTCATTTGGTCCAGAGCACTTTTCCACCTACTCTATGCATTGCTGAGTAGGTCCCTACTGTTATCATTTAGGTCCCAGTTTAAATGGCAGCTTCTCAGAAAGGTACTCACTGACCACATAAAGTAAATCTGGAGTGCCTGTCTTCCTGGTTATTCTTTTCTTCCTTCCTGTTTCCCTTCCTTCCTTCCCTCCGTCTTTCCTTCCTTCCTGACCTTCTTTTCTCTCCCCTTTTTTTCCAGTTATTCTTTACCTTAATACCCTGTTTGTTTCCTTCACTGCACATATCCAAATCTACTATGTGATCTGCATCACTACACTGTTTCATTAGGACCAAGCTCTTAAGTTTTCTTTACCTTTGTATCCCAGTACCTAGCACATATAGTAGGTGCTCAATAAATATTTGGTGAGTCAATAACACAAACTTGAGAAGTAGGTGTTATTATCTCCATTTTACAAAATGAGAAAACTGAATTTAAGAGATGTTAACTTATCCATACTACGTAGTAATTAATTAGCAGAACTGTTCGTTCATACCTGTTTGTCTTATTTTAAAGCCTAAAAAATATATAATCCTTTTTGTATCTTAAACACAATGCTATATATATTTACATAAGCATGCACACTATATACACACATGTATGCACTATATATGTATACACACATTTATCATTTGTTTCTCATAACAATTTTATCACTCAAAATTTTTTCTGATTGTAAAATCTGGAAATTACAGAAAGCCATGCATAAAATATTTTTTAAAATCCGATGGCTCTAAGAAAACTACTGTTAAAGTGTTTACCATTATAAACATTTCAGAGTACATTTTAAAGTCTTTTTTTCTATGACTATGCATATATGTGTGTTTTTATAGCATATTTATGGCATAAGCGTATTATGGCTTAAGCATTTCCCTTGTCCTTAAACATTATTCTGAATTTAATGGCTTCCAAATATTCCATAATATGGGTGTAACATAATGCATTTATCTCTGTATCTTTATTAACAAACAGGTTTGGTATTATGAATACTGAGTATTGTGTATGTACATTTCTAGAAAATACCGATACTGCCAAATACCAAGGTTAAAAATTATGCATAGTTTAATTTTGATACACACTGCCAAAGTGTTGTTTTAACCAATTCACACAACTTTCCAGCACCTACAAGAGTGCTCACTTCCCTGAGGCATAACAACCTGTAATTGAGGTCTCTTTAAGAGTTCCTGGAGAGATCTCAGGCGAAATCTTCACCCTGCATCTTGAGCTCTGATCGCAGGAACTCCTTCAGTCCAGCAAGCGGCGCCGTCACCTTCCGTCGGGGTTGGGTCGTCGCGGAGACATCACGTGATCCGGCCGTCTCTGCGCCGGGGGACGGTCTTGCGGGGATTTGCCTTACGTACGCCGCCGCATGACGTCGTACGTAGGGGCTGGCTAGCCGCCATCTTGCTTCTTTTTCTCGCTCGCTATTTCCCTCTCGAGAAGGAGCGAAAGTGCTTTGGCGGTTTGTCCATCCGCAGTTTCGGATCTCTGGGGCCCGGGGTCCTTCCAGCCGCCCCCTACCCCTAGTTTCCCCTTCCCCTTCCCCCTATAAGAGCTCTGCGGAGCCCCTGGAAGCGCGGAAACACACAGCTTGACACTCATCCTGGCCGGTAAGGAAAGCGAGGGCGTCTGGGCTGCGATCACAGCGGGCCCTATCCGGGAGGGCTGGCGTGGGGCGGCCCGGGGCGTGGGAGCGCACCCCGACCCTGGCGCCCAGAGACGAGGGAGCCGCGTGGAGAGGGCCTTGGGTCCGGGCATCCTCTTTTTCTCTTTGGCTACCATCATCTCTGCTTCTGGGGGAGCCTCGGCCTCCTGCTATGGGAGCGGGAAAAACCGGAGTCAGACCCGCCCCATGTGGTCTGCAGCGGGAGTTCCGGACCCGTCGGCCTCCTCCCACTCAGGCCCTGTAGGGGGATTACGCACGTTGCCGGGTAAGGGAAGGGAGTTTCCTTCCCGCGGGATAGGCGGGTGCGCGGTCTCTTTTCCTAGTGTGGGCATGTGTCCCCCCAAACAACTCAGGGGCTCATCTAGGCTCTTTAATGCTTACCTCTTCTTCATGTTTAGTGAGGGTGAAATTTGCAATGAGTAGTGTGCGGGAGAGACCGGGTTAAAGGCCGGGCTCGGTGAGAGGCTCTTCGGGGAATGAGGACCAGTCCTACTTCCGCTAGGGACGTGCTGCCCCAACTCCAGAGGCGGGTTCGGATAGTGTTTTCTCACCCTAGGCCTCTCCATCCCCTAATCTGCTTGGTGAATCTCACTCCGCAGCTTTCTCTCTTTGAGATAGCATTAGTGTTGGTGTTACGGTAAAGGCCCCACTTTAGGGCTTGAAGAAAAGGGCATAGGGGGCCAATAGGAACACTGATAAATTCTTCCTTCCCTTGAGAGGAATGTGTCTAATTCCTTTAAAGGGATGTGTATATGTTTTGACTTGATCTGAGATTCTTTTGAGGTTTCCGACGCGTCTGATGTTTGCTGGCTTCTAAGGCTAGCCGGATTTCCGCATTGACCGATCTTCAGCCTATGTCCATAGATTCATACCTCGCCAGGGTACTTGGAATTGTACAGTAGGCGACTGTGCTGTAAGATTTTCATTTGGAATGCCCCCAGAAGAATCGGGATTCTTGATTAAATGCTTGATAGCGTATTCCCG
The DNA here is from genome assembly GCF_949752795.1 of Hyperoodon ampullatus. Taxonomy (NCBI): domain Eukaryota; kingdom Metazoa; phylum Chordata; class Mammalia; order Artiodactyla; family Ziphiidae; genus Hyperoodon; species Hyperoodon ampullatus. Next base: position 169,178,431 of record NC_136915.1, on the reverse strand, counting down.
CAAATAAAAATGATAGGGTGATACTTAAACGCCCACTAAGCCCAACTCCAGCATTTGTTAGAAGTAGATTAACCTCCTCTGTTGGTAATTAAGATGCTGCTCAGACTGGAGCCATTTTTAGGTGTGTGTCACAAATGCACTGCAGCATCTTTTCTGGTCCACTTCAAATGCATTGATCTCCTAAAAAAAGGAATAGGTTGAATTTGAGTTTCTAGCATATAGTCAACGAGTAATTCTCTCCTTTTCCATAATGGAATTTTCAGAATATAGGCTTTTTACATTTACTTTTGTGTTTCGGTCTTGTGAACTTCTGTATGTGGCTGTTTTCCCTCCACTAGTTGACCTTTTACCATGTACTGAGCACATAAATAAGCTCTTTACAGACATTCTCTGTGTTAATCCTACAGCAAGCCTTTGAGGGAGGTACTATCATCATCCCCATTTTACAGATGAGGAAATGAAATCTGAGAAATTAAAGTAGTTTGACCAAGGTCACACGGCAGTTATTGATGGTGCTGTATAGATTCAAACCCAGATTGTCTGAACGCAAAGGGGATGCTCTAAGCTGTCAAACTGCCTCCCTGTTCCTTGTAATTTTGCAAACTATAGGAACTAAATAAGATACAGCATTATTAACCTAGTTTTTGTTTTCCTTGACTCAGTATAGAAACATGGTTGCTTGTGAAGGTTAAAGTGTTCCAAGGTGTAAAAAATACATTATAGCTACTCTGGGGATAGAAAAGCCAGTCGAGTAAAACTCAAATGCTATGGTATGACAGATAATTTTTAAATTTTGATATCTGGCCTATATTATTGATAAAATATTTCCTCATCTGTAAAATGGATATGATAATAGTAGTAACTCCTTCAAAGGCTTGCTGTAGGTTTATCACAGATATGTATGTAAAGAGCTTATTACTGTGCTCAGTACATAGTAAAAGGTCAACTAGTAGTGGAAGGAGAATGACAGAATACTGGTAGAAGAAAATACTCTTCTTCCAAGCAGTGGGTAACCTGTATATTCTCAGAATGGAGTATACCTTTGGGAACTTAAGAAATAGTTTTCCTTTTTTTTTTTTTTTAGGCTTTTTTAGACTTAAATATCTTTTTTTTTCCTTTTTTTTTTTTTACACATATATTGGGTTTTGTTTCTTAAAGATTTCTTCATGTTCCAGAGTCAGTACGCCTGGGATCAGTATATTGGGCACAGCTGAAAACACAGAAGTTCTGCCTCATTCAAGTCCCTGTCTCCCCTCTACCCCTACCCCACCCCCCCATCCTTATGGTAAAATGTCTTTGAAGATTATATTATGTCCTCCTCTCCCTCCAAGTGGTTTCCTTCTTCCCCCAGCCCCCAAACACCACTTCAGTTTGTAATTCAGTTGAGGAACTCGTTTTTCAGATGCTATTTATGCCATATTTGTGTAAGGCACGAATTGATCATTCATAAAATGTTGACACAAACTGGTATAGAACCCTATTCTTACCATGAAGGAGATCCAAAAGTTGTGTCTGCCTGAGTTATGACTAATAAACTTTCACTAAAGCGAGCCTTGTCATCTTATGAATAGGCTGACACAATGAAAGCTTGTCTCAGTCTGTGTTAACTGTTGCTTAGAAGTCTTGAGAATTAATAAGTTAGTTTTGAGTCATAACATTTAAAAATTCTCAATAATGCCATTGATGCATCAGTCAGGACATCTTTTGAGGTAAAAGCGTTCTCTGGAGAGGGTGATTCCAGTGAATTTTTTTATTGTATGTGTGTCCTCCCCCCTTCCCCAAAGGCTAAATATAGTCTGACCTTTTTGCCAGTTATATTTCTAGTCATTATTTTGCTCTAGATTGACAGAATGCCTGTCACATTTTGGGGGCTTTGTGTGCACATATTTTCTGGCAGATCAGAACAAGGGCTCTTACTAAGTTTCAGCAGTTGTCTAGTTGACAGAAACTTTTATGTGGTTAGCCTATACCTAGAGTTGAACACAAGATAGCAGTGGAATTATTACTGTCAACGTAGTATACTCAGCCGTGTGTGGTGCTGCTAGGTGCTCTACATTAAAGAAGAGCAGGACATAATCAGCATTTGTGAAGGACATCTAGTATTAAAAAAACACTACTGGGGTTTTTTTTTTGTTTTTTTTTTTTTTTTTGGCTACGTTGGGTCTTTGTTGCTGCGCATGGGCTTTCTCTAGTTGTGGTGAGCGGGGGCTACTGTTTGTCGCGATGCACAGGCTTCTCCTTGCGGTGGCTTCTCTTGTTGCGGAACACGGGCTCTAGGCACGTGGGCTTCAGTAGTTGTGGCATGCGGGCTCAGTAGTTGTGGCACACGGGTGGCTTAGTTGCTCCACGGCCTGTGGGATCTTCCCAGACCAGGGCTTGAACCCGTGTCCCCTGCATTGGCAGGCATATTCTAAACCACTGTGCCACCAGGGAAGCCCCAATACTGGGTATTATTTACATAACATTATATAGTAGTTTTCTGTTTACTTGTCTGCGTTCTAATATTAATCTGTTTTCCTTTACTAGACTGTTTCCATGTCTTATCACTTTGTACAGTGGTTGGCATGTATCTAGAGTTTATTATATGTTATTGAATAAATGAGATTAGGAAACAGAAAGATTAGACCCACAACTAAGGTTCAACTGACAAATGTCCTAGTGGAGCAAAAGAATACCCCCGTCATTTTTCCCCCTTTATTTACCTATTAGAATAGTATCAGATGCTTTCAAATAGTTTGTGTTTATGTTCTGTACATTGTGAGATTTTTTTGCATCAGATTATCCTTACTAATTTTTAGATTTATTCAACAAACATTACAGATTCTTTTAATTTTGTAAGGCACAGTGCATGAGAGGAAAATGGCTTTTGGTTCGTACTGCCAAGATATTCACAATCTTAAGGATTAATATGAAAAGTTATCATGTGATCTTTGGATTCATACCAGAATATAAAAATAAAGATATACAGACAGGTAATGGAAATTTGGGACAGAAAATTCATATATGGAAAATTGTCCATAGTATAGGTCGAGTGCCCAGTTGGTTACAAGTAAAGGCATGATGGCCAGGAGGGACTAAGAATAATTGTAATTATTAATATTTAGTGAGCACTTACCATGCCGGGCACTGAGCTAAGAACACTTTGAGGATTATCTCTTTCATTCCATACAATAAGCCTAGAATGTGGATTATTTTATTACCATTACACAACTAGAAAACTGGATTTAAAGAGATGCAGTAATTTGTTCAAAGTTACTTAGCTGGTAGGTGAGATTCGAATTATTGACCCAGAGCCTGAGTGCTTAACTTCTATACTACATGGATTTCCCAGTGGCCAGTGTTTCTCTAACTTTAGTCATTCACAATTTTTGCTTTATCTTCAAACCGTCTGTCAATATTTTTCTTTAATTCAGCTTACTATCTTTTAATTAAGTGAGTTTAAAAGAAAAATTTATGTGATTATTTGGTGTTAGAGTGTTTTCCCCCCAACATGTGTTAAAGTAAACATGTAATTTTAAATATTCCTCTATGGACTACTTAAAATCATCTAATATACCATCAGTACTCATTTGTATCCCACCCTTTGGGACATAACTGCTATAAGAAATGAATACTGCATAGGATCAGGCAGCAGTTGGAATTAATGAAGGCCAGAAGTGATGAAAGCCTAAAAATAGAATAGATTCATCAAACAGGAAATGGCAGCATTACAGGAGTAGAGATATAAATTAGAGCCTTAACTACATACTTGGGACAACCATTTGCAGGATGAACTGCAAAGTGGAGTGGGTTTATTTAGACAGAGAAATGTAACAGGATGTCAGCTACATACTTGGGACATCCATTTCCAGGATGAACTGCACAGTGGAGTGGGTTTATTTAGACAGAGAAATGTAACAGGATGTCTAAGATAATCTATGGCAAGAGAAGGAGAAAAAGAATGAATAACTTAAGGAAGAAGTCACTACAGAAATCAGGGTAGAAAAGGAAAATCTCTAAAATAGGATTGTGACAGCCAAATGTAGCAGAGTTCAGAAAAATATGTGAGAAATGGCTCTTGGATTTGGCTTGAGTGATCCTTGGTGACCCTAAGAGAATTTAAGTCAGTTAATGAGGCTGAAAGGTTATAAGCAGGGAGGAATAAGTAGTGAGACCTCTTAATTTTTAGGTGTGTTGGATACTCAAAATGAGCTCTGGACTAGGAGTTTGAAAACCTGGGGTTAATCCTTTTGTCACTTGGGGGCAAGTGACTTGGCTTCTTCAAGTTTCGGATACACTGTATTCATCTGGAAAATAAGGATAATACTGGTTTCCCCTATCTTAGAGGATTGTTACAAAGATCACATTAAATGTGTTTCTTATACTTTTTGAGTTTAATATTCTTTGATATCACATGAGTCTTAACCACATTTAAAACAAAAGGGATGCATGAAAAGTAGAAAGTTGAAGGTAAGGGGAGGATAGGTTCTCAACAAGATTGGAAGATCTCCTCATGGTGCATATGTAATTAGAGGATGGGTGTCTAGGGAAGTTAATAATCGATCTTCCTTCCTCCTTCTTTCCTAATGAATAATCTGAAAGTGCAGGGCTCCTGCATATGGTTGTACCATTTGTGCACTGCACAAAGATGCCTGGCTGAAGGAGGCAACAAGGACTGAAATCTAGCCCTTGATCCGCTTTCAGAGTCCTGTGCCCTGGCTAGGCCTCCAGCGGAAATTGTGCCTCCACTTCTCTTCTCCCTCCCAAGACATCAGCCCTCTCACCAAGATGAGTACCTGTATCTTCCCAGAGGGTGTGTTTTTCTATGTGCACAAAGGCCCTGTGGAGGCCAGTGCTCTGAAAGGCTCCTTAAGGAGACATATTAAGGATATGTTCAGAACAACATCAAAAACATTTGGGAGACTGGAGAAATGGTCACTAGGAACAGAAAGCTTAGAACTTATTATGAAAATGGGTTAAGTAGTTGCCCAACAGCAAGTATAGAATTCCAGTTTATCCAGTGTATTTTAAAGATGGGCATTGTAACTTATTAAGTGTTTCTAGTAATTTGGAAACAAATAATGTTTATTAAAATATCATATGTAGATGATCAGCTTTCAAAGAGGAAAGAGAATATATGAGTAAAACTATACTTAACATTTTAATCTTCAAAAAAACCACTTTATACTTTTTCAGTTGCAATTACAATTTACATTTTTGGCAATATGACTATTGTTGCTTGGCCTGTATATGTGTATATTTTTAATGTTATTTATTTTGATGTTTGAGCTTTTTTTTTTTTTTTTGGCTGTGCTGGGTCTTCGTTGCTGGCGCGGGTTTCTCATTGCGGTGGCTTCTCTTGTTGTGGAGCACAGGCTCTAGGCGCGTGGGCTTCAGTAGTTGTGGCACGAGGGCTCAGTAGCTGTGGCTCATGGGCTCTAGAGCGCAGGCTCAGTAGTTGTGGCACACGGGCTTAATTGCTCCGCAGAATGTGGGATCTTCCTGGACCAGGGATCAAACCTGTGTCCCCTGCATTGACAGGTGGATTCTTTTTTTTTTTTTTTTTAACATCTTTATTGGAGTATTATAATTGCTTTACAACAGTGTGTTAGTTTCTGCTTTATAACAAAGTAAATCAGTTATACATATACATATGTTCCCATATCTCTTCCCTCTTGCGTCTCCCTCCCTCCCACCCTCCCTATCCCACCCCTCTAGGTGGTCACAAAGCACCGAGCTGATGTCCCTGTGCCATACGGCTGCTTCCCACTAGCTATCTATTTTACGTTTGGTAGTGTATGTATGTCCATGCCACTCTCTCACTTTGTCCCAGCTTACCCTTCCCCCTCCCCATATCCTCAAGTCCATTCTCTAGTAGGTCTGTGTCTTTATTCCCGTCTTAACTCTAGGTTCTTCATGACCTTTTTTTTTTTTTTTCCCTTAGATTCCATATATATGTGTTAGCATACGGTATTTGTTTTTCTGTTTCTGACTTACTTCACTCTGTATGACAGACTCTAGGTCCAGGCAGGTGGATTCTTAACCACTGTGCCACCAGGGAAGTCCCTTGGCCTGTATTTTTAAGTAACTGTTTTTAATGTTAGATTTAAACTTTGTAGATCTTAATTGAACATAATATGAAGAATTACTTCTGAATTGGGACAGATAGAGGAATTTTATTTTAAAAGCAGGGAAAGGATGTTATTGAAATAAGCCTTTTGACAGAGATGTGGAAGGTTGGTTATATTGCTGTATAAGTGTTAAAATTTTGATTAAGAAAAATTGGATTTTTTGATATGTGTAGTTACCTGTAGCCCCCACCACAATTAGGATACAGAATGTAGAAAGATGAAATATCTCCCAACTGTAGAACAGAGTCTTCTGACATTTTGGAGACACAAAATATCTCTCCAGATGAAGAAAGAGCTATTGAGTAAGGATTGAAAAGTCAAGAATAGCTTGTATGTGCTGATTGCTTGATTTCCTGACATGACCAAAAAATAAATAAATAAATTTCTTTGGTTGTGTAGTTATATTTATGACAAATTTGAAAACATGGAAAAAAGTGAAAGTAGAAGGTAGGAGAAAGAGATGGGTAGGTTAACATGTCTCAAGACAGGTTGTTTTAATGGTGGAGGAATCTAGCCAGTGCTTGGTGGGGAGGGATGCTAACCAATTCTCTACACTTAAAAATTTAAACTTACAATTCCAACCCTTAAAGGCAGCCCTTCAGTTATATGAAAGATTTAGAATAATTCATGATGTTGGATGAGCATCTTGAACAGAATGCTTCTCTTTTTCTCCCATAAAATCCAACATACCTGCCTTTCAAAAAATAAAGTTGACTAAGAAATTATTTATGCATTAGTTTTTATTTACTATGTGTAAGTTTTGAAAATGTTATTACCATTTATTAAGCTCATTATTAAGTACCAGACACCATCTAACAGCTTTATACACACTTAAATCTCACAACAGACTAGAAGATATAGCCAACAGATGAGGAAATAAAAATTCAGGATTGTATTTAATGACTGTGGAAATGCTTATGCCATAATATGTGTATGCCACAATTATGCTATAAAAACACGTAGCTACTAAATGTTAGAGCTGGGATTTAAACTTAATCTATTGTAAGAGAAGTAATTGTGTAATACGAACAGTTTTAAAATACTACAAGTTGTCCAAAAGAGTGCTCTGGCAGTCACCTTATAGAGTAAGTGATAGACACACAGCTTTACTTTGCTGGGATAGTAATTTATAATACAGAAGATTTGATAGCTACATTTCTTTTCTGATAAGGCTTTCTTGGCCCCAGAAACTTAATTCACATATTTCAGTTTCTAAGAACAGTCTGAGCCCTTCTACCATTTTGATTAAAACTGCAACAGATTTATTTGTATTACACTTTGTTTTTAAAAATGACAATTTTTAATGCTTTTGCTGTAGTGCTATTTGTAGTAGAGGCAGTCAACGTGGTGATATTCTTAGCTTTACTATTATAATAGCAGATGATCTTAAAAATATTGGATGTCACTCTAGCTTTATTTTTTTAATTTATTTTTTATCGAAGTGTGGTTGATTTACAATGTTGTATTAGTTTCAGGTGTATAGCAAAGTGACTCAGTTATACACACACATATATATATATTCTTCTTCAGATTTTTTTCCATTATGGGTTATTACAAGATGGTGAATATAGTTCCCTGTGCTGTACAGTAGATCCTTGTTGTTTCTCTTTTATATATAGTAGTGTATATCTGTTTATCCCCAAATCCTAATTTATCCCCCCACCCTTTCCTCGTTGGTAACCATGTTTGTTTTCTATGTCTGTGAGTCTATTTCTGTTTTGTAAATCAGTTCATTTGTATCCGTTTTTTGAAGATTCCACTTGTAAGTGATATCATATATTTGTCTTTCTCTGATTTACTTCACTTAGCATGATAATCTAAGTCCATCCATGTTGCTGCAAATAGTGTTATGTCACTCTGACTTTAGAATTACTAAGTGATTATAATAATTAGTAATGGAAGTGACCTTAGAAGTTGACCAGTTCAACCTTTCACTCAAAGCAGAAGTTACCTTTTAAAATATTTTTGATAAAGGCTTATCTTGCTGTTGCTTGAACGTATCTGGTGCCCAGGAAGACACCGTAGTCAACCTTTAACAGTCATATTTTAAGATCTTCTAAATTTCCAAATATTTGAACACCATGATAGCATTCAAACCTCTTCACTTTCTCTTGGCTTCCATCATCTGCAGAGGGTTTGGCTTTCTTTTCAGAGCTCTTTTTTTCCCCTCAAAGAAACAGTTATGTATCTCTTCACGAGAGTTACTGTTTCTCTAAAAAAACAAAACAAACTCTGGGGATGAGACAGCAGGAGAGATAGGGAGAGAGGTCTAAGCTTATTTCCTAGAAGCATCCTTCTCTCACATACCTCATGGCATTGTGGCATTTTGTGCCTCAGCAAAATTACTTATCACTTCATTTCACAGCTCTTTGGGTTGCTTGGCTAATGGTGAAAGTAGAGAATGAGTTTAAGATACAACTTGTTTCCACCTAGGGTAAACTGAACAGTTATGAAGTCTTTCTTTTGTATCCAATTTAGTTTGGTTTTAATGTTTGTCTTAATGAAGACCAGAATTGAGCGTAATGCTCTAAACAATGTGATAAACACAAGATTCAGTAGAACTGTCACAATTCCAGATTTGTGCATTAGATTTCTATCAGAGTAGCAATTTTTGTAAAGCAGTGCTGTCACACTACTAGCTGTCACTAACTGTCCTGTTTTATATGAACAGGCTGAGTCTGTATTCTGTATTTATGAAATTCAGTTCTTGATCTATGACTAACTACTTATTCTTAAATCCAATTTAATTCTATCCAGCATTCCAAGAAAGTCATTAAATCTTAAGAAAGTCATTAAGTGCATTGTTACTCTTTCGGATGTTTGTGTTGTATGTGGTGTCTACTTTCCAGGTCTTTATTCAAGTTTTTCACAAAAGGCTTTGAAAAGGACAGGGTCCAATATATTAGTTTTTCTGGTCACATTACTTCATATTGACTTAGTTGAATATAAAATAATTTTCAGCCTCTAATATTCTATGATCCTCATTTGTATTTAAGGAGGAGTGTATAAAGACTAGTACTTTGATTAACGTGTTTAAAGTCAAACTGAGGGGGGGAGTTAATCAAAAGTAAACTTTTTAGAAAGGTAATATTTTACATTATAAATCAACTATATTCCAATAAAAATTAATTTAAAAAAATTTTTTTAAAAGGTAATATTTTGTGAATGCTGATTGACCTGGAACTCAGAGGAGTGTGGTGAATGTCTTGACTTTTTAATTTTAAATGTAAAATTTAGTTAAAATTTGAGTGATAAAATGCTGTTTTCTGAAGTTAATACATCAATCCCCTCTATCTTTGTTAGCTACCATGAGAAAATACCATAGGCGAGGTGGCTTATAAAACAGAAACTTATTTTTCAAGTTATGAAGGCTGGAAGTCCAAGATCACCGTGCCAGTGTAGTCGGGTTTGGCTTAATGCCTTCTAGCTGAGTCCTCACATGGCTGAGAGAGAGCTCTGATGTCTCTTCCTCTTATAAGAGAACTAATTCCATTATGAGGCCCCATGCTCATCACCTCACTTAACCCTAATTACCTCCCAAAGGTCCCAGCTCCAAATACTTTCTATTACATTGGTAGTTAGGGCTTCAACATATGAATTTTGGGGGAACACCGTTCAGTTCATAGTAATCTCCCCCTTTTACAGTCTACAGTGCATTGATTTTTATGCTTTTTACATTGTTACACTTCAAAATAATATTTCTACAACAGTTGGAATACATTCACTAATTGAGATATTACTATGTTTTGTTGCTTTAATTTTTTTATCCTTGATATTCAACTCTGTATTGTAATGGAGTAAGTTTTTTTTTTAATTAATTTTTTGGCTGTGTTGGGCCTTCATTGCTGCTCACAGGCTTTCTCTAGTTGCAGCAAGCAGGGGTTACTCTTCATTGCAGTGCACGGGCTTCTCATTGCGGTGGATTCTCTTCTTGCAGAGCACGGGCTCTAGGTGCTCGGGCTTCAGAAGTTGTGGCACGTGGGCTCAGTAGTTGTGGCTGGTGGGCTCTAGAGCATAGGCTCAGTGTGGCACACTGGCTTAGTTGCTCCACGGCATGTGGGATCTTCCCGGACCAGGGCTCGAACCCGTGTCCCCTGCATTGGCAGGAGGATTCTTAACCACTGCACTACCAGGGAAGTCCCCAGAGTAAGTTTTGATATGAAAAACTTGAATCTTTTAAAATCTCTTAACCTCAAATGACATGTTATTTATTATTATGTATTTTAAAGGTTTGATGCTTATCTCTTCTATAATGAAAATTGAGTTCTGATTTTCATATGGTGAGGTTATCTTGGTTACTGGCTTTGATAGTAATCTTAGCTCCATCACTTCCTAGCCTTATGAGTTTTACTTCTCTAAGGTTGTTTCTTCATTGGTAAGTTTTGGTGACTTGGGCTTTGAGCTCTTCTTATTTCCAGTCTGATATTTTTACATTCTAAATCTCTAGAGCTCAGATTTTAAAAATTTGGCTTCAAGAGACATTACAAAATTAGAATGTATAGAAATTGGATTCCTCTTTATGTTAGAAATGGGAGAAATAAATATCAAAGATTATTCAGGGTTTTAAACTAGAGGTAGGGAAAATGGTTATGGTGAAATTGGGAAGAACATCTTTGGGAAAGCAGATAAGCTGTTAGACTTTTTGGGGGGTTGGATAGTCTTAATCTCAAAGAAATGTTGTAAAAATAATACAGAGAATTTCCATATTCGTTCATTCATATTCCCTGATTGTTAATAGTTTACTGTATTTGTTTTACCATTCTCTGTGTGTACATGTACCTATGCACACACTCACACATATTATATGTTCTTGACCTTTAATGTCTTGGTCTAAACCCTGTCATTACCTGAAACGTTACATTCAAATCACAAGCTCCTATGCCTCCACTTTTCTCATTCAGTACATTTTCTCCTGCTGTTTTTATAAATGAACAGAACAATCCATAGTAAGCTTGACTCAGCAAGCATTCAATAATCACTACTGTTAAGAGCTTTTATTCAATCTTTTTGAAATTTCCAGTTCCTTCTCCTCTCCTCCTTATTTTTTTCCAGCTTGTCTTACTTCACTCTCTGATTTAGACTTCCATGAAATGTTAATCTAACCATTCTCCTGGCAGTATCCTCATCTCCCTTGCTTTTCTTTACACCTGCCTGGCACAACTCTAATTTCTTATTCGATCCAGCTGCTTTGTGCCTCCCACCACTCCCTACTCCTAGACGTGCTGCTGGACATTGTTAACAGTCTTCAAACTGCGCAGGCTTGGGAATACTGTATATCCCTGGTTTCCAGCTTCTACTCAGGTTTCAGTGCTGCCTGTCAATGCCTCGTTTTACTAGTTGGCTGTCTTTTCTCCCAGTTCTTTGCAAATCTTTTCCAGCCTTCTCAAATCTCCACTCAGTTGATGAGATCAGCATGTCTCTGTTTCATTTGTTCCTAGTAGTGCCTGATTAGTAGGCACTGGGTAAATATTTTTTTTACGTGGATGGCGGAATTAAACATTTTTAGTGTGTAGTTCTGTCAAGAAACTTAAGCGAAGGTGTTTTGTTCTATACGCAATTAAAAATGAATGTCTAAAAAAAATGAATGTCTAAAGATTGTAGCTTGAAGGAAGGATTTGGTTGGGAATTATCCTTACTGAAGCAGTGAACAGTAGATGAGATGGCTAAAGAGGTAAGCACATAGAGAAGAGAGAGCTGACAAAAGCAGTTAACATTTATGTAGAGGGATAGGAAAAAAAAATGAGGCAGATGTCAGTCACAGAAACCAGTGAAAATGGTTTACACAGAAGCTCTTTATTTTTATATTTGTATGTGATACTTGACTATTATTAGTATATATTCTTCCTTTATTTGTTCAATAAAACATTTGTTGAATGTGTCCAGCAGGCTCATCTGGAAATGGTTGCAGTTTCTTTTTAATGTTAACAATTTGAGTGGGACATTGTGCTGTGTTTCCCAGAGGAACTAAACAATCACTATAAGAATAAGGAGGAAAGAGGTAAACAGAGGCTGGATACATAGAAGCCCATGGAGGCCAGAAAGGTTATGATTCTGTCATTTAATTGAATTTTGCAAATTGGTGATTTGCAAAAGTATGAGGTTCCTCCCCCCCCCCCAATATACTAGATTTTAAATATCACTTAATATTTTTGGTATCGAATACTTTTAATTCTTTTGTAATCGTAGGTGAGTCACCTTAGAATCTTACAATTTTTGGCACTGATGGAATTTTAGAGGTAGTACCTAATCTCCTCTTGATGTGGAAATCCCTTACAGATTTTTTTTCCCACAAATCTTCAGCCTACAATACCTATCCTTTCATGAAAACCATCTTTTTGTTACCACTGTTTCGTTATTCTTTCATTTCAAAAAGTTGATGTTTATATTATGGTAAACTGCTGCCTTCCAAATTTCCCTTAGACCTTTTGGAAACAGTCTGTTGGCTTTAAAAGCACTGGCTTCCTTTTTTTTTTTTTTTTTTTCTTTTTTCTTTTTCTTCCTTTCTTCCATCTTAACTTTTTTTTTTTTGGTCAAAAAAGGTAATATGTATTTATTGTTCAAAATTCGGAAAATGTAGGTGCATGTTTTGCTACATCTAATTTCAGTGAAAAAAATGCTAGTTTCTTACCAGCATTGCTCAGTTATAGAACCTTGAATTTAGAGAGATGTTTACTTTCTCTTTCCTTAAACAGAGAAAGGGGATGTGTTATTCAAAAAGCTTTATTTTGGAGACTGACCCTCAGCCCTTAATGATTTAGATTTTTTAGGTACATAGTAGACAGGGTAGTAATATAAAAAATACAAGGTTTTTTTTTTTGCCACGCCGCACAGCTTGAGGGTTCTCAGTTCCCTGACCAGGGATTGAACCTGGGCCGCGGCAGTGAAAGCCCAGAATCCTAACCACTAGGCCACCAGGGAACTCCCAGAATGCTATTTTTAAAACAAAGACAAGCCTTTGCTCAGAATTCAGTGGTTTCCCATTGTTTCAAAGATAAAGTTTTTAATCCTAATAGGCCCACCTCATCCAACCTTCTTTCTCTCCTTCAACTGTCCCTTTCTTACTAGCTTTTGCTTCCCCAGCTTTTATATTTTTGAACGTGGTTAGCATATCAGGGCCAGAGGTCCTTTGCATTTGGTTTTTCTTCAACCTTGAAGCTGCCTCTTTCCCCTTGCTCTCTCCTCAGAGAGGCCTTTAGTGATCAACTTATCTAAAGTAGTTCCACCCTTTCTAAAGTAGTTTCCACCCTTTCATGTTGTCCTGTTTGGTTTTATTTATGGCATTTGTCACCATATGAAATGATTTTATTTACCTATTATTTGAATCACCAAACTAGAATGTAAGACCCGTGAGAGCAGATTCTTATCCCTTGTATCTCCAGTCGACAGAATAGCATACATAGTAGGTGTTCAGTAAATGTTTCAAAATATGGATCACTTAATGACTGACATAGATTATAAATAAATTTTTCACATACCATATTGTAGTGAATATCCTTACGTGTATGTGTATTTTGCACGCATTAGTATTTTTTTAGGATAGATTCTTAGACTTTGTTTTAAGCTATGCTGCTGGGTTCTAAACCATTTTTAGCTCTCTACCCAGGCCTTACAAAACAGACCACAGGCTGGATTTGGCCATAGGCCTTAGTTTGCCAAAGCCTGCCTTTAGTTCATCGTAAATAGCATGTGAATTGTCTCTGTTTAATGTCAGAATTCCCTTCTGAAATCACCTGGTCCAGACACTTTGGGGGTGGGCAGCTTTTGGACAACTTCTTTTTCCATCGTTTTTACCTGTTTATTTTGAGCCAAATCTGGTAATTTCTGTTTTCCTAGAAAACCCTTATTTCAAAGCCTTCTCTTCATGTGTGTATTTTATATCATCTTTCTCATTCTTAGTGTTAACTTAAAATTAGAGCGATTCAGCTAATTTATATATTTTTTTTCCAAAAGAGCCAGCTCTTGAATTTATCAGTAGTTATTATTGTTTTTTTTTTAATTTGATTTTTCTTTTCTGCTTTTTTTGGGGGTAACTTTTAAAACATATTGTTTTGTCTGGTAATGAAAGCCCTTAAGAACATTCCTTTGAATTATATGATTCTGTGTTTTATGGTTTGATAAGAAGTGTGTTTGTTTTTCACTTTCAGTTGATTTTCTTCTACATTTCTAGTTTTGTCTATTAACTTTGTAGCCACAGGAATCTTAAACTACTTTCTTATCAATCTCAGGAACAAAAACAGTTTGTTGATTCCTTGTTTATTATGTTCTGACATTTTTTTTTTCTGCTCTGGTATGAGCTGTAATATTACATTGTTCTTCATTATTCCTTGTCAGAGCTACTGATTTCTCCAATTTCATATCTTGCCAGCCTGTTTCCCTCCCTGCCATCCCTGCCCTCTTCCCTTGTGCAAATTAAAAACACTACTGGAGGGACTTCCCTGGTGGGGCAGTGGTTAAGAATCCGCCTCCCATTGTCAGGGACACGGGTTCAATCCCTGGTCCAAGAAGATCCCACATGCCGTGGAAGCAACTAAGCCCCTGCGCCACAACTGCTGAGCCTGAGCTCGGGAGCCTGTGAGCCACAACCACTGAGCCTACGAGCCACAACTACTGAAGCCCGTACACCTAGAGCCCATGCTCCGCAGCAAGAGAAGCCACTGGAGTGAGAAGCTCACGCACTGCAGCAAAGAGTAGCCCCCACTCACCGCAACTAGAGAAAGCCCGCACGCAGCAACGAAGACCAAATGCAGCCAAAAAAAACCAAAACAAAAAAAACCACTACTGTATATCTCCTGTATTAATATTCTACTTTACTTGTGACATTTCTGGTCACCACGTGGAGAGCGGGGTCCCCACAACAAGCAGTTAGTTAGATTCTCTAGCCACTATCTGGGTGTCCTGAAATTTAACTCAATTCTGATCTAACTACCCAGAGATAGCATTATATCCCAGAGATTAATAAGGGCTCAGTCCCACAAGACTGTCCCCCCGAATACTTCAGATGCCAGTTGAAAGTCCAGATTGTTATGATTGTTAACCATGCTGCTGGCTAACCGGCTGGCTGGCTGTAAATCAGGTTTGATTAATTTGCTAGAGCAGTTCACAGAACTCAGGAAAACAATTTACTTACTAGATTACTGGTTTATTACAAAGATATTAAAGTATAGGAGTGAATGAAAAGATGTACAGGGCAAGGTCCAGAAGAGTCCCAAGCACATGAGTTTTTGTCCCTGTGTAGTTTATGGAACTCCATCCTCCAGGAAGTGCTCCTAACTTTAATGGAGGCATGAATAATTAAATCTTTGGCCAATGGTGATTAATTCAACCTCCAGCTCCTCTCCCTTCCCTGGAGGAGAGGAGGATGGTGTTGAAAGTTCCAGCCCTCTAATCACTTGTATATATGTGCCAACTCCTGGCAACCAGCCCTCACCCCTAGAGGCCTTTCTGGAGTCACTACATTAACTTATCCTCAGGTGTGGTTGTAAGGGGCTTGTTATGAATAACAAAAGATACCTTTATCTCCTATTATTTAGGAAATTCCAAGTGTTTTAGCCCTGTGTCAGGAGCGAGGATGAAGACCAAGTATAATTTTCTTATAAATCACAATATCATACCTTGCAGTCTACACTCCACTTACAATAAATTTGTATAAATATCTGTAATAACTTCATTTCTAATCCCTCTTGTTTGCTTGGAATCTAGGGGTCCTTGATCTTTTAAAAAATACTTTTATTGACATAAAATAAACTGCACATACTTAAAGTATACTATTTGATGCTTTGCATATACACATCGTGAAACTCTTAGCACAGTCAGGATAATGAACGTATCAAGAAAAATTTCCTTCTGTTCCTCCCAGTTCCTATCCATAGGCAATCACTGATCTGCTTCCTGTACCATAGATACATTTGCATTTTGTAGTGTCCAGTGAAAAAAAAGCACAACCTAAAAGGTGAGAATTACGTTTTGTTTGGCGGACAAAACTGAAGGCTTAAGCCTGGAAGTTAGCCTTTCAGATAGCTCTTAGGGACTAGTCCAAAGAGGTAAGGGAGGAGCCAGGATATATAGAAGTTTTGCAACAAAACCCAGGTATTTGGAACATCAAAAAAGGTTAAGGTTAATTAAAGAAAACCAGACATTTCAAGTTAATGAATTTAGCTCTTTTCTATTATGGGAAGATGCAAGGGTCTGGGCTTATTGAAATCATTCCTTTGATACGCACCTTAACTATCTAGGGCCAGTATCCTCCTTTTCTCCATCCTGGATCCCCTCAGGGTGCACAGTTGGCAGTGGCTGCTGTAGCTACTGGTTTGTTGGCCCGCGGCAACATCCTTTGTTTACTGATATAGGAGGCAACATTTTTCATCCGCAGTTGAATTCAGTATATAGTGTATATGTTGGGAGTCTAACTTCTTTCCTTCACCATAATGACTTTGAGATTTATCCATGTTGTTACATTTATCAGTAGTTCATTCTTTTTTATTGCTTGGGTATTCATTCCATTTATGTATATACCACAATATGGTTATCCAGTAACCTGTTCGTGAACAGTTGGGTTGTTTCCAGTGCTTGCCTATTACAAATAAAACTATGAACCAGAGTACAAGTCTGAGTCTTCATATGGACATATGTTTTCATTTTCTTGTATAAACATTGGGAATGGAATTGGGATTGTGTGGTTTGGGGATGTTTTTTCCTTTTTAAGAAGCTGCCAAACTGTTTTCCCAAGTGGTTATACCATTTTACATTCCCATGAGCAGGCTATGAGAGTTCCAGTTCTTCCACATCCTTGTCGACACTTGGTATAATTATTCCGTAGTTTTAGCCAATACAGTAGAAGTATGGAGGTATCTTACTGTGGTCTAAATTTGCATTTCCCAAATACTAATGGTGCTGAAATGCTGAATATCTTTACGCATGTTTATTTGCCACTTGTGTATCTCTGGTGAAGTGTCACATTCTGTGCCCTTTAAAAATAATTGGGTCATGTGTTTTATTATTGAATTCTGAGAGTTTTGTACATATCTGGATAAAAGTGTTTCGTCAGATATATGATCTGCAGATGTTTTTTCCCAGACAGTAGCTTGTGTTTTCATTCTCAACCATGAGAACTTTCAAAAGGCAAAAGTCTAGTTTAAAAATTTCATCTTTTAGGGATTGTGGGCCCCGCCCCCACCCCCACCACACGCGGCTTGTGGGATCTTAGTTCCCCAGCCAGGGACTGAACCCCCACGCCTTTGTCAGTGAAAGCTCTGAGTCCTGACCACTGGACTGCCAGGGAATTCCCTATGAATTGTGTTTTTAGTGTACTATCTAAGAAGTCTTTATATATAGCCCAGGGTCACAAAGATTTTCTCCTATGGTTACTCTAGAAGTTTTTATAGTTTCAGGTTTTACCTTTTTTGTCTGTGGTCCTTTTTAAAAATTTTGAGACATTCTTAACATATGATGTCAAATAAGTTTAAGGTGTATTTTTGTGCATTTATATATTGCAGTGTGATTACCACTGTAGCATTAGCTTAAACCTCCACACATCACGTGCATAATTATCATTTAAGATCTTGGCTCAAAAAATCTACAAACAATAATGCTGGAGAGGGTGTGGAGAAAAGGGAACCCTCTTGTACTGTTGGGGGGAATGTAAATTGATACAGCCACTATGGAGAACAGTATGGAGGTTCCTTAAAAAACTACAAATAGAACTACCATACCACCCAGCAATCCCACTACTGGGCATATACCCTGAGAAAACCATAATTCAAAAAGAGTCATGTACCACAGTGTTCACTGCAGCTCTATTTACAATAGCCAGGACATGGAAGCAACCTAAGTGTCCATCGACAGATGAATGGATAAAGAAGATGTGGCACATATATACAATGGAATATTACTCAGCCATAAAAAGAAACGAAATTGAGTTATTTGTAGTGAGGTGGATGGACCTAGAGACTGTCATACAGAGGGAAGTAAGTCAGAAAGAGAAAAACAAATACCATATGCTAACATATATGGAATCTAAAAAGGTTCTGAAGAACTTAGAGGCGGGATAGGAATAAAGACGCAGGCGTAGAGAGTAGACTTGAGGACGTCGGAAGGGGGAAGGGTAAGCTGGGACAAAGTGAGAGAGTGGTGTGGACTTATATATACTTCCAAATATAAAATAGATGGCTAGTGGGAAGCAGCCGCATAGCACAGGGAGATCAGCTCGGGGCTTTGTGACCACCTAGAGGGGTGGATTAGGGAGGGTGGGAGGGAGACGCAAGAGGGAGGAGATATGGGAATATATGTATATGTATAGCTGATTCACTTTGTTATAAAGCAGAAACTAACACACCATTTTAAAGCAATTATACTCCAATAAAGATGTTTAAAAAAAAAAAAGATCTTAGCAGCTTCGAAATACATATACAATGTTGTTGACCATAATCATAATACTGTACATTAGCTCTCCAGAACTTAACCCATCTTCTACCTGCAAGTTTGTACCCTTTGTTACGGTCCATTTTGCATTGAGTTTTGTATATTTTTGTATTCATTCATTCATTCAGCCAGCTAGCTGCACTGGGTCTTAGTTGCGGCATGTGGGATCTTCGTTGTGGCATGTGGGATCTAGTTCCCTGAACAGGGATGGAACCCTGGGCCCCCTGCATTGAGGGCACGGAATCTCATCCACTGGACCACCAGGGAAGTCCCAAGTTTTGTATATCTTTCTATATTCTGTTCTGTTGATCTGTTTTACACTGTTATTACAGTGTCTTCATTGCTGCTTTATAAGTCTTGAAATCAGGTGACATTTGCCCTCCAATATTATTTTCTTTTTAAAATTCTTTTGCTTATTGTAGAAAAATTCCCTCTGAGGTTTTGTTTGGGATTGCTTTGAATCTGCGGATAAACTTGGCAAGAATTGACGTCTTATTATTGGGTCTTTTGACCCACAGACATGGCCTGTCTCCATTTATCTAGGTCTTCTTTAATGTTTTGTAGTTTTCAGTATACAAATATTGCACAATTTTTGTCAGATATATCCCTAAGTATTTCCTAGTTTTAAGTTGCTGTTATAAGTTGTACTTTAATTTCTGATTGTCCGTTGCTACTATGCACTGATATAATTGATTTTGTATATATTGATCTTGTATACAACCTTGCTTAACTCTCTTCTTAGTTCTAGTAGCTTTTTTTAGACTTAGATTTTCTACGTATATGATCATGTCAGCAAATAGACAGTTTTATTTCATCCTTCCCCATCTGACTTCCTTTCCCCCCCGCCCCACCTTGTCTTACTGCACTGGCTTAGAATCTAGGACAGTGTTGAACAGAAGTGGTGAGAGTTGATAGCCTTTCTTTGTTCCTTAGAACATGGGTTAAGCATTCAGTCTTTTACCATTAAGTATGATGTTGCTATAGGTTTTTTATTAGTAGACTTTATTTTTTTTAAATAGGTTGTAATAGACGCCCTTTATCAGGCTGAGTCTTAGTTTCCTGAGAAGATTTTATCAGGAATGGGTGTTGTGTTTTGTCAGATACTTTTTCTGCATATATTGAGATAATTGTGTGTTTGTTTTAGTTTACTATATGGTGAAATGTCTCTATTGAGTTTTTTTGTTTTTGTTTTATTTTCCCTCGGGTTCGCGGGCCTCTCACTGCTGTGGCCTCTCCCCTTGAGGAGCGCAGGCTCAGCGGCCATGGCTCACGGGCCCAGCCGCTCCGCGGCATGTGGGATCTTCCCGGACCGGGGCACGAACCCGTGTCCCCTGCATCGGCAGGCGGACTCTCAACCACTGCGCCACCAGGGAAGCCCTCTATTGAGTTTTGAAAGTTAAACCACCTCTGCATTCCTGGGATAAAGATATTTAAATAATAAAAAAGTGTTTTTCACACATTTCTTACTTAGTTTCATTTCTGGTACTGTTCATTCTTTTCTGTAGATCAGCCTTCTGTCTGGTAACTTTTTTTTTTCTTTTTTTTTCTCCTGTTTGAAGGACTTAACATTTCTTAGAGTGTAGATCTGCTAATGATGAATTATTTCATCTTTCTTAAGGCTGAGAAACTCCTGTTGGTCATTTTTGAAAGTACTTGTGCTGGATATAGAATTCTAAGTTATCAGTTTTTTCTTTCTAAGCATGTGGCTGCAACATTTTCTCACTTGCATGGTTTCCAACAAGGATTCTGCTCTAATTTTTTTTTTTTTAACCTCTTAGTTCCTCTTAGTTTAAACCAGGGATTGAACCCGCACCCTTGGCTGTGAAAACGCAGAGTCCTAACCACTGGCCCCCCTCTGCTCTAACTCTTATGTTTGTTTCTCTTATTGCTTTTCAGATGTTCTCTTTATCATTAGTTTTGAACAATTTTATTATGGTGTACTTTGGTATGGTTTAGTTCATATTTCTTATGCTTGGACTTCGTTGAGTCTTTTGCATCTGTATTTATACTTTTCATCAGATTTTGTGAGATTCTGGCCATTATTTTTTCTTTCACCCCACCTCCTTGAGCGACTCCAGTTACACATAGATTAGGCTGTCTAACTCTGTCTCAGGGCTTATCTTTCATGTCTCTATATTTAATCTTTTTACTTGTTGAACATACAGAATGCAGTTATATAAAATAATTTAACATTTTTGTCCACTAATTCTGATACTTGGGTCAGCTAGATTGGTTTCAGTTGATTGATTCTTCTCTTCAATATGGTTCATATTTTCCTGCTTCTTTGCCTGCGTAGTTTTTTTTTTTTTTGCGGTATGCGGGCCTCTCACTGCTGTGGCCTCTCCCGTTGCGGAGCACAGGCTCCGGACGCACAGGCTCAGCGGCCACGGCTCATGGGCCCAGCTGCTCCGCGGCATGTGGGATCTTCCCGGACTGGGGCACGAACCCGTGTCCCCTGCATCGTCAGGCGGACTCTCAACCACTGCACCACCAGGGAAGCCCTACCTGCGTAGTTTTTAATTAAATTGTTCAATGTGGATTTTGCCTTCTTGGGTGCTGGATATTTTCCCATTTTTTAAAATAAACATTCTTTAGATTTGCTTGGGACTCGGTTACCAGAAACAGTGTGATTTAAAGTCTAGCATGTGAGAATTGGTGCTATTCCCAGTCCTTCCTGAGCAACAGGCACTGTTCCCTCTGATTATTTCAGATGGTTCTTTCCTGGCTTTGGGTGGTTTCCTCACACACGTACATATTGATACTCTGCTGAATACACAAGGGGGAACATATCTTCTGCAGATCTGTAGCATTTTCTCTTTGTATACCTCTCTTCTTTCCAGTATTATATCCTAGCTACCTTGGTCATCCTGAATGCCCAGCTTCATTTCTTCAACTTAGGGAGTCTTCCAGCCTCCACTTGGATTCTCTTCTGAGTTCCCTTCTCAGTGCCATGACCTGGGAGCTCTCCAGGCAGTAAGCTCAGGAAACCATAGGGCTCACTTCATTTCTTTCCTCTCTGTCTCTGTTAGGGATCACATCAATTCAGTATCTTAAGTTCTAGTTTTATTTATATATAAGTAAAATTACACATACCTACCTGCATTGGACAGTATATATAAACACATTACATATGCATGTGTACAGCAAAGTGATTCAGATTGTGTATATATATATATATAAATTCTTTTTCCTTCTCTTTTCCATTATGGTTTATTAGTTCCCCGTGCTATACAGTAGGACCTTGTTGTTTATCTATTTTATATTTAGTAGTTTGTATCTGCTCATCCCAAACTCCTAGTTTATCCCTCTCCACCCCTCTAACCCCTTTGGTAAAACCAGAAGTTTGTTCTCTATGTTTGAGTTTGTTTCTGTTTTGTAAATAAGTTAATTTGTATCTTTTTTGGGGGGGGGTACGCGGGCCTCTCACTGTTGTGGCCTCTCCCATTGCGGAGCACAGGCTCCGGACACGCAGGCTCAGCGGCCATGGCTTATGGGCCTAGCCGCTCCGCGGCATGTGGGATCTTCCTGGACCGGGGCATGAACCCGCGTCTCCTGCATCGGCAGGCGGACTCTCAACCACTGCGCCACCGGGGAAGCCCATTTGTATCATATTTTAGATTCTACATATAAGTGATATCATATGGTATATGTCTTTCTCTTTCTGATTTCACTTAGTATGATAATCTCCAGGTCCATCCATGTAGCTGCAAATGGCATTATTTCATTCTTTTTTATGGCTGAGTAGTATTCCATTGTGATACATACCACATCTTTATCCATTCATCTGTCGAAGGACATTTAGGTTGCTTCCATGTCTTGGCTATTGTAAATAGTGCTGCTATGAACATAGGGGTGGGGTGCATGTATCTTTTCAAATTAGAGATTTCTCTGCATATAGGCCCAGGGGTGGGATTGCTGAAAGTGCCCACATATAACTGGCAAACCATTAGAGGGCAATTGGCTTTTCTGATTTATCCAGTCTTATTGTATATGGCTGTAAATTCTTTGTCTTTAGATATGCATGATCTTTTATAGAAATAGGTACATTGTGATAGTTTGTTCTTATCTTTGATTGAATTATCTTTTGAATGCATTTGTACTAGCTTCAATCATGTGTATTTATGTTTTACTTTTGGAGGGGGGTAGTAGGTACTATAAAGAAAGCCTCCTTGAGTTTTATACTGGAGAGGCTCATAGGATATGAAAGAATAAATTTATTCTCTATTCTATTGGCCTGAGAAGCTGACTCTGGCAGCTTGAAACCTATGAACATCAGTTTCCTT
The DNA here is from genome assembly GCF_949752795.1 of Hyperoodon ampullatus. Taxonomy (NCBI): domain Eukaryota; kingdom Metazoa; phylum Chordata; class Mammalia; order Artiodactyla; family Ziphiidae; genus Hyperoodon; species Hyperoodon ampullatus. The sequence continues at coordinate 169,155,621 of NC_136915.1, read as the reverse complement.
ATCTGTAAAATCAGAATACTAACTGTATCATAAAGTTACTAGACTGAAATGAGATAACAGATGTGAAAATTATTGATAAATTTTGTGGAACTCCATAAATATTGTGGCAGGTGATATGAATATAAAATCACATCTCTGCATGTGATGCTTATTCTGCAATTGACAAATGTAAAACCAGTACCTAAAATGACTTTTATGATGGTAGGGTCTACACAGGCATTCCTTGACTTTGAATGCTTTTTGCATTATATACTATTCTGTGTTATCTTTAGCTCCCATGCTTTTAGCTGTTGATGGTTTATTGGTAGAATTCACCGCCTCCTGTCCTATGTCCACTGTGAAAACAAAATAAACAAAACAAACAGAAAAAATCCAACTCCCAAGGTTGATAATGTACACCTCATTAAATTGAAGGGAAATAGTATGAGAGCTAATTTGTGTCTTTTGCCCTGTTTATTAATAAACTAGTTTTAAATTGAGGTACATTAGTTCCAAAGATGAACATTCTCTTTGTATATGAATGTTCATTAAAATACTGTGTACTTCTAATAACTTCTCATATACACAGATTTGTTTTGACAAGTGTACACCATTTCTTGAACACTTACTTCATAGCCATGAAATAGAATATTGTTTTTATGTACCTTGGGTTTATAAAGAAGTATTCTACCCTTTGCAGAACGCCGAGAAAATAGAATGTTCTTTCTATTCTAAACTGTTAAACTAATAGATCTTTGTTAGACACATACTGCCTGAAAACACAGGCATGCAGTTTATAGGGAAACGATGTTATCCTTCTGTCATGTTTGGATTCCATATGTGTAAGCTGATCATGCCAGTCATCTCAACCCTATTAAGTTGAATGATATTTGTTTATTAAATAGAAAGACATTATCCATAGATACACTGTATTTGAACTGTTTATCTCGGTATGGATTAAAACCCTTATTCTCTATAGTGTAGTTAAATGGTTACAAATCATAAACAATATACTCACCAAGCATATGGAAGTTTATTTTGATTAATTTTGTCACATTTTGGTTGTTGGAATTTTACAGTATTAAACAGGCTCTTGAAATTATTGTTGATGTGAGTTATTGAAGATTGACTTAATTTCTCATGTTTTTATTTTTCAGAATTTCTTTGAACATTTGAATTTACTAACAGCTTTTAGTAAACTAATTCTAAAGTTTTCCTCGTTTTTCTTTCTTATGTGCATCTTAAAGACTGGTTTTAAGGGGTGTGGCAGGACGTTCTGGACTCGATGAGTTTCCACTGAAATGTCGGAGAAGTCAGGCCAGAACACAAAAGCAAAGGATGGGAAAAAGTATGCGACACTCAGTTTATTTAATACTTACAAGGGTAAATCATTAGAAACTCAGAAAACCACAGGTGAGTAAAATCAAGTGGCATTTATATTTTTTATAGTTTTCATGGTTTTGTTTTATTACTATAAATGACACACTAGAGCTATTGCTGTTAGGATCTAGGGCAAACATATGTTAATGCAGCCCTGTTTACATTGGGCTTTTTATATACGTACACATCTTTGAAGGGATATGAATTTTTTAAAGTTGAAAATTTATAAATGTTTTAAAATATGTTTTTTTTCCCTGTTTGTTGTCATCAGAAAATAAATAAAACTATGTGGTTCCAAAAGGGAGACTTGGTCAATGAGATTAATAGGCATAAAGCTATGTATTAGTGGATTTATTCTACCACTTTTAGTTATGGACTAGAGAGAGTCCTGTGGTTCTTAGTTTTGTTTTGTTTTTTAATACCTTGAACCCAGTGTTTACAGTGAAGAGTGAAAACTGGACCATGTGCACATGATAACTGTATGGTGCATTAACAGTGTTCATTATGTACATAAGGGTAGCATATTTCTTCTTTTCTAAAATTTATTTTATTCAAGTATAGTTGATTTACAGTAGTGTTAATTTCTGCTGTACAGCAAAGTGATTCAGTTACACATATACATACAATCTTTTTTCATATTATTTTCCATTCTGGTTTATCACAGGATATTGAATACAGTAGGACCTCGTTGTTTATCCATTCTGTGTTTAATAGTTTGCATCTGCTAACTCCGAACTCCCAGTTCACCCCCCCCACTCCCCTCCCACTTGGCAACCACGAGTCTGTCCTCTATGTCTGTGAGTCTGTTTCATATCATGTTTATTCTTTAATGTACGAAGTTTCGAGTTTAAAATCGATTCCCTGGAAAAATTAAAAAATAACATTGTCAGTGTTTTCTTTTTCATAGTTTATAGGGTTGGTTCAGTTGTTAGAATTTTTGTTTAATCTATGTTCTATTTTATTTGTTTTCTGTATACTCTATTTATTTATTTATTTTTGGCTGCCTTGGGTCTTTGTTGCTGCGCGCAGGTTTTCCCTAGTTGTGGCGAGCGGGGGCTACTCTTCATTATGTTGCCCGGGCTTCTCATTGCGGTGGCTTCTCTTGTTGCAGAGCATGGGCTCTAGGTGCGCGGGCTCAGTAGTTGTGGCTCACGGGCTTAGTTGCTCCACGGCATGTGGGATCTTCCTGGACCAGGGCTTGAACCCATGTCCCGTGCATCGGTAGGTGGATTCTTAACCACTGCGCCACCCAGGAAGCCCAGAAGCGTGGAGTCTTAACCATTGGACTGCCAGGGAAGTCCCAGTTGTTAGAATTTTTAAAGCACCTGTTCAGTGGCTTGATAGTTAATTTTAGTATAATGTCTACATTGGGTTATGTTGTAGGTGTGTGGCTTAGTTTTAATTTTTTCATTTTAAAGTAGAGAATAATAATTCAAGATCCTGTTAATTCCTATTGTCTTTTTATTTTGTTTTAAGAATAAAGTAGTTACTAAGAAAGTTGATGTTACTGATCTTTAGTTGCAGCTCGGCATGGATTGCAGAGTCTTGGAAAAGTTGGTATTTCACGGCGTATGCCTCCACCTGCTAACCTCCCAAGTCTCAAAGCGGAAAACAAAGGCAATGATCCTAATGTGAACATCGTACCTAAAGATGGCACAGGATGGGCATCAAAACAAGAGCAACATGAAGAAGAAAAGTGAGTCAAAGTCTGTTAAAGAATGAAATCATTCCCCTTTCTTTGTGGGAACTTATGTTTGAGTTCCTTATGTGCTAGGTGTTGTGCTATGCCCTTTAAAGTGTTTTATATAGTCAACTTCTGTGTTTTATATAGTCAACTTTTGTGTAATTTTTCCTATGCCTGGGTTTAGTGTCAGTATTTTTATGTGTCAGGGTAGAACAGTTGACAGAATTGCTAATCACAGTTTTCCTTGTATCATACACTGTCAGGCTCCCTCCTATCCCATCCTCACCAAATCAGGCATTCTCTTTCTACAATGATTTAAGAGTTGATTCTGTTAACTACTTTTCAGGAAGCTAAGAGTTTCTGTCTGCCTGATTCATTGAAACTATACCTGATGCACATCATAGGTGCTCAAGTAATATTATTTGAATGAGTAAAGAATTCACAAGAAAGCTGACATGGAATTAGTAATATCCCGCTTAATCATCATTCATTCAATAAATATTTAGCATTCTGTGTCACGGAGTATTCAGGGCTCTTGGTTTATTAAATGACCAAGCTAAGTAGTGGTAGTTTTTAAAGATAAGACAAGAACATGAGTACTTAATGCTTTTTGCCTATATCTGTTACTAAATTTCTATATTCTGGTTTGGGGAGCTTTATATAATAAATACAACTGCTTGGGCAAAGCTAACTAAAGACTTATCGTTCTCTACTTCTTAGTTGTTATAGAATTATTTTATAGTAGCAAGTCAGTTTTAGGTCTAAGTATACCAGAAATATATTGCATTTCTTAAGACTGTTAACTGCCTTTTTCATTTTTAAGCCTTAACTCCTTACAAGAATTGAATAAAACTATAGACCCTTTTAAAACACCTTTTACTCATGGAGATGCATCAGGCAGGTTGCGGTTACCTCTTGATTAACAGTAATATGTACAGTGGTGAAACTGTTGACTGCCAAATGGAGAGCTTGCTTAGCCTTAGCCCCTGGTTAGTTCCACCAATCCAGACTATATGTATGACTATAATGCTATTCCTAATTATAAATGTTCACTTCTTCAAAACAAATTTTTGGTAGCTATGTTCAATAATGAGTGCTTCTTTTTTTTCTTTATTTCCTTCTCTTCTTTCCTTCCTCCCCTCCTCCCTCCCTCCCTCCCCTTTTCTTTCCAAAATTAAAAACAAAGCTGTCATCTCCTTGGGTTATTCATGGGTAGAAATGAAAGGGGACAAAAATAGCTGTACTTCATTTAAAGGGATGTTGCAGAGGGAAAACATGGTGGCGTGCATCTGAGTAAATATGTAGCCAAAATAATTTGTATACAGATTTAGCTTAAATGCAATATTTATTTTATTTAAACATACAATATCTGAAATAATGGATTCATATTTTTTTTAAGAGCACCAGAAGTTCCACCAGCACAACCAAAACCTGGGGTTGCAGCTCCCCCAGAAGTAGCACCTGCTCCCAAATCATGGGCCAGTAACAAGCAAGGTGGGCAAGGAGATGGTAAGTGGACATTAGCTGGGGAAACTGGTTAGGCTTGATAGTTACTGAACAGCCATGCAGGAGATAAGGGGCGAATTATGGTGTTTTGGCAGGGGTAGAGAACACTGTCAAAAGATATTATCAGGCCCTGAAAAAAAGGGTCTTGTAAAAATTCTCTTGGGCTAGTTAAGTTTCAGTGTTAAGAGCCATGTATGAGCCAATAATAGGGATTAAAGAAGGAGTCTTTAAGGTACCTTATGCCCCACATTACTCTGTCTTTACCCTACATGACCAGACAAAATCTTGTGCCTTCAGCTCTGAGACATAAAAGTACCCAGACGTTATGTTGATTGCTAGAAACCATATTATTTTCCATCTGTGCCCCTAAACCTCTTCTGTTTCAAATATGCTGTTCACGATTTCCATGGTAGAGAAGACCTAGAGAGTAGCCATGAAGCACAGTAGCTGTAATACTTCCCTCCCTGCTAGGAATGTTTGGAATCCCCAACAAAACTTAATTTTCCCACTTGCAAAGCATGTCTATAAAACATTGTATGGAAAAACCCATCTGGGCCCTCAAGCTAATAAAATCAGCTCTTTTAAATTTATGGAAGTATAAAAATAAATAGGCGGGCAGGTAGGTAGATAGGTGAATGAGTGAATAGTGAGGGGCAATCAGTATCTCCGCAATAAATGAAAATGAAGCATTTTAGTCTCACCATGATACTTGCAGTGTTGATTCATAAATTCTACTTTAGCAATATTATTTGAACTGATTCTTAGAGTTATTTATTAGTAAAGGAATTTTACTTATATTGAAAATGAAAGGAGTTGTAATAAAAGAGAAACAGAAGTGAAATTCTCCTTACTTTCCTCATTATCTTTAATGAGTCCACTGGAACAATGTCTGGCAGATTCCTTTCTTAGATTTTTATTTCCTCATGGCTGTTCATTAACTTTCCAAGGGATTCTAATTCTAGATAAATTTAAAAGTTTTATGGATACGAACAGTCACCACTGAAATGTGGAATAAATTATCAAAAAAAGACAGAGAGCTCTATCCTGGGAGGGTTTTTGAATTATCTTCAGAATAAAAGTTACATGTAATGTTTTTTAAAAAATATCCATAGGAATCCAGGTGAATAGTCATTTTCAGCAAGAATTTCCCAGCCTGCAGGCAGCTGGGGATCAAGAAAAAAAAGAAAAAGAATCAATTGATGACAGCTATGGACCTGGACCCAGTTTACGCCCACCAAGTAAGAATACTTTCTATTTAATAAAAATACAGAATGAGATTATATTTGTGTTTTATCTTGTGATATAACCTCCTGTCTGCTATTGTTGTATGTATGATGACTCACCTAGTTTGAAAAGGCAGATAGTAACTGTAGTTGCTTGCCACTCAAGTATGGTTTTTACGTGAACAGCATCAGTTTAACTTGAGAACTTGTTGGAAGTATATGTCTTGGGCCTCACACCCAACCTACTAAATCAAAAGTCAGCATTTTAACAAGATGCCTAGGTGACTTGTTTGCACATCAATATTTGGTCATTTTTACAATAGTAGAATTTTTTAGCACACCTCCCCAATATGCAAATATTTGTTTATAATTTATATCCATTCGTTTGCTTTCTATTAATATTCTGAACTCAAACCGAGGTACCAATCAATTTGGATAGTAAGAGATACTCGTATTACGTACATTATAAAGCAGAAACTAAAAATAGAAATATAAAATCTTTGAGAGATTTTAAAACATCTTAAATTATATTGGATTCATAGTGTTGTTACCAAATATCTCAAAGAACCCTGTACCATGTACAGGGAAGTTCCTATTTACAGTAATGGTTACAAATCCATGTTTTTGATAACCTAATACATTTTATATCTCTTTGGCTCATTTCTTGCCAGGTCTGGGAAAATCACCTTTTTTAATTTTTATTTTTAATTACTGTAATGCGGTTGATGAGTTTGTATTAGGAATAGATGTGTCAGCTCCACTGTTCTCTTGTTTAGTTTCTTTTCACCAGTTACCTGTTGCTGTGTAACAAATTTGGCAGCTTAAAAAGACAAACTGAACTGGGCTTACCATTTCACACAGTATCTGAGGGTCAGGAATCTGGGAGCCACTTAGCTGGGGGTTCTAGCTCAGGTTTTGTTGGTTCTCTGTCAACAGAATTGCAGTGAAACTGTCATCTGATGCTGACTTGACTAGGGCTGCTGTTTTAAGCTCTCTTATGGTGGCTCATTTGTATGTGGGCGGCTCACAACAGATTTCCTCAGAAAAAATAAGGAGGGACAGACAGACATCTCTCACCCAAGATGGAACCCCTAGGCTTTCATAGCCTGTTCTCAGAGAAGACAGCCAACACTCCTGCCTTATTCTACAGGTTACACAGACCAATCCTGGTACACTGCTGAGAGGGGACTACACAGGGTGTGAATAGCAGGAGGTAGAGACCATTCGAACCAAACAGGGTTTCCTTGTAAAACCATTTATCTCTTTTATTTGGTTAAGTGTAGTTGAATCAGGTAATGCAGTCACTAAATCTGCTCACTTGGGCACATGTAACTAGCAATAGTAGACTGAAAACGAATGAGAGCATGTATCACTGTCAATCCTTCTGGGTTATGGAACTCCCCCCGCCCTTCTTCAGGACACCTCAGGTATAACAGTGATTTTAATCTCTGTATCAAACATTGGTGAAGCTTAATAGGGAAGTTCTAATATTTTCTTCCCTGACCCCAGTATTTGCTTTTGGTGGTACCCTCTGAGGCAGGGGTCCCCAACCCTTGGGCCGCAGACCAGTACCAGTCCACAGCCTGTTAGGAACCAGGCCGCACAGCAGGAGGTGAGCGGCCGGCGAGTGAGGAAGCTTCATCTGCCGCTCCCCGTCACTCGCATTACCACCTGAACCATTACCCCCCCTCCCCCCGTTCGTGGAAAAATTGTCTTCCGTGAAACCGGTCCCTGGTGGCAAAAAGGTTGGGGACCGCTGCTCTGAGGTACATGCTCTCTGCTTTGGAAGCCACTGCTCTTGACTACCTAAACACCTTCAAAGTCTAAATTTCTACTACAGCCTAGATTAGACTTTCACTATTCCTTCACTATGCTTACTTGCTTAACTTCTCTTGAAATGTGCCTAGTTTGGTTTCACTCTGTTCCATTTTCAGATTTTTTTCTTATTTTTTCTCTCTCTTCATACCAGATGTTGCTTGTTGGAGAGATGGTGGTAAATCTGCTAGTTCGCCTTTAACATCTGACCAAGATGAAAAGTCTGGCCAGGATGAAAGCACAGCTGGAACATCAGACCAAAATGATATCCTCAAAGTGGTGGAAAAGAGGATAGCTTGTGGTCCTCCACAGGCTAAACTGAATGGACAACAGCCTGCCCTTGCTTCCCAATACAGAGCTATGATGCCTTCTTACGTGAGTATTGTTGAATCAGCAAGTGGTTAAATAAGAGGTTTTTGATCTGGATTCCAAGGAAAGAATTGGAATGGGAAAAAGTTGAGGTCTTTATTTTCATTAACATCTAACTAAAAATTAAAATTTTCTTTGATTATGAATTTAGGAATCAAATCACAGAAAGTATCAGCAGTACCCATGTTTTATCCTTAAGGATCGTAGGTATTTTCATATCACATTACATTGTTTTTAGGTATTGCAAATATTGTTTATACTCAGCATTACTTCAAAATAGTTATTAGTGTTATTTAATGAAGCACATACATTACTGTATCACAAATTTGTTTTTTAAATATTGTGGTAACAGAATTTTAGTAGTAATACTGTGTTTTTAATTATGCATTTAAAAACATTTCTGTGAGAAGAGGTCTGTAAGATTTATCAGACTGCCAGAGGGGTTGTTCATAGCTCAAGAAAAGGTTAATACCTGCTTTAGTTCTAAAGTTTTTATTAGTATGCCTTGAATTTAAAAAAAAAAAACTTTTTATAATGGAATATTTTTAACATTCAAAAATAGAAATGATAAAGCGTGAGCTTTCTTCCTCCCATAACTACCATACATCTTCAACAGTTATCGATTTGTGGTCCATCTTTTTTACCTATTTCTTACCACCTGGGATTAATAAAATCCTAGATACATCAACTCATCCATATATATTTTAGGTTATATTTTTAAAGATAAAGACTAGGGGAAAATCCACAGTGCCATTACCACACCTAAAAAGAAATTCTTATTTATTTATTTATTTATTTATTTATTTTGGCTGGGTGGGGTCTTCGTTGCTGCGTGCGGGCTTTCTCTAGTTGTGGTGAGCGGGAGCTACTCTTTGTTGAGGTGCATGGGCTTCTCATTGCAGTGGCTTCTCTTATTGTGGAACACGGGCTCTAGGCGTGTGGGCTTCAGTAGTTGTGCCATGTGAGCTCAGTAGTTGTGCCATGTGAACTCAGTAGTTGTGGCTTGCAGGCTCTAGAGCGCAGGCTCAGTAATTGTGGCACACAGGCTTAATTGCTCCGTGGCATGTGGGATCTTCTTGGACCAGGGATTGAACCTGTGTCCCCTACATTGGCAGGTGGATTCTTAACCACTGCGCCACCAGGGAAGTCCCTGAAAATTCTTTTTAAAATACCAAGTCAATATTCTAGTTTCCCTGATTATCTCATAATTAGGATCCAGGTAACATCTATTCTTGAGATGGTTTATATTTTTCTTAGTAATCTTGTTATCTATGGGTACCTCTTTTCCTTTATCTCTTGTTTCCTTTGGAGCATATCTATTACAATTTATTTGTTTTCCTGTGGTTTCTCATGGTCTGGATTTTGCTGATTCCATCTTTGTAGTTTCATTTAATATATACTTCTGAGGGGACTTCCCTGGTGGTCCAGTGGTTAAGACTCCACACTCGCAATACAGGCACGGGTTCAATCCCTGGTCAGGTAACTAAGATCTGCATGCCCCACGGTGTGGCCAAAAAAAAAAAGAGAAAAGAAACAAAACTTAATAGTGGTTGCTTCTTGGGCACGGGAAATTTAAAAAATAAACAAATATATATATACACACACACACACACACACACACACACACACATATATATATACTTTTGACGCCCACATTTCCTATAAATTAGTAGTTAGATTCGGTGCCCTCATTCATTTGTTTGCTCTCAGTCTACTGTGAAATTATATGGCAAGTTACATGTACTCAAGTAAATAAATTTACATTTTTTGAGAAAACCATTAATCTCAAAGGAAAGAACAATCTAGTTCATACATTTATTTTTCTTATGACTTAACTCCTAAGTAGTCAAGGTCCAACCATATTTTCTATTTTTTCTTTGTATCATTACTTAACCATTCTAAGGTAGAGGGAAATAAATTATTAAATACAATTACTTGTTAAATATTTTCTTAAAAATTTGGGGTGAATGATAAAAGTCTTACATGCTAACCTGACCTTGAATAATGATTTGCATCCAAATACTTGTCTCCTAAGATTTTTCAAATTGTGCTTCCAAGGACCCCTCCCTGAATATCCAGGCGTAGGGATAAGGGGGAAGGTAAGAGGGGAGACCAAGTGAGCTTTGTTCCCAATTTCATTAATGAATTTATTCAAATAAAATGTTTCACTAAACAAAAACATTTAAAACACGATTATTATGTGTTGAGAACTTATAGTTGTTTCTGCATTTTTTTTTTTCACTTTATTTTTCTGGCTGTGTTGGGTCTTCGTTGCAGTGCATGGGCTTCTCATTGTGGTGGCTTCTCGTTGCAGAGCACAGGCTGTAGGCGCGCGGGCTTCAGTAGTTGCGGCACGCGGGCCCTAGAGTGCATGGGCTTCAGTAGTTGCAGTGTGCAGGCTCAGTAGTTGCGGCGTGCAGGCTCTAGGGCACGCAGGCTTCAGTAGTTGTGGCTCGCAGTCTCTAAAAAGTTGGGGTGTGTGTAACTGTAGTGCAGGCTCAGTAGTTGTGGCGCACGGCTTAGTTGCTCCGTGACGTGTGGGATCTTCCAAGACTAGGAATCAAACCCATGTGCCCTGCGTTGGCAGGCGGATTCTTAACCACTGCTTCTCGTTGCGGAGCACAGGCTCTAGGCGCGCGGGCTTCTGTAGTTGCAGCGCACGGGCCCTAGAGTGCATGGGCTTCAGTAGTTGTGGCTCGCAGGCTCTAAAAAGTTGGGATGTATGCAACTCTAGTGCAGGCTCAGTAGTTGTGGCACACGGGCTTAGTTGCTCCGTGGCATGTGGGATCTTCCAGGACTAGGAATCAAACCCATGTCCCCTGCACTGGCAGGCGGATTCTTAACCACTGCGCCACCAGGGGAGTCCCCTGTTTCTTCAGTTTTTGTGGCAAATTTCCAAATTTCAAACATTTATTAATACCACATGAAATTAATATCTATGCCTAAATAATCAGCAGAAGGATCTAATGCAACTTAACCTATGAACATTTGCCTCCAATAGTGTATTTGCTAATTTCAGTGCAAAGTGTGATGCAACCGAAAATTCTCCAGAGTATTCCCCAAACAAAAAGCTTCTCCTGTTGTGTTTCAGCTGTTGCTTATCTTAACTTTTGCTCCAACCCTACTTAGAAATTTCTTCTTAAACAGCACAATCATATAAACATAGCCTTACTTCTAGTATAAAGTAATTCCCTCATCAGTTTTTTTAAAGAAAAACTATTTCAGGATATAAATTATGTATTTAAGATAATATAATTTCATTTTTTAAACATTATTTAACCTGGATATAAGCAAATAGTAAATAATCAAGCACTCCTTGACATTTCTTCCCTTCCAAATCATAGGATGAATCCTTTGGTGTTATTATTTGTCTTCATAATCTTAGAATTCTCCTAAAGTCAGATTCTCAAAGCCAAGTTCCCGTGGAGAGCATCATCTTTGGGCCTCTGTATATAATTACTATCTGTGTGATGACTCAGAATCCACCTATGCCCTATCCATAGAAAATCTCTCAATTAGCTCCCTACCCACTTCCTCCTTCAGCTCTGTTGGGTCATGGACTATCCTTTTATCTGAACTGAGTTCCTTTTTATCAGCAAATCTGCTTTCAGTTAATCTACTCTTGCATTAGGATGAGGTCTCACATTATATCATTTCAAGTATTGATATTTGAACTTGGTTAAGAAACTGAAGTAGTAAGAAACTGAAGTTTTCTAGGGTGCATGCATGTCGTTTTTACTTTTTCATTTCAGTACACAGTCATTTTTATGTAACTTTATTAATGGGATAACAGAAGTTCTTAATAAGATGTGTCCTAGTTATTATCTCTATTTGTAATGACTTGGTGGAGGCAGTAGATTTATAAATGGCTTGTTATTGAGGGTGAATGATCATCTATACCTGTAGATAAAATTAGTTATTGACAGTACTGTTTATTATAATCATTTCTATAAATTATAATTTCAGGCTTAGGGTAATCTTTCTTTAAAAAAAATAACTGGGTAGCTAGATTTTATCAATTTTTGTTTCTTTTATACAGATGTTTCAGCAGTATCCAAGGATGGCCTATCCTCCTCTACATGGTCCCATGAGGTTTCCACCTTCTTTAACTGAAACAAACAAGTAAGACTATTAAATGATTAAAGTTTGCAGGGTATATGTTTACTTGTTAAGATTTTCTGGAGGTTGAGTGGATTATGGGGATTTATTATTCTGTCCTCAAGGTACATTTGCCATTAACAAGTAATTGGCTAACTTTTGTAAGACAGAACAAAAATACTTTATTCTTCTAAAACTTTAAATCAGCTGACATAAAATTCTGAAAACTGAAAATTGTGGCCCCTAAAAGGGATGGCACTTGTTTACTCCTTCTTCCTTCCTTGATGTTGATAACCCCCATTCTCTTTTTTTTTGCTTAGTGTATTTTGAGATTAGTATTAGTCTTAGCCATATCATCCTTTAACATATATTTGTTTTATTTTAGATGTTTGAATACTTTGCTATTAAATATCTGCATAAGAAATATAATTATGTATTGTCTTAAATTTCTTCGCTAATTTTATAATCTCTTCATACATGTCAGGTGCAAAATATCTTGTATATCATGGTATAGAAAACTAATGCTGAATTGAAATGAACTAAATTCCAGTCTTTTAATATTTTCCTAATTTAGTGTCATTAAAACTTAGTATCCTTTTCTCTCATAACCTGTCACTGGTTAGAGGCCTTCGAGGAAGAGGCCCACCTCCTTCATGGGCCTCTGAGCCTGAACGCCCCTCCATCCTTAGTGCATCAGAGCTGAAGGAGCTTGATAAGTTTGATAACCTAGATGCTGAAGCTGATGAAGGTTGGGCAGGTAAGAGGCAAGATTAATTAAGCACTTTTAGTTTTTAGATGCTTTGAAACAGTCAGTCTGAGTTCTCCTTAATTTAATAGGTGCTCAGATGGAAGTAGATTATACAGAACAGCTGAATTTCAGTGATGATGATGAGCAAGGAAGTAGTAGTCCTAAAGAAAACAGCAGGTAAGTTGTGATATCTCTTACTAATAATAGTATGAATTTGTTGATGTAACATGAGCCATTTACGCAGAGAGGTTTCATTAATAGGTATTTGTTCCCCGCTTATAGAATTTCTACATTCTACTCCAAGGATTTTTACTGAGTGGGAAGGTGATTAATGAGCCAAATTTTAAAAGTGCAGATAATCAAGGAATTAAGAGTTTGATGTTTCTAAAGAAAATACATATTTTTTAAAAGAAGCTATTTAGATGCTTGTCATCTAATTGGAAATATTTTGAGAAACCATATTCGGGACCATTTAAAACTTGTTACTTACTTGACCTGATCCATATTTATAAAATTGGAGAAAAATTACTTGGGTTACAACAGCTGCTTCAAGTCTTTGATTTTTTAAACTTAGCAAGGAGCAATAAGGTCTTGGAAAATAGGAGCTTTTTCTCTTTTTTTCTGGAATATAGGGGCATCAGAGTCAGGAATATATGGGTTATGTAACATAAAAATTGGGCTCTTAAGATAAACAGGAGTTTGCATGCACATATTGGTATAATTTTTCAGCCATAGTGTTGTAATACACTGCTGTTTCATGATCAGTTGTGAGATGCATACTAAAATACTGTAGTTTGATTTCTCTTTTTCATTAAATCAGGACAAATTAGAATACATTAATTAATTAATTATCTGGAATATTACTCAGTTGTGTTCAGATGAGAGTTTTGGGTGGGGGTAATAGAAAGTGATGGAATCATATTGTGTGTCAAGTGTGAGTGTCCGTATTTGATAAGTACTATATCGCATCTTGTATCTTGTGGTGATAATCTGGCCAAGCCCAGGCCCCATCGCATTATAGATATATAGCATATATTTCTTGAATGAATAAATTAGCACTGCTAGGTTACAACACCATCTCATTCCTTGATACATTTTCCCCTGAAATCGTATGGAAATAATGTCTTTTTTACGTTGAGAAAATGCATTTACTTATGGTACATTCTGTCCACTCTATTTTTTATTTCACCTGGATTTTGATTCTTCAGTGAGGATCAAGGTTCAAAAGCCTCTGTAAACACTGAAAACCGAAAAGAAGCAGATGAAGTTTTCAACACTAAGTCATCTTCTCAGATACCTGCCCATCCATCAGTAGCAAAAGGTCCCTATGGGAAAGGACCTCCACTTAATCAGGTTTGTTGGACTCATGGAGATTCTTGTCACTGTGGACAAGTGACAAGGATGAATTGATCTCATAATCATAGAGTTAGTTGGGAAAAGACTTAGGAAATGGGAACTATATATTTTTTCTTAAATAGCTCTAGACCTAAACCATAATTTTATTGCATACTAACGAATTATCAATGCAGTAGCTAAAATTATCAAGTAGAAACTAAAGTTTCACTCTTCCTTCTTATAGCAGCTTGGGCATGTCAGAGTGGAGGGATAAATTGTTTTTCCAAACTAACATAACTGAAGTGCTTTATAGTTTACTGAATGCTTTGTAAATCCTAGTTAGTATTCATGTGTGAAATTGTATGTTATCTGAGTAGGGAAATCACACTAGGGAGTAGAGAAATCTATGTAGTCTGAGCCATTTTGAAGAATGTTGTTAAAAAGGGGGAAGTATGTGGGCAACAAATACACTTGATCCTACCTCAAAGATGTAGCAAGAACTGCACTGCAAAGTGAGAATTTAACAGGGCTATCTTCCAGAGAGCCTACTTCAGTAATTCATAGTATACTCAGCATGTATTTGTTGAATTCATACAAAACAGATGGAGGAATTGGTGCCTTCAGGGAGCTAAAAGTAAGTAGCTAACAGTGCCATGATAGGGTGCACATAGTTCTTAGAAAATTCTATGTAAAACGTTTCACAAAAGACTTGATACTTGAAGCAGGAATTAGCCAGTAAACAAAGGGAAGAGGGTGATTCCAAGCAGTGGGAACATGTTCAGGGTAGAGAAGTATAGTAAAGCATGGCCTAATCAAGAAGTCCCCAACAGTTGGACATGGGAGAGGAGTAAGAGAGCTGTGTAAGAACTAGTAGTCGTTAAGTCTTGTATGCTATACAAGAGGCTTGAATTTTATTCTTAAGGCATTGGTTAGCCATTGGAAAATAAATTTGTGGATTCTGGAAAAGAAGGATTTTTTTTAAATAAAATCTGTGTTTTGTGTGACTTTTAACTTACTGGAATAATGGGGAATGATAAAAGAATAGAAAAATATAGACCATATCTTGATGTTTTGATTTGCGTGCATGTGTGTGACACTGATATGTATCATAGCAAGTGAATAGTCTCTATATATCTGGTTCCAATGTTATAGATGTTTCTTTTCCTTATATAAATTTGAAAGGTTTAGTTTGCCATTAGAAAAAGAATTGTGCTTACGTAAAATAAAAATTTGAAATTAGAGGCATACTTCTTCACAGCCAGATTACCTGGGCTAGAACTCTAGAATTTGTACACTAAGACTCTACTCTTAACAAAGTTAATTTGAGATTGTAACCTTAATTAAAATGGCTGAGTGATTGTATAGAACATAAAGTTATTTTGTAGAGACTGATGTACTTTTATTTAAAAAGAGAAAAGGATAAAGATGTTTTACTTTTTGCAGTCTTTTGGTCTCACTGAAAAACATTGCAGTCAGAAATATTTCAAGTAGATTTTTTTTATCTTACTTTGTAAAAATCCTTTTCTTTATAATAGGAACGTGGACCATCTTCACACTTGCCACCACCTCCAAAGTTGCTTGCACAGCAGGTAAATTTTAACTAAATGCTTGTTAATGGTCTGTATGTATTATTCACCCTATTTGTTTTAATGGAAACGTCCTCTGTGTGTTTCTTATTTATAATTTTTATGAAACAGTTGTTGACTTTACCTTGTAGCTCCTGCACGTCTTCCTCTTTAGCCTGTCCCTCTTCCTTCTCAGCTGATGAGCATATTCCTAATTTTTCTAAGAAAATAAGAAGCAGCTCTTCTTCCCATTTGAGTACGCTTCCTGGTCTGACTTCTTTCCTGTTGCCCTTGCTCCTGAGGACGACGCTTCTGCTTGTTCTCTGGATCCCATCTTCTATCAGTTACCAGTAATATTCTCTCTCATCTTTAAAAAAAAGTTTTAAACACCAGCCCTTCTTCAACTCCCACTACACTCCATTTCCCCACAGTTTCCTACCTGTATCTCTGTTCCCCTTCATGGCAAAATTGTTTTAGTGAGCTGTTTACACTTACTGGCTTCACTTTCTCTCTCGTTAACCCTCTCCAGTTATGCTTTCATCTCCCCACTATACCTTTGAAACTGTTATTATCAAGGTTAGTAAAGACTGTTCCATCTTGCCAAATACAGTTCTCTTGTATTCATTTACTAATCTCAGCAGCAGTTGACATAGTTAATCTTTACATCCCTCCATCCTTCTTAAAACTTTTTGAAAACTTGCTGTTTTGTTCTCTTTTTTAAATTTATATTCCTTCTGGACCTCCTATACTTAAACCTTTGGGTGTTGGAGGGCTCAGGGCTGTGTTCTCATTTCTTTTTCTAACTATATTCTTTCCCTGGGGGATCATCTGATGGCACTCAGTAAGTATCTCGAGCCCTTAAAGCTCTGTCCTGACTTCGAAAGTCATGTATTCAACAATCAGCTCAGCATTTCCACTTGGATCTCTGGTAGATATCTGACAGTTAATAGTCCAAACCATAACAACCCCCACCCACACTTAGGCAGTTCAGCTACTGTCTTCCCTATCTTAGATAATGACATTGCTGAGGTTAAAACATAGAAGTCACTCTTATATCTTTCTTCTTTTTTACCTTACATCCAACCTAATCAATCAGCAAATTGTCACCTCTACCTTTAGAATATATTCCTATACTGAGTACTTGCTGCCACCAGATATATTTCATTTGGACTTAACAGGTCGTCTTGTTTTCCTGTCTTGCTGCCTTCTCACCCACTACCTCCACCCCGAATTCTCCTATAGCAGATATAACTTTAAATATGTATATATTTATATATCTTATATTACATGTATATGTTTTACATATATATGTATACACACACATACATACATACACTAGGTCAGTTATTCCTTGCTCAGGTTCTTTTCATGGTCTTTAAAGTTTCTGTCTCCTTTTCTGATTTCATCTACTTTTCTCTCTCTCTGTTCTTGCCACACAGGCTTTATTGCTCTTGTTTTAATTTTACCCTCAAGACATTTTACTTGCTGTTGCCTCTAACCAGAAGACTCTTTCTGAGGTTCTTGCTGTGATCGAGTTCTTCGCTCAGGTATTAACAATGCACAGGCCTTCCCTGATCACTGTACAATGACAGTGCACATACCATCACCATCACCGTCATCTCCACCAGTCATTTTCCTTTTAACCACTGAATGCTCTTTGTAGCATTTCTATACACATAGAAGCTAAAACTAAAACATCTAGCAGAAAATGTAGAAGAAAGTCTTTATGAACTTGGGCCAACAAAAAGTCTTAGATAAGACAAAAAATGCAAGAATTAGAAAGAAAAAAGAAATCGATCAGTTGGACTTTGAAAAACATCTCTAAGGCAAAGAAAAGATATCACAGGAAAAATATTAATACATCTGATGAAGAACTTGTATGGGGGTGTGTGTGTATTTAAAAGACCTTACAAGTCAATAATAAGACAAAAAGTCCAACAAAATGATTTGGACATTCACTTCATAAAATAAGGTATACAAGTGGCCAATAAGCACATGAAAAGATGTTCAGTATCTTTAGTCAGCAGGAAAATGGAAAGTAAAACCACATTGAAATTTTGTTACACATCCAGAATTTAAAAGGCTGATGACACCAAATATTGGGGAGGATGCAGAGCAGGTGACACCCTCATATGTTGCTCGTGGAGCTGTAAAACCTTGTAATCACTTTGGAAAACAGTTTGGCAGTTTCTTATAAAGTGAAACACATATTTACTATATGACTTGGCAGTTCCACTCTTAGGTATTCATCTAAGAGGAATGAAAACATACATTTACACAAAGATTTAGGCATGAATGACCATAGCTGTTTTATTTCTAGTTAAAAAAAAAACTGGAAGCAATCCGTATGTCCGTCCACAGATGAAACAATATGCCTATGATGCCATACTGTGCAGCAATAGAATGGAGTAAACTGCTGCTACACACAGTGACCTCAGAACCATTACCCTGAACGCAAGAAGCCAGATACAAAACAGAATATAACTTGATGTATCCATTTTTGTGAAATTTTAGGAAAGGCAGATCTACTCTACACTGCCAGAAGTAGATTGCTGGTTGCTTGAGGTCAGGGATGCAGGCAGAGGACTGATGAAAATGCTCTATATGTTGATTGGGGCAGTAGTTACCTAAGTTTATCGTTTGTCCAAACTCATCAAACTATACAGTTAAAATATATATATCACATTTTATGTAAATTATACTTCAATGAAGTTGCTTTTTAAAAAATGCTTACTCTGTGAGTTTACAGTGTAAATTAGGTGTGTTTATATAATTACTTTGTTTTTGCAGTTTGTCTTTCAAGCTACAGATGAAGTAACTAAATACCAGAGAGATTAAAACAGTTTGCCTAAGACAGCACTGTTAGTAAATGGTAGAGTCTGGATTCATGGTTTGTTTGGGTTTTTTGCTTTTAGTATTCAGTTCAGTGTTTTCACCATATCATTATTTTCTCTTTTGTACGGATTCTGACTAGTTATATGGCTTTTAAGGTTTCTTCACCCTAATACTATTAAAAATCTTTTTTTTTTTTTTGGCTGCGTTGCTGAGCATGGGCTTCTCATTGTGGTGGCTTCTCTTGTTGCGGAGAACGGGCTCTAGGTTCGCAGGCTTACAGCACATGGACTCAGTAGTTGTGGCACGCAGGCAACCTAGAGCATGTGCACTTCAGTAGTTGCGGTGTGTGGGCTCATAGTTGCGGCGTGTGGGCTCTAGAGCGCAAGCTCAGTAGCTGTGGCGCATGGGCTTAGTTGCTCCACGGCATGTGGGATATTCCCAGACCAGGGCTCAAACCCGTGTCCCCTGCATTGGCAGGCATATTCTTAGCTGCTGAGCCACCACAGAAGTCCCCAAAATCAATATTTTTAAAACAAATTTTTTAGTTCCTTGATATTGCAGCTCTTCATGTGCTTTTTTCATCCTGCTTGTCTTTGCAAAGTTGCTGGCATTTTTAGGCTTTGTAGTAATTGTTTTAGAACACGTTAGTTGAAAATTAAATCATTAAAACTCAGCCTCTCAGGTCATCCTCCCATTCTCCACCATGGGATCTAGATACGCCTTTCTGGATCTTTCAGTTTAAAGATAGAATTCTCTCTACCCAAGCTGCTTTTTAGGAATTTCCTCTCCTTTGGCATGTCAGCAGCAGCAATGTCTCTATGTCCTTCACTTAGCATCTTTGACTGTGTGCTCTTTCCTTGTAACTGTATCTCAATCTTCTCAGGGCTCATGTGGTGCCATGTTGCATCTTTATGGACTTCTTTTCTCCCTCTTTAGGCATTCCATCTCTGGAAGTTCCTGCTAAAGCACTCACATTCTAAGTTTCCTTTGTCTCTAAATTTAAATTTGAAATTCATGTTGTGACAACTTCTGATTTTATTCAGCAAATACTGAGTGAGCAATAATGTCTGGCACAGTAAATAGGTACACACGCTCAGTAAATATTTATTAGATGGCTGGATTAATTATTCTCGAAAATTAACTGGATTTACTATTTTCCCCACATTGTTACTTACTTGCATTTTAACGTGTATGTTTTTCAGGAAAATTTCTGACACACTGGAGAATTTTGCTCCTGCTCCGTGTCTATGATATATCCTTTGTTGTCATACTCATCTGATAATTTATCTTAATGTTTCAGCATCCTCCTCCAGACCGACAGGCAGTACCTGGAAGACCAGGCCCTTTCCCCCCTAAGCAACAGGTCCCAGATGAAGATGAAATATGGAAGCAAAGAAGAAGACAACAGTCAGAACTTTCTGCAGCAGTGGAACGTGCTCGTAAACGGCGTGAAGAGGAAGAGCGAAGAATGGAAGAGCAAAGGAAAGCAGCATGTGCAGAGAAGCTTAAACGATTAGACGAAAAGCTTGGCATAGTGGACAAACAACCCTCTCCAGAGGAAATTAGAGAAAGGGAGCGAGAAAAAGAACGAGAAAAGGAACGAGAACGTGAGAAAGAACTTGAAAAAGAACAAGAATGGGAGCGAGAGAAGGAGCGGGAAAAAGAAAGGGAAAGGCAACAGGAGAAGGAAAAAGAACTGGAGCGAGAACAGGAAAAACAGAGGGAAATGGAGAAAGAAAGAAAGAAAGAAAAAGAGAAAGAACTAGAACGGCAGCAAGAAAAGGAAAAAGAACTGCAGAAGATGAAAGAACAGGAAAAGGAATGTGAGTTGGAGAAGAAAGAAAGGGAGAAAGTGGAGGAAAAAATTGAACACAAAGAACCTACTTTAGAGCCTATGGTAGAAAAACCAGAAAGTGAAAACAGCTGTAACAAAGGTATGATAGTCTTGTTTGTCTTTATATAAGCTTTACAAAAGACTTCATATTACATGTGGATATTGGATGTTTTTGTATTTTTAAAATATGTAATCCAAATAAAAGTGATTAGTTTTTTTTGGATAAGGTTGAATTTTATTGGATACTTTAAAATGTTTTTTTCTGTAATTTTTTTATTATGATAAAAAACATGTAACATAAAGTTTAGCATCTTAACCATTTTTAGGTGTACAGTTCAGTGGTATTAAAAACATTCATAATGAATCATCACTACCATCCATCTCCAGAACTCTTTTCATCTTTTTTTTTTTTTTTTTTTGCGGTACGCGGGCCTCGCACTGTTGTGGCCTCTCCCGTTGCGGAGCACAGGCTCCGAACGCGCAGGCTCAGCGGCCATGGCTCATGGGCCTAGCTGCTCCACGGCATGTGGGATCCTCCCGGACCGGGGCACAAACCCATGTCCCCTGCATCGGCAGGTGGACTCTCAACCACTGCACCACCAGGGAAGCCCCTCTTTTCATCTTCTTAAATTGAAATTCTGTATCCATTAAACAGTAACTCTCCCCAGCCCCTCCATGGATGGTGATTCTGCTTTCTTTCTGTGTGAGTTTGACTATTCTCAGTACCTCATGTAAGTGGAATCATACAGTATTTGTCTTTTTGTAACTGGCTTTTTTCGCTTAGCATAATGTCCTTAAGTTTCGTCCATTATAGCATATTACAGAATTTCCTTCCTTTTTAAGGTTACTAATCATCATGTAAGTACACACACACACCACATTTTGCTTACCCAATCTGTTGATGGACACTTGGGTTGATTCCATGTTTTACCTATTTTAAATAACACTGATGTGACTGTGAGTGTACAGATATCTCTTTGAGACCCTGCTTTCATTTATTTTGAGCCCAAGCATACCTCAGAGATGTTGCAGGTTGGGTACCAGACCACTGCAATAAAGCAGATATGGCAGTAAAGCAAGTCACATGAATTTTTTGGTTTCCCAGTGCCTATAAAAGTTATGTTTACACTATTCTGTAGACTATTAAGTGTGCAGTAGCATTCTGTCTAAAAATATATGTATGCTGTATGTACATACCTTAACTTAAAAATACTTTAATGCTAAAAATGCTAACCATCAATGAGCCTTCAGTGAGCCATGATCTTTTTGCTGTGGGGGTGAGGGAGGGTCTTGCCTCAGTGTTGATGGCTGCTGACTGATCAGGGTGGTGGCTGCTGAAGGTGGGGGTGCTGTGGCAATGTCTTAAAATAAGACAGCAGTGAAGTTTGCCACATCGACTCACTCCTCCTTTCACAAATGATTTCTTTGTAACATCAGTGCTTGTTTGATAGCATTTATCCACAGTAGATCTTCTTTCAAAATTGGAGTCAATCCTCTCAAACCCTGCCAATGCTTCCCAAACTAAGTTTATGTAATAATGTTCTAAATCCTTGGTTGTCATTTCAACAGGCTTCACAGCATCTTCACTAGGAGTAGATTCCATCTCAAGAAACCACTTTCTTTGCTCATCTGTTGGAAGCAGCTCCTTATCCATTCAAGTTTTATTGTAATATTGCAGCAATTCGGTCATATCTCAGGCTCCACTTCTAATTCTAGTTCTCTTGTTGTTTCCACCACATCTGCAGTTACTTCCTCCACTGCAGTGTTGAATTCCTCAAAATTATCCAGTGCTAAGTTGAATAAAAGTGGCAAAAGGAGGCACCCTTGTCTTGTTCCTGATCCTACAAAAAAAGCTTTGTCTGTCAACATTGAGTGTGGTATTAGCTGTGGGTTTCTCATAAGTGGATTTTATTATGTTGAGGTAGTTTCCTTCTGTTCCTAGTTTGAGTATTTTTATCATAAAATGTTGAATTTTGTCATATCCTTTTCTGTATTAATTGTGATGATCATGTGTTATTTTCCCTTCATTCTGTCAGTGTGTAATGTATTGATGGATTTTTGTATGTTAAACGATCCTTGCATCCCAGGAATATATCCCACTTGGTAAACGGTGTATAACACTTTCAGTATACTGCTAAATTCTGTTTTCTAGTATTGTGTTGAGAATTTTTCCATCAGTGTTCATAAGAGATATTTGTCTGTAGTTTTCTTGTAGTGTTCTTGTTTGGCTTTGGTATCAAGGTGATGCTGGCTTTGTAAATGAGTTAGGAAGTGTTCCCTTCTCTTCAATTTTTTGGAAAAGTTTGAGAATAATTGATGTTAGTTGTTTAAATGTTTGGTGGAATTCGCCAGTGAAGCCATCAGGTCCAGGGCTTTCCTTTGTCGTGAGATTTTTGATTACCAAGTCAGTCTCCTTACTAGTTAAAATTCTATTCACGTTTTCTATTTCTTTGTGACTTAGTCTTGGTAGATTTTTTGTTTTTAGGAATTTGTACATTTCATCTAGGGTATCCAGTTTGTTGGTGTACAGTTGTCCATAATTCTCTCATAATCCTTTTTCTTTCTATAGAATTGGTAGTATTGTCCCCATGTTCACTTCTAATTTTAGTAATTTGAGTCTTCTTTTTTCCTTAGTTCACCCCCCCACCCCAGCTAAAGATTTGTCAATTTTGTTGATCTTGTCAAAGAACCAACTTTTGTTTTCATTGATTTTTCTCTATTTTTCTATTCTCCTATTTTCTTGATCTCTGCTGTGATTTTTATTTCCTTCTAGTAACCTTGGGTTTAGTTTGTTCTTATTCTCATTCCTCAAGTCGTAACTCTAGGTTACTGATTTGAGAGCTTTCCTGTTTTTTAATGTAAGCATTTATAGCTATAAATTTCCCTCTTTGCTTTGCTTTTGCTGCATCCCAGACGTTTTGGTATGTTGTGCTTTTGTTTTCATTCATCTCATAGGTATTTTCCAATTTCCCTTGCACTTTTCTTTTTTGATCTTTTGGCTGTTAAAGAGTGTATTGCTTAATTTCCACAGATTTGTGAATTTTTCAGGTTTACTTCTGGTGATTTCTAACTTCATTCCATTGTGGTTAGAGAAAATATTTTATATGATGTCTGTCTTTTTAACTCTTGAGAGTTGATTTGTGTCTTAACGTGATCTGTCCTGGAAATGTCCCTCGAGAAAAATGTGTTATGCTGTTTTTGGGTAGAGTGTTCTGTATATGTCTGTTGGATCTAGTTGGTTTATTAAGTCCTCTTTTTCCTTATTTATCTTCTCTGTGGCTATTTTAGCCATTATTGGGATTGGAATGTTGAAGCCTCTATATTTATATATATATAAATTCGTTTATTTTTGGTTGTGTTGGGTCTTCGTTGCGCACGGGCTTTCTCTAGTTGCAGCAAGCTTGTGGGTACTCTTCGTTGCGGTGCGCAGGCTTCTCACTGTGATGGCTTCTCTTGTTGTGGAGCACAGGCTCTAGGCACATGGGCTCAGTAGTTGTGGCTCGCAGGCTCTAGAGCGCAGGCTCAGTAGTTGTGGCACATGGGCTTAGTTGCTCTGCAGCGTGTGGGATCTTCCTGGACCAGGGCTCAAAGCTGTGTCCCCTGCACTGGCAGGTGGATTCTTAACCACTAAACCACCAGGGAAGACCGAAGCCTCTAACTATTAATGTGTAACTATTTATCCCCTTAATTCTGTCAGTATTTTGCTTCATACATTTTGATGGTCTGTTACTAGGTGTATAAGTGTTTTATAATTGTTGTATCTTGCAGTATTGAACCTTCTATTAGTATTTAATGACTTTCTTTATCTCTTGTAAAACTTCTTTGATTTAAAGTCAATTTTGTCTCATGTTAGTGTAGCCACCCTGCTCTCTTTTGGTTACTATTTCCATGGGATATCTTTGTCCATCTTTTCATTTTCAGTTTATATATATATTTGGATCTAAAGTGAGTTTATTGTAGATACCGTATAGTTAGATGACCTTTAATTCTATTTTGTCTGCAAAATTGTATTAGCTTCATAGTTAAGAGATGCTGATTCTTCTCCTACTCTTTCTGATTCCAAGACATTTAACTACTAAATAAAATTTCATTTGTTCACATGTGTTAATACCTCTAAAACTTAAGTTGAATAGAGGTTAATGGGAATTTTGGATTGTCATAATTAAATGACTGTACTCAGTTCATAATTTCATATTTGTTTTTCTACCAGTGTGAATAGAAAAGCTTCCGCAGGTCATTTATATGCTTCCCAGACAGTAATTATGCTTTTTGAAAAAAGCCTTTGCTGGACTTCCCTGGCAGTCCAGTGGTTAAGACTCCGCGCTTCTACCTCAGGGGGCGTGGGTTCAACCCCTGATTGGGGAACTGAGATCCTGCAAGCCGCACAGTGCTGCCAAAAAAAATCAAAAGCCTTTGCTAGCTATAATCAGCTTTTTTGTTCTTTCCCAACTTGGCTTATAAACTCTAATTAATAAAACTTTGCTCCAAACTTGCTGTAAAATTCAGTCTTAATGAATAGCTTGAGTTCACAGTGATTTAAAATAGAAATAGTTTTATTTCAGTGTATTTTCTGCTACGGAAATACTGAAATTTTTTTTTACCTCAAAACCCATGCTCTTTCTATAAGACCCTGCTGCTTGAAGTTATAAAGCTGTTTAAAGTTTTGCTTTAAGTTTTTATCTATGTTCTGGGTTACCTTCAAACTTGGTCCTTAATGTAACTATAAAAAGAGTAAGAGTGTTTTATCTCACTTTTTTAAAAAAATAAGATACAGCCCATATGGATTATTTGTTTAGTTACCAGATATCACAAATTTTTATATTAAGCCATCTAGAGATAAGTTGATATTGATAATGGGCTTTTATTATATATCTTAAGCACTTTGCTCAAAACACTCTAAAAAGGTAAAGTAAAATTTCTCACCACAGAAATGAAAAACATTTGTATACTTTAAAATTGGTGAATTCTGAAAGAGAACAACCTTAGGGAATCTCATTCACAGTTAATGAGAAAGGACCATGGATTAGAAATAAGGAAATTCATTTTAGTCCTAGTTCTGCCAGTGAATACATGTAATGACCCTGATTGATTAATTTAACCATCAGCAGCCACTATATATACATAATTAATTATGGTTTTGTTTTTAATAATCGTTATTTAGTGACACTTTTATTTTCATTCACATTTTATATGTCCTCTGATAGCAGTTTAATTTTAGCTGGGTTTATCATGAGATGTACCCATTTCATTTTTTTTTTTTTTTTTTTTTTTTTTTTTTGCGGTAGGCGGGCCTCTCACTGTTGTGGCCTCTCCCCTTGCGGAGCACAGGCTCCGGAGCACAGGCTCAGTGGCCATGGCTCACGGGCCTAGCCGCTCTGCGGCATGTGGGATCTTCCCAGACCGGGGCACGAACCCGTGTCCCCTGCATCGGCAGGCGGACTCTCAACCACTGCGCCACCAGGGAAGCCCCCATTTCATTTTTAAATGTTGCACCTACTTGGCTCTCTTTTCTCTCTAATATTTTATTTTTTTAACATTTTTAATATTGAATGTAATACAGACAAAATGTGATTTGTGATTCTTTACTGCATCGTTTTACCATTGGCATTACATTAGCTTCCCATTAAAATCCACCCCTAATTCTCTGAGAAAAGAATTTATAATATGCATGACTTTGTAGTTGTGACAAATGGCATTCTCTAGAACGTATAAGGCTCTGGTTTTCTTTGGGATGAGAACTTTTTTTGTGTGGGGGGATGTGTATGGTTCTCCTCGTGTATCATAATTGATACCGTTTACATAAAATAATGATTTTAAACTATGATGACAACAGAGTGATCACCATCTATCTTCAAATATATCACAGAATAATGATTTATATATTTGAAGATAGCTGGTGATCACTCTGTTGTCATCAGACTTAGATTCATTAGTTTTCTTTATAGATAACATCCCCTGATCAAAAAAATTTTTAAGTAAACCAATGTGTTCTATTTTAAGTATTTATAGGCCATTTGTGTTTTCACCTAAGTCCTAGAGAACCCCAAGTAAATGTTGACAGTAGTGTTAATATTTAGTGAATCAGTGCAAAATAGGTAGTATTTGAAATGGTTTATTATCACAAAATATCAAATACAGACATTTGTATGGTAAAGCATTTGGGCATGTGATTTCTGTCTTAATCCAGCTTTGAGAAAGTCTAGGGTTTTGTTAATCTAATGTTACCTCATTGATGGTTACCAATATTAAAATACAAAAGTGTTTTAGAGTAAGGATGCTTTCTTCCTTGTTAACTTTTTAAATATATCAATCTAATTACTTCACTCCAGTACAAACAACATGTATTTGTCAAGTGTCATTGATGAGTATAAATTATCTTTCACCTTTCCTTTGGGCAGAAGATGACCCAGTTTTCAGTAGACGAGATAGCAATCGCAGTGAAAAAGAGACCACACAAGCAGCACATGAAACAGAACCAGAATCAGGGTCTCAGCCTCGGCCTGCTATATTATCTGGCTATTTTAAACAGTTTCAAAAGTCTTTACCACCACGATTCCAGCGGCAGCAGGTAACAATAAAAACATTTTATCTTGTATGTGTGATTTAAAAGGTTTATTGTTCAGTAATATAAGAAATAATTTGACATAAAACTCAAAATACACAAAGCATACAAATTTTCCCTGAAAAATTTCCTCCTTTTAAATTAGTAAAAGTTTGTTGATAATGGCTTTACTGTGAAACTTCTGTGTCGTTCCTTTTTTCTGTCTACCTCATTTATAGAAACCATCTTCCTTTCTAGGAAGTGGTTTCTCTAGTATAATTAATGAGTGATTCGTTGCTTAAGTCAAGTGTAAGGCAAAATGTCATAACTTATTCTTTGTTCTTTTATCTTGCCACCTCTCACTGTCAAATGTGTTTGGAATTCTTTTCCCTCAAGGTTTCAAAAAAGCCTGTTTTCTGATTGATTATATTAATTTATTACATGGAACTAAAGTCTCAGATGTGGGGTCCTGCTTTTTTTAGGAACAGATGAAACAGCAGCAGTGGCAGCAGCAGCAAGGTGTACTTCCACAAACGGTTCCTTCACAGCCATCCAGTGGTGCTGTCCCTCCACCACCACACAGACCTCTTTACCAGGCCATGCAGCCTCACCCTCAGCATTTGGCTTCTATGGGTTTTGATCCAAGGTGGCTCATGATGCAGTCATACATGGATCCGCGAATGATATCAGGTCGACCTGCTATGGATATTCCACCCATTCATCCTGGTAAGTTTAAGTTGGCATTGTCTCATGGCTCACTTGCAGTTTTGCAAGTTCAAAGTTTTTCATTTTCCCCACGTTTTTAGTCTTAATTCCTTTGAGAGTTATAATCTAGTAAGAACTTAAATAGGACTTTTTAATCATAAAATTGTGTGTCTTCTCTCAGCACAGAGTAGTTAAATGCCAGGTACTGTACCAACAGTGTGGTAAGACCAAAGAGAAAATATGTTTTCTCTCTTGCAAATACTATTTTAAAATTTTCAGATGGAAAATTACTATCTTAGTTATAATATCTGTTATTCGCTACATTGTTTTTATTCCATCAGGTGTTTGAGCATTTGAATTTTGTCCATATATTGTATATTACAGCTTTTCAACTTTCTATATCATTTGCCAGCCTAACACTTGGATTTCCTAATAGGTTAGCTAAAAACAAATAAAATAGCAGTCTTTATCAGAATAAATCCAGATAATCCAGTACCAAGACAGTGCAGAGGAAAATTTAAAGGTGACAAAAATATGATCAAGAATCACATCTTTATTTTAAAATTTACACTGAAAAATTTAAATTTAAGAGGCATAATTTATAGCATATTGATCGACTAAACTAGATTAATGGGATTTTCTATAGAAAATGTTTTTCTGAAAATTTATCACTTGGTGTAATTCTCATAATGTTTAACATGCGTAGAGTCACGGTGCTTGTTATCTGATTTTTATAGGCATTATCTTTTCTTTCCTTTAAAGTAAAATAGGCTGTTCTTATGGTTTTGCTTGCTTTGCTTCCTCAATTTTTAAATCTATTTAACAGCAACGATAAAAATCTCATTCACAGAAAAACTCAATATAATTTTCACTGATTATTTTTTTGAATTAATCAGTTTTACTTGCCAAAAGTATTTCTTTGGTTTAAATATAGAATGTCCAAATAGTAATTAAGTAATAATGTAGATTCTACGTCTATGATGATTTTGTTTCCTTTGTTCTCCTACCCCCATCCCCCAATCTTTTTCTGATCTTTTGTATAGGAATGATTCCTCCTAAGCCATTAATGAGAAGAGACCAGATGGAAGGGTCACCGAGCAGCTCTGAGTCATTTGAGCATATAGCTCGCTCTGCAAGAGATCATGCAATTTCCCTCTCTGAGCCTCGTATGATGTGGGGGTCAGATCCCTATCCTCATACTGAGCCTCAGCAGGCCACCACTCCCAAGGCAACAGAAGAACCTGAGGATATAAGGTAATTATTAAAATTATTAGTAGACCAATGGAATATTGTGGGGAAACGAAAACTGTGTAGTCTCTCTGAAGATCTTTCTGATTTAGGACTGAGCCACCGATGTGATTTTCTCCCATTTTAGTATGCCTTATTTCATTCTAGGACGAATTTTCCTTTTTCTGGCATTTCTGTATTGATTAGGGCATTTTGAAACGTAGTTCTGTACACTTAGTTAAATGCTGAAATTTAGTGGTAGATGTTAAAATTGGCAAGATTCTGCTGTTGATTAGGTACTTGACATGTAATGTGGCTAAAGTGTGGATGTAGTTCTTCCACTAACGAGAAATATGGTAGACATTTAATTATCGATATCTTATTTTTTTTTTTTTTTTTTTTTTTTTTGTGGTACGCGGGCCTCTCACTGTTGTGGCCTCTCCCGTTGCGGAGCACAGGCTCCGGATGCGCAGGCTCAGCAGCCATGGCTCACGGGCCCAGCCGCTCCGCGGCATATGGGATCCTCCCAGACCGGGGCACGAACCCGTATCCCCTGCATCGGCAGGCGGACTCTCAACCACTGCGCCACCAGGGAGGCCCTAATTATCGATATCTTATGGAAGTTTTCTAAGGCTGAGTTAAGGACAAACACTAATTTACAGAGTTACTTTGAAGTATCAGACAATTGGTGATCTCTAACACTTTATAACCATGAAATTAGAACTTCTGCCCTTTTAAGGAGCGTATGTTATGGTGTTTTAAAATTCTGATTCAGTGGGAAAGATGGACCTACTCTAGTGTACTCTCGTTATAAGTGGAAATTACTAGTTTCGGTATTAAAAATTCACGTCAGCATGGTCTAAACTTCCTCTTGAGGAATGAGCTTCATTTGTTTTTAATTGTGGGGGTAGAAACATAGCATATCTACCTTCCTATCAAAATTTTAAGTGTGTAGTATAAGCATAATGTTGTACAACAGATCTCTAGAACTTTTTAATCTTGCACAACTGAAATTTTTTACCCATTTAATCATACTCATTTCCGCCTTCCTCCTAGTCCCTGGCAATCACCTTCTGTGTGGATGAGTTTGATTATATTATATAGTATATATAAGCGGGATCATGCAGCATTTGTCCTTCTGTGACTGGTTTATTTCACTTAGTGTAATGTCCTCATCCATGACATAGCATATAGCAGGATTTTCTTTCTTTTTTTAATACTAAACAACATTCTGTTGTATGCATTTACCACATTTTCTTAAGCCATTCATCTGTCGGTAGGCATTTAGGTTGTTTCTATCTGTTGGCTATTATGAATAATGTTGCACTAAACTTTTTATAGAGACATAATGCTCTTTATGATTAGGATCCATTTTTCCTTTTTAAATTAGAGGGGTTATTTTGCTGTACATGTACCTGTGAGAAAGATTTTTGCCTTGATGGCTGTTATTTCTTTGAATTCTCCTTATCATAGGCCTGAAGCCCCATTGGATCAGGAACGGATAACTGCTGCTTATCCAGTAGAACATAGTCAGTTAGAGGCTCATCCAAAAGCAGACTTTGTCAGAGAATCAAGTGAGACAGAAGTACAGAAGTTTTTAAGCAGATCAGTGGAAGACATTAGACCTCATCATACTGACACAAATAATCAGCCTGCTTGTTTTGACGTACCTGATCAAAAGACTGTATCCACTCAAGAAGAGCGAATTTCAGCTGGAGAAAGTCAGCCTGCCCAGAAAAGAAGTGTTTCCCATGGATCTAACCATACTCAGAAATCAGAGGAGCAGAGAAATGAGCCATCTGCAAGCATTCCTAAAGTAACTAGCAGATGCATTGATTCAAAAGAACCAGCAGAAAGACCAGAGGAAAAACCAAAAAAAGAGGGCTTTATACGATCTTCTGAAGGACCAAAACCTGAAAAACTGTATAAATCTAAATCGGAAACTCGTTGGGGCCCAAGGCCTAGCTCCAGCAGAAGAGATGAAGGTAATGATAGGCCTGTGAGAAGATCAGGTCCTATTAAAAAACCTATACTTAGAGATATGAAAGAAGAACGAGAACAAAGGAAGGAGAAAGAAGGAGAAAAGGGAGAAAAGGTCACCGAAAAAATGGCAAAACCTGAAAAGACAGAAAAGAAAGAGCCTCTTCCTCCACCCCCACCACCTGTGGCACCGCTTCAGCCACAGTCAGTTTCACTGCCACCTCAACCAGAACCAGAGAAATTTCCTTCAGTAGAAACTTCACCTTCAACTTTGGTGCAAAAGCCACCTCAGGATACCGAGAAGCCTTTGGAACCTGTAAGTAGTGTTGAGGTAGAGCCTGCAGCTAAAACTGTAAACCAGCAAACTGTCACAGCACCAACAGTCAAGGAAGAAAAGCAACCTGAGAAAGTCATCAGCAAAGACCTTGTTACAGAGAGGTCTCGACCAGATTTAAGACCAACAGCTAAGAAAGAATCAACTTTACCCCCTAGGGCCTATTGGAAAGAAGCTAGAGATAGAGATTGGTTTCCAGATCAAGGGTACAGAGGTCGAGGCCGAGGTGAATATTACTCCAGAGGGCGAAGCTATAGAGGCTCTTATGGAGGGCGTGGCCGGGGTGGTAGAGGGCATGCTCGAGACTATCCTCAGTATAGAGACAGTAAGCCACGAGCAGAGCATGTGCCCCCAGGGCCCCTCAGACAGCGAGAAGAAAGTGAAACACGAAGTGAGAGCTCTGATTTTGAAGTAGTTCCCAAAAGAAGAAGACAGCGAGGTTCAGAGACTGACACAGACAGTGAAATTCATGAAAGTGCAAGTGACAAGGATAGTTTAAGCAAAGATAAACTGCCCAAAAGAGAGGAACGGTCTGAAAACAAAAAACCTGTAAAGCCTCCATCTTCTTTCAAGCCTGAAAATCATGTCCGAATAGATAGTAGACCTCTAGAAAAACCTTTTGTAAGGGATGATGATAAATCTAAACCAGGCTTCCTCCCTAAAGGAGAGCCTACAAGGCGAGGCAGAGGGGGAACATTCAGACGTGGTGGAAGGGATCCTGGAGGTCGCCCGTCACGCCCTTCCACTTTACGAAGACCTGCTTATCGGGACAATCAGTGGAACCCAAGGCAGGCAGAAGCTCCTAAACCAGATGATGGAGAGCCACCAAGAAGACATGAGCAGTTTATTCCTATGCCAGCAGATAAACGGCCTCCAAAATTTGAGCGAAAATTTGACCCAGCTAGAGAGAGGCCCCGAAGGCAGCGTCCTACCCGACCACCGAGGCAAGATAAACCTCCCCGATTTAGACGGCTAAGAGAGAGGGAGGCTGCTTCAAAAACCAATGAGGTGGCAGTGCCCACAAATGGCACAGTTAGTAATGTGGTTCAAGAACCAGTTAATACTGCTGGGGATGTTTCTGGGAATAAGACACCAGACTTATCTAATCAGAACTCTTCAGATCAGGCAAATGAAGAATGGGAAACAGCTTCTGAAAGCAGTGATTTCAATGAGAGGCGCGAAAGGGATGAAAAAAAAAATGCTGATTTGAATGCACAAGTGGTTGTAAAGGCTGGAGAGAATGTTTTACCTCCAAAAAGGGAAATAGCAAAGAGAAGTTTTTCTAGTCAGAGACCTGGCATAGATCGCCAGAATCGGCGTGGCAACAATGGTCCACCCAAATCTGGAAGGAATTTCTCAGGTCCTAGGAATGAAAGGAGAAGTGGCCCACCATCAAAAAGTGGAAAACGAGGGTGAGTATTTTGTGTTAGATATAATTACTTATGCACCTTCTCTCTTTTTTTTTTTGGCCGCCATGCGGCTTGTGGGATCTTAGTTCCCTGACCAGGGATTGAACCTGGGCCCTCGGCAGTGAAAGCACAGAGTCCTAACCACTGGACCACCAGGGAATTCCCTACTTTTGCACCTTTAGCAAAGCTAAAGGTATACTTCTTGGTTGAACTGTGCAAAGGAGCTAGTCTATAGAGGACCAAGACATTCTTCTCCTAGAATTTTTTTTTCTATTCTACAAGTGTAAGGGTGCTTGAGAAAGAGGTTAGTGTGTCTCAGGAGTCTTTGCCTGTTGTTACATTACATTTCCCAAAAGAGTCCTGTTAGGAATTTGTAGGTTTGGGAAAATCTACACACCTAGGGCAGGACCTATACAGTGTCTTCCATTTAGTAAATCATCTTACTGATGATGAGCAGCCTGCCTTTCTTTCCTGGTTTCTCTTTGGAAAACTGGTGCTCACAGGTGTCCTCTGGGACTTAAATTAATATGTTGTAACCATATACAGTCACTCTGGACTGGTTTCTAGAGAGTGAATGTTGAAACTTAAGGATAAATTATCTTCCTCACTCAAGTTGCAAACCTACAATAAATGATCCAGCTTAGAGAGAGGCCTAGAAAGCAAAGTCCTGCCCAACCACCAAGGCCACCAGTAACATAAATACCATGTCATTGGTGGTGTTTTTAAAAGAATTTTTCTCAACTGTGCTAAACTTGGTCTGTTTTTTTAAATATTAAAATGTTGGTTTTAGTAAGTTATTATTATTATTTTTAGTATTAGGAAACATTATAAAGTAGCATTATTCCTAGTTTTAAATCTAGGCTCTGGTATTTACTAGTAGTATAAACTCTGCTTCCTCACCAGTAAAAGGGGGAGAAAGTAATAGTACTTATAAAAATGTGTGAAGATTTAGTGACATGATATTTGTGAAACACTTAATGTAACACCTGGTATATAGTAAGCAACTGTTATTATGGCCTGCCTGTTGTTTTTTTTTTAAACCAATTCCCAGATTTGCAGCCTGAGCTGGTAGGAAATTTATTCAGGCAAAGTATCTTAATCTGCATTGGTTAGTTACTGACACTTAGCACTTCAGGTTACTATACCAGTCAGCGAAAATATTTTTGCTTTCTGATAATTTAGAAGAAGTTCCAGGGAAATAATACTACCAGTTGTGTTTGAGTACCTGCTTAACACAGAATTTAAACCTCCCTTTAAAAGTCAAAAGAATAGGATAACATATAAGTTACAATAACAACATATCAATAGTTGTTGACTGTAACCAAACTATTAGAATTTCAAGCAATAATACACAAGGGAAAAATTGATGTGATTTGTGTGCACTGTAGATCTCAACTACTTAGCAAGACTTTTGTGCTATGTAGATGTTAACAACTTTGAACCTGAAGAAATAGCAGTTACTGGCTGTAGTGAAATGAATGTTTTGCAAGAGTCCCATTTAGAAGAAATGAATTCATTCTTCACCTGTTTGAGGTCATGCTTTTTGTCAGCCTCTTGTTAAGCTTTTATCTTGAGTAATACTATAGACTGAGCTGAAAATGAATTGGTAAGGCCATTTTTCATGGTGTATTTTCATGAAGTTTTTATAAAATGAACCCAAGAAAAGAATCTTTTAGGTTAAAAAAAAACCCCTGTAAAAATACCTTTGGTTTTGTGACATGAATCATTTCCATATTAAAACTGGTTTTTAAAATGTTTACATGTATATAAATCTGATTGAACTTTTTAAAAAAAAACGTACTTGTAAGCATAGAATTCTTTAAAAAAAAATTTTCATATGCTACTCTCTTGTGGAGAAGATTCACTAGTGAATACTTTGGACTAGCTTGGATCACAGAAATTTTCTGCTATAAACAATGTTGATAGCTCATTTATAACATGATAGACACAGTAAGAATAGACACAATAAGAACCTTCAGAGGATAATTAGAATTCTAGAATTTAATTGCT
Source organism: Hyperoodon ampullatus (assembly GCF_949752795.1). NCBI lineage: Eukaryota > Metazoa > Chordata > Mammalia > Artiodactyla > Ziphiidae > Hyperoodon > Hyperoodon ampullatus. Next base: position 169,121,044 of record NC_136915.1, on the reverse strand, counting down.
GGAAAGTATCCTAAGGAGCTTGTCTTATCTCCTTTACTGGGAAGCTCCGCCTTAGTGAAGTTGTAGCCAATAAAAGTCACTAAAGCTTGTTGGTTTTAGAGTTAGGGTCTTCTATCCCACTGTTATTTCTTCTTAGATTGAACTTCAGAAACTGCCACTAAGAGCATTTTTCTTTTGTTCGGATATGTAGAGGTAGTAATAAAATCTCAAATTATTATTTTGTAGGCCATTTGATGACCAGTCGGCAGGCACAGCTGGTGCTGATCCTGTCAATGGCAGCTCTGCACACCACCAGGAAGGAGCACCTAATGGTACAGGACAAAAGAACTCCAAAGATTCTACTGGGAAAAAAAGAGAAGAGCCCAAACCAGGCCCTAAAAAACCCAAAGAGAAAGTGGATGCACTATCACAGTTTGATCTCAACAACTATGCAAGTGCGTCTCAGGTCCCTTTTATATATCTATCTGTTTATCTATTTGTTACATTTAAATAGATACTGTAAATAAAGAAGTCATCAAAAAAGAAAGAGCTGAACTTCAAGGTAGAGATAGAGACTGGTTATGAATCACCAACTGATATAGCTTTAACTGAAATAACACCAGCTTTTAGCATAGACTTGAGTGCTTGATAAAATTCTTGTTAAAGATAATCCACAGAGTTTCACTGTTCTTCTTTTAAAAAAAAAAGGAAATTAACCGCTACCTTGCTAAACAGGTGTGGGGAAGCACAGAAAACCAAATGTGAAGATGCTTAGTTATATCTGTACATATTCTGTGTCTGAAAGGAAAGAAATGTTAACCTCAGTGAGTTATGACCTTGATAAAATTGGCATCTAAGATACGATAAATAGAGAATAAATAATAGTATGGGAGGTAGTGTTGCTATGGATAAATGCTTTCAGAAAGCCATGGAGTGATAGGATATCAAATACGAAGGATAACACAGCAAGAAGGAAATATTTGATGAAGTAGTTAACAAGGAATCTCTATGAGTAGACACGTATATTGATACATGTAAAAATGTGCTATTTGCCATTCATTCAGATGAGACTTAAGCTGGAAATACTGAATAAGATTGAGAGATTTACTAAGTTAAGACCAGATAGTAGTAATGGGAAACTTTGGTTAGGTACTTCTGTTATTCCAGTATTAGAGATGTAGATGAGAGTTTTCTTTCATCTAGTTAATACTTATTTATACATACTAAATTTGATCTGGGCCCAGGGCTTTGGCATTATTATTTCTAGACCAGCAGTTCTCAAAGCGTGGTCCTCAGACCATCAACATCACCTGGAAATTTGTGAGAAATACAGAATCTTGGGCCCTACCCCAGACCTGCTGGATCAGAAGCTCTTGGAGTGTGAAGCAATCTGTGTTTTAACAAGTTCTCCAGGTGATTCCGATGCACGCAAACCTTTGAGAGCTAATTCTAGACTACCATTTTAGGATTCACGTGGGAAAGAAATAAACTTAATTGCGCGTTTTAAGAATTTTTAGAACTGTGGTTCTTAACAGGGATGGTTCTGCATTTGGCAATCTCTGGAGATATTTTTGGTGTCAAAACTGGTGGCTGGATGCTGCTGACATCTTAGTGGGTATAGGCCAGGAATGCTGCTAAACATCCTACAGTGGTGCACAGGACAGCTAGCTCAAAATGTTAATACTGCTAACGTTGGAAAGTTCTGATTTAGAGAGAGCGATTAAAGTAAATCCATAGGAAGCTTGGATGCTAATCTTACTGTGGTCCATGAGAAGAGATTAACATCCATCTAAACACCACATTTGGAAAATGACAAGTGAAGATTACAGAAGTCCACAGAACATGGCGGATTTCTCAAATATTTGTTTACTAGTTTCTCTTTTTCCAAACAACTTCTGGAGTAGAAATTTTGCAAAGTATTATTGGATTAAGACAGTATAAAAAGGTAAGAAGTCAGTTATTTCTGAATTGATAATGGAAATTGAACTATTAGTTTTAACTTGTTGAAGTTAATTTTAAGAGTCATCTTTAGGTCCTTTTCCTAAAAATGGTCTTCTAATAATGTCCCGTTAGCCCAAAACATTGCAGAGCACCAGGCAAGAACAGGGTGTTGAGAACAAAGTATTGTTCACATTTCCGTAAATGCTTCATGTAATGGAGTGAACTATTCAAAAGGTTTCTAACGGAGCTCTTAGACAAGAAAATTAAAATAATTAGTGATGGGGCTTCCCTGGTGGTGCAGTGGTTGGGAGTCCGCCGATGCAGGGGACGCGGGTTCGTGCCCGGGTCCGGGAGGATCCCACATGCCACGGAGCGGCTGGGCCCGTGAGCCATGGCCGCTGAGCCTGCGCGTCCGGAGCCTGTGCTCCGCAACGGGAGAGGCCACAACAGTGAGAGGCCCGCGTACCGCAAAAAAAAATAAAATAAAATAATGAGTGATGGCATGTCTATGAAGATGAGCTTTAAACACACACTTTTTAGTTTAAGTGAAAAACGAGACGCATTTAGAATTATGAAGAGGTCTCTTCACAAGTCTGAAATACTGGAGTGCATGACATCCTTAGAAATGTTGGACTAAAACCTTGCATTGAGATGAGCATATGCTCCATTTTACACAGTTAATTTGTTTTTTCTTTTGACATCTTTATTGGAGTATAATTGCTTTACAGTGTTATGTTATACACAGTTAATTTCTTAAAGGATTTAGAACACAAGTAGAAGCGTCATAGATCAATCAGAATCAATTGGCTTTTTCCTTTGAAATTAAATTTTTATTAGAAAAACAGTAACAGTAATAGGTTTATAAAGAGTGAAAGCCAGTCTTAGTATTTATTTTTTGTTTCCCTGTCAGTGTTTCTATAAATGCAAATTTTTAGCTATTTAAAAGGAACTGTTTGCCAGTAGATTCCCTATGATCCACTCCATGGTCATATTCTCTTGCCAACCCCCACAAGTTATCACCATTCTGAATTGTATATGTATCATTCCCAAGCGAGTATTTTTATTATGTGTTTCCCGATCAGAACATATTATATATTTATATTTGCAAAATTAAAATAATTTATTTGAATTGCCTCACCCTTTTCTTATATTTATTGTGCAGACATTATGCCTACAACCCAAAATCACATCATCTGGACTGTTTTTATTTTTCTTCTAAGTATTAGTTAATGGATCTAGATTTCTTATACTCACTGGAATATAGAATAATTTAACAAGATAGCCGGAATAATTGTTAGTTAGACAATGAGCTGAAAGTATATCTTGAATTATTCTTCCACTGGGTTATTATGATGTATGTACATCTATGCCACTTTACATTCACGTGGAACTTTAACATGTATTTCATGTTTTTAACAGCTCCACATTATAGACAATAGTCTACGTAAACTAGAGGCATTAAGAATCATAAGACCAGCTTAGTTGTTCAACATCGCATTGTTAGCACATCAGCCTCTCAGAGCTTATTACATCCTTTGAAAAGGGGAAACAATAGTAATACCCACCTCTTAGAATGGTTAGATGCAAATGAGATAAAGTACTACGTAGATCTTTACAGCACAGCACACATCTTGAGGCTGGGAGAGGTAGAGGTTAAGTGATTTGACTACGATAAGACAATTTTGATTTTTCTTTTTTTTTTTCCTTTTTTTAAAATTTATTTATTTTTGGCTGCATTGGGTCTTCGTTGCTGCACGCAGGCTTTCTCTAGTTACGGAGAGCAGGGGCTACTCTTCGTTGCGGTGCGTGGGCTTCTCACTGCGGTGGTTTCTCTTGTTGCAGAGCACGGGCTCTAGGCGCCCGGGCTTCAGTAGCTGTGGCTCACGGGCTCTAGAGCACAGGCTCAGTAGTTGTGGAGCACGGGCTTTGTTGCTCCACGGCATGTGGGATCTTCCCGAACCAGGTCTCGAACCCATGTCCCCTGCATTGGCAGGAGGATTCTTAACCACTGTGCCACCAGGGAAGCCCTTGATTTTTCTTTTAAAAAACAAGGCGTTACCACTACATTGCTTAAGAAAGAAAGATGTATAATTTCAGTTGCAAAAAAATATCATTTTAAATCTTTTTGTATATCTGTAGGTGTTGTTATAATTGATGACCATCCTGAAGTAACAGTAGTTGAAGACCCCCAGTCAAATTTGAATGATGATGGTTTTACTGAAGTTGTATCCAAAAAACAACAGAAACGTTTACAGGATGAAGAACGCCGAAAGAAGGAAGAACAAATCATACAGGTTTAGCGTTTCAATTTTTTGCTAGTTATTTAGATTGTTGCCCAAAATATATTAGGAAATGGTCAAGGTTTCTATCCACCTATAAGGTCAGGGCTGCATTTATTATTCAAGTGTTGAGAATGACCTGATTTTTCACAACTTTAAACTGTTTTTAACCAGAATGAGGTAAATTTTAAGTAGAATGTAATCACTAGCTCACCGTTTGCCTTAGAGAAGACCATCTTTACTTTATTTCAAAATATATCTTATTTGCCCCATCTTACTTCATTGCAGAGTTAGGGTTAATTTTAAATCATCTTGGAAATTTAATGAATACAGCTGCCATGATCTCTAATAACTTGCAGATTCTTGACCTATACAAGTTTCTGTTGTAATCTAAATTAGTTCATTGAAATACATAGTATGAATCACGATACATTATTTCCTTTAGATCAACCCAACACCCATTTTACTAAATGCTGACAGAGGATAAAAATAAATAGAACACATGGGTCATAGCGATAAAGAGCCCTAACAGATGAGAGGCTTAAAAGCAGGAAACACTGTAAAAATCCTGTGTGGATGGTAGTATTGAGTTTATTGAATATAATTCTTGGGACTAGATATTTTCATATTTTATTTGTTATTATTGTTTAGGAAGATACATTAGTGCGTATTTTATATAGCATAATACCTAGCAACACTCCCAGGATTAACGCTTCTGTGCCAAACATGAGTTGAGTGAAGTCAGTAATTTTTTGTCAGGTGGGGTCAGATTTTCCTGCCAAATGAATTTAGTGCGAATTTCCTTAATTTCTTTAATTTCAGAATAGTGGAAAAGAGATTGTGGACCTGTATATCAAGAATATATAATACATATTTGTCTTTCTTCCCCTATAGCATCTTGTAATTTAAAATCTCATTGGCAACCTTGATGTTTTTATTCTATCAAGTAGCTATTTTGTAAAGAAGTTAAATTAGCAGTAGATAGCTTTGTTGGAATGTCTATGTATGAACTATTACTTTCAGCTGTGTTACTCACAAATGATTCCTGCAAATTTTTTAAGGTCTGGAATAAAAAGAATGCAAACGAAAAAGGAAGAAGTCAGACTTCTAAGCTCCCGCCAAGATTTGCCAAAAAACAGGCTACGGGAACCCAGCAAGCACAGCTTCCAGCTTTGGCTCTAGCCTCAGCTCCAGGTCCAGGTTCAACCTCAGCTCCAGGTCCAGCCACAACCTCAGCTCCAGTTCCAGCCTCGACCCCAGCTCCAGTTCTAGCATCGCCCTCGGCTCCAGTTCCAGCCCCAGCTGCAGTCCCAGTCTTTACCTCCACCTCAGCTCCACTCCCAACCTTAGCCTCAGCCTCAGCTCCAGTTCCAGCCTCCACCTCAACTACAGCCACAGCCTCTTCTCCAGCTCCAGCCCCAATCCTTGCCTCCGCTTCCACCCCAGCCTCTGTCCCCATCCTTGCCTCAGCCTCAATTCCCATCCTTGCTTCAGCTCTATCACCAGCTTCAGCTCCACCTCCAGCCACCTCAGCCCCAGCTGCCCCCACCTCAGCCCCGACTGTCCCTGCCTCAATCCCAGCCCCAGCCCCAACCCCTGCCCTAGTCCAAGTCTCAGTCCCAGCCCCTACTGCCCCAGCCCAGACTCAGGGACAGACTCACAAACCAGTCCAGAGTCCACTACAGACTACAACACAGTCTTCAAAACAGCCACCTCCTTCAATTAGACTACCTTCAGCCCAGACACCTAATGGCACAGATTATGTAGCCACAGGAAAACCCATCCAGACCCCACAGTCACATGGCACTCTTACAACTGAATTATGGGATAACAAGGTGGCCCCACCAGCTGTGTTGAATGACATCTCTAAGAAATGTAAGTGTGCAACAGGAAGTGAGGGGTGGGAAATGGCATGGGAATTGGGGGTTTGTTTTCAATTTTATTTATATACTCAGTATGTTTTTTCCTAGGCATTTCTTTTTTCTCAGTAGGAAGCAGTAACAGTAATCTTTTCTTAGCTTCCTTTCTTAAAACCTTTGTTTCTAAGACAAGTGTGTTATATTTTTAACAGCCATATTTTATGGAGACAACTTTGTTGATAAAACAATAGTACAATGTTTTGGAGGAGATTATATTTATTTTGGTATGCAAGAATCTCTTTAAGTATTATATACCATGTGAAAAGTCATTGTTTTATTATCTAGCTACCATTAAAAGAAAGGGTTAAATGGATTAAAGATTATTAGCCTCTAAATTTTAATGGTCATATTTCCTGTGGCTTCTCCTTCTCAGTAGGTCCCATTAGTCCACCACAGCCACCTTCAGTCAGTGCATGGAATAAGCCCCTAACATCATTTGGATCAGCTACTTCATCAGAGGTAGGAGCAGACTTAATAATGGCTTTTGTGGGGTTAGTGTGGCAGAGTTTTCTTAAAACAGTTTCTCAAACTTTGGCATGCATCAGAATCACCTGGAGAGCTTATTAAAGTAGATTGCTGGGACCCATTCCCAGAGTTTCTGATTCATTAGGTCTGGGCTAAGGCCTGAGTACATTTCTAATAAGTTCCTAAGTGATGTTAATGCTACTGAATCTCAACAGTTATAAGCTGCTTCTCACCTTTAGACATATTAAGGCCAACATTTTAAAAGTTCTAGCTTTGTGACACAGAGAGTATAAGTGCAATTACTATTTTCTGGACTGCTCTGTGTTTTTAATGATATGCATATTTGAATAATCAGTATAATTACTTTGAAGCAGAGTTTCCGGGAGGTTGTTCTAACGTAATTTCTCAAACACGCAGTATTGGTAATTGACTATTTAGGCCAGCAATTCTTCATTCATTGAACAAACATTTATTGAGCACTTGTGATGGTATCAGGCACTGTCCTAACCTGTGGCCTTAGAAAAAGTGGGTGGTGGTATGAAAACAGAATAAAAGCCCTGCGCTCATGGGGCTTCCATTGTAGTTGGGGAGAACCAACAATAAATAACACATAGAATGTTAAATGGTGATCAGTGCTGAGGAGAAAAGCAAAAGCAAGGAAGGTTTATAAGGAATTTCCCAAGGGGTGTGGAGACAGCTTAAAATAGGGTGGCCAGAAAAGGCTACTTAGGTGACGCTTGAATTAAAGACTTGAAGGAGGTAAGAGAGCATGCTATTCAGTTGTCTGAGGAAAAGTGAATTCCTGGTTCAGAGAATAGTAAATACAAAACCCTAACACAGGAGCATGCCTGATGTGTTTGAAGAGGTCCATATGGCTGGATTGAAGTAAGGGATGAAAAGAGAACAGATGAGGTTGGAAAGATAATAGGTGGAGGATCTGGTAGGGACTTCGGGCATGGTAGGAAGACAGTAGCATCTGACTTTTTAAAAGACTATTATTCTAAGTAGTCTGTTAAGAACAGTCTGTGGGAGCAAAGAATAGATGGTAAGATGCTGTTGCAGTAATCAAATGATGATAGCTTAAACCAGGAAAGTGACATTAAAAGTGATGAGAAATGGTTGGTTTCTGGGTATTTGAAGATAGAGCTCATAAATTTACTGATGAATTAAATGTGGTATGTGAGAAAAGGGAGTCAGTTATCTCCAAAGCTTTTGACTTGAGCAACAAAAGGGATAGAGTTCCCCTCAGTTGAGATTGGGAAGCTGTAAAATGAATCATCATTGGGGAAGAAGATCAGGGAATTCAGTTTTGAACTTGTTAGATTTAAGATGTTTATTACATATCTAAGTGGAAATGTCAGGTAGGTAGTTGAATATAAGAATTTGTAGTTCAGAGAAGATAGTCTAGTTTGACTACATAAATTTGTAAGTCATGAGATGGTGTTTAAGTGATGAGGTTGGTTGAGGTCACGAAGGGAGAATGAGTTATAAAAGTAGTTAGAAAAAGAGAAGAGAAACAAAAACCGAGTCCTAACTCAGGGAGTTGCGGGAGATGGAGAAGCTAAGTGATGAGAAAAGTGTCCTGGAATCCAAGTGAAAGATGAGTTTAAAGAGGGTTAAATCAAGTGTGTCAAATGCTGCTGGAAGGTCAAGTAAGACAGACCCTGAGAATTGACAGTTGGCATTAACAATGTGGAGGTCACTGGTGACTTTGACAAAAACAATGTTGGTGGAGCACTTGGTGCAAAAACCTGGTTAGTGTGAATTTAAGAGAAAATGGGAGAAAAGATGAGTACAGTCGTCCCTCAGCATCGCAGCGGGATTGGTTCTAAGATCCCCTGCAGATAACCAGAGTCCAATGATGCTCAAGTCTCTTGTATAAAATGGCACGGTATTTGCATATATTTATCTCTGGATTACTTGTATACCTAATACAATGCAAATACTATGTAAATAGTTGCCGGTGTGCAGCAAATTCAAGTTTCACTTTTTGAAACTTTCTCCGGTGTTTTTTTGTGTTTTTTTAATCCAAGGGCAGTGGAGCCCACGGGTGCTGAGGGAAGGCCGACTGTGTAGAGAACCTAGAGTAGTTTTGCCATAAAAGGGGAGCAGAGAAATGTCAAGGAAGATACAGTTAAGAGATTTTTTTTTCTTCTTTTTTCCTTTCAGGGAAGTCGTCCTGCTGTTCCCTACCCCCAGTTCAGCTTTCTGACTTAGGTCTGGAGAAGGCCTCATCATCTGTTTTGATTTTTTTAAGTTCTACAGAGAACTCTTTGTAAAAATAGAATTAAGAATCACTGGATTCTGTATCTGAGATGCCCAGTTTAATCATTTTTCCTCTGCCTATTTGTTTTGACATTATGATTAATTAAGAGCATTTCTTGTACAGAAAGTTGATTTTTCATTACTAATGAGAAGGATGGAGTAGAAAGTTTCTTTTCTTTGTTTTGGATGAGTGTACTGGTTTAATAATTTTATTAAAATGTTTGGTCCAGGCTTTTAAGTTGACATTAAAGTACAGGGACCATAATCTCTCAGCTGCAAGATTTTTGTTGTAGACATTCTACTACAAGTTGATAATACTAAAAGGATGCTTACATTCTTCTTCAGCCTCTTGGTGCACCAAGATATTTTGTTGGTATCTCATTTTTCTCATGCATATTTTTCTTCATCCTCTTTATGTTCTTTATATTTTCTGGATAGAATGAATTTATCATCTCTCCTTGTCTTACATATATTTTATAGACACTTTTTGTTTCAAAGAATATAATATTCTTCCTAAAATTGTCTAACGTTCTCTAAGTCCCATTAACTATTTTCCTATTCATTTAACTATTTATAAGTTCTGAATTGTTTTGTACATAAAATCAATAGCTTTCAGTTATTAAGTACTGCACCATTCTCTCTTCTAAGATTAATTGTACATTTATATTGAACTGACTAGAAAATTTCAACATTGACTAAAACAGAGATGTTTATTCTAAGTTGTATCAGTACTGTTTGTAGTTGAAAGTGAATGTTCAGATATTAAAAATAGATCTGAATGACATGCCTTATTCCTATTGTTGACATTGTTATACTGATAAATATAACAATAACCTTACACAGTAATTGACACACTTAATTCAGGGGTAGCAAAAATGATATGAAATAGCGACTTGATTATAAGACCAAGGCCTGAAGTTTAACTTTGTCCCTAGTTTTGTCTTTTTGTTTGTTCTTCCATGAAAAGGTTAAGTACAGTTTTTGTGGTTTCAGTTACCTGCAGTCGACCACAGCCTGAAAATATTAAATGGAAAATTCCAGGAAAAAACAGTTCATAAGTTTTAAGTTGTGCGCACCCTTCTGAATAATGGCGTCATGAAATCCAGTGTTCCCAGCCACCCATTAGTCATTTAGTAGCCATCTTGGTTATCAAGTTGGTCGTTTTGCTGTGCTTGTGTTCACATAACCCTTACATAACTTAATAGTGGCCCCAAAGCGCAAAAATAGTGTGGCTGGCAATTTGGATGTTCTCTTACTGTGCCTAATTTGTAAATTAAACTTTATCATCAGTATGTATGTATAGGAAAAAAAACACAGTATGTGTACTGTTGAGTACTATCTGTGGTTTTGAATGTCCCCTGGGGGACATTGTTACAAATATCCTCAGGCTTACAAAACCGCATGTCATCTAACTTTCTGCTTGTCCATCTTCTGCCACTGTTCCTAATACCTGCTGTGTTCCAGCCTCACTAATTTTTTTTTTTTTTTTTAATTCCTGACCTTTACACTAGATGTTTGCTCTGCCAGAAACACCTTCCACTAATCCTATAGTTTAGATTCAGTTTCAGTATGACCTCCTAGGGCCTTTTTCTAAGTGGTTTAACCATATTTTAATTTTTGCGTATCCCTTATCTAACTTTTTAGTTGTTTATTTTCTTCATCCATTATAATGCACGTTAGATTGGTAGTGTCTGCCTGGATCAGCACCTAGCACAAAGAAGGTATTACATAAATTAGCAGTTTAATTGATGAATGAATTTCTGATGTGTGTGCACGCCATTACCAGTCACAAAGTACTTTCATGTATATTGATCCATTTTATTTTCAAAGCAGACGTGGGTGACACTGGAATTCCTATCTTTTTTCTACTCCTCCTTTAATTCATTCATTTATCTCTTGCTGGTGGTGCCTTTCTGTATTTGTTTTACATTTGTTTTAAATGATGTTTTACATTTGTTTTAACTTGAGGCTGTGATTTGCCCTTCAACCCAGGGCACTTAAAGCCAGGACTTTAAAACTTAAGTCTTGTCCTAGTTTTTATTTTATCAGTTGTTTTCTAATACAAATCAGTAGGGTTAAGGGAGTGTTCCCCTAAAACATAAACCAAGGTCAGTTAATCTCAGTTGGATGTAGATTGCTTCAGACCTTCTATTGTACTTTTAAAATGTGTGCTATTACATAAATCATTCAGTCAAATTTGAACTCTGCTTTGAAGCAAGTTTTTTTTAAAGTTTTTATCATTATAGAACCAGAGGGTTTTTTTTTTAATATCTTTATTGGAGTATAATTGCTTTACAATGGTGTGTTAGTTTCTGCTGTATAACAAAGTGAATCAGCTATACATAAACATATATCCCCATACCTCCTCCCTCTTGCGTCTCCCTCCCACCCTCCCTATCCCACCCTCCCTATCCCACCCCTCTAGATGGTAACAAAGCACGGAGCTGATCGCCCTGTGCTATGTGGGTGCTTCCCACTACTAGCTAGGTATTTTACATCTGATAGTGTATATATGTCCGTGCCACTCTCTCACATCTGAAGCAAGTTTTTAAATGTTCTCTTACTAGGGAACAAAGAATAGTCAAGAAAGTGGAGTTGAAATTGGAATTGACACAATTCAGTTTGGTGCTCCAGCTTCAAACGGGGCTGAAAATGAAATTGTTCCTGTGCTTTCGGAAAAAACTACTGACAAAATATCTGAACCTAAAGAGCAACGGCAGAAGCAGCCACGGGCAGGCCCTATCAAAGCCCAGAAGGTAAATATAGTTCATGTTCCAGATGTAATTGTCTGAAAGCCACTAACACTTAAGGAGAATAAATAAGTTTCAAAATTGGATTCGTTTTCAATGAATGTCTTTGATCATGATGTGTTTTTGTCATAAACATTGAATTTAGCTTCCAGATTTGAGTCCAGTAGAAAACAAAGAACATAAACCTGGTCCTATTGGAAAGGAACGTTCATTAAAAAATAGAAAAGTAAAAGATGCCCAACAGGTGGAGCCAGAAGGACAAGAGAAATCAAGCCCTGCTACAGTCAGAAGTACAGATCCTGTGGCAACAAAGGAAACCAAAGCAGTTTCAGAAATGTCTACTGAAATAGGAACAATGATTTCAGTATCATCCCCAGAATATGGCACTAACGTGAAGGTAAGCAACGTGCAATGATTACCAGTTCAGTTGGTGCAAACCACGTCTAAAATGAATGGGGAAAACAGCAACAAAATACTTCTTTTTTTCTTGAGGCATATAATTCTATAGCTTATAAGGGTTATTATTTCTTACAGAGAAGATTTTATTTCATGGTGTGCCTATGTGATCTAAAGAAATTCCTTACAGTAACTTACTTTTCTATGGCAACGTAATTCTGGACTATTGAGTAGTTCAAAGTGAAAAAATATTTACCCAAGATTAGAATGCTTTTCAGCGTGTTTATAGACTTCGAAAGAATTGCTCTATATTACTTTTTATTTTGTTAATGGAGTTACAGTGGACCCCTCCTTATCTTGCACACTAGTGAGATTCTGAAGTCAGGAAAGATAACCTAAAAGATAAACTTTTTGTAACTCCAGTATAGCCAGTTTTCTTTCAGGGTTGGAACAGATCATGTTTCATTGGTTGAGCACCAGAGGAATGGTTGACTTGCATTTAGGGACTACATTGAATGAAAGATGCATATCTTTAGAAATACTCATTAAGGCAAGATACACTGAGCGACTTTATGGGGACTGACACTTGTGGGGGTAGCAAATTTATATCTGCCATTTGGTGTTCACTCCGGAACATGTATTCATGTAGAAGAAAGGTAGATGGAATCTTTCATATCACTTGAATATTTTTCTCTTTTTAATTGCCATACAACTCAATGCATGGAAGTGAAAAGCTTATGTGATCTAACTCTGCCATGTTTAAAGAAGAGATTCATGATGATAAACAAGGAGTTTATCCTAAAACCTAATTAATTGTGACAACTAAGATCTTGACATTCATTTATTCATGTTTTATTTTGAAGAAAATAAAAAATCAGTAGTTGAAAGTAAGCTATAGATTGAGTATAAGAACCACACAGACTTCTTTTAGAAATCCATAGAAATAAATATTTGACACTGTTGACAGCCTCCTAGTACTATACAGTATATTTTTTAAATGTATAGGACCCCAGCAGTGGTTGGAATGTGGTAGGTCCATGTTTGTTTTATCCCACTGTTGGTCTTTAAGATTTGAGTCTTAAGGTCTGCTCTTCTCTCCTGCTTTCTTCCAAAACAACTTTACAACTGTTAGGCTGTTATTAGAAAGTGACTCTTTAATTCAGTTTAAAACGTATTTTTTTCTATTACCACTCCACAGGAGTCTGTAACAGACTATACTACACCTTCTTCCTCTCTGCCTAACACTGTGGCTACTAATAATGCAAAGATGGAGGATACTTTGGTTAATAATGTAAGTAATCAACCTGAGATGTGGCAAGTTTGAATAGGAACCTGGCTATTGTTATCTAATACACACTTTATAACCAGTATTTAACTCTTCTCAGGGAAAAAGTTGATAGTAAGTTTGTATTTAGGAGCACTGTAATATAATTAGGGGAAATAGTCAAAGCTGAGGTGTTGTTTTTCCCCTGAAAGTCATCAGCTTTATGTTTAATATCCAGGCTTGTGATGCTGAGGCTTGGTTTCATAAGTACTAATCCTATTAACCTGGTTTGGTAAGAATTTTTGTTCTTAGCTTTCACATTCTACAGATTCACCATTTATTTGGTTGGTAATTTTGTTCTTAAATGACACCTTTTTATAATGCAGTGAAAGGTCATTCACTTAAAAAGACAATTAGATTGTTACCAAAAATTTATGTGTTTCTTTTTGAATTTAAAAAATTATACTGGACCTTAACAACTTCATTCCTCTTGTGAAGATTGAGCTATAATGTATATCTTCATATAGCCTTAAATGCTCTATTAACACATTATGGACCAGGGGATTTTTGCAGAAACTAATGCCTGTGGCCATAATACATCTCCATTCAAAAATGTGTTAAAAGATAACAGTAAGTTATGCAAATTTAGCTCTAGTATCCCAAAGCAACCATGTTATAATTCAAGACACGGTTAAAAATCAGTACAGTCCAGTATTTTGCCTAGTTCATTAACATGACAGGTGAAAAATTGTGAGCCAAAAAAAAGTTAGGTAACCTCCCATGGAAGAAGAAGAGCATTTTAGAAGTTACATGTATGGCTCTTGTTTTGGAGAGCAAGTATGGTGGAAATTAATCTGGTCTCTTTTTTAAATATAGTCTTCTATATTAAACAAAGGCTTCTTTTAAAAAAAATAACCTTTACAGATATATTTAAAGATCTCTTAAAAAGCTTTAACTCTATTATTTTAGAATAAAAATCTCAATTATCTTTTATTACAATGTCTTTCCTATGTTTTCTGTTTTTCTCTCTAGCATCAGGTATATAGACTTTTAGGTGAGATGCATTAGGGATCATTTAATCCAACTTTTGTAGTCCAGCTGAAGGAAAAAGGAAAGAAAGGAGGAAGACACACATTTTCTTTTTGTGATAAGAGAACACTTTTGGAGCTGATTAACGTAATTTGTCCAACTTATGTTATGAAGCTTCACTTCATATGCCAAATCCTCTTCCCCTGACCTTTTGGAGAAAGTTTATTTAACTTCCTATAGGAAGTAATAGAAAACTTGGGAAGGACAGAAAGACTTTCTGTCAGTTTACTTCCTGGTGTCACTACATGGATTCTCAAATATTGAATTAGTAACATTTCAATAAGGTTTCATTATACTTGAATCATGCTGTCTTTTCTCACTTTAGAAAAATGTAGAGTATGTTACCTTTTCCAGAAAGTACATGATGCTTTCTGCCAAACTACTCTTTTCTAAAAATATAATTTATAAAATATGAATATGGAAGGGAAGATCATTATTCTCAGTACCCTTAAAACTCATTGAAGAAATCCATATGAGCATTTTAATGGTTTCTGTCTAATCTGCAAGGCTAATTTACATAATGACTTGTACACAGAGGACTACTGAAGGGAAGACGCCCAGTCTTGTGTTTAAGTAAATAGTCTATATTTGATTTTTAGCAGTGTATCCAGAGTATGTTTGCAAACAAGATCAGTTTGGGTCAGGGAGCATTATAAAAGGTCATCAGTTTGGAATGATTTCACAGTGTCGCTTATTTGTGCCGAGTTTGGTGGTGATTGTGAGCTTAACGTAGTGTTAAAAACAAACGTCCTACATGGGAAAAAATTTTAGGACCTTTTGAAATGTCCCTTTCTAATTCATTAGTCTGGGGGCTCCATTTTATGCATAGAACTTTTGTCTTTTTAAAAATTAAACTGGGGAATTCCCTGGTGGTCCAGTGGTTGGGACTCTGCACTTCCATTGCAGGGAGCACGGGTTTGATCCCTGGTCGGGGAACTAGGATCCCACAAGCCGTCTGGCGTGGCCAAAAAATAAAAAATTAAAATTAAACTGAAAAAAAAAGCCTTATTTACCTTACTGAGGCTTAATGCACTTTTTAAGGATCTTAGCTGATATTTATTGGTTGTAGTATTACAATTGTTTTGAATCTTGAATGTCTTGAAGATTTAAATGCAGGTGGTGTTTTTGATTATTATGGCACAGCTATTTTAAAGATTTATAAAATAATCTTCATTAGATTGTCCATAGTACCACAAAGTGATTATCTTAAACCCACCCCCAACAACTCAGTCATTGTGTTTAAACAACTGACTGAGCCATCATGTAGTAGTACAAATCAATCATATAGTAGTACATAATAAAATCTCAAGATCCAGAGACTTAGAGGAAAAAAAAAGATACGAGTAGTGAATTTCTAGTATCTTCAAGTTTCTAACAGTACTTGCCGTAATCATGTCTTACTATAGCAAAGCAATTTGGTTAGTGTAACGAGGTGGGGGTGATACTATATATTTTCCTCCCAACATTACTTTTGTTCTTGAATCTAGTTATAAGTTGACTAGGTTGCTGTAAAGAGAATAATTTCTTATACTTACCCTATCATGTTAAATGCTTCTCATAGAACCTGTGGGTCCTGTAAATGGTGGAAATTATATTACTTAGAGCTTTGCTATACAGCGTATGGTCCAGGGACCAGTAGCATCAGCATCACCTGGGAGCTTGTTTGAAAGGCAGAATTTCAGGCCTTCCCCAGGCCAAGTGAATCAGAATCTGCATTTAACAACACCCCCAGGTGCTTTGCAGGTGCTTTGTATATACATTAAAATATAGGAAGCATGACCTTTGAGTTTTTACCTTATGTTTGCGACAGATTCTTTTTCTGTCAATTTATGCATAAATAAGCAGATAGTATTTCTTCTCAGAAGTTTTATCTAAGATGTCCAGAATTACCAGTTACTATAAATGCAGTGTAACTAAGCAGTCAAATATTCCTCTTGGCTCTGATGAAAATAACCTTAGAATACATTAGCATTATCTTTAATGGGGCTTTTGTAGCAGACTTAGTTAGATTATAATAATATGTGTTGCCTACCTTTTCAGGTGCCCCTGCCCAGCACCCTCCCCCTCCCTAAGAGGGAGACTATACAACAGAGCTCCAGCCTAACTTCAGTTCCTCCCACTACTTTCAGCCTCACCTTCAAGGTATGTACTACATCCATCTCTAAAGGTCCTTGATTATTGCATGCAAGGGAACATAAGTTAACAGTACTTTTGGTATTTTTACTAGTTTTGTGTGAAAAGCAGCAACACTAAGCTGAAGAAATGATGTCAAATTATACCTTAAAATTGTATTAGTTTCTAATACCACATAGCAGTGACTTGATATCCTCATATTTAAAGTGAGGCGTATTATGCTTGTGAAATTTGTCTTAAAAGTACAGGAGAACATTTTATATTTCATGTTTGTACTGAGTTCCTCTCAGAGATCTTAATAATTACTGGATACATTAGTTGTGTAGAAAACAACTAACTTGGTGTTGCATGTTTTTTTATCCTAAGTACTGATAATGGTAAGAATGCTAATTTTCTGTCTTTCCTCTAAGTCATGTGTGAATTGAATGAATGTAATGTAGTAATTAAGAATATTTTATGAAGATGTAATTGATTAATACAAGTGATTTTGATTTGATTTTTGTTGGATAATTTTTGAGTAGCAGTCCAAAAGAGATTTTACACAACACATGTTTTTTGATGTCAAGAAGTTTAGGCTTTTTTTTTTTAATCTATTATGCTTATAATTTTGAGTATTGTTACTAATACTTTTTTTACAATTGAGTTATTTGAGAGTATTTTAAATCAGTTGTTCACCTCAAGATTAGTCAGTGGTTAAAAAGTACAGATGTGGAATTAAGTGAGGATTTTTTTTTTTTAACTGCATTTATTTATCTCTTTGGTGCTGTTTGTTTAGTTTCATAACCTGGGCAAGTATTTATCCTCTACTGTAGCAGGGCTTTCTAATGCTACACTGGTTGCCAGTGAATCTTTTTGATGATCTTCAGGAGAGGGAGTAACTAAGTTTTTTTTAATAATGTGACCAGTGTTTATTTAGACTCTTTCTATTTGATTCTCCAGCCTCCTGACCACTTGTCCCCTTGCCCCCCCAACTTTTTTTTAATACCTCCAACTTCTTTTTAAGAAGCTGCTTAAATAGAAGTTTGAGACTATAGAATTTTACAAGACAACGCCTTCTGCTTTGTGTCAACTCCATCTTTACCCAGTCCTTACTGTTTACTGCCAGTTCCTACTCAGCCTTTTTTGTTGTTTTTCCACCTGAATGACTGTCTTAACCTGTGTTTCATTCTATATCTTACATGTGGTTTTTACCGTTATTCCGCTTAAGGCAGTCTCATTTTGCATAAGCAAATACAATATCATCATTAATTATTCTTCAGGCCAGTTGTTGATTCTTCAGAAAGCCCTTCCACATTGCCTTTCACTTAATGTTTTTAACAACCCAAAAAGAAATAATACACATTTGAATTAAATTTAAATTAAATTGTATTAGCTTAAGACGTTTTCTGGTTTTACTTTTTTTTAATTTAATTTTTATTTTATATTGGAGTATAGTTGATTTACAATGTTTTGTTAGTTTTGGGTGTAGAGCAAAGTGATTCAGTTATACCTATACATATATCCATTCTTTTTCAGATTCTTTTCCCATATAGGTTATTACAGAATGTTGAGTAGAGTTCCCTGTGCTATACAGTAGGTCCTTGTCAATTATCTATTTTTACTTTTTTTTGGACACCTTTCTTTATTTGAGTAATTTATAAAGTATGGAAATTTCTATTATATGGGTATTGTCAACAGTATACTTGCCAAAAGGAAAAATGAATATAGTTAAGTAATTATACTTTTTAGTTTCCTTGAATTTCCAAAATTAGAATCTAAATTTTCATGCTGCTTAAGAAATGAAACGAAACCACTGTATATGGCTTAAGTATTATGTAAGATTGATAACCTATAATTTATGTATTTCCCATACAACAAAACTGGTTGTAAAAGGCATTGTAGTCTATAACATTGCTCTAAGCTATAAAAATCTCAGATAGTACAAGCAAATTGCATTTTGTCTAACTTGCTAAGTGGTGGTGTGGGGGTTTTTTGTTTTATTTCTTACCCTCTAAGACTTTTGTTTTAAAATAAAATACATTTGAAACCAGCAAGGTGATTGTGAGGAAAAGGAAAGAGTCAAGCAAACCTAAAAGTGTCCTGGGTTTCGAATTTGTAGTACCGATATTAGCCACCAAGAAAAGGTTATATTATATATAGTGTGTGTTTTAACAGGGAAGTAGGGAGATATGTGATATTTCTCAAATACTTAAAATCAGGTTGAAATTTTTAAAGTTGGTACTTCAGAGACCTACAAACTTCCCAACAGTGGTATTTTAAAATCTTATTTGTGAAAAGTACCCTGGTGTAAGTCATTGCAGCTGAATTTTATAGGTTATCTTAGATTTTTCCTCTCAGCTCAGTATTTTGACTAGTAGAACTAAAAACTTCAGAATCTCTCTATCTGTTCCTTTCCTGTTCAAGGAGCCTCAGGATAGTTGAGGATCTACATCTGTGCTCTCCAGTTCAGTATCCACAAGCCATATGTAGTTATTGAGCACTTGAATGTGGCTAATCCAAGTTGAGGTGTGTGCTGTAAGTTTAAAATTAAATAGATGCTGGCTCTGAAATGTTAATTTTTTTAATTAAAACATCTCAATTTTTGTATTGATTATAGGTTTTAATTATTATTGTAGATATATTGGGTTGAATAACATATGTTACCAAAATTAGTTTTACCTCTTTATTTTTAGTTTTTAAAGTGTGGCTACTAGAAAATTTAAAATTATATGTGGCTTGCATTTGTCTATCTGTTGAACAGCTCTAGATAGATTAAACTAAGCCTACAGGTAAAACCAGCAGCCACAAATACAAATCGTGGCAGTCAGAACCCAAAATGTTTGATGGGGTCTGGAGGTGAAACAAGAAGTGTTTCTACTGTACCCAAGCCTAAAACCTGTCTGGTTACACTGTCTTTTAAAACACTGTGAGCATAAAACAGCCAAACAAAAGGTACCTGTCACTTGCCATTTGAGAACTGTTAGTTTAAAAAGAAAGACTGGAGAGAATGGATATTTAATGGAGGGCCTTTAATGTCTTTCCTGCTAGAACCAGAGCCTTAAGTCAGTCCTAAAGGGACATGGTATTTCCATTTCCTTATTCACTGGTAGGAATAGGGACTCAGGTTTAGATGATACAAGAGGTGTGACTATATTTCACTGACCTGTTTGCCAAAGCCTTCAACAAGCTCTCTATAAAGACATAATTAAAGCCCACTGCCTCCAATTTGAATAAAGGAGTGGAGATAAAGAAGAAAGTGAAAGCTTTGAAAGCCTTATGGTCCTAATCTATATATGTGGTTTTTGAAAGGTTATAGTTGGAAAACATTTACGTATATATATTTGTTTATATATGTGTATTAGTTCTGTTAGCATAGTGATTTTCATTTTTTTTTTTTTTTTTTGGCTTTAAAAAATGTTCATTTGGTTGCAGATGGAGTCTGCACGTAAGGCATGGGAAAATTCTCCAAATGTTAGGGAAAAGGGATCTCCAGTAACTTCCACAGCACCTCCAATCGCGAGTGGAGTCAGCAGTAGTGCCAGTGGACCAAGCACTGCTAATTACAATTCATTCTCAAGTGCATCGATGCCTCAGATTCCTGTTGCTTCAGTCACTCCCACAACTTCACTATCAGGTAGAAGTCTTGTACCTTTTCTTTAAATATCTTAAATTATTTAAAGTTTCTTATGATCTTTTCCTGTTTACCATCCCTCAAAGTATTATTTGTAAAAGACAGAAGATTGCACATGAGATAATTATCAGCTGGTTTATAAGCTTCCCTCCCTCCCCTCTCTTGCCCTCTCCCAATTTTAATTTGGCAAATATTTAATGATGGCTCACTAAAATACTTCGCTTGACCCTCTCTTCTTCCCACCCCAACTCCCAATACAGATACGGATAAGGAATCGGTGGGAAATTTTCTGTCTTGTTCCTCTAAATTTTTCTATAAATTTCACCTTTTAATTTTTATTACTTAACTCATAGAGCTAATTAGACCAACTCGGAAATAACACAAAATCACAAAGCTTTTAAGTTTTGTGTGATCTGTATCTAATTTGAAGGAGCTTTTGGCCTAAGTCTGTTGGTTTAACATATTTTCTGGGGAAGAGTTACGGGTAGAGAATTTGCAGTCTGTGTTATTTGAGTAAATGATACCCATTAGTTTTGGGGGTTTGTTTTTGTTCTTGTTCTTTAAAGGAGAGTCCATCAGCATCCCAAGTTAGAAGGTGTTTTTCTTTCTTAAATGTTTCACTAGTGTGTAATCCTTTCATTGAACTATATCTCATATGGGGCTTTATCATTCTTAAAGAACCAGAGATGTCTCTGAAATATTTGACTCTAAGAAGGTATACCCTTTTACCGTATGTATAACCATGTTTCTTCTACTGAAAATAGAAATTCGTTTTAAGCTTTCCTAATACTCTCTAATGTTTCCAAAACAGTCGGAAACTCCTTTCCAATACATGTAAAATATATACAGCACAGAATTTACTTGCTTTGGCTAGTTCTCATTTAATGAATGCAGTAATGATTTTCAGTATTCTGGCTTTCTATGCTACTTTCAAGCACCAAAAGGACTGAGGTTGTACTATAGTTATTTTGTACAAATATCTGGAATCAGATATATGTATTAAGACAAGCCCAGATATTCAAATCAAAGAGAGTATTCCCACTGTACTTCTTCCCTCTTTAAACCGTTTCAGGCACTCCCCATCACCCATTTCCAAGGCATCTTCATTATGCTTAGCAGCTTGGGCCCCAGACTGCTTGGGTGGATAGGGGGTGAGGCTATAAAGGAACCAGGAGGAGAGTATGGTAGGAAGATTAGGAAATAAAGGGACTAGGGAGGTTCCTAGTTCTTTCTTTGGAACCCAACTACTTCCTTTCCTCTGGGTCTAGTTTCCCCACATTCCCCTCAACTAGGATAAATTTTTAACAAGGACCTTCTTGGCTAGTCACCCTACTGGTAGAGATTCAAGTGCAAGAACAGAGGTACCTCAGTCTTGGTCCTCTCTTAGAACATCATTTGATATCTGAAAATAATAATAACTACTACATCACACTTTTGAATCAGATACCTATATTGTCATTTGCTCTAGTATTATTCATAGTTTGTCTTGTTTTTAACGTATTACTAAATACCAGTTTTTGCTGGTATATATACAAGGAGAGAGAGGAATAATCTTAAGTTTATATGACTTTTTAGGAGCAATTTACATTAAATTTTTATATTACATTAATAATTATTCTTAAGGCACTTTATCCTTCTGTGTTTTTATGTCTATGCCTGGCCTTTAATAGATGTTTATTTATTTATAATAAATAAATAAATAAAATGTTTATTTATAAATAAATGAAGTTCTAAAGATTATCCTTAAGGTATTTTGCCAGAAAGAGGAAAAAAAATCTAACCTTAAGTTTATGTGACTTTTTGGGAGCAATTGTGATCTCTCAAGGCCCATTTATGTGCTAATATTTATGCCTCACCATAAATGAATGAAGCTCTTGATTATCCTTTGTGATGATTAAAAAACTAAATAATAGTTTGAGGCTAAACTCTAACAATGTTGTAGGCTCTCAGCCTCCTTATTTTGTGAGTTTATTTTTAAATTTTCTCTTCATTTTAATTTTCTATTTATATTTCTCTAGATTTTATAGTCTTATTTGCATCTGATAAATGTGTCTTCCTTTTACAAGCCCCCTCATATCCACTTTTGGTCTGAGGTACCGTATATAAGCACCTAATAAGTACACAGTGGGCATAAATATTAATTTTCCAGTTTCTGGTTGGTGCTTGAGTTTACTGTGAACAACAGTGGTACTTTAAAATATGCTACATTTCACCCTTATTTTATCCCTCTCCCGAATGTAGGAGCTGGTACATATACTACCTCTTCTTTAAGTACAAAATCTACAACCACGTCAGACCCTCCTAATATTTGTAAAGTGAAACCCCAACAATTACAGACAAGCAGCCTGCCGTCTGCAAGTCATTTTTCGCAGTTAAGCTGTATGCCTTCCCTTATTGCCCAGCAGCAACAGAGTCCACAAGTCTATGTGTCTCAGTCTGCAGCAGGTAAGGTGTTTGAATATAAGGAATTTAGAAAATGAAGACATTTTAATGCTTTTTTCTTTCTCTCTTCCCTTACCTTTCAAGTTTAAATTTTTTTTTTTTTTTTTTTTTTGCGGTACGCGGGCCTCTCACTGCTGCGGCCTCTCCCGTTGCGGAGCACAGGCTCCGGACGCACAGGCCCAGCGGCCACGGCCCACGGGCCCAGCCACTCCGCGGCATGCGGGATCCTCCCGGACCGGGGCATGAACCCTCGTCCCCCGCATCGGCAGGCGGACTCCCAACCACTGCGCCACCAGGGAAGCCCTCAAGTTTAAATATTTTTTGATCTGCTTTGGAAATTTATTTCCTCATAGAATTGAATGCTCTCTCTCCTTGACAAGCATTCTGGGGTTCGTGGCAATTATTTCTTACACGTATGTTACAAATATAGTAGACATATTAGTGTCCAGTACAGTCTATATCCATGGATTCCGAGTCTACGATTTAACCAACTGTGGATTGAAACTAATTTGAAAAAAATGTTCACAAAGTTCTAAAAAACAAAACTTGTATTTTCTGCCCACAGGTAACTATTTACGTAGCATTTACATTGTATTAGGTATTATAAGTAATCTAGAGATGATTTAAAGTATATGAGAGGGGACTTCCCTGGTGGCGCAGTGGTTAAGAATCTGCCTGCCAATGCAGGGGACATGGGTTTGAGCCCTGGTCCAGGAAGATCCCACGTGCCGCGGAATAACTAAGCCCGTGTGCCACAACTACTGAGCCTGTGCTCTAGAGCCTGTGTGCCTAAAACCCGTGCTCCTCAACAAGAGAAGCCACTGCAATGAGAAGCCCACGCACTGCAATGAAGAGTAGCCCCTGCTTGCTGCAACTAGAGAAAGCCTGCGCGCAGCAACAGAGACCCAATGCAGCCAAAAATAAATAAACAAATTGGAAATAATTAAAAAATAAATAAAAGTATATGAGAGGATGTGCTTAGGTTATATGCAAATGGTATACCCCATTTTACATTTGCAGGTTTTGGTATCTGGGGGGTGGTCCTAGAACCAACCCTCTACAGATAACCGGAGTTTGTTATCTGAAACCTGACAAATTGATGATAAAGTTCATGAGGAAGAATAAACCTGAGAACAACAAAGAAGAGAAAAAATTGTTTATTGGCAGGGGGTAACTTGTCCTACTAAATGTCACAATGTTAATCTGAGTTAAATAGTAAATAAGCATTTGAAAAATATTCAAGCTCACTAATGATTTAAATTCAAAGTAAAAGGACAGTGAGGCTATTTTTTGTCTTTCCATGTGGGAAATATTAGGAAGATTGATAATACCCAGCATATTTAATACCCACTATAGATAAGGATCCACAGGTATTATTAATAGGCTTTTAAAAGTACATTGCTGGGCTTCCCTGGTGGCGCAGTGGTTGAGAGTCCGCCTGCCGATGCAGGGGACACGGGTTTGTGCCCTGGTCCGGGAAGATCCCGCATGCCGCGGAGCGGCTGGGCCTGTGAGCCATGGCCGCTGAGCCTGCGCGTTCGGAGCCTGTGCTCTGCAACGGGAGAGGCTACAACAGTGAGAGGCCCGCATACCGCAAAAAAAAACAAAAGTACATTGCTAGTGAGCATATAAATTGGCAGAATTCTTTTAGAAAAGTATCTCAGAATATTTTATGTGTACATAGTCACTGTAGTAGCAGTTTCATAGTTGGGAATCTTATTGCACAGGTAAACCTACTTATTAATCAGAGATATATGTATCAGGGTGTTCATTCATTGCCGTATTGTTTATAATGATAATAAATTAAAAACATGGGAAGTTCTCCCAAACATACTATTATATAGAAACAGCATAATACAAAGTAGCGAGTATAAACATAGAGAAGAAATCTGTTAAGAATCTATACCAAATTCTTTCAGTTATTAAATGTCAATTCTTTTGAAATATTTTGCTAAATTCTAGTTGGTAGATTTAAAGTTGGAGTGGATTTGCTGGTAAACAGGTAGGTTCATTTTCAATTTTAGTGGATTTTGTAAAATTTTACTAGTTTATTCTCCAGTGGCGGCAGTGTATGAGAGTGTCTATTTTCGTCTGCCTTCACAAGTTCTAGAGTTTCATTGTTTTAATTTTGCATCCACCTGTCTGAAAGAAGTTTTACATCTTTTTGCATTTGTTTCTTTTCACATTTCTAGTTTTTCCTTGGCTGTATTAATTTTCAGAGGGCTCACTTTATTTGAAATCTGCTTTTTGGGTTTTCTGTTAATGTTTGGAAAATTCTGAAGTTTAGACACTCATTGCTGCTTGTTTTTCCTGCCAATCTGTAGCTCAAATCCCAGCTTTCTATATGGACACAAGTCATTTATTCAATACCCAACATGCACGATTGGCTCCACCATCCTTGGCTCAGCAACAAGGCTTCCAACCAGGTCTCTCTCAGGTAAGTATCACAGGCTTCTTCCATTCTATATTTGTTTCTTTGCATTTTTGTGGTGTGATAGTATTTGGGGGCTCAATGTAGAACTAGTAATGGATTGAAAAGAAATTTTAGATGTTTACATTTGGTTTTGTTTTAAAAAGGAACTGATACATAGCATTAATCTTTTGTTTCGTATCTCAAATTTTTATTTTCCAGGTGTTGTCATTTGTGTATATGGTCTTCATATATTGTTTTTTCATTGCATTGCAGCCAACTTCAGTTCAGCAGATTCCAATCCCTATTTATGCACCACTGCAAGGGCAGCATCAAGCCCAGCTAAGTTTGGGTGCTGGACCTGCTGTTTCCCAGGCTCAGGAACTATTCAGTTCTTCACTTCAACCATATAGGTAAAAGCTTTAAAATTATGTATGTGGGGGCTTCCCTGGTGGCGCAGTGGTTGAGGGTCCGCCTGCCGATGCGGGGGACACAGGTTCATGCCCCGGTCCGGGAGGATCCCATGTGCCACGGAGCAGCTGGGCCTGTGAGCCATGGCCACTGGTCCTGCACGTCCGGAGCCTGTGCTCCGCAACGGGAGAGGCCACAGCAGTGAGAGGCCCGCGTACTGCAAAAAAAAAAAAAAAAAAAAGAATATTATGCTAAAGACATTTAATAGTTTTACAAAATATGCTCTAGAAGAGCTAAGCAACTATAAGGAAAAAGGTAGTGAAGTGCAATTAATTACTGCAATTTCTTTGGAAAAAAATAAATAAATAAAATAAAATAAAATAAAATAATGTATGTGATGTTGGAAACAATGTAATTGCTGAGCCTTCTTGCCATATCCTTTCTACTCCCTCCTTCCCCTCCAGAATGCGATGACCCTCTTATAAACTACATTAAATAATTGTGTTGAGTATGTGTCATGAACTTCAGCCTCTGGTAATTTCTGTCAGTCTTTATTGAACAAAGTGAAGTGTCAAAGCGCCTTGAAGAAGAGGCTAACAGCAGTCCTATAACAATTAGAAATCACAGAAAATAGCTGCTAAAGGACCTGAAAGT
Source organism: Hyperoodon ampullatus (assembly GCF_949752795.1). Lineage (NCBI taxonomy): Eukaryota > Metazoa > Chordata > Mammalia > Artiodactyla > Ziphiidae > Hyperoodon > Hyperoodon ampullatus. The sequence continues at coordinate 169,095,037 of NC_136915.1, read as the reverse complement.
TTGAGTGCCATCTCGCTGCTAACAACTCTAAATCCAGACCTGCTCTGTGTAAGAGCTGAGGCATGGCAGATGACATTACAGTATGTAAGGGGGCAGAGGCCAGGGTGAAATATAATAAAAGCGAGAGAGTAGAGTGTCAAACAAAGAATAGAAGTAGTGGTGATGAGTGGTGATGCTCTGTAGTGTAGAAGAAACCATTCTTTTGAAAGATTCACTACTGTAAGTTATCTTTGCAGTTTAAGCAAGTAATGAAAACTGATCTTTATTGAATTCTTTATAAGATAATTATTCAGCCCTTTACATACACTAACTTATTTAGTTTTCACCAAACCATATAAGGTAGATTAAGTCATCCCCATTTGACATTCGAAGGAGTTGTGGGGGGTTTTTTTGTTTTGTTTTTGGGTTCTTTGGTATTTTATCCTAATGTTACACTGCAAATAAGTGGCAGAGCCTGGATTTAACCCAGGTGTCTCTCATCTCCAACTTAATGAGAGTGGAAGGGTGGGGTAAGAGTTGAATGACAGCAGTGATCATGGCATAACTCAGTCATCATCATGGTATACCTGTCATTGATACTTATGGTAATGGCCCTAAACCATCAAAAAGAAAAATAAGGGACTTCCCTGGTGGTGCAGTGGATAAGACTCCACGCTCCCAATGCAGGGGTCTGGGTTCGATCCCTGGTCAGGGAGCTAGATCCCACATGCATGCTGCAACTAAGAGTTCACATGACACAACTAAGGAGCCCGTGAGCCACAAATAAGGAGCCCGCCTTCAGCAACTAAGACCTGGTGCAACCAAATAAATATATAAGTAAATAAATATTTTTGAAAAAAAAATCCTTTTAGGATATTTACTGTAAAGAAGTTTGCAAAACTAGGCATTTCCTTTTAGAAATTTGCTTTTTAAGTGGTTTAGGTAGAATTTCCGTACTTTATAGATTAAACTTGGCATCAGTTGATACAGCTCATTTCTTTCAGGTCATGTTTTACTCCTAAAGAAGCTAGGCTCAGCTAATCAAACTTTCTCAAAGGAACAGAGTTGTTAGTAAACTTAATAAATGTGGCTCTCACTTTCGTTTTTTATTAAAGATTATTCAGTAGAATTTAGTACATCTGTATAATTACATAGTATGTTTTATTTTCTGGTATTACTCTGTCATACCAGAGTAATGGTGTGGTATGACAGTTTGGTTTGGTTATTCCAAGAAATTCTCTCTCACTACAAGTAAAATTATTTACCCCAACTGGAATTATAGGCAGTCTCTTTCATGTTATTAAATTTGAGGTTATCTTGAAATTTGTGGTAAAAATTAAAATTTTTAAACTTCAGTAGATTTAGAAATAGCAAATAATTTCAAAACTAATCTCCTTTTAATTGGTACTGGCTGTTGGAAACATTGTTGAAAAGTTTGCAACTTTTCAGCTGTTAAAAAGAGTTTAGTAATTAATTAGTCATGTCTTCCGTAGCCATGGGAGACGGATTAGCAATGCAATTCTGTATTTGTAACCCCCATTTTATTTATTTATTTATTTATTTATTTATTTATTTGCGTTACGCGGGCCTCTCACTGTTGTGGCCTCTCCCGCCGCGGAGCACAGGCTCCGGACACGCAGGCTCAGCGGCCATGGCCCACGGGCCCAGCCACTCCACAGCATGCGGGATCCTCCCGGACTGGGGCACGAACCCGTGTCCCCTGCATCGGCAGGCGGACTCCCAACCACTGCGCCACCAGGGAAGCCCTGTAACCCCCATTTTAACAATTGCCTTGGAAGATGTACTTTTTAAGACCAGACCTGTTCAATAGAAATATAAGCTGTATATGTAATTGTGGCAAATGGCTATTTGGAAGGCACCAGTTTCAACTTTGAAAGTAGTTGTTTGTATCCCTACCGCATCATCCTGCTGTTTCTTGTTCTGAACCTGACTAGCATAGTGTTTACTAACAGGGAATCCTTGAATTAATTTCTGCCAGGACCGGGGTAGTTTTAACAGTATGCTTATGTTTTACATTTTATATTTGAAACAGATTATAAGTGGACATTGTAAAGATTACTTGTGACCCTAGACTAGTGCTCCTGCTTAATGGGTTTTGTTCCTGTCATGTGTAAAGATTGGACACCTCCATCCCAGAAATAATAGGGCAGTCTGAGGTTAGATTTCAGCATTGTATTTTTTTTTTTTAAACCTTTCAAATGTGCAGTACAGTATTATTACCTATAGTCACCATGCCGTACATTACATCCCCATGACTTATTTTATAATGGGAGGCTTATACCCTTTGACCATAATACTGTGTTGCATATCTGAACATTGCTAAGACAATAGATCTTAAAAAGTTCTCATCACAAGGGAAAAAAAAATGTGTAACTGTGTGGTGACAGATGTTAACTAGACTCATTGTGGTGATCATTTTGCATATATACAAATACCAAATCATTATATTGTACACCCGAAACTAGTGTAATGTTATAAGTCCCTTATACCTCAATTAACAAAACAAAATTTTGTGGGTAATCCTGTTGCTAACTACTACTCTGCTTCATTCCATAGAGGTCTTGAGACCTCTTAGAGGAAAAATATATATACATGTATATGTATGTATGTATATACACACACATATATGTGGAAGTAATGAAATACAAATAACGGAAGTCAGAGCTGTTGGTGCTATAAATTTGAATAGAATGTCAATACCAAAGAGAAAAACAGCAGATTTGGTTCTGAGCTGGCTAATGAACACATGAAAAGAATTATTCTCATTGTTACAGAGAAGGAAATCTTACCATTTCCTCAGGAAGAGCAAGCCTTTTCCCAGAACTTTTACATGGGGAGCTTTGCTGTATACAGGGCTCTAAATCTTGAAACAAGTGCTTTAGACACACTCTGCCTCTTTAATTGTGCTGATTAGAGTATTTGGTCATTTGAGATACTCATTCTTAAGATTCCAGATAAAATTAACTTCTAACACAAGCCTTTTCTCTTTAATACTTCTGTAGATCTCAGCCAGCCTTCATGCAAAGCAGTCTATCCCAGCCATCAGTGGTACTTTCTGGTACTGCCATCCACAACTTCCCAGCTGTCCAACACCAGGAACTTGCCAAGGCACAGTCGGGTCTTGCGTTTCAGCAAACTTCAAATACTCAGCCTATTCCTATACTGTATGAACATCAGCTGGGCCAGGCATCAGGACTAGGGGGTTCCCAACTGATTGATACACATCTTCTCCAGGTAAGGCAGGAGCTAGAATCATGGTCTGTCTTTGTATTCCTATGCATCAAATTATTTAAGAAAACAGTTTTGAAAGAAAAAATGTTAAATGACACAGTGGAAAAAACAAGATCTTCCTTTCTATCTAATGCTAAAATTCTTAGAGATTACTTTGAAGTCATGATCTTGATATCTGAATTGAAAAATATTTCAATCTTACTTCTTACAAAATATTTTCTAGGCTAGAGCAAATCTTACCCAGGCTTCAAATCTTTATTCTGGACAAGTACAACAGCCTGGTCAGACAAATTTTTATAACACTGCCCAGTCACCAAGTGCTCTCCAGCAGGTAAACTATGGCATGGTAAATTTCCTCAATTTTCTTTACTATTATTGTTGTTGTTGCTGCTGTTGCTGTTGCTTTTGTTATTGTTGGGGAATTTAAATAGAACTAAGATGGGGAGGTGGTGCAGTGGTTTCAGACTTCTCTCTGAGGTGTCTCGGAATTCCATGGGGTCCACTAGTAGTGGGACATGTTTCAGTCCTATACCACCCCTCTTCTCACCCCACTTCAATCCATTATGCTTTTTACCTCTTTTTAAAATGGATTTCTGTGTAATCATTTATTTTAACAAAAGATTCCACAAATGTAAAAGTTTGAAAACCATTGTCCAGGATATGCAGTTACATGTAAGTGGGATAAATGCTTTACCCATTCGTGCTAGAGGTGAAGGAAGACCCTGAAGACCACCACACCGGTTAATATAATACATAGGACTGTGTGGCAGAGTTATGACAGAGTAAAAATGACAAACACATTTCTTAAGTATATGAATGTAATAATAATTTTCAGTGAAAAATGTATATTTTTATGAAACTATCTCTTCTGCCAATGTCATTAATCAGCTTACTCTTTGAAAGTTGGTGGAGGGCTGGAGGAGAGAGGCAAGTCATTAGTCATTTTCTCATAACTTTTTGGTGGGTATTTTAGGGGGTGAGAATCCAAAAAATATCACCATATTGACGTTCAAGTTAAATATTATTTGTATGAGAACTGAAACACTGTTTTTTTGTCAAAGCTCATTTTGACCACACCTGAAAACAGTATAAAAATGTCTATTATAAAAATGAAAGTTGTAACTGCTTTCTTAAATTGTATATTCATAATTTTATTGTATTTTGTGGTTATTAAGCATGTACTATGGGTTAATTCAAAGATAGTCATAATTATTTTATATGTATAGTTTCTCTACTGCTAATCTGTTTTATTGTTGCACATTTAATAAAAGAATGGAGATAGTCACTAAGCAAAATATTTATATGTGAAATATAGTAATAGATTGAAGTATTCTGTTTAAAACCTTACTCAAAAGTATTTGAAGAGTCATGTATAATATATAGTAAAAGGGATATACAACAGGTCTAAGCAAATTGTTACAGTTTCTGTTTGCTTATTTTCTAGGTTACAGTACCTTTACCAGCCTCCCAGCTTTCCTTGCCTAATTTTGGATCCACTGGGCAGCCTTTAATTGCTCTGCCTCAGACTCTTCAGCCCCCATTACAGCATACCACCCCACAAGCACAGGCCCAGAGCATGAGTCGTCCTGCACAAGTAAGCCAGCCTTTCAGGGGCTTAATCCCTGCTGGAACACAGCATAGCATGATCGCAACCACAGGAAAAGTAAGTGAAGAGAAATTTACGCAGTTTCTTTGAGGATTTAAGGCCATGAGTTTAGATATATGCATCCGTGTAGTCTATAAAAATAAAATGCATCCGTTTTTACCACCCTCCAAGAAATGTCAAACTCAGTATACTTATTTTTTTATCTACTCTCTGTTAATGTGTTTGGTCCCCTCTGGTTTTTACCTAATAACAAAGAATTCATAAATTTTGTGGAGGAATTTTGTACTAAGGTTCTTTGCACTTTGCCAGATGAAGTTATCATATTTAGAATACTAAATACAGCACTTCAGTTTATGGAATTGCAGAAATGTTAAGTTTACTTTATGCTCTTTCTCAGATGTCTGAAATGGAACTAAAAGCCTTTGGAAGTGGCATTGATATAAAACCAGGCACACCTCCAATCAGCGGTAGAAGCACCACACCAACGTCTAGTCCTTTCCGGTAAAATGGGCCTTTAAATTTGCTTATAGAATATCCGAATAACTGAGCACCATTTGTTTGTTAGATACTTAATGCCACTTTTCCTATTGTAAGTATAAGACATTCTGAAGTTTTACCAAAATGTTAAGCTATTAAATTATTAAGAATGTATTTGCTATACTCTATTTTAAGAAAAAAAAATTTAACCCAGGGAAAATCTAGCTAGTGTGCTTTCTCACATCTGCACCTCCAGTGTCTCTTCATTACCACCATAATGTTTGGTAACTCACCTTGGTAAATTTTCAGCTACCAAGTATGATGAATCTACCAAGAGCAATGTCTCTAAAAATCTAACAGCATCATTTATGTGGCATTACCGTACTGACCAGTGATGGCTTCTTTCCAAGGGCTACTTCCACAAGTCCGAACAGCCAGTCCAGCAAAATGAACAGCATTGTCTATCAGAAGCAGTTCCAGTCAGCCCCTGCCACTGTGAGAATGACACAACCTTTTCCTACACAGTTTGCACCCCAGGTGGGCAGATATAAGTGAGAAATGAGTATTATTTACTTGCAAGTGATTGCTAATCTGGCTAATTCTCTGATTTTATAATCTTGCCGTATTATAACCAGTTTAGAAACAGTTTTTAGTAAATTTATGACATTCAAATATATTCTCTACAACTTTTAGCTAGACACAAGTAACCATATAGTTCTAAAGCAGACAATTGAAATATAGTCAAAAGATTCCCCACACAGCTCTGATCATTTATTTCAGTCCTGATCCTTTTATCTTTTTGAAGATGACTTTTCAGAGAAGGGTCCCAGTGCTTAACGTTTTCTAGTTTTAAAGTTGCGTGGGGGGGGGTGGTTTTTGTTTTTTTAAGATAACTATATGTAGTTGAGCTGGAAATTCAAAAAGGTGTTCTAATGTATGTGTAAAAATGTTGGCTTCCCTTTGCTAATCATATGGAAGGACTAACTAAAGTTAATAAGCACTCTCATATATTTGTTGAATTAGTATTATTTTCATTTATCTTCAGATTATATTTGGTATAGGTATGTGCCTTTTCTGCAGTTATATCTTTTTTTAAATATATCCTAATTAATAGCCTTTCTGTCTCCCCTTCAGAATTTGTAGCTGAAATGCTAGAACCAGCTGAAGTGCCATAGCATGCTTTGCCTAATTTTTCTGTTAGATTCTCCAAGCATGGCCCATTTGTTCTTGGTCCTTGTAATAGAATGGCACAAACCCATACACTTCCTTTCACTGACAGAATGGGCACAGATTTACTCTGGGATAAGCCAACCTGGTCTAGTTGGCAATTTTTTTCTTTTTTTAACAGTTCAATGTTGTATGTTTTGTTTTTTTCACTCAGATTCTCTCTCAGCCTAACCTGGTCCCTCCATTGGTAAGAGCCCCACATACTAACACCTTCCCAGCGCCTGTTCAGAGGCCACCAATGGCACTGGCCAGTCAGATGCCTCCTCCGCTGACCACAGGCCTCATGAGCCATGCTCGTTTGCCACATGTAGCCAGGGGTCCTTGTGGATCACTATCTGGAGTCAGAGGTAATCAGGCCCAGGCTGCGTTGAAGGCTGAACAAGACATGAAGGTTAGTACAGTGTTAACAGCCAACAGAGCAAGAATCTGTCTCTGAACCATGTCTTAAGATGCCTCTGGACCCATAACTGCATATCCAGGCATTCATTGTCTTAGCAGACTTTTAACCAAACTAACTACTTTTATTCATCCTACCCCGCCCCCCTTTTTTAATTTCTTTTTTTTCTCCCTACCCCCCACACTTTTTTCTTTCTTTTTTTTTTTTAATGTTTTTTTTGTTTTTTGTTTTTTGCAGCTATAGTCAGCAAACAAGTTAACATTTTAAACTCTGTGGCCAAATGAATTGCTTACAAAATAAATATTTGAGGGAGATCTAAGTTTAGCTGCTACATTTTTTAGAAGAGCAAATAAGTAATATGAATTATTATAGGCTTCCCCATTTTCTTTTTTTTCTTTTCTCCCTTTCCACCCCACCCCCATCCCCCCATCCCAAGATATAAATCATGGTTATGTGAAAACTCTGGAATGGGTGAGGCATGTTACCTATCTTGATTTTTCTTCCTTCATGAGTCATCCAAGTATAGTTTTCTTCTCAGACTGGTTTCATACCCGTTTTTTTGCCTGCCACCTGAGGCAGCCATATTCCACAACAGATTGTGTAGTTGTAGATGAAGAACTCAAAAAGCACTTTGGGATCCTTCGTGATAAAAGGCGCTGATAAACTTGAGGTTTGCTAATGTAGAAGGGTGCCTTTAGGAGTCTGTGTGGGGACAGTTTTTATAGCATAAACCTTACCTGTCTGCCTGTACAGCTAGCTGAATCAGTTTATTTCTGTTTCTAGACTTAACTTCAGAGGTCTTAATAATTTTGCCAATTTTGTCACTTTATATATCAGGTCAGACGAGAACAAAGAAAAGCTTACTGCTTTCAAATGGGAAATGTCCATAGTAAATGCTTTACTCTGAATTAGAAACATGTTTGTGACGATCCCGTTAGAAAATTCGGTTGACTGAGTAAAGTTTCTTTCTGGGTGGATATCCCTTGTTTCTAATCCTGAGTAATCAAATTTGAAGACTTCCCTGCAGTGAAATGCTTATTAAATGTTATCCACTTTTAAATAGGCTATGTGCCTAGGACTTCCATCCATTCATAACTATTAAAAATACTAGTATGTGTAGAAATCTTTGGAAACCATTTGGCCTTGGTTTCCAGTTCTCTTGCCTTCTTGGCACTTGATTTTCATACATCCCCATGTTGGAAATGACATTAGAGCTTAATAATGAATGGGCTGGGGAAGGATACAGATTTCATGAAAATTGCTTCAGATCTTTGAATATAGTACAGGTTACCTATAGAACATTAAGGGCTTTCGTTATATGCAAGAGGTGTAGAAACTTTAGTTTTAATTGTGTATGTTATACAGTGGTATAATTTACAGATTGACGTAAGTATATTCTGTGGGGGCACAGAGTCAATAAAACTAGGAAATTATTTTACCAGCTCAGAATATGGTAGGAGCTATCAGAACTTAGTGATCAAGTGAAGTTGTAGTTACTAATTTCTGATGCTCTTCCCCTGCAGAAGAGAGCTGTGGGAAGAGGACTCAGCCACAAGACATTTGGTCCTAGGTGTTGGTAATGCCACAATATAAGTGCTTCCTTTTCATTTTATTATAGACCACATATTGATAACTAGAAGTTTTAAGTATTACATATATGTTTTCAAATTTGCAAGCAGGCTCCCTAAATAAAATTTCATATCAATAAGCTTTGTTCCAGAAAAGATACAAGCCAACAACAATTTCTATTTTATTATTTTATAAAAGGGCAAACTTTGAAAAGATGGTGGGAGGTGGTCCTGTTCTTTTTATATTTTTTTATTATTATTTTTTTAAATCACATGGAATGTTTTCAAAAATAGGAAGAAATCTATCCATTAAAAGCCAAAAGATCAGTGAGGTACTTTGGGGCCAAACCAACATGGGGAAAACTGATTTGTGATTGGTAAAAGAATTTGAACTGAGCTTGATTGACAAGCTTTGGTAATACTGTAGCATTTTCAGTTGTTGTTTCTCATTTTTTAAGGCAAAGCAGAGAGCAGAGGTTCTTCAGTCCACACAGCGGTTCTTCTCTGAACAGCAACAGAACAAACAGATAGGAGGCAAAGCCCAGAAAGTGGACAGTGATTCAAGTAAACCTCCTGAAACACTGACCGACCCTCCTGGTGTCTGTCAGGAAAAAGTAGAAGAAAAGCCACCCCCTGCACCCACCATAGCCACCAAACCTGTTAGAACTGGACCAATCAAACCTCAGGCAATCAAAACCGAAGAAACAAAATCCTAAAGGCTGTGGGCTGTTGCAGGGGGTTGGGGGAAGGGAGAGGGAAAAGAGGGAGGATGAAGTCAGATAATGCCAGCAGCCAAAGCGGTAAAATGGTCTCTGACATTATCCTGTCCAGAGCTTGGAGGTGCACAAGGGACATAGGAGCAATTTACACTGACACACAGCTGCTGCACCAGTAAAAATGAGGCTTTGCCAGCTTGCACCTACTATATAACATGCACTCTGTTGATGGCCATACATCTTCAGTCAAATTTATATACGAATACGTGCACACATTCCTTGAGTGCATGTAATTTAGAACTAAAATCCTTATGGTTAGATGAAACACCAGAAACGTGAGGGCAGTAACATCACAGAGGAATAGCTCAGCCTGGACAATGCGATGATCCCAGCTAAGACATCAGATGTGGTTTCTTTGCTCCGTTATGTTCTTTGGATATGGTTATAGCATTTATAGGCTTGATGGTGAAGAACGGAAGATAACTGGTGCTGGATAGAGGAGCCTTATTTTTTATTATGGCAGCTTGCTATTTTTGTAACGTGATTGAGTTGAACACAATCAAAGTACAGTAACTGATCTCCCCTTCTTCCTGAATGAGTGAGCAGATGATGAAATATTGACGTCAGCATCCTTGAACATATCCAGGTGGGCAGTGTTTGGCTACTGCTTCTGTTTGAAAAGATGCTGTGTTTTGGTTGTGGCCCAAAGGTTTGATGTGCTACTTGGCATCTTCTTTCTTCCATGGAACTCTTACCGTTCAGACACAATAGAGTTGGTCAAATACTAGTTAGGTTGAATCTTGCTTGCCTCTACTCAGTCATTTGTATGAATCCAGTAGGTTTTTTTTATTTTTTAAACGGTTTTTAGCTGATGTTCATGAAGATCCGTGAGTACATAGAACTGTGCCACTAAAGAAAGGAAATCCTATCTAAGAAGGTGCATTTCTGTACCAGAGCTGTGTTACAACCATCCTTTGGGCCCTCTGCTGGAAAAGTAGAATCAAGTCTCAAATAATGCCTTTTTAATTATATCCTCTAGTATTATAGATGTAGGACAGTACTGTATCATACCTCTGTGAATGTAAAATATCTTGTACCTGCTTTATGATATGTAGTAGTGACCGTGCTTTATCAGACCTGTTTTTAATGACGTTATTCTAGAATGTTTTCTTTCCAGATGATAATTGAGAAGCTAATAAAAAAAAATGGTGCCAGGTACCACAACAGTAACAGAATTTGCTGTTTTCTGAGGTTTTGTTTTTTACTTTTTTTTTTTTTAATGGAGTGCGCTGGATGTCTCTATAATTTTGTTCAGATGACTGCAGAACCTGGAAAAGCTGTTGCTGCTATTGATGCATAACATACTGCTATTGGTCTTTTTATATAAATAAATAAATCTATATATATATATACATATATATATAATTTGAATTTTTGGAAACTTTAGCTGTGCTGTCAACTTTGGAGAAGTATCCCAGTTGTACCGTGTTGGGTTGGCATTGTACAGAAATCAACAGCCATATTGGTCTAGAAACGTTAAACATAAATTTTTCCATTTGTACAGGGGTAACGCACTGTATTAAATATGTAAGGTCTTATCTACATGGGTTTGATTACAGAAACTAATAAAGTATTCTCTAAATAATGAGTCTTGGAGCTTCTTATCCATTCCTAAAATCTGAAGCAAGAAGGCTTGTCACATACCAAAAAGAGTGATCAAGACTACATTATGCTCTAGGAAAAAAATTATCATCCCAAAACTTGATTTCGGACTTTCAAAAACTATAAAGCTTATTCAATCAAAGTAAAGATTGTTTTAGAGGATAATGTTTATGGCTCCTGTTCTCAAGGTAGCCATACTCCTGTTGAAAGCAGTCTGTCAAGGAGGAGGAGAAGAGAAGTCTTTCTTGATGATGCGAAGTGCTGAATGTAGAAAATAGAATCACCATTCTTATGGCTGGAAATGGAAGGACCCAAAATAGATCTCAGTACTTATATTTGTATTTTTCTTATTTTTGCTAGCACATTCATAGCCATTGTCACCCACACAAGCAGACAGTAAGGGAGTTTGTTTTATCATTTACTCAATTTATGAAGTGACGTACTGAGGGATTTCAATTGCCTAAAATCCTGTATCCAGAATGCGTGGCTTCCAGACCCTGCTTTAGGAAAACTAGTAGATTCAGTTACTAATAACCTGTGTGCCTTCTTTACTCATAGATGCTGTGATTCTTAAACATTTAAAATATGCAAGTACTAATAAACCCTACCTTGATGTCCAAGCTTTCCAGTCTCAGGTTTTTCTCTAAATGTGCTCTAATTTGGTATGATGGAGAAGGCTGGGAACACAAGCCTCTACCAAAATGCTGTAGTCACTGCTTCACATATGTGCCTTCTCACTCACTTCCATTACCACTCTTTCATATTCTCATCCTTAAGTTCAGTCCTCCTAAATTTTAGGACTTTTAGGACTTACAGAGTGACCAACCAGCTGTATAGTTTGCACCGTCTTCACTTACAAGCCACCAAGTATGTGATGTTCAGTTGGTTGTGTTAATTTGAAACCATTAATACCTTAGGCCCTTTATTGGCTAGGATCTACAGTGGAAAAAATGACAATGAAAGTATAGCCAATGAAAGATTTGTATAAGCGCTTCTCCACCGTTTGGTCATATAAATCTTACCTCTGGCTTCTCCAACATAGAACACAATAACCCAGAAGACATTGCAGTTAGTGGTTGACAGTAGACTTGGTCACATAACCTTCTGCCCCTAAGGGGCGAGGGGCATGGTTTTGTCCCTAGTTAATACATGTGCTCTATGATAGAAGAATGGTCGGGGGCTGTGTTGGGGAATGAGATGACTATAGTCTGAAAAGGCATTTAATGTACTTGCTTTCACAGTATAAATTACAGAAAGCAAATCTCCAACATACTCTTGGTTGGGGGCAAGATGTAGACGGTAGGATCAGAGTATATCATAGGTTTAAAAAAGTTGAGAGTAGATGGTGAGAACCTAAATGTATGAGGTATGTCTTTTCTAACAGGTCATCGGTGATTTTAAGGCAAATAATCCATTTTATTTTTAAATATTATTTATTTTTTGGCTGCGTCTGGTCTCTTAGTTGCAGCACGTGGGCTTCTCTCTAGTTGTGGCACGTGGGCTAAAGAGCACATGGGCTCTGTAGTTGTGGTGCACGGGTTCAGTAGTTGCAGCATGCAGGCATAGGTGCCCTGTGGCATGTGGGATCTTAGTTCCCTGATCAGGGATTGAATCTGCATCCCCTGCGTTGGAAGGCGGATTCTTAACCATTGGACCACCAAGGGAAGTCCCCATCAGTGATTTTTTTTTTATGCTGCCACTGTATCATATTTCATAGCTTCTTGGCATTTTCAGTATTTTCACTTTTCCATTCCAATCATAGTCGGCAGTTAACCACAGTTGACCTATTTGTGAAAAGCATCTTAATTCTATTTTAGGTGCTTTAAGAAATTTTAGCCATAAAATTTCTGCTTGTGAAATGAAACAAAAGAACTAGACAAAGATGTCTTAATGTTACACTGGCTATCTTAGCATTTGCATGTTTCTTTTATGTTGCCAAAGGGAAATGGTTCCTTGGCCCCTTTCCTTCCTCTATGTGCTGGTCTCCACACCCTCAGGTGTAGGGCTGGGTCTGCTGTTGGTGCTCAAATTAGTGACTGGTTTTCCTGGAATATCCAGAAGATGGTGGCAACAGATGTTAAGCCAAGAGTGCTATTGATTTTCAGCCTTTCTTGAGTTATAATGGGTAAAAGCTTATTTCTGTGGCAGGGTGACCGTGACATGGCATCACTTAGATTCTTAGTAGAAGCTCTCAGATCTGTCTTTCTGAACTGGGGGCTGTTTAGAGTGGGAAATCAAAATATGGATACTTTAATTGCATGATTTTAGGTGTACATTTATTTTCCATCCAACCTTTTGACAAAGCCTATGCCATTTCTTTGACATGTCTGCTAGAGTCTTTTACATATGGCGAATACAGAATTTCTTTGAATTTTTACAGATACTTTCTGTCAGTCTTTTCCACACCTAATTTGACAAGAATTTTTTAGAGTGAGAATTGGTAGATATCAAGCAATATAGACAACACATATTGACTAATGCCCATAGCTAGTAGGCTGTTATCTAGGAATGGTTAAAAAAGTTTGGGTAAGACTCACCAACTTAACTCCATAGGAATTACTCCAAAGAATTATTGTCAAAAACACACATTTCCCTGGACAGGGAAATATCATACCAAAGGAGAAGGAAATTTTTCTTGCACTGGAGAGTTTAAGCAAGCAATGAGGCTCTGTTATAATTAGGCAAGGAGTCAAGTATCAGCTACGTATGTGTCAGGTGCTGGGAATATAGAAGACAGTTCTTACCTCAACATAGTCTAGTGGTAGCTTGAGGTCTTTCAGGTTGCCATCACTGATACCTGACCTCTATTTCTTGGGTCCCTCAAGCCGTCTTCTTCCAGTCAATCTCTCCCTTCCCCTGCCATATATCCATACTGCTTAACTTTAAGTATGATTAAAACCTTCTAAAAGTATTTAGGTAATACTAATCTGGTCTTGTTTCTCACCATTTCTTGATACAGTAGTAAGTAGTAGAATTGTATGTAAATTTTGGTCTTACTGGTTTCTGAGCAAAAAAAGCGAAGTCAACAATTTGTTCATCTGAGATGAAAAGGGAGCCCCTAAATGAGTTAATATTCAGTGGAGAATTAGAGTGAGGAAATTTCATTAATCAGGCCTGAGGTTCCAGATGAACAAGTCTTAGGTTCAAGGATGATGTAGAGGGACAGAAAAAGGACAGATGTATTCTGGCCCCCTGGAGTTAGATTTGGAAGTGTTCAATTTCAGTTAATTTCACACTGTTAGGTGTGGAACGATACGTGGTTTAGTGACTTAGGGTTGTGGTTTTCAAGTTGGAAGTACACATACTGTTCAACTGAAGCAGTTTTACTTTAAAATGTTGGCCAAGGGATTCATCTGCTACAAAACACAAGCATTAACATGAATAAGGTTAACTGATGCCAGAGAGGAGCTGCCCTCTCAAACTCTTTAATATGAGAAGCCAAAAAGACGATTGTACCAAGAGTAAAGCCACACTTCCCACAGAAGCTGATAGTGATACCCATTGGGGGGATTGATAGGGTCTTGAATTTCTATAACCTGGGAATAGAAATGGATGTTATAAAGTTCCCTCTTAAACAACTCAGTTACCGGAATTTTATATCCAGCTTAAAGCCTCACAGGGGAAAAACAATTACTCATAGACATTACCACCTTTTTTTCCTCAGCAGCCCAGAATCAGGGCATAGTTCAGGTGCTTGAGTTTAGTTTTGTTTTAACCTTCCTGGCCAAGTAGGCCTCCCACATAAAGCAATCCTATTCTTAACCATAGGGAAAGGCACATGGGCACTCCTATTTATTCCAGAAACATTGTGCAGCACCTAACACATGAGAAGCATCATCCTTGCTAGGTCCTAAATGTTTAAAGCCAAAGGCGTGATTCCACCCTCCAAGAAGCTCGCAGTTTAAGAGACAGTGTGACCAAACAGTAGTGGTACTTCCCTGGTGGTTTAGGTTACTGAAGGGACAGGACCTAGCCACTAGTGCCAGACCATGCTCATACTCCCTCTTAAATTCCCATCCACATCCATAGTACAAAGGCTTCTCCCAAGTACGTTTTGACCAGAGAACACAGGGAAAAGTGGTAACACAAAGAGTAACACTCTCTGGCCACACGTGTCCAAAACTAACTTCTTCCTTAGTCCTCCTGCTATGTCTGCATAAAAGGAAACAGAAAAAGCCAGTGTGCCAGGGACTGTCCTAATTACCATGTATCATCTGATGCCTCCCAATACCCTTAAAAGGTATTTTTATTCTCATTTATACATGAGGAGAATGAGGCATAGATAACTTGCCCAAGGACATGCACTAAGCGTAGGAGCCAGGATTTGGTCCAGGAAGTCTGATTCTCAAAGCACAAGCTCTTAACTACTCAGCTGCACTGCTATGAAAGCACTGGACTTGAAGTTACTAAGAAAATCACAACTCTTAGGTCTGTTTCTCCAGCTCTAAAATGGAAATGATTCAGTCTTCCTCACAAGGTTTTGATTAAATGAAATAAAATATATATATATACACACATACATACACACACACTATGCCTGGTGTTAGGCAGATTGCAATAAAGTGATTCATTGCCTTGCTAAATCCACATAGCTTAATTTAAACTAGTATCTGTGCTCTTCAGAAAACTGGAATTTCTAGCCC
Source organism: Hyperoodon ampullatus (assembly GCF_949752795.1). Classification (NCBI taxonomy): domain Eukaryota; kingdom Metazoa; phylum Chordata; class Mammalia; order Artiodactyla; family Ziphiidae; genus Hyperoodon; species Hyperoodon ampullatus. The sequence continues at coordinate 169,079,510 of NC_136915.1, read as the reverse complement.
TTCCACTATGTGAGCATAAAATAAGTCTGCATCTCAGAAGAGGACACTTACCTGACCACGCTGGTACCCTGACCTCAGCCTCCAGAACTAGATAAATTATAGAAGAGCTCCCAAGATGGCAGAGCAGAAGGACCCTAAGTTCACCTCCCCTCACGAGCAGACCAAAATCACAACAGTCTGCAGAATGACCATCATTGGAAAAGACTAAAACCTTCCAGAAAAGATCTTCTACAACTAAAGACATAAAGAAGGAACCACAAGGAGACCAGTAGGAGAGGCAGACTGACAATACAATCAAATCCATACCCCCAAGGTAGGTGACCCACAAACTGGAGAATAATTATATTACAGAGGTTCTCTCACAGGAGGGAGAGTTCTGAGCCCCACATCAGGCTCCCCAGCCCAGGAGTCTGGCACTGGGAAGAGGAGCCTCCAGAGTATTTGGATTTGAAGGCGAGCAGGGCTTGATTGCAGGAGCTCCATAGGATTGTGGGAAATAAAGACTTCACTCTTAAAAGGGTGCACATAAACTCTCACATGCACTGGGACCAAGGGCAAAAGCAATAATTCAATAGGAACCTAGGTTGGACCTACCTGTTGGTCTTGGAGGGTCTCTTGGGGAGGCGGGGGGCAGCTGTGGCTCACCCTGGGGACATAGACACTGGTGGCAGACATATCAGGGAGGATTCATCCATGTGAGCTCTCCTGGAGGCTGACATTTTGGAACCAAGACGTGGCCCCACCCAACAGCCTGTAGGCTTCAGTGTTGGGATGCCTCAGGCCAAACAACCATCAGGGCAGGAACACGGCCCCACCCGTCAGCAGACATGCTGCCTAAAGCTGTCCTGAGCACAGCCACCTCTACACACGTCCCTAGACATGGCTCTGCCCACCATCTCTAGAAGGCCAAGACCCAGCACCATCCACCAAGAGGCAGACAGAGGAGCCTCCCACCAGGAAGCCTGCACAAGCCTCTAGACCAGCCCCACCCACCAGGGGACAAACAGAAGCAAGAAAACTACAGTTCTGTGGCCTGCAGACAGAGTTGGCAAACGCAGGCCAGACCCTACCCTGGGACCACCCGGCCCTTGGCCCTTGGGTGATGATAAGGGAGTTCACTGCTGGGACACTTAGAATGTCCCCTACAGAGGGCCACTTCTCCAAAGTCGAGAAATGTAACTAACCTACCACATACATAAAAATACGAATAGCAATTTAGACAAAATGAAGTGACAGCGGAATATGTTTCAGATGAAGGAACAAGATAAACCCTAGAAGAAGAACTAAGTGATGTGGAAGTAAGTAATCCAACTGAGAAAGAGTTAAGAGTAATGATCATTAAGATGATCAAAGAACTCAGGAGAAGAATGGATTCACAGAGCGAGAAATTAAAGTTTTTAACAAAGAATTAGAAAATATAAAGAACAAAAAAACAATTGAAGAATACAATAACCGAAATGAAAAATACACTGGAAGGAATCAATAGTAGACTAAATGAAGCATAAGAACTGATCAGTGAGCTGGAAGACAGAGTAGTGGGAATCATTGCCACTGAACAGAATAAAGAAAAAAGAATGAAAAGAAATAAGGACAGTTTAAGAGACTGCTGGGACAACACCAAATGCACTAATATTCACATTGTAGGGGTCCCAGAAGGAGAAGAGAGAGAGAAAGAGCCTGAGAAAATATTAGAAGAGATAATAGTTGAAAACTTCCCTAATATGGGAAAGGAAACACTCACCCAAGTCCAGAGAGTGCAGAGAGTCCCATACTGGATTAACCCACATTAGAACACACCAAGACACACTGTAATCAAAATGACAAAAATTAAAGAGAGAATATTAAAAGCAACAAGGGAAAAGAAATAACATACATGGGAATTCTCATAAGGTTATCAGCTGATTTTTCAGCAGAAACTCTACAGGCCAGAAGGGAGTGGCATGATATACTTAAAGTGATTAAAGAGAAAAACCTATGACCAGAATACTCTACCCAGAAAGGCTGTCATTCAAATTTGATAGAGAAATCAAAAGCTCTACGGACAAGCAAAAGCTAAGAGAATTCAGCACCACCAAACCAGCTTTACAACAAATGCTAAAGGAATTTCTCTAGGTGGGGAAAAAAAAAAAAAAGGCCACAATTAAAAATTACAAAAAGGAAAATCTCACTGGTAAAGGCAAACACAGTAAAGGTAGGAAATCATCCACACACAAAGCTAGCAGGGAGGTTAAAAGACAAAAGTAGTAAAAATCACTTGTATCCACAGTAAGCAATTAAGGGATACACAAAACAATTAGATAGAAAATATACCAAAAACAGTAATCATGAGGGGATGGGAGTATAAATGCAGGGTATCTAAAACGGAGTTGAAATTAAGAGATCAGCAACTTAAAACAAGTGCATATATATATAGACTGCTATACAAGAACCTCATGGTAAAAGCAAAACAAAAATCTATAATAGATATACACACAAAAGAAGAAAAAGGAATCCAAACATAACACTAAAGACAGTCATCAAATCACAAGAGAAGAGAAGGAGGAAAAAAAGGCCTATAAAAACAAATCCAAAAGGAGACATCACAACCAACACCACAGAAATACAAAGGATCATAAGAGTCTACTACAAGCAAATATATGCCAATAAAATGGACAATCTAGGAGAAATGGACAAATTCATAGAAAGATACAGTCTCCCAAGACTGGACCCTGAAGAGACAGAAAATATGTTCAGACCAATTACAAGTATTGAAGTTGAATCAGTAATTTTAAAGCTTGCAACAAACAAAAGTCCAGGACCAGATGGCTTCATAGGTGAATTCCACCAAATATTTAGAGAAGAGTTAACACCTATCTTTCTGAAACTATTCCCAAAAATTGCAGAGGAAAAAAAATGCAGAGGAAAATATTTCCTCTTATAGGAAAACATGGGAAAAACACTCTTGGACATAAATTGCAGCAACATCTTTTTTGACCCACCTACTAGAGTAATGGAAATAAAACCAAAAATAAACAAATGGGGCCTAATGAAACTTAAAAGCTTTTGCACAGCAAAGGAAACCATAAACAAGACGAAAAGACAACCCTCAGAATAGGAGAAAATATTTGCAAATGAATCAATGGACAAAGGATTAATCTCCAAAATATACAAAGAGTTCATGCAGCTCCATATCAAAAAAACAAACAACCCAATCAAAAAATGGGCAGAAGATCTAAATAGACATTTCTCCAAAGAAGACATACAGATGGATAAAAGGTACATGAAAAGATGCTCAACAGCACTAATTATTACAGAAATATAAATCAAAACTACAATGAGGTGTTACCTCACACTGGTCAGAATGGCCATCATCAAAAAATCTACACAGTAGGGCTTCCCTGGTGGCGCAGTGGTTGAGAGTCCGCCTGCCGATGCAGGGGACACGGGTTTGTGCCCCAATCCGGGAAGATCCCACATGCTGTGGAGTGGCTAGGCCCGTGAGCCATGGCCGCTGAGCCTGAGCATCTGGAGCCCGTGCTCCGCAACGGGAGAGGCCACAACAGTGAGAGGCCCGCGTACCGCAAAAAAAAAAAAAAAAAAAAAAAAAAAAATCTACACAGTAAATGCTGGAGAGGGTGTGGAGAAAATGGAACACTCTTGCACTGTTGCTGGGAATGTAAATTGATACAGCCACTATGGAGAACATTATGGAAGTTCCTTAAAAATAAAGGAAATATAGAATTACCATATGACCCAGCAATCCCACTACTGGGCATATACCCAGAGAAAACCATAATTCAAAAAGATGCATGCACCCCAATGTTCATTGCAGCACAATTTACAATAGCCAGGTCATGGAAGCAACCTAAATGTCCTTTGACAGACGAATGGATAAAGAAGATGTGGTACATATATACACTAGAATATTACTCAGCCATAAAGAGGAACAAAATTGGGTCATTTGTAGAGATGTGGATGGACCTAGAGACTGTCATACAGAGTGAAGTAAGTCAGAAAGAGAAAAATATTCTATATTAATGCACATGTGTGGAATCTAGAAAAATGGTACAGATGAACTGGTTTGCAAGGCAGAATAGAGACACGGATGTAGAGAACAAACGTATGGACACCAATAGGGGAAAGGGGGAGTGGGATGAATTGTGAGATTGGGACTAATATATATACACTAATATGTATAAAATAGATAACTAATGAGAACCAGCCATATAGCACAGGGAACTCCACTTTGCTGTACAGAAGAAACTAACACAACATTGTAAAACAGCTATACCCCAATTTAAAAAAAAACAGGAATTTCAGATTGTATTTCCCCCTTCACTCAAGAATTATTTCACACCGTGCTTCCTTTAATAAATATTGAGGAGGGACTTCCCTGGTGGCGCAGTGGTTAAGAATCCGCCTGCCAATGCAGGGGACACGGGTTTGAGCCCTGGTCCGGGAAGATGCCACATGCCACGGAGCAACTAAGCCCGTGTGTTACAACTACTGAGACTGCGCTCTGGAGCCCACAATCCACAACTACTGAAACCTGCATGCGTAGAGTCCGTGCTGTGCAACAGCAGAAGCCAACACAATAAGCCTGTGCATCACAATGAAGAGTAGCCTGCACTTGCCACAACTAGAGGAAGCCCGTGCACAGCAACAAAGACCCAACACAGACAAAAAAAAATTTTTTTAATTAATTAATTAATTTAAAAAATAAAATAAATATTGAATTTTCTGAATAAATAAATTCAGTGGTGTCTGTGATAGGAGTGGGCACTGGACCTAGTATATGGAAATTGTGGGTAATTATCAGAACATTTCAACTGTTTCCATTGGTACATTTTCTCTTTATATTTCTCTTTACATCTGCAAACTGCTGATTCATTCCTTTGCTATTTTCATGTTGGCATAATTCTCCCATGCCTTCTTTGCAGGTATTATCTCCAAGATGGTGCCTCAATTGTATCTTCAAAAGGCCATTCCATTGCACTGTCGGGGTGGCAGCTTCTAGTTGGTACAGTATGCAATAGGACAGTGGACTCTATGGTTATGCATCCATTGCCACATCTCCTTTGAGGTAAGGTGGGTTCCTTTGTTCAAAGAGAGGTAGGAACTCTTGAGGGGAGAACACACATTCTGTAAGCTCTCTGATGGTGCCAGTTGAGGTCCTGCAGGCAGAGAAGGCAAACCCATATACAGAATGAGTCAGTTCTAGTCACAAAAGCGTTGGATGGTCTTCCAGTCATTTTTCCTTCCAAGCTCCTGACCAACAAGCCAAGTCTTCTCCCATTGCTCATGACTTTGCAGATATTCTTGGCTTGGGCCCCTTCTCTTTCCACACAGAGTAAATGGCCAGATGAATTGCCCAAAATCCTACTGGGACAATTTTCCCTTGTCCCTATCATTTAGGGCCACGTCTAACAAGAGGTACAGCACAGCAGCCATCCAGTTTTGGCTTGTATCCACTTATTACATTGATGGGACCAAACTTGAGTTTTCCCCTTCTTTCTAGGCTGACCATAAGGGACACTTCATGCAAACGTAGGGATGATCTGAGGGAGAGGTGCTGTGCAATATTAATGAAAGATATGGGGCTCTGGGCCACCTGCTTGTAGCATGGAACCTACTTTTGCCCAGTTCTAGATATATAGCTTATGATAGATTGGTGCTGGGCCTGCTCAACTTATGACCCTGAGGGCCTAACAGAGCTGCTCAAGATGAGCAGTCCTGGCCATTTGGTCACTTCACGTCCTGAGGTCAGGTGTTCTGTTTCTCCCAGGAACCTTATATACATAAAACTCCATTGCAGATGGTCTTGCATTGTAATTTTCCTACTGTATCTTGCCACACAGATCTTTTTCCAGTCATCAATACCTTTAATACCATGGGGTCTTCTAGTCAGTTATCAACCAAGTGGCAAGTGAGTACACTTGCCTCACTGTCTGTACCTGCAGGGGCCTTTCCTGCTCTAGAACCTGCTCAAATTTGGCAGAATTTGATGTCACTCAGTACTCCTAAGTATGGAATATGCTGCCTCAGAATCCAAAAATTGTGCTTTTGTGAGAGGTGTAAGGTGCAATATTTTGTCCTTTAATTTGGAGGTGATGGAACGGCATGACCCCAGATCTCTGGATCCCTAAAAACTTCACTGATGGGGTAGACCCACATCAACCTGCTCTAACAAATGTATTACTTGACTCAGCAGCTACAATTAGGGCTACAGCTGGGTTGAGTTTGCAGTAATCTTCAGTCTGGTTTATTGTAGAGGCCAGAGGAGCAAATTAAATGGGGATATTATGGGAGCCAGTATCTCTGCACCCTTTAGATTTCTAACGGTGGTACCAATCAGGGCGATAACCACCCAGCACAAGATATTTGATTTACTATATTGACTGGGAGGAGACAGTTTCAGAGACTTTCATTTAGCAACTTAGTATTTCCCACAACAACAGCTCCTACCTCAGGCCCAGGCACAATGGGAGAGGACTGCCGACTTCCAAGTACATCTGTTCCAATCATAAAAAGCATATGGAAAGCATGTGGAAAGGACCACTGGGTAGGTCCTTGACCCAGTGGACTCACTGTGAGTCAAACCTGGGCCAGGACTCTATCGCTGGCCTCCATGTGTTCCCAACTCTAACAGAAGGACCATGTTGGCACTTTGAATATCAACGTCAACTTGAATCCTGTATCCAAACATCTTCGAAATGTGTAGGTAATTCCCAGTGTATGGTTACTTGGGTAAATGGCCCTAGATCCCCATGAGGAATCATTATCATACACTCTCACCAGGGTATTGCAAGGACCTCCTCCTAGAACTTGATTTCTCTTTTATTTATTGATTTTTTAATAATTAATTATTTTCTTTTTCGGCCACACTGTGCAGCATGCATGATCAGGGATTGAACCCGTGTGCCCTGCATTGGGAAGATGGAGTCTTAACCACTGGACCAACAGGGAAATTCCTGATTTCGCTTTTAGTGAGTATGGGTTATTAAGGTGGCTGCCCTCGACCTCATCATCCAGCACTGATTTGATTGTAGAAACTGAGCAATACTTGCTGACTCTTCACCATTCCTGGGAAGGCTGTGTTCTATGAACCACTTTTATAGTTCTGTGGGGGCCAAACCACCCAGCTGCCACTCTGGTTTTGCTGCTGGTTATGATAACATTATCCACCTGTTCCTGACCTTTAACCACCTGACCTCTCTTATTTTAGTATCTGTTATGCTTGCTGCTATACGTGAGGCCAATTCCAGTCATAGCATCTCCCACTGTCAGCCCTTGCCTACAGAGGACAGCCACCCCTGGGCTTCCTAATGACACTGGAGCCCTTTTGTGCAATACATTCTTTGTTCCTTTGGTAAAGGGAATGTCCGCCATGTTCATCCCCAGAGCATTCTCAACTGGGTTTTCTGCCCTTACACAGTATATCCAGTCTAGAATGCCCATTTCTCTGTCTTGTGTTACCTTCCACCATCCATCCTGGAATTTGTACTTCATTTGACATGGGCCATCTCTTACTGCCAGCTTCCAAGAGCCATCATAGCAGCAGGTGAGCACTGTCTCCCAGGGTCCTTGCTGGGGCGTTAAAACATGTATCGCAGGACAGGGCTCTCCTAAACCCCGCTTGAGCCGGCATTCACAGGATCCGGTCTCAAATATAGATTAATACCAGGCCCAGCTGGTACAGGTTAGCTGAGTGCTGTAGGTGTTTCTTCCTATAGTCCCTTTGGTCCCTTAGCAGTTTCCTGGCAGGCTATGTGGTGACTTGACTCTAGATATTGGTCTGGCAGCCAGAATGGAGATCCTGAAGGGTGTGTGTGTTACCCTACAACACAGAGGCCTCTGCAGAATCTTTAATCAAGAGGAGTGCTAGTCTCCAATAGGGAGGACTAAACCATCTCGGCAGGCCCTGAGGATTTTCTTATAAATTTACTAATTTATTTATTTATTTATTTACTTTTGGCTGCGTTGGGTCTTCGTTGCTGTGTGCAGGCTTTCTCTAGTTGCGGCGAGCGCGGGCTACTCTTTGTTACGGTGCACGGACTTCTCATTGCAGTGGCTTCTCTTGTTACGGAGCACGGGCTCTAGGTGCTCGGGCTTCAGTAGTTGTGTCATGTGGGCTCAGTAGTGTGGCTCGTGGGCTCTAGAGCACAGGCTCAGTAGTTGTGGTGCACGGGCTTAGTTGCTCCGCGGCATGTGGGATCTTCCAAGACCAGGGCTCGAACCTGTGACCTCTGCATTGGCAGACAGGTTCTTAACCATTGTGCCATCAGGGAAGCCCTCTGAGGATTTTCTTCATCCCAAGTCTCAGGCTCCTGTTTTTTCCCAGCCTTGTTGGAACTAAGAAGTCAGCCTCCTCTGGAATGCTACTTTTTTTTTTTTTTTTGCGGTACACGGGCCTCTCACTGTTGTGGCCTCTCCCACCGCGGAGCACAGGCTCCGGACGCGCAGGCTCAGCGGCCATGACTCACGGGCCCAGCCACTCTGCGGCATGTGGGATCTTCCCGGACCTGGGCACAAACCCGTGTCCCCTGCATCGGCAGGCGGACTCTCAACCACTGTGCCACCAGGGAAGCCCATGGAATGCTACTTTTATAATTACATCCTCAGCCTTATCCTCAACATCTTCTGGCCTTTGGGTGCAGACACTAAGCTGTTGCCAAAGATGCCTCTGACTTTCTCACTTCACCTTCAACTGCTGATTAATGACCCCAATCTTTCATCATCTTTCTCAGAGAGAGGCATTGTCCTTATAATTGGTTCTTCCCCTGAACCTCTCAAAAGCTTGAGATATTAAACCTTCCAGTTCATCCTCTTCCAACACAGTCCCATCCCAATTCACCATCAATGAAAAAAAATTTTTGGAATATAATTGCTTTACAATGTTGTTAGTTTCTGCTGTATAACAAAGTGAATCAGCTATATGTATACCTATATCCCCATATTCCCTCTCTCTTGCACATCAATGAAAATTTTAACCACTGGTCATTACAACTTGCCAGGGACTGCTAATGCTCCACATACCATCAGTGATAAGGTTCTCTTTGCCTGGTAATCCACAGCCAAAATCTCTTTTTAGAGTCGTCTTCCTTAGACCATTGCTGGCACCCGCTGTGCTAGATTGAGTTTCCTGGGAAACACACTGAAATGTAGATTTTTGTTCAGGAAGCTCATTGGGGGAGTGCCCTCTGCATCAGTATCCCTGGGAGAGAGAAGCTGAACTGCGATGTATCAATAATTACAACAAAGGCCTCGGTTGATTCTATAGGCAGCTCCCGAGGTAGGATGGGTCTGGGCATTCATACCCTTACACTGGTCAGTCATTGGATGAGGGTTATCATTTGTCTCTAGGGGAGGGGCTGAGGCAACTGTCTTCATCTGAAAGCAATGCCTGGAGAGGGACTCACCTGAAAGCCATCAGCCACCAACACTCCTAGCAGCTGGGGAAACGAGTGCCTCAGCCAGAAAGAGGATCTGGATGACGTGCCACAGCATCAGCTACGATGCGCTGGATGTTGTTTCAGGTGTTGAGATACAGCAGGGAGTATAGCAGGCAAAAACCTGTGTTTTTTTCTATATTTTAAATGGAGTACACAAGGAAGGCATCACTGTGCAGGCAAAATTGAACAAAGACTTGAAGGAACAGAGGAAACAAGGTATGTAGATATTTGGGGCCGCGTGTTCCAGGCAGAGGCAACAGCAAGTGCAAAGCCTGGCTTGAAGAGGGAGTGTTCCTGGGTGTTCAGGAACATGAGGAAGCCAGAGTGAGAAAAAGGGAGAGTAACAATTGTTGAGGTCAGAGAAATTGGGAGTGAGGGAAGGAGGCAAATTGTAATAAGCTCTGAAGGCCATTGCAAGGGTTTTTGGCTTTTACTCTGAGTAAACATGGAAAGCCATTGGAGAGTTTGGAGCAGAGAAGAAACATGACATATTTTTAAAGGATGGCTCTGGCTGTGTGTTGAAGGAGGGACAAGGATGAAAACAGGCCAGTTAGGAGGCTTTTGCAATTATTCATGCCAAGGAAAATGATGAGTTGCGGACAAGGGCAGGTAACAGTGAGGGTGGTGAGAAGTGGCTGGATTCTGGATATAACTTGAAAAGTTGAGCTCAAAATCCATCTGTTGACGGACCGAATGTGAGTTTGAGAGAGAGAGAGATAGAAGACAAAGATGACTTCTAGATTTGAGGCTCAAGCAGCTGAATGGATGGGGTTGCCATTAACAGAAATGGGGAAGACAGCAAGTAGAGCAGGTTTGAAGGGGTTGATCAAGAGTTCATTCTTACCTGGTGGCGCAGTGGTTGAGAGTCCGCCTGCTGATGCGGGGGACACGGGTTCGTGCCCCGGTCTGGGAAGATCCCACATGCCGTGGAGCGGCTGGGCCCGTGAGCCATGGCCGCTGAGCCTGCGCTTCCGGAGCCTTGCTCCGCGGTGGGAGAGGCCACAACAGTGAGAGGCCCGCGTACCGCAAAAAAAAAAAAAAGAGTTTAGGAAGATGAAAAGAAACAAGCAAAGGGAACTAAGAAAGTATAACCAGTGAGGTTGGGGCAGGAGACGTGTGGTGTCCTGGAAGCCAATGAGGAAATGTTTCAAGGAGGAGGGAGTGATCTACTGTTTCAAACGCTACTGATGGCTGAGTGAGAGAAGCGATGTTTTGGTAAATCACCACTGGCGTGGATTTGATAGAGGATGGAAGGAAAGCAATTGGAAACAATGAATGCAAACAACTCTTCTTCAAGAAATTTTTGTTGATTTGTTTTGCGGTGGGGAAAACTGGATTCAAGACAGAGTTTTAAGATGGGAGAAATAATGTTTGTACACTGATGGGAAAGATCCAGTAGAGAGGGGACATTTGATATTCAAGAGGAGAGGATTACTGGAGTGAAGACCTGATGTGGATAAGAGAGGATGGGGTCAGGTGTCCGAGTGCAAGCATTGGTCTCTGAAAAGAGTGCTCATAGTTCATCTATAGTAACAGGAGAAGAGGCAAACAATATGGCACAAAAGCTGGAAGGTGGGTAGATGGGTGGGTGGTGGGTACTTTTGGAAGTTCTCTTGATTGTTTCTCTTTTCCTCAGCTGAAAATGAGAATTAGGAAGAAGTGCTGGAGGTTTGGGAAGAGATGAGAAAGTTTCTAGGCCTGAGATAAGTACCCAGTTGAAGTTTGCAGTCATGAATTTCAAGTAAGTAGTCATCAAGGTGTGTGTTGTTCTTTAGCCATATATAGCTGCATGGGTACAGGCGTCAAGAGGTAGAGAGGTGAATATAACTTAGGTTGGCACTCAGCCAAGCAAATGCAGACTAGAGAGGGGGTCAAGGGAGCTGAGAGTAGACTTGAGGGACTCACACACCTGTGTTAGTGCTAATTATCCTGTTACATCAGCTAGGCGTCTATGCCTATAAAAATTATACCCGGCTTATACATCTTGCAGAGATTGAGAATAACTGAATCCTGTTCAGGGTAGAGTGCTAGAGCCATAAATTTTTGTAGCTGTAGGAATGGCAAGATAATATAGTCCCTAGAGGTGTCTCCACTTTGGCTTTCCCAGTTCAAGTCTTCCTGGGAGGCACAGCAGGGTGACCCATCCTGTTCTTCCAGGAGGATTCCTGTCCCTCTTTTGCCTGCATATCCTCCCAACAATCCCTATCCCTTGGTCTTTGTTCCACATAGCTGAGAGAGCCTAAGAAAGAAGTTTCAGTTCCCCTATTGTAAAATTAGTAATATTGGTAGTTGTAGAGTTTTCTATTGTTTTTTAGAAAATACCTGTTCTTATTTTATTCTATTTTGTGAGTGGAAAACCGCAGTCATTAAATCTGTGAACTTTGGTGTCAGGCAGACCATGTTTTGAAGCCCAGCTTTTTTTTTTTTAACATCTTTATTGGAGTGTAATTGCTTTACAATGTTGTGTTAGTTTCTGCTGTATAACAAAGTGAATCAGCTATACGCATACATATATCCCCATATCCCCTCCCTCTGCGTCTCCCTCCCACCCCTCTAGGTAGGCACAAAGCACCGAGCTGATCCCCCTGTGTTATACAACTACTTCCCACTAGCTATGTATTTTACATTTGGTAGTGTATATATGTCAATGCTACTCTCTCACGTAGTCCCAGCTCACCCTGCACCCTCCCCGTGTCCTCAAGTCCATTCTCTACAACTGCGTCTTTATTCTTGTCCTGCCCCTCGTGAACCCCAGCTTTAACACATGTTATCTCAGAAGTAGCAGCTAATTTCTAATGTGATTTCATTATAGTTAATGGAGAGAAATACACTCTCTTACCGCCAAACTGCTCTATTACCAGGGCTTCTTCTTACACATCTGAAGTGTCAACTTCATGTTTGGATGTCAGTGTTCAGAAACATGTTTTAGATTTGTATGGAATATCATAAAGGATGGCTAGCATAGGAGATAGGTGTTTGTTCAGGCTTGTATTGCTGTTAATCATTCAGATATATCTGACGACAGCAAACTTCCCAAGGGTTCCTACTTAAGAGCTCAGACTTCGTTCTCCAAAGTCACTGGGCCAGAACAACAACAAACAAACACAAAACAAACCAATAATTGTTTCTGACATTTTCAAACACAATAGAGAAATTTGATTATGTTAGACTTTGGTAATCACATGGCTAAAGGAGACAGATGGGAACACAATGCTATTGCAATTTCTGATTTAATTTAAGTAATTGTTGGGTTCCCACTAGGAACTCAACACTGTGCCAAGCCTGGGTTAGGAGGGAGGGAAAAAATAGGGCTCCTGGACTTCCCTGGTGGCGCAGTAGTTAAGAATCTGCCTGCCAATGCAGGGGACACGGGTTCAAGCCCTGGTCCGAGAAGATCCACATGATGCGTAACAACTAAGCCCATGTGCCACAGCTACTGAGCCTGTGCTCTAGAGCCTGAGAGCCACAACTGCTGAACCCACGTGCCTAGAGCCCGTGCTCTGCAATGAGACAAGCCTCCCCAATGAGAAGCTCGTGCACCGCAACAAAGAGTAGCCCCCGCTCACCACAACTATAGAAAGCCTGCGTGCAGCAATGAAGACCTGACGCAGCCAAAAATAAATAAATTAAATAAATAAATTAAAAAAAAATAGGGCTCCTACTTTCAAAAAGTATATAATTGAGTTTGTGAGGAAAAGGCTTACATTCATGTTATTACATCAAGGGCAGTATACACACATATTCATATTCATCCTGGGCTAAATGTATATATATGTATATATATATGTGTGTGTGTGTGTGTGTATATATAAACACGAATTTAAACATTTTAAAAGCCCAAACAAGGTTAAATTAGGGATTTTTGCAAATATTTTCTCAATCCTCACAACTGCCCTTGTAGAGATTATTACTTCTTTTTGTAATTGAAGTATAGTTGATTTACAATGTTGTGTTAATTTCTGCTGTACAGCAAAGTGATTCAATTATATATATATATATACACATTCTTTAAAAATTCTTTTCCATTATGGTTTTTACAATACTTTTTTTTTTTTTTTTTTTTTTTTTTGGCGGTACACAGCCTCTCACTGTTGTGGACTCTCCCGTCGCGGAGCACAGGCTCCAGACGCGCAGGCTCAGCAGCCATGGCCCACAGGCCCAGCCGCTCCACTGCATGTGGGACCTTCCCGGACCGGAGCACGAACCCATATCCCCTGCATCGGCAGGCGGACTCTCAACCACTGCGCCACCAGGGAAGCCCTCCATTATGGTTTATCACAGGATATTGAATACAGTTCCCTGTGCTATACAGTAGGACCCTGTTTTTTATCCATTCTATATATAATGGTTTGCATCTGCTAGTCCCAAACTCCCACTCTATCCCTCCCCCACTCCCCCTTCACTGACAACCACAAGTTTGTTCTCTACGTCTGTGAGTCTGTTTCTATTTCATAGATAGGTTCATTTGTGTCATATTTTAGATTCCACATGTAAGCGATATCATATGGTATTTGTCTTTTTCGTTCTGACTGACTTAGTATGATAATCTCTAAGTCCATCCATGTTGCTGCAAATGGCATTATTTCATTCTTTTCTATGGCTGAGTAGTATTCCATTGTGTGTGTGTGTGAGTGTGTGTGTGTGTGTGTGTATACAGCACATCTTCTTCTTTATCCATTTGTCTGTCGATGGACATTTAGGTTGTTTTCATGTCTTGGCTATTGTGAATAGTGCTGCTATGAGTATTACCCCTCTTTTACAGGTAGGAAAACCGAGGCTTATAGAAGTTAAATTACTTGCCCAAGATCATGCAGCTCAAAAGTGAGAGTCATGGGCTTCCCTGGTGGCGCAGTGGTTGCGAGTCCGCCTGCCGATGCAGGGGACGCAGGTTCGTGCCCCGGTCTGGGGGGATCCCACGTGCCGCGGAGCGGCTGGGCCCGTGAGCCATGGCTGCTGAGCCTGCGCGTCCGGAGCCTGTGCTCCGCAACGGGAGAGGCCACAGCAGTGAGAAGCCCGCGTACCGCAAAACAAAAACAAAAACAAAACAAAAAAAAAAAAATGAGAGTCATGAAATCAGTCAATACCTTTTATTTCAAAGTCAAAGCACCTGCCGCCTCAGCAGAAGTGCTGAGTCATCAGGAAGGAGTGGGATCAATTATTACGATGGTGCTGGGAGGACAGCTGTACATGAATTAGCTTTTTAAATGTAGTCAGTAGTAACAGGTCATGCTTTCCAGCCTCTTTCTGTGCTTCCTCGTTGCTCATGTCGCCAAAGGCTCTTCTCCTGCTTTGTGCTCAAGACCCATCTCCCCCCCTGCAACATCTTTGGGGATTTCTCATCAAGGTCAATTCTGCAGGGAAAATCTGTGTCAGCTGCTACCTCATTTATTTATTTAGTTGCACTGGGTCTTAGTTGCAACAGGTGGACTCCTTAGTTGCAGCTCACGGGCTCCTTAACTCCAGCATGTGAACTCTTAGTTGCAGCATGCATGTGTGATCTAGTTCCCTGACCAAGGATTGAGCCCAGGCCCCCTGTGTTGGGAGCTCGGAGTCTTAACCACTGTGCCACCAGGAAGGTCCCAGCTGCTACCTTTGAAGGGCACAAATCAATCCATGAACTCAAGCTCTTGAGAGAGATTGATTACAGGAGGATTTAAAAAGCCTGGGAGGCAGGTGGCGGCAGTAGTGGTGGTTTTGGACTTTTCCTTCTCTGAGACGGTGGAGTAACTGACATGTGGGAACAGAGGCTGCACAGAATGAGGGCATTTCTTCAAAGACCATGAGCTGAGGTGTGGAAAGGGTCATATCCTGAGCTGATCTGGAATCAAAAGGTGAGTCAGTTGGGCTTCCTCCTAAGAACAAACCTTTCCAGCCAGCAGACCAGGCTGGTGAGCTCAGGCCATTGCAACTCATGTTCTGAGAACGGCCATATCACCTCGTAAGTGTGACCAGGTATCCAGGAATGAAGACTCATCCCTTACTCCTTTGGCAATGGCTTGGCACCGAGGCAGAACTGGAGGGTCACTTGACTCTGTACTGGAGTCTTTGAAGCCAGGCAGACGTAGGTTGAGATTCTAGCTCTATGCCCCCTGGGGAAGCTACCTGATTTCTCTGCTGCTCAGTTTCCCCATTGGCTCAATGGGGATCATAATAACTTACCTTGCAGAGTTACTGTGGTTACCAAACAGAATACTGTAAAAGGACATCCCACATCCGACACTAAAGAGGTCCCACTGCTGTTATTTTTCTTCTCAATATCAAGCCTCCAGTATCTCTGCCAGGTGCATATCTGAATAAGTAGCCTTGTCAATCTTATGTCCCTTTCCTGTTCTTTAGAAGGTAAGTGCTCCAGGAAGAGGGCGGCTCTGCGTGTGTCAGGGATGCCAAACAGCCCTGTGAGAGAAGGGCTCCATGGAAGTGGTGCTCGTTAGAGGGGAAGCAGCACCGACAGGGCCCAGCTGTGCAACCTGGGGAGAGACAGTTCACCTCTCTGGGCCTCCGTTTCCTCAGCTGTTCCCTGGGGGAAACCATAGCTGCCCTTGGTTTCCATATCACAAGATTGGGTTAATAATACCTGTTCTATCTAAGGTGGGGAGGACCTTGCTCTTCCCCCACAGCAGGTATTTGAATGAGAAAATGTCTGCCTCATGACAGGGGTGGGACTGGGGAATGGGGGAAGGGGGGTGGGCTGTAGGGAGGACCTACTGAGAACATGGCAGTGAAAGTCCTCTGCAAACCGTGCCATGTTGGACCCAGGCAGAGCAGTCCCAACCCCTAAAGCATGTTTGCTGGTGCTTTTGTTTTTGATTCACAGGTGCGGTGAATCTAAATCCTCTGAGTGCAAGGCCATGGCAGAGAAAGGCTCCATGGGCAACAGCATTAACCTCCCCTACAGAGACCTGGCCTCCGAGGTGACCAGGCGCCGAATCACCATGACCACGAGGTATTTCTGGGGTCTCTGGTGGGGGTTAGGATGGAACATAAATGCTGATCCTCACCAAGTGCCGTAAAATGCCTCCAGACGCTGGTTTATGTAAATGTATTCATCCATTGCAGCAAGGCAGATTTTACAGATGAGAAAACACTGTGTCACCCACTGTGGGAAACAGACCCTTGTCACGTGATCCTTCAATAGGCAATGATAAAGGGCGCTGGGATGAACTTCAGGTCAGTGGCTCTTGACTGAGGAGTGAGGATCACTTTGATAATCAGCTGGAAGTTATGATGTACCCTCTCAGTATAAAAATGCATGACTTTGCAAAGTTTGGGAACAGCAGGGTCTCCCCGAAGATTGTCCTCATTCCCAGCTAGGCTGTAAGCTCCCTGCAAGGACTGCTTTTCTCCTTCATGACTCTGCACCTGGTGCCCAGGACTGTGCTAGCATGCCCTTAGAAAGGGGAGGCCTCAACAGCTTATCTGGAGCAATGGAGAGGGTTTGCCTGCCTTGGAGTAGTTAGCTGCCTCAGCTGCATGCTGGAGTTCTCAAACAAGTCCATTGCCTGACACCTTCCCCTGATTGTAGGCTCAGTGGATAAAATACAGGATGCCTAGTTAAATTTGAACTTTAGATGAACAACAAAAAGGGGTTTTTTTTTTGTCCTAAGTAAGTCTGTGTGATATTTGTGATATACTTACAGTAAAAAAAAGTTGTTTATCTGAAATTCAAATTTAACTGGGCATCCTGTATTTTCCTTTGCTAAATCTGGCAAGCCTACGATGGCCATTGTGGGTTGCTCTGCACTCTCTCTGGTCTGAGATCCCCAGATCCAGTCAGGTGCCCAAGACATCTCATATGTAAAGGTATATAAAGAAAGCATTAGGACTCCAATTTATATGAAAAGTGAGCTCTATTGAAGTTGATGTTTGCTTGGATGCTGCACCTTCCCTGTGTGTCAGTGTGTGTCAGGAGGTTGTGTGTAGATTGAGACTTTCCAGATGGGAGGACGGGAGCTGCAAAGCTGGAGGAAGGCCAGCTTCACTGGACTGTTTCACTCACTCGCAGCAAATGCCAACATGTTGCAGTTTGTCTGTGTGGGTTAAGTGGACTTATAAGTTACTGTGTCTAGTCTTAATGAATGCAACCCTCAACAGAGAAAAGTGGCCTAACAAATTTCTGCCAAGAAACCTGGGTTGAAGTCATTCTAATAATGCAGATACGAGTAAACAACCATTGGCAGAGCTGACACTTTTGGTCTGAGTTCTGTGGGTATAGTATGAGCTTAAAAATAATGATTTTATGACATCTGACAAGTTGGCCCAAAATAAAAATTATTGATTTGAAATAGGGACCTCCGTCCAGTTTGTTCACAGTGCTTCTTGACTTTAGAGTTTGTTGGGATGTAAGATATTAGTGAATTGATTTAAAAAATTATGTACAGTTTCTTAGTTAACATAGGTATGGAGTTTTAAACCTTTACAGATGGGGCTGCATGGCAAATTTGACACCACTGGTTAGACTGTGGAGTGGGCATTGTCTCCAGGGTGCTGTGGTCACTATGTTCTAAAATCCACTCAGGAAGGAAGAGATCCCACAGTTCTGGGGCCTCTCCTGGCTTCCTTCCCGGTTAGCCCCTCCCCATTCCCCCACATCCCCACGGCAACATTAGGATCAGCTCTGACTGGGAGATGCAGCAGTGAACTTGTGATCAGGAAATCTGTGTTTGGATTCCAGTTCTGTATTTTACTGGCCTTATGACCCGGGTAAATCGCCTTCTGTCTCAGCTTCCTCAGCTGAAAAACTTCACAGGGGTGAGCTGTCGTTGAGAATCTGAATGTAGTTAGTTTCTAGTTAATTTCCAAGTCCCTAGACCAGCGTAGGTGTTCATTCAGCAAACAGTTAATTCTGAATCTCTAATCACTTGACTGGCTAGTCCTATTCCCTTAAAGGCAGGGTTTGCCCAGACCTGAGTCGAATGGAGATGCCTGGTGCATTCTAGCAGAAGGGAAGGAGAACCTGGCAGGCAGGAGGTGGGGACAGGGGGGCAGGGGGTAACTAGGCAGAAAGGATAGCTGAAGTGAGCCTAGACTGAACTAGCCAGAGAATAGCTGGTATGCAAATAAAACATTGAGAGAGAGAGAGCCTGCCCTGGGCTGAAACTACGGAGAGCTGGCTGGTAGGGGTGGACCCCAGCTACATTGGTTCCATGGGACCAGTGGAGATGGTTAAATCGTCTCTGAGAAGAGCTGACACAGAAAGTGTAAATAGAGTGTATCTTATCTTTGCCAGGTGATGGCTCTGTAAACGTGGGTAGGTGAGTCATGATGTCCTCCAAAATGCTGTATGCTCTTTAGGTGCCGGGATCTGGGGGTTCTTTTTAAAAATCCCATCTTTAAATGACATTCAGTGTGCCTTTCTTCCCAGAGAAGAGAGATTTACCAAGAAAAGTGATGAAGCCGGGGAGATACCCTCAGATATGGATTTGGGACAAGCTCGTCCTCCTAGTGCAGCTGGCTCCGAAGTACCCCCAGCCCCACCTCCTTCTCCAACTGAAGACTCCAAAGTTTCCTTCTTAAGCACCTAAAACATCAGTCATTTTGAACTAGACTTTGACAGAAAACTCCAAAAAACAGTTTCCGTGAAGTCACTGGGGTTGGCTTTGAAGACTCTCTTGGAAAATCTTTGTTCTTTCTTTCCTAGTTTTCTTCTCCTACAACCACTGGTTGAGCATTGTTTACCCTTACACATGCACTTAGAGTAATCTTTGGTTTCTCAAGCCAAGTCTCTGATGTCTCTCTTTGGTCTTTAATTTATGCCACATGGTAGAACACTTATGGTAGTCAGTTGTATTTGAATTAAAAAAAAATTATCAGGCCTCAGTGTTTGTTACTAAACCTGGATGAGTGAAAATCTGAATTTAAAGATCTGAGCTCCAGAGAACCCTGAGGGGTTTGGGTTTTCAGACCTCAGCCTGGGACATGACAGTTTAGTGGCCTTTTGTGGCATCTCCTGGGCTTGGGCTGGGCTGCATTTCACATTTATGGACGACATTTTCAAAGTTTGTTTCTTGGAGATTTAAGTGAATTTCAAACTCTAACAGAAGAAACTTAACTTGCACAGCAGCCAAGCGCAGAGTGGCTTAGTGAGGGAGGAGGGGCATACTGCTCAGGTCTCATGCTCAAGACTCCCCAGAGCACTTCTAAGGACCCACAGGACTCTTCTGAAGAGTCAGAAAGCATTAAAGAGGTGATCATTCAAATCCACTTCTGGGAAATGTCCTCAGCTGCCGTTGGGGAGGGAGAAATTTCCTCCTCTATTCCTCTTGAGTTCTGGTTGGACTAATAGTAAAATTGACAAGACAGATGAACAGGAGAAAGAGAAACAAATGTTAATTCATGTGCATGGAGGTCTCATGGAATTGGGACCAAAGAAGTGGCCAAAGCAGGCAGTTTTTATACTTTTTAGACAAGGAAACAATACATTTGTGAGGAATAGGTAGGACAAAGAAATTTAGGTTTGGGGGTGCTCAATTAATGAAGAATCCAAACAGAGTTTGGGCTTGGAGTAGTTAATAAAAGAAGTAACAAGATTTGTTTACACAGGCTTCTCAGCCCGAATTCTCCCTCTGACCAGAAGTGTGTCTGTTTATGTGAGAGATTTATTTCCTACTTTAAGGGTCAGACAGAAAGGAGGGTCAGAGTATTCCTCTTGCATTGGCCGTTTCTTAAGTAACTTATTTAAGATAATCCATACACCATTGAGGCACATTTTGGGGTGGCCTGCTTTGGCCCCCAACAGGGCCATCTTTTATTGCATTCACTTCTTCAGAGTCCTTGTGGGTGTTCTCCCTCCAAACCCACCCTTATGTGTGCTCAGATCCCCTCCCCACATAGCAGGCTGTGCTGTTGATGTGGAAGTCAGGTTCCTTCTTGTGGTCTGCTGCTGCAGCAGTGAAGCAGGGGGAGCATGCCTGGAGCACCTGTCGTCGCCAGCTGGGGGCTCAACACACACATGGCCTCATCCTCAGTCAGATGAGAGAACAAACCTGCACTGTCCAATAGGGTAGCCACTAGCCACAGGTGGCTACTTAAACATAAATTCATCAAAATTAAATATAAAATTCAGTTCCTTGCACTAGCCACATTTCAAGTGCTCAATAGTTACATGTGGCTGGTGGCTACCATACTGGATGTTACAGATATAGAGCATACTGTCGTTACAGAAAGTTCCATTACCGCTGGAACAGAGGTTAAGTGACTAGTCTAGGGTCACACAGCCAGTTAAGCATAGAATCAAGGAGGGAAAATGGTGGGAAGGGATACCCCTTGTAGTTTTATTTCTGATTGTTTCTGGGCAAGTTTCAGGATATTTTTTCTGTTTATTCATGTGTTCAAAATATTAAGTACCTACTGTGCGAGCTGGACACTGTTCTAGGGACATATTATTATTATTTTGGCTTTGTTAAATCTTGGTCATGAGTCTATTTATTTATTTATTTTTAACATCTTTATTGGGGTATAATTGCTTTACAATGGTGTGTTAGTTTCTGCTTTATAACAAAGTGAATCAGTTATACATATGTCCCCATATCTCTTCCCTCTTGCATCTCCCTCCCTCCCACCCTCTCTAACCCACCCCTCTAGGTGGTCACAAAGCCCCGAGCTGATCTCCCTGTGCTATGTGGCTGCTTCCCACTAGCTATCTATGTTATGTTTGCTAGTGTATATATGTCCATGCCACTCTCACTTTGTCACAGCTTACCCTTCCCCCTCCCTGTGTCCTTAAGTCCATTCTCTAGTAGGTCTGTGTCTTTATTCCCGTCTTACCCCTAGGTTCTTCATGACATTTTTTTTTTTTTTTTTTTTTTTTTTTGCGGTACGCGGGCCTCTCACTGTTGTGGCCTCTCCCGTTGTGGAGCACAGGCTCCGGACGCACAGGCTCAGCGGCCATGGCTCACGGGCCCAGCCGCTCTGCGGCATGTGGGATCTTCCCAGACCGGGGCACGAACCCGCGTCCCCTGCATCGGCAGGCGGACTCCCAACCACTGCGCCACCAGGGAAGCCCCCATGACATTTTTTTTTAATTCCATATATATGTGTTAGCATATGGTATTTGTCTTTCTCTTTCTGGCTTACTTCACTCTGTATGACAGTCTCTAGGTCCACCCACCTCACTACAAATAACTCAGTTTCGTTCCTTTTTATGGCGGAGTAATATTGCATTGTATATGTGCGCCACATCTTCTTTATCCATTCATCCATTGATGGACACTTAGGTTGCTTCCATGTCCTGGCTATTGTAAATAGTGCTGCAAAGAACGTTGTGGTACATGACTCCTTTTGAATTATGGTTTTCTCAGGGTATATGCCCAGGAGTGGGATTGCTGGGTCATATGGTAGTTCTATTTTTAGTTTTTTAAGGAAGCTCCATACTGTTCTCCATAGTGGCTGTATCAATTTACATTCCCACCAACAGTGCAAGAGGGTTTAGGGACATATTACTGAACAAAACAATCGCTGCCCCCATGAAATTTACACTCCAGTGGGGGAAGACTGACAAAAGGTATATATAATTTAAAAACAATGAATTATATGTTAGGAGATGTTAAATGTAATGGAAAAGACATTTAAAAATAATAAGACAGGGTAAGAAAGATTAGAAGTGGCAGAGGAAGAAGCAGGTGAGTTGCAATTTTAAATAGGGTGGTCTGGGTAGACCTCATTAGGAAGGTGATATTTGAGTAAAACCTTGAAGACAGTGATGGAGTTAGGTGTGTGGACATCAGAGCAGAGGGAAGAGCCAGTGCAAAGGCCTTAAGACAAAGGTGTATCCAGAGGAGGAGAAGGGGCCAGTGGGGCTTGGCTGGAGTAGAGTGAATCAGGGGCCATTAGTAGATGAAGTCACAGGTGGTGGGGGAAGGAGGTAGATCATGTGGGGCTGTGTAAGGACTGACTTTGAATGAGCTGGGAAAGCATGGATGGTGTTCAGAAAAGGCAACGCATGCTCTGGCTGTTTGTGTGGAGGACAGGCTGTACGACGGGAGGAAACAGAATCCTTTCAGAGGCTACTGTAGTAATCCAGGAAAAAGACAATGATAATTTGGACAAGTGATGGTTGGGATGGTGAGAAAGGTGGTCAGATTCTAGATATATATATTTGAAGATAGAACTAATAAAAGTTTCTGATGGATTGGATGAGGGGTTGTGAGAGAGAAGAGTAAAGGATGACCCCAAGAGTTTTGGTCTGAGCAACTGGAGGGATGGAGTTTCCATCAGCTTCAAGACGAGTAGATTTGGAGTGTCTGAGGGGGTGAGATGGGAAAACTCAGAAATTCCATTCTTGCTTGCTTAATATGCCTAACAGACATTTAAATGGAGAAGTCAAGTGGGCAAATGAATGTATGAATCTGGAGTTCAGGAGCAGCCTGGGCTGGAGATATAAATTTGAGGCATTGTCAGCATAGAGATGGCATTTAAAGTCATGATGCTAGACGAGATCACCAGACGAATGAGTAGATAAACCCTAAAGTGAGCCCTGGGGTGCTACAATCTTAAGAGGTTGGGGCTATGTGATGGTTAATTTTATGTGTCAACTTGGCTGAACCAAGGGGTGCCCAGATTAAACATTATTTCTAGATGCGTCTGTGAGGGTGTGTCTGGATGAGGTTAGCATTTGAACTGGTGGACTCAGTAAAGTAGATCACCCTCCGTAGTAAGGGTGGGCATCATACAATCCATTTAGGGCCTGAAAAGAACAAAAAGGTGGAGGAAGGAGGAATTCACCCATTTTGCTCCCTGCTGGCCTGTTTGAACTGGGACATTGGTCTTCTACCTTGCTCTGAGATTTACATCATTGGCTCCCCTAGTTTTGAGGCCTTTGAACTTGGACCAGCTTTCCTGGGTCTCCAGCTTGCAGGTGGCAGACAGTGGGACTTCTCCACAATTGCATGAGCCAATTCCTCATAATAAATCTCTTTTTATATCTGAATCTGTATTTATACTTATTTATCTCCAACTGGTTCTATTTCTCTGGAGAACCCTGACTAACACAGACTAAAAGGAAGAACCAGCAGAACAAACAAATAAAAACCAAGAAGGAGAAATTCATAATGGAGGAGGAGTTTTATGTCCTGGAAGCTAAGTGAAGAGTTTCCTTCTCCCTTCTGTTCCTCCTTCCATCACCTTCTTCTTCTGTCCTGAAGCCAGAAGCAGTAGCTGGTGGAGGGAAAGAAAAGGAAACGTGGGCAGGGCTGTGCAAGCAAGGTAGGCCTTACCTATGTGTGTGCTGTGACCACTCACCTCATCACCCAAAAGTGTCTCATCTTCCACTTTTCATTCAACACCTGGCAGCTACCTGTCCTCAGAAGGGTGAATGACTTCATGCACCCTGACTTCTGGGTTTTCTAGTTTTTAAGAGTTTGCTACCAGTGGAATAGAGTGGTAATACCCAGTTGTTACGGGCTGAACTGTCTCCCCGCCACTTCATATGTTAAAGTCCTAACCCCCAGTACCTTAGAATGTGACAGTCTTTGGAGCTAGACCTTTAAAGAGGTATTTAAATTTAGGTAAAGAGGTAATTAAATTCCTTAGGTCTGCTCACCTGAGGTTATGGCTTATGAAATTCATACCTGTGACAACAAATAAGAACCAAAATAGAGCTAGGGTGCAAGAGGGTAAGTTGGAGAAAAGATGAAAAGATTGTTTGAGAAGGACCAAAATCACCAAGAGGTGGGCGTAGGGAGGTATGGATTCCACTGTTTGCTTGCTGTCATTGTGGGCAACACCTCAAAACCAGGCATAATCCTCTCAGTTACACACACACACACACACACCCCAAAACTTTAGCAGCCTGTAATCATACCTCCCAACCCAAAGGAATTATCTGATGGTTGGACTCTGTACTCTTCTCTTCAGCAAAGTATCTCACAAAGTTCAAGGAGAATATTGTGTAAGATTATTTTATTTCACGGGACAAAGTTGCTGTAATATCCAACTGGATCCCACCTGAAGCATTAGAAGCCAACTGTAGTAAACACATTTTATATATGTTCAGCGCTGCCGCAGTAGCTGTTCCTCTGCCTTTAGGAGTGCTGCTTATTACTATAGCTCATGGTAACCAGGCAACATGCAAGAGCAGGCGATGCATGGAACAGGTTCCACGTGGGGAAACATGTTTTTCCCAAACTATTCTCCAAACATATGTTATTTAGCCATTGAGGACCATTTATCAAAAGCTTTGTGGTTTTCATGAAGAAACTACTACGCATTATAGCTTTTGCCTCACATCATCAGAAAACTTAAACTATTTTGGTTAAATATCCCTTTAAAAGCTGACAGAAGAAAAGAATATCTATTATAACGTGGAATCATCTAAATCCCCAGACTGTTATTCCCGCCCAGTTGGACATGGTGACCATGCACATTCTTCTGGGTTAATGCAAGCTTGGAAAGCCAGAAAAGCTGCATGGGCATGGGCTGGCTGGCTGGCTTTCCCCTCAGGAACCCTCAACATCATTTCCTTCTGCCTTTTCTGCTAGCGCTTGGCGGCTTTTCACACCTGGGAGAGCCTGATGTCATAGGTGACCATGTTGAAGTTGTCCCAGGCAAAGAGCTTCTTCTCCAGGGGGTTGTAGTCGATCATGCTGCTGTACTTGTAGCGGTTCTTGAACGGGACCGTCAGGGCCTTGCTGCTACCGGTAACGGTGTCATATGCGAAGTTGACGGTAGCATCAGGCGATGAATAGCTGCTGATTGTATACAAGGTGCTGCAGATGATGAAGGCGTTGGCGACTGACTGCTTACGGATGTTAGTCTCCCAGGTTTGTTCCAGCTCCAGATTCTCTGGGTTCAGCTTGGAGAGGACAATGGCGCCTTTGGCTGCCTCAGTGCTGTAGATGACCCAGAGGCCTGTCTCATCTACTGCCAGGTCGATGTCTGTGTAGCCGCCCCAGGAATAGGGGAACTGCCCGTGGTAGCCGGCTCCAGGGATTTCCTTCTCAGCCTTCAGCGTCTCGGTGTGCAGCTCGTATCTGATCACCGTTCTGGACCCCGCCCCCTGGAAGTAGAGGCTGCCCTGGTACACCACGGCGCCTGTGCTTTCCAGCGGCCTGGGCAGCACGTGCACCTTGGAAGGGTAGCCCTGCAGGAATTGGCTGATGAGGTCATACTCAAAAACCTGGCGGACGTCTGTGCCCACTGTGTCGATTCTCCATGTGGTCTCCTGGGTATAGGGGTAGGCGGCCTGGGGGTCTCTCATCCACACGCCGTACTTGCCCATGAGTGTTTCAGCTGTTCTCAGAGTGACAGGTTCTCCTACCCAAATGAGTTCTCCACATCCTGGTGAATTAAAACAAACACCATGTAGCCACCATCTTTCCACAATGTGGAATCATGGCAGAGCCGGTAGAAGTGAGAACCCCAGAGACAGACCGTCTGGGTGTAAACCAGGCTTTGCCACGCATCACCTTATTTTGTCACTTACTGTGACTTTCAGTAAGTTACTTTGCTCTCTAAGATTCAGTTTTCTGATTTGTAAGGGGAGATAAGAGTAGTGTTTTGGGTAGTAGAGCTGTGGTAAGTTTTAAATGTAATTATACATGTTAAGTGCTTGGTATAGAGTAAATGCCCAGTAAATATTCTATGATCACTATGTGATATCAAAGTACAGTTGACCCTTGAACAACATGGGTTTGAACAGTATGGGTCCTCTTATACGTGGATTCTTTTCAATAAATATTTCTACTCGGTGTCGGTTGTGAAGATGAAGCCTGCACAGAGGGCTTCACACCATATTTGTAATATTTGACTTAAGCTGGGCAACGTCTCATGATGTTCATTGCATTACTCTTTATGACTTTCATGTCTGATTTATTTCATTATTATAAAAAATGAGACAATAATCTCTATAAAACAAGTTTTTCAAGCCCTTCCCCAATGGACCACATACTTCAGCCATCATTTTAATATAATAAAATCTCAGTATGATTTTTTTAATGAAGAGTTGGTTGAAAACTTAAATTTGATCGAATCACAATAAACCTCTGTATTTTAATGGGCATCTCAATTTCCTTACAGAAAGTGGAAACTCTTTGTTGCCCATACCTCAGAGAATCATATTTTGAATATCTCAAAACTCTCCATCCTCATGCATGCCCTTCTGTACTAGCAATAACTGTCAACAACATGGATAGTCACTGTCTCTGAAAGACACAGTCCTTGTCTTAAAGTCAGGCTTTCAGGGAACACCTTTCAGAGAGTCAATTGTACTTTTCCTAAATACCTAAAGTTCAGAAAAGGTACCTTTAGTAACAGACACTATGCTGGGATGGTCCATGGTGTCTGTCTGGCCCCAAGATAAAGATATGAAGGATCTACTGAAAAATGTTGTTTTTCAGGTGCAATCAATTCTATATGACAACCAAGTGGGTGAAACAAACACATCTCTCATCTTCCCTCGGTGCAGCCCAGTCCCCATCCCAAGTGTAGGTGATAAGATACAGAGCTTTGCTAGGGAAAGGCCAACTTCCTGCCAGTGTGCCCTGGAAAGGGAGCAGAAAGGGGGTTCTGTTCCTCTTCCCCTTTCCTGCCTCTGCTCCCAGGGAGGTTATTTGTCCACCTCCCTCCCCCATAGTGGGCTGAGCAACTCTGAATGCAGAGCTAGACACAGATAAAGACCACATTGGTACAGAAGAGGAGAAATTTAACTCCATACCAGTGCCTCCCTCTTCACTCCTGGGATGACCAGATGGACTCTCCGTCAAGATTCGGGAAGCAGGAACCTCAGTTAACTCTGACTTCAATTCCTGAAAGTCCACGTTCTCCAAATTCCATTTAGAAACTATATTAAAAGAAAGAGGCAAAACTCTACTGTGAGGAAAGAGGCCTAAGGATAGACTATGTTGAGAATGGGATTTAAATAGGCTTCCAAAGATATGAGGATGTTTAAGATTTGTTTTAAGATAATAAATGGGGTTCAGGGAGGGGGAGGGACAATGAAACAAGATTGGGCTACGCTGACAACTGTTGGAGCTGGGTGATGGATATGTTAGGGTTTGTATTACTCTCTCTACTTTTTTAAAAAATTATTTATTCATTTATGTATGGCTGTGTTGGGTTTTCGTTTCTGTGCGAGGGCTTTCTCCAGTTGTGGCAAGCGGGGGCCACTCTTCATCGTGGTGTGCGGGCCTCTCACTATTGCGGCCTCTCTTGTCGCGGAGCACAGGCTCCAGACGTGCAGGCTCAGTACTTGTGGCTCACGGGCCTAGTTGCTCTGCGGTATGTGGGATCTTCCCAGACTAGGGCTCGAACCTGTGTCCCCTGCATTGTCAGATTCTCAACCACTGCGCCACCAGGGAAGCCCTATTCTCTCTACTTTTGTGAATGTTTGAAAAATTCCATAATAAAAAGCTCACAAATAATAAATTGCATAGCAATGTGCCTAGCACAGAGTAGAGTATTCAAAATAAAGTAAGCTTGTACAAAATTAAAATAATTCCCACTAGAAGGTCTGATTTATGAGTAGGTGAGGTGTGATGCAGGGATATTGAGAAAATCCTTAGCATTTTCTGGGACGCCAGAAATTCAACAATTAACAATTCTCTGCCTGACTTAGGTGTTTTTTTCTCCTGTCATAATGCAAATGTTCCCGTAAGAAGCAACATATTAAGCTTTAACATGCTCGGCTGAAATATTCTGTCAGATCCCTTTCTAAGACCATTTTAGACAAGGAAGAGAGTGTGCAGGATTCCTACAGGAATTTGGGGGACGGTTTGAGCCATGGAGAAGGGAAGAGGTGTGGGTGACCTTGGTTAGACATTATGTCATCACAGTATATCACACATTGCTACTTTGACTTAGGATTATGGCATACAGCAGCCCTTGAATACAAGGAAAAAGCACAGCCACAGGAGCAGCTGTTTTAAAATGCAGGTTGGATTATGGTTCAGGTATGGTGAGGCCAACAGATCAGGAGACAATTGCCATTAAAAAGATAGCTCGTTATACTCACAGATCCCTAGAGGAGGGGGGACACCACCCCATAGAGGGCCACACGGTGAAGCACCAGGGTTCATCAGGGAACATGGGTGAGAGCTTTATTTTGATTTCCAGGGGAAGGAATGAGTGAGGCAGGGTAAGCAGGTTTAGGATTGGCTACTCTGAATAATTTCTGCAGGCTCTGAAGCGTAGGAGCTGTCCCTAGTTGTCTGGTACCTGGTCCCATTGATCAGGGCAGGGGAATAGTGGTTCTGAGTGTGAGACCCTGATGGAGGACGGGGTGGGGTGTAGGCTCCCGAACTGGTTCATTTGTTTATGAAAGGTGTGCTTACAGGTGAGTCATTTACTATCTTTAAGAACTGGCCGACCCTCTGAGGGGCAGTCCCTCCTGTTATCAGCAAGACCCTGACGTCAAAGCATCAGAATAAAAAGATATGCTTAAAACATCGGCCTTTTCTCTTGCTGAGTGTCTCAGGCAGTCTGACCTGGCCCCCAGCCCAGCAGAATAGCAGGGAGGGTAGTCAGGGCAATGCCTGAGGCTGGGCTCCCACACAGCCCAGAAAGTCAGGAAGACGTTCTCTGTCTTTCATCACTTGTTAGCTTACCTCTTCTAAATTTACCTCTCAGGCAACGGAACTCTTAACCGTCCCGGATGTGCCACATTTAATCCATCTTCAGCTGCACATTCTTTCACATTTTCACATGTCTGGAATCAAGGTACCCTCTTAGAGTCGCTGGTATTCAGCTTAGGTGAACTACAGTACTAGAAAAGGCTTCTCCCTGTAAGGAGGTAGGGAAAGCACCCAGCTAAGAAGCGCTAAGGCTTGGGCTGGGCCAGGGCACTGGGGGTGGCCTTCAGGTATAGCCCCTCCACCTCCCCTCCCGACCCCACAGCAGTCTCCACCCCTGCCTTTCATGCAGCTGTTCAGCTGGCCTCCAGGGGAGTGTGACTGCCCTGGAGGGGGTGCGTGCTCACACCCTGGGACGTTCCTCAGTCTAGACTGGGCCAGGTGACCAGTTATGAACTCTAAGCCAAAACGTGTAGCCAACTGAGGTCATCCTAGATATGCACTCCACACTCCAGGGGTAATTGGGAGTACCCCTAGGGATGTGGAAGGTCTTCGGTGTCCGCAGCCTTGGGAAGCTGTTTATCCATCCTGTCAGCCAGCCCCTCTGGAGCACCTATTAAGTGTTAAGACTAGATGTGGAGAAAAAAGGTGAATAAGATACAGCTGGTCCATGGTTCCCTTTAGGAATGGATAATCTGGCAAAGTCCTCTTGGCCAGGAAGTAACATGGGTTCATTCCAGGCTACTTTGGGAACCAGGATCAGTTGGACCATCCAAATGGTTGCTGGAAAGTCCTGGGAAGTTAATTTGGTTCCTTAAATCTCCTTCTCCCTGTCTGAAGAGCTGTGGAGGTGAGGAAACTCCTCTGTTCTTCCCTCTAAAGATTGCCTTGACCTAGGAGGGTACCCAAGGCAGAGGCTGATCTACTAGGTCAGATGTAGGTTCCCTAGACCAGACCAGTCCGGGACCTGCGTGGGCAGCATGCGAGAGGAACAGGGTGCCCAAGGTCCCCTCTTCTTCTGTGCTGCCAGGAACAGGTAAGTGTGAGGAAGCCCCTTCCTTTACGAGGGGCTGACAAAGCTGTCTTCAACCGTCCCTGCCTCCTGAAGCCCAGGCCTCTGCCCTCTGTCTGCCTCTCCCAACCACTTGACTTATCTCTTAGGCCTAAAACACAAGGAGAGAGCCCTGACTCCTGGCTGTCAGAAGCCACCACCCCCCACCTTGCCTACCCAACCTCTGACACTGACCAGAGGCTCATACAGTGTGGCCGTTTCTCAAAGTCATGTCACTGAGCGAGTTCCCTGAGGTGAGCTGTTTTCCTTTCTTTTGTACCTTTCCTTAGACCACTGTTCCTCTGGATAATTCAAACTTTGTTTCCATTAATTCTCAGAACATAGGAGCTGGTGTCAAGTAACGTGAGGTGAGAGAGAAATACTGCAGTGACATCTGTACCAAGCTGGGGAGTTCCCTCACCCCACCCCAGCTCCCTGCCCTTCAGCTCCGTGACACACAGTTGCCATCCATCAAGGGCTACTGTGAGCCTGCCCTCCCCTGCCCCTGGCTCCTTCCTCTGTGCATCTGATACAAATTATTTCACTCTGTGAGTGTAGCAGTCAGTGAGAAATTTAACTGAGAAAAAGATGTATATTGAGGCACACACTTGCAAGTCAATGAGAAGAAAATTCAGAAAAATGGGGGACTTCCCTGGAGGTCCAGTGGTTAAGACTCCACGTTTCCAATGCAGGGGGCTTGGGTGCAGTTCCTAGTCAGGGAACTAAGATGCCACATGCTGGTGCAGAAATGCCCTCTCAGGAATTCCCTGGTGGTCCAGTGGTTAAGACTCCATACTTTCATTGCGGGGGCCCAGGTTTGATTCCTGGTCGGGGAACTAAGATCCCCACAAGCCACATGGTGCAGCCAAAAGAAAAGAAAGAAAGGAAAATGCCCTCTTTAGCCACAGGGAATAAAAAAAAGTGAGGGGGAAACAAACCCAAACAGGCACTTTCCCAGGTAACTTCATTGAAGACATTAAAGTACTGGCACTGAAAAACAGCTTCTTTGTGAAAAGAGATGATTAACAGGTATTTATGGCTCTTTCTACATTTCAAAGCAGTTTTATATAAATTATTTATGTGATCTGGTGCCTTCACAAGTTTTAGAGAAATAGAGTAAGGCTTTAGAACTGCAGTCTGCCCCTAATTTAACTATTGCGACCACTTACTAAGAGCCTCCTATGAGCCAGGTCCTGTGCTAGGCTTTTGCTATCATGACCCCTATTCCACATAACAGTCCTAAGAGGGAATGTTATGATCTTCGTTTTGCAGAAGTGGAAACTGAGGCTCAGAGAGGTTAAGTTACTTGCCCAAGGTCACACAGCTGGTAAGTGGTGGGACTAGGACTTGAACCCACGTGTGCCATGGTCATGGCAGTTGTGAACCTTTCCACCCTGTGGTGGGGATGTGGGTCAGTTAGAAATGTACTGCCTGTCAGTGCTGAATGCACCCTTCCATAGATGCTCTCTCGAAAAAAGAGACATTTCTCCTTTAAAGTGAGTGTGATGTTAGGCTTTCTCAGTAGAGGGCGCTAGAGGGACACAGTGGTGGGGGCAGTCTCCTGCAGTGTCCCGCGGGGGCTGAGCTGGCAGCAGGAGTGTGAGGACATCTGGTGGAGCTCTGCCTCAGGCACTTGCCAAGGACGTGGTTCTTCTGTGACCTTGCAGCCTCAGCCTGGCCATAACGTTTCCACGACCCTCTCAACACCGCACCCAGAGTCCTTGCATGGGGACCCCCGTGCTCTGCAGACCTCTGCAAGCCCCTACACTGGCTCTGCAGGGCTCCTGCAGCCTTTCCCAGACTCAGGAGGTGTCCATTCCACCTCCACCTGGGCTCACCGGCCAGCGTCTCTGCTCTCTGATGGGCTCGACCCCACCTTCCTCAATGATGTCGGAACCTATTCCAAGTTTGCCCTTCCTCTGTACCCTCCCTCAGCCCTAGGGTGCCATGTGGGGTTTATTTTATCTCATAGTTGCTCTTTCATCAGTTACTTCTTTATATTGAACATCCCTGACTTAACCTGCTATGTGGTATCTGCCTCCTGCTTGAACTGAGACTGCTACCAGAGGCTCTACACTGCTCAGCACTTCAGGGGGTGACCCACTCCTGGAGCTGACTCAGATTCCAGGGGGTGGCTCATGCACACACAGCTCCCAGGTGGTTTTCCCAGAGAGACATCTTCCCGTCAGCTCTTCCTCCCCTACACGTGCCTGGCTGGTGCCCAGTTCCTTTCGTGGTCCCACCAAGGTCCTCAGGGCTCTAACCAGGGGGTGTTTCTCCCTGGCCCCCTAACCCCCAAACCCTTTGCAAGAACCACACCTCATGTGCTTTCTTTGGAGTAAACAAGAATCACAATAAAACATAAGGTCGGGCTTCCCTGGTGGCGCAGTTGTTGAGAGTCCGCCCGCCGATGCAGGGGACGCGGGTTCGTGCCCCGGTCCGGGAGGATCCCATGTACTGTGGAGGGGCTGGGCCCGTGAGCCATGGCCACTGAGCCTGCATGTCCGGAGCCTGTGCTCCGCAACGGGAGAGGCCACAGCAGTGAGAGGCCCGCGTACCGCAAAAAAAAAAACAAAAAAAAAACCCATAAGGTCAGGAAATGGCTTCCAGAATGACTGTAAGGCCAGTTCTCAGTTGGCAGGTGGGATGGTTGGATTGCAAATCTGCTCGGTGCTGCTTGGCTGTGTCAGCCAGGAACACCTGACAACGGTCAGATTCCCAGAGTAGAGTCGCCTGGCGTGAGAAGCAAAGTCTGTGGGAGAGGATGCAGAGCCCAAAGGCAGGGAAGCCATTGCGTGAAGGGGCCTGGCTGAGCAGAAGTCATAGTTTCCTAAGTCAGTCCTGCCATGTACCAGCTGTGTGACTTTGCGCAATTACTCAATTCCTCTGAGCCTCAGAATTCTTAGCTCAAACTATAAACGAAATGATCCTCAGTAAAAATGTAACAAAACTAAAATTTCTCTGGAATGTTTCAAAATCACTCAAATTTCATTCTGAATGTGGGAGAAAAACAAAAAGAGGTTATGAAAAGATTAAGGACTGTATTGTATCAGACAGCTAAAAATTTTTAGGGCTTTTGTTTGTTTCTATGAAAATTCAGTCCTTCTGCGGTTGAGAAGTTCATGTCTATTATAAAATTTTGGAAATATTTTCTTCATGCTCTGTCCTATTTATATACTTATATGTAGAGATATAAGCAAATGACATTGTAATGATTTTTGTAGTTATTTTCTATCACTGCCTGAAAAGTTAGGTCAATATTATATACATGAAGAGGATGAAGAAGAAGAAGGGTGCCAACATAATCACAGGTTGTCATGAATACTCTAGAAGGTGAAGATTAGCTAGCAGACTACTGTCCTGGGTTGCTCCAACATATACTGTCGCTGGAATCAATGCGTGTTACAGAAATGATATGTACACGTCGACATTTTGATCTATAAATGACATTTTTTTTTCTTTTGTTTTGGCTGCACTGGGTCTTCGTTGCTGTGTGCAGGCTTTCTCTAGTTGTGGTGAGCGGGGGCTACTCTTCATTGCTGTGTGCAGGCTTCTCATTGTGGTGGCTTCTCTTGTTGCAGAGCAAACGGGCTCTAGGCAGGCAGGCTTCAGTAGTTGCAGCATGCGGGCTCAGTAGTGGCGGCACGTGGGCCCCAGAGTGCATGGGCTTCAGTAGTTGCAGCGCATGGGCCCAGTAGTTGCGGCGTACAGGCTCTAGAGTGTGCGGGCTTCAGTAGTTGTGGCACACAGACTTAGTTGCTCCACGGCATGTGGGATCTTCCCAGACCAGAGATCGAACCCCTGTCTCCTGCATTGGCAGATGGATTCTTAACCACTGCGCCACCAGGGAAGTCCCTATAAATGACATTTTTAAACAATAGTGGAGCTCAAGCAAAAGAAGCCCTTCATAGCTATAATGCATTTACTGGGTGGTCACTCAGTGCCAGGCACTGTGCTGGATGCTTTCCCACGTTACTTCTAATTGGGGGGATTATTCTCCCCATCCTATAGGTGAGGAAGTGAAATCTGCAGCACTTGTGTTGAGCAATTCTGGTGCCCCTCCCTGCATATCTTGCCCACCTTTTTCTAGCCATTGCTGTGTCAACCTCTGCAAGAACAAGCCTGGTGCTCACATCTGTGGATCGGGGAAGTGTGATATACCCCATGGGATGATCCCTGGCCAACAGAGTATCAAATCTGGGAAGGAATGCTCCCTTTCTCTGTTGCATTCTACACAGATTCTCAGAAGTCTTGATGGGGTACAGCCTTTGCTGCCCACCATGGGGACCACTTGGAGAAGGGCCCTCCCCCACTGCCCCAGGCTGATTCTCTTTCCTTCCCTGTCACACTCTCCCCTGTCCCTGATTCTCCTCCCTGGGATCGTGGCCCATACAAACACTGCACACAAGCCCTCATCCCAGGTTCTGTTCTCTGAGAGTCCAAAGCAGACAAGAAATAAAGGGGAAGGTGGGATTTCTCTTGTGAGCCATAGCAGCTTTAGTTTATCTTTTGGTAGTCTGTATTTTCTATTTATTTAAAAGATTTAAAAGATTATTTAAAAGATTTCTAGACATTTCACTACTGAATTATTACTACAACATTTTATATGCATATATTATTTCAACTCACACACACACACACACACATGTATAAACAAGTGACTTCCATGATTCTAAGGACATTTTTTTTCTATGTAATAACTACACAATAAAGAAGATGGTGGTGACAATTCGAATTACAGGTGGAGTCAGGAAAAGTCCACTTCCTCACGCCTTTCCTCTGGCCACTCGGCCTCACTAAGCCCTGAGTCCCACACCCTCCATCCCTCAGTTATTGCCTCTTCTGCCTAAAGCACACCTACACCTGAATCCCAGCCGCACCAAACACCCCTTTACTCTCAAATCTAGGACCTTGAAGCACATCTTTTGTTCCAAGCCTTCTTTCCCTGATGTTTAAATGTATCTTTTCTGTCATTCATCTTTAGGTTCTATAAACTAGAGGTCACGTCAGGGTCCTGAAGATCCACTGAACATCGGGGGAGGGGCTTGAATTCTAGTCCTGGCTCTGCCACTAGAGGGCTGGTGACCGGGAACCTCTGAGCAGCCTCCCTGGGCCTAAGTTCCACATCTGCACAATTGAGCCAGAGGCATCAGATGCTCTCGAGGCCCCCTTTCCAGCTATACATTCTTGTACTAATGTAATTTCCTGCTCACGAAAAATCCACTGCTAGAAAAGAGCTTCCAAGTCTGTAGTTCACTATAATGGGCTGTTGTCTTTATTTCAAAAGTAGAGCAGCTGGAAAGGACAAAAAGAAATATAAAATCAGGGCTTCCCTGTGGTGCAGTGGTTAAGAGTCTGCCTGTCAATGCAGGGGACACGGGTTCGAGCCCTGGTCTGGGAAGATCCCACGTGCCGTGGAGCAACTAAGCCCATGCGCCACAACTACTGAGCCTGTGCTCTAGAGTCCACGAGCCACAACTACTGATCAACTACTGAACAACTATTAATAATGATTCTTTCATTTGTGCTCAAAGGCTCAAGTTCAACAAGTCTCAGCACCATCACTGATCAGCTGTTCAACCAGGGATCCCTTGGCATCTTGTGACCTTACTTCCCTTCATTGTAAAATTTAGAATTGGATCTCTTCCAACTCTATCAATACAGGATTTTAAAAAATCCTTTATACCTAGAGTCATTTCATTTGAACCCTACAAAAATCATTATTCACAACAGGAATTTTCATTGCTACGTTATGGATGAGAAACCAAGGTGCAGAGACTAAACGAATTGCCCGAGGTCACACCCAGGCATGGACCCTTGGGTTTTCTGGTGTCACATCTGTGCAGATTTTGCCTTTCATGCAGAGCCTCTTTAGAAGATAATTTCCCTTCATTTTATTTTGAAGATTTTCAAAGATTTTGAAAAGTTGACAGACAGTACAATAAATCCCCCATGTGTTGTTCACTTAGATTCACCGACTGCTAATATTTTGTCACATTTGTATCATTTTTCTTTCTCTCACTCTTTATATATTTACAGTCTTTTCAAACCATTTGAAAGTAAATTGTAGACATTCTGATGCCTCATCCCTAAGTGCTTGAGTACGTATCTCCTTAGAACACGGATATTCTTCATAACCACAATACCATATCTCACCCAAGAAACTGAACATTAATCCAATAACACAACCTGATAAGCAGTCTATATTCAAATTTCCTCAAGGATCCCAAACCTGTCCCTTGTAGCTTTGTCCCCCTGGATGCAGCGGCCACTCCAGCATCACGTACTGCCTTTGGTTACTACAGCTCTACAGTCTCCTTTCATTGAAAACAAGGCCCCCACCCCAGCTCCCTTTTTTTTTCTTTCTTGATGTTGACATCTTTGAAGAGCCCAGACTAATAGTCCCCTAAATGGATTTGCTTGCTTGTTCCCTCATGATTGGAAAGCTTATTAAACAGTGAATATTTGGGAGCAGAGTTTCACAAAAAGTGACACAAATACTTTCTTCCCAGCTACTGGGAAGAGTGTCCCTCCTCCCTCAGTGTACACTCATGGACTCACCTGGCAGGGACCAGGATGAACAGAATGACATCTCAGGTAGCAAAAGCCACTTCAAAGTGACTTAAAAGCAGAGGTTCTCAGATTGGACCAAGAGCAGGAAAATTTCCAAAACAACACATTGAGGGAACCCACACTGGGTTGCTGCCTCTTTATTTTGCCAAGGAAGGACACTTAAAAAAAAAACCCTACCACCTATCATCATTTCATATATCTATTGTCATTTCATAAACAGAGGTCATTTTAACAACAAAAGGTAAGCATCAACAATCTCTGAACAAAGATTCACAAAAGGACAGTTTTCTAAAAAGGATAGTTGGCAACTTTCTACTGATCCTATATATTTGCATCTCACCTGGTCCTTATATTTCTCATTTTGCTATGGATTGTGAAAACTGTCATGGGTAGGCACAAGAACTCAGAACCTGGGCTTCCCTGGTGGCACAGTGGTTAAGAATCTGCCTGCCAATGCAGGGGACACGGGTTTGAGCCCTGGGTCTGGGAAGATCCCACATGCTGCGGAGCAACACAACTACTGAGCCTGAGCTCTAGAGCCCATGCTCCGCAACAAGAGAAGCCACCACAATGAGAAGCCTGTGCACCGCAACGAAGAGTAGCCCCCGCTAGCTGCAACCAGAGAAAAACCCTCAAGCAGCAACGAAAACCCAACGCAGCCAAAAAATAAATTTAAAAAACTAAAAAAAAAAACCAAACTCAGAACCACGAACCTCAACAGAACTCTCAGGAGCTAACTCACTAGCAACATGTGAAGGTGATTGCTTTG
The DNA here is from genome assembly GCF_949752795.1 of Hyperoodon ampullatus. Taxonomy (NCBI): domain Eukaryota; kingdom Metazoa; phylum Chordata; class Mammalia; order Artiodactyla; family Ziphiidae; genus Hyperoodon; species Hyperoodon ampullatus. The sequence goes on along the minus strand of NC_136915.1, from coordinate 169,042,187 downwards.
CCCTCCTTAATTTGTCTGACTCACGCTAGATGCGTGGTCTCCAGGAGAAAGGAGAGGGCAGGAAGGACAGGCCTGGCCACCTGTGACAGGTTTCCGTGAACCGTGCCACCTTCACCCCACGGCGTTACCTTCCTTGGAGCCTGGTGGCACGTCCTCAGAAGTGCTGCGGGCCTGGGGACACTGGCCCCTCCTCAGGCTCGCTACCTCCTCGCTACTGCTTTCCAACCTCCTGGCCAGATCCCCGTTCTCTGCCTCCAGCCGTCTCTTCTCCTCCTCCAGAGCTGACTTGTCACGGACGAGGTTGCTGTAGGCTAACTCCAGCTCCCTCTGCAGCCCCTCCTGGGTGTCCCAGGGTGCGGCAGCCTGGCCCAAGGTCAGGCGGTGGAGGAGGGCCTCCAGGGACCTGAGCCGGGCTTTGGTGGACTCCAGGGCCGCGCGCTGTTCGCTGCTGTCTCTCTGCAGGTCCTGGATGGCCGACATGGCCTGGCCCTGCTCGGGGCAGCTGGACTCATTGGGGCTGGCCACGCTGAAGGTGTACTGGCATCGGCCACTGCGGTCGTTGGCCTTCTGGAACTGGGCTGTCCCGGCACCCACACCCCATACCAGACAGGCCAGCAGCAGCAGCTGGACAGCTGGCATCTCGGGCCTGCAGTGGCAGCAATGTGCACAGAAGCCCTCAGAGCAGTGGCTGGACGAGGCTCCCTCTGGAACTCTCCCCTGCGCCGCGAGGTGTCTGGCTGGGTGGCCCGGCTGATTCCTGCCCTGGCTGCACAGAGGTTTATATATACTGGGGGAGGCAGCCCTGCGTGGGGGGAGGATGATGCGGCCACGTGAGGCTGGGTGAGGCCGTGCACAAGGTGGGGGGGCTGTTTTCACACTGCCAGCAAGAGTCTTAGAAAATGACCTTTCAGAAGTCTGTTTTGAATTTCTTTTAAAAAAGAATGTCCCACTTTAGGCACCCCACATCCCCATAACAGTCCCTGTATCCCCACCCTGTTTTCCCACATACACGCACACATACCCACCTCATCCAGCATGACTACTTGTGTGTCAGTTTCAACAAGGATTTATTTCTAGTTCCTATTTCCATTACTCTGCAAACTTTATTGAGAACCTGCTCTGTGTCAGGCACTGTTCTAGAAAACGGGGATACAGCCATACCTAAGACACAGTCCCTTTGTCCCTGTAGCAGTGACAGAAATGAATAACAGCCAGGCAGGATACAAAGGCAGCATGCCTCCAGGCTTAAGGGAGCAGCAATGCTTTAAAAGCAGTTAGAAGCAGAATTCTTCCCCCACCCCTCCCTTTAAAACAAATGTTGGTATATCTTTGGGAGGACGTTCTGATTCTAGTCTTGCATCTCAGGCACCAATGTCAGTGCTAGCCTCTAGACTAGTTCTCACCACGTGTGTGCACGTGCATGCAAATGCCATTGATCTCACTGATGAAATCTGTGGAAGCCTCAGGAAGATGTTTTTAAATGTATAAAATATATAGGATTGCAAAGGAAACATATATTGAAATACTACTATCAAAAAAATTTTTAATTGAAATATACATGTCCTTTCTATTAATGTCTTAAAAACAAGGTCTAGCAGGAGGGTATCTAATTTCAAAGTAGTCTTGCACGTAAATACTATTGCATGCTAACTGCAACAACTGTAATGAAATGTAAAATGTCTGTGATCTCTATTGGTGGTGACAAAGTCACAGGTACTGCTAACACAACTTTGGATTTATGGCTAGATCCATATGGAAGGAAATGTTAAACCCAAATTTTACTTCAAAAGTGGTAAAAATAAAGATGCAATTTTTTTCCATCCAAATTCATGAGCTTTCTGGAACCTAGGTTAATAATCCCTGCTTTATATTAATAAATCTAAAGAGAAACAAAAACCCCACCAAATATGCCAAGAAGAGGTCCACGCAAATCAGAACGTGTGCAGCAGCCTCATAGGTAACTTTTAAAATAACATTTGAATTTAAGCAATTGATGTTGTTTGATACCAATAACATCTTCAGTATTTTTGAAGTAAATATAATATTTCAGATGTGCCCTGGCAGACTCTGCTCAAGATTGAGAAAATACATTTTGCTCTAAAGATTCTACTCTTATTTGATTGGTTCTAAAGTTAGACTTGAACTTGAGACACTTACAAGTGGTTGTCTGTTTACTGCTGACTAAAGGGTACTATTCTGAGTTCCTGAATCAGATAATAAACATTACAAAAATGATTTTTTAAAATATCTTATAGTTAGCAAGAACCGATTCAAATCCGTTTGGCTTTACTCTTAGGAATGTTCTCTTTCTGTTAAAAGGACTAAGATCGTTCCTGAGCTGCCGACTCCATGGAGGAAAAGAGTTCTGGATAAAGAGAAACGTAAGTAATTTTACTGCATTCAGTTTGCTCAGGATAACTCTGCTTGTAAAGGAAGAACATAGGACTAGAAATCAGGTTTTCTGACTTCCCTTGAATTGATTTCCTTTCTGTGATACAACACTGCCTCGGATAATCCAGGAGCACACAATCTGTATTTCCCGGGGCTTTTTCAGTCAGTTCCCAATGCCCTTTAGTGAATTTTTTTCTTTTTCACCCACACTTTATCCCTCTCTTTTGCTTTATCTCCCCTAAGCTGCAGGCCAGTCACTGTTGAGCTGTGTGGGTGCCAGTCAGGGGTGAAGAGTTTAACAATCCCTGGCATTTTTTGCTTGGACCAACCCAGTTTTTGACTGCCAGGCAAAAGCAATCATTCTCAACGTTCTTCATGGTTCCTGGCAAATGCCACTGTGCTTAGGGAAAGAAATGTGGCTGCTGGGTTCATTGACCTTTTCTCTATCACTGTGGTTCACTGTCCCATCTTCCCCCTGGAGCCGGATATGATAAGGACTGACCAGGCCCTCACATTCTGCCTTCCTCCCCTGACCCGTCATCACGACCCCTACTTACACCTCACTGCCAGAGCTCTGTCTGCTGCCTGCTCTTAGCATCTCCTTCTCAAAGCCCTCATGGAACACTCAAGCCACCAGGGCACTTACAGATGAGAAAGGAGAGGGACTTGTCCAAGGTCACACAGCCAATGAGTGGCAGAAACAGAAAGAAAACCGAGGTCTCCAGATTCCAAGGTTTTCCATCTTCTCGCCTAAGCCTAGTCCACCCAAGGGCCCACTAATTGCCCAGAATACATGAAAGACTCCAGTCACTTCTTCAAGGAATCACTGCTCTAGGAAATGAGCTAGCTTCCTATATTCCCATTAAATAAAGGCCTTTAGTGAAGCAAACGCATGCATACCCTTGAGTTTTCACAGCTGATTTTACAAAACTGCATCCTTTCATGAAATAGAGTTATTTTCCTAAAAGCAGAGAAAAGGGCTCACTAGAAGACACAGGAAACTTTCCAGCCCCGTGAACAGCAATAAACATCTGGTCAGCTTCCTCCTGCCCTTTTCACCCTTCTGCCTTTCACCACCCTCCCTGCGCCAGCGCCCGACTCCCCACGCCAGTCTCCACCTCCTGGAACCCTGGACATGGTGACCCCTTTCCCTCTGACGAAACCCTGTCCACTCCAGATTCGCCGTTAGACTCCGTGTTCCAGTTGCATTTCCTTTCCGGAGCCTGGAGCCAGGGAGTCTCCAGCTCAGATGCTCCCGGCAGCCGGAAAGGCGTGCGTCCGGCCACCCGCAGAGCTAGGTTTGTGGCCGGAGCAGGCACGGAAGGCGCTGGCCTGGGGCCTCCGTGCAAGATGGGGGCAGCAGGGGGAACGAGGGAGCGGCATGCTTAAGGAGCATCCGTTACATAATTCGTTTCGAGGTTGTGTTTTTTTCCGTTCTTTTAGCCTCGGGTTTAAGCTGGTTGGCTCCTGCTTTCCTTCTGCAGTTCTTCCACGAGAAACTGGAACCTTCATGAGGGTAGAGCTGGGACCGCTTGGCTCACCATCTTGTCCCCAGGGTCGGGCAGATATAAGCGCTCAATACATTTTCAATGGATTCGTGGATGGGTACATAATTCAAGCAGAAATAGAACACAAAAGAGCCCTCAGGCATGAGAGCAAAGCCATGGATGGTGCCATCTTCTGGGCTGCTCAGGACCCTCTGGACGCCACCCTGAGGTCTGCCAGCAGGGCTCTCCCAGCTGGAGAGGAAGCCTTTGCTGGGGGCACACTTCTCTCCCCCAAATGCACACACATAGCCTCAACTGGGATTATTTTATGTATGCCTTTATTTTACTACGGATGAGGCTTACTACAAAACACTGGTGAATTAAAATGGTAACTTACTATCATGAAAATGAGGACCAGGGAAGGGACTGATGAGACGCAGCCTTAACCGGGGAGCTCAAGGCACCATTCTTCACCCCACAGCTTTCCTCTGTTTCCTGGGTGGTTCATCATTGAAGTGATTCATTATTAAGCACCTACTGTGTGCTAAGGGCTGTGGCACACACAGGAATATGTAGGAGGTGGACCCCATCCTCAAGGATCTCTCAGGCTGTAATGCTGGGTGAGGCTGGTGGAGTAACCTAAGTGCTGGAGAAGCCTAGGGGAGGTGGGTGTCCCTCGTGAACGGGGTGGGGGTGGGGTTTCACAGGGGAGATGCATCTGTAAAGGGACCTAAAGAGATGACATGTTAACAGTTGCTCAGGTCCTCGGGTTGTGACTTGTTATAGGTCTGCCTTGGGTTCTTTCAGTGTACCTTGTGTCTAATGACAAGGCATGTGGAATCACTTTCAGATTAAACATGTCTATTTCCTCTGTGGCTGCCTCCCACCACCCTTTGACCCAAAGCAGGAAGCCGGGGTGGGTGGGGTGGGGGGTGGATCTTAAGCCATTGAGCCCTGAACATTCTCTTCCATCCAGTGCTTGTCCATGGGTTGTCCGGTGCTGTCCGGATGGGAGCTGGTCCTGGGCACGGAGGCATCCTCTCCCGATTGGGAGAGAGAGAGACTTACAAGGGTAGGACCCAGCAGCTGCAGCTACAAAGTATAGCCCAGGAGCTTGTCCCTGCGTGGAGAGGAAGGCTTTTATGAGACCTGAATGTGTATAGGGACAGCCCTCATAGCAGTTCTGAGAGCTCCAAATGTCATGCTAGCATCTAGATAGTGTCCAACCACACTTAAATTATCACAACAACATTGTTGGCAATTTTCATTCCACAGATTCTACCACTAGTGCCATGAACATCCCATGAAGCCTTATTATATGGCGCGTTAAGCTGGTTTTCTTCCAGCTATTAATGGGTAGGATTTCTATAGGGGATTGGGGGGTGGGATATGGAGATATGAAAGGAAAGACATAAAGAAAAAGTGAGACACTTTCGAAAGACCAAACAATAGCCCAGTTTGAAAAAGAGCATCAGGCCTGTGTTACAAGGGCTGTGATATATCAAGGTAGAAGAACTAGGCTTGGGAGGACGTGATTTCTAATGATTTCTAACCAATCAGAAGCTGGATACAGTATTCTTGTATGCTTGACTTTACAAAATTGTTAGCCTTGTCTAAATTAATTATATGCCACATATTTGTATTTATTTTTTATTTAGAATAATTAAAATTAGTTCTCTTTTGAGAGTTTCTTAAGAAAACTGGACTTCTAAAAAAGATTTAGGGGGCTTCCCTGGTGGAGCAGTGGTTGAGAGTCCTCCTGCTGATGCAGGGGACACGGGTTTGTGCCCCGGTCCGGGAAGATCCCACATGCCACGGAGCGGCTGGGCCCGTGAGCCATGGCCACTGAGCCTAAGCGTCCGGAGCCTGTGCTCCGCAATGGGAGAGGCCACAACAGTGAGAGGCCTGCGTACCGCAAAAAAAAAAAAAAAAAAAAAAGATTTAGGGTCCCTGCCATCAGACCTTGCTGGTTTGAATACACTCAGTGTTCTAGGTGTCTATAAACAGTCTTTTGTTTTACTCTCTGCTCTTTCATCTTTCCCTTAAAAGCCTGACTTAATCCAGTCAATTGTTTGTGTCTCCTGATAAAGGGAGATGTTATGAACATGTTTAACTACCTCATCACCTTCTGTTATGAAGGCCTGCCCCATCCCCATTTGCTCCCTGCATTTGGAGAATTTTGTTGTCCTTTTCTTGCCCTACATTCCTGAGCTCGCCTCCGCACAGTGATACTGTCTGTTTTTGTTTTGTTTTGTTTTTTAAATAAGGATCCACTTTGGGATCTGATCAGATCATGCTTTTTATGTTTTTCCCATTTTTCCTTCAAGTTTCCACGGAAGTTCCTTCCTAAGGAACAGGTACTTAATTATCAATTTGGAAATGTCTTTTTCTGAGCTGTTTTCCTTACTCATTGACTATTGATTCTCAATTTTTTTTTTTTTTGCGGTTCGCGGGCCTCTCACTGTTGTGGCCTCTCCCGTTGCGGAGCACAGGTTCCGGATGCGCAGGCTCAGCGGCCATGGCTCACGGGCCCAGCCGCTCCGTGGCATGTGGGATCTTCCCAGGCTGGGGCACGAACCCGTGTCCCCTGCATCGGCAGGCAGACTCTCAACCACTGCGCCACCAAGGAAGCCCCTCTCATCATGTTTTTTTTTTCCTGAAGTTAAAAACAAGGGAAAGCTTCATTTTCCATTATCATTTGCTCTCCTGGAATTTTCACATGGACAAGTCTCATAATGGGTCGAGTTTGGTTTCTTAGCTCCGCCTTAATGGACTTACCTTATGGAATCTCATTCTTCCTGAAGGTCAGCTTCTGTCAGGAGGAGCATCAGACACTAAAACCAAGAGCAGATATAGCCTGAGCACTTCCCCGGAGCTGACACTCCTTGTTCAATTCTTTATCACTCAGCCAAAGATATATACTTGAATAAGGGCTGAAAAGTTTACAGGACACTTTCACATACCTCATTTTATTTAATTTCTCACAATAACCCTGAGGTAAGCTGGGCAAAGTTCATAATTCCTCTTTTACAAATGAAGAAACTGTGGATCAGAGTTAAACTGTGGATTAACTGATTCAGTCAAGATCATAGAGCTGGTAAATGGGACTAGGACCTGAATATTAGCCTTCCCACTCCATCCAATTTCTAAATTTAATGGTATTGTGGGGAAGACCTCAAGAATGAACTTTACAAACGCTCTTCAGATGTTTCCTCTCTACCCATTCTATTGACTGGCAACTTGAAGACTAGATTTGCCCAAACATATACGGGGACATCTGCTTTGGGTTCACTCCATAGAGTGGGATTGTGTGTCCTACACTGTGTAGGCCAGAGCAAAAACATGAGCAGCTGCTCTGTGGCCTGTGATGTTACCAGGGAGTCCTGGAGTAACGCTGTGGGCAATCTAAGACTCCTCCAGAGGCTGCGTGAGGGCTGAGAGTATAACTCTTCCTTAGGTTGAGCACAGAAATTCTCCTGTTTTAGTTTCAAGGTACAGATTCCCATTCAAGTTTCCTCAAGGAGAAAAGAAAAAAGTAAAAGGGTGTGTGTGAGGGGAGTGGTGGGTAAGGAAGCAGAATATCAGGTGTTCTCCTAAATTGAAACTGAAACTGACCTTTTGAAAAATGACCAGGTGAACTATTTTCCCTGCTTCTCAAGAGCTGCGAAATCTTACTCATGGTGGCTCTGCTTCTCAATGTGTCAGCTCTGTTCTCTACTTTACCAGTATCTTCCTGCTGACTTCAGCTTTCATCTGGTCCCCCATGGTCAGCCCAGGCCTGAGCCTACCTCCTAGCACAGGGCCTTTCAGCTCTGCTTACTGACTCAGGCTCTGTTTCCCAGGCCACGTTATTTTATTTTATTTTATTTTATTTTAATTAATTTCTGGCTGCATTGGGTCTTCGTTGCTGCGCGCGGGATTTCTCTAGTTGCGGTGAGCACGGACTACTCTTCATTGCAGTGTGCGAGCTTCTCACTGCAGTAACTTCTCATTGCGGAGCACGGGCTCTAGGTGCCTGGGCTTCAGTAGTTGTGGCATGCAGGCTCATTAGTTGTGGTGCTCGGGCTCTAGAGCGCAGGCTCAGTAGTTGTGGCACACGGACTTAGTTGCTCTGCAGCATGTGGGATCTTCCCAGATCAGGACTCGAACCCGTGTCCCCTGCATTGGCACGTGGATTCGTATTCACTGTGCCACCAGGGAAGTGCCCCAGACCATGTTCTTGAGAGATTTGATTGGTTGAGTTCATTCATTCAAGCCGACCACACCAGTTGGACGTTGTCCAGTGGCCCATCGAAGTTCTGCCTTTGGGACAGAAACTCAACTTCAATCTGTTTAATTATGTGGTTTTTGTTTTGTTTTGTTTTGGTTTTGCATGGGGGTGGGGATGAGGGGACTATTAAGAATAGAAAAGCCAGGGAGGGGGAAGGGTAAGATGGGACGAAGTGAGAGAGTGACATGGATTTACATATACTACCAAATGTAACATAGATAGCTAGTGGGAAGCAGCCACATAGCACAGGGAGATCAGCTCGGGGCTTTGTGACCACCTAGAGGGGTGGGATACGGAGGGTGGGAGGGAGACACAAGAGGGAGGGGATATGGGGATATATGTATATGTATAGCTGATTCACTTTGTTATAAAGCAGAAACTAACACACCGTTGTAATGCAATTATACTCCAATAAGATGTTAAAAAGAAAAAAAAAGAAAAGAAAAGCCTACTGGCACAAAAGATTCCCTTAGACGGAGATGTGAGTTGGTGAGAGATAGCTAGCAACTCTAGTTCAGTGCCCCCAAAGTAATATCTCCCTCACCGTGTTTAGGCAATATTTATTACCATGGAAGGAAACATGGTGGGACATTCATCTAATAAATATTCTAGGGACTTCTGGTCCTGTGTGTGCAGGACTGTGCTAGGCATGGGACAGATATTTCAAAATTAGGGGTTAAGGGGAAGACAGAGACAACTTCCTGATGACTTAGACTTCCCTTCTCACCCACATAGAGGGAAAAAAAAACTGGGTACACAATAGCCAATAGTAAGAGCATAGGTAACATAAACTTTTATAGGTTTTGGGGGCCTCTACTTATCATTTACATTTTTCTGTAGGAAAATGCTGAGTTCTCAGGGCTTGCATCAAAGAAGAAAAACATCCTTCTTTTTTATTTTATTTATTTATTTATTTATTTATTTATTTTTTTTTTTTTTGCGGTATGCGGGCCTCTCACTGTTGTGGCCTCTCCCGTTGCGGACGGAGCACAGGCTCCGGACGCGCAGGCTCAGCGGCCATGACTCATGACTCACGGGCCTAGCCGCTCCGCGGCATGTGGGATCTTCCCGGACCGGGGCATGAACCCGTGTCCCCTGCATCAGCAGGCGGACTCTCAACCACTGCGCCACCAGGGAAGCCCTTTATTTTATTTTTAATTCATATTTTATTGAAGTATAGTCGATTTATAATGTTGTATTAGTTTCAGGTGCACAGCACAGTGATTCAGTTTATATATATATATATATATATATATAAAGCCATGTATGTATGGCTTCTCATATGCTAAAAGTTTATAAATTATTGATGGAGCACAATCCACTTGTGATCTTTGGGGTGGAGTCAAGGTGGTTCTTCATCTACTGTTAATTAAATAAATGGTCAGTACTCAGTGGAGGGGTGATGAGAGTCTCAGAGAGCCCCATGCCACAAGAGCAACACGATGGACTGAGCTTGGTGTGTAAAAACACATGAGCAAAAACTGTGGGCTTTTGAGAACATTTATAAATAGATAAAATATTACCTTAGGGGCCTCCCTGGTGGCGCAGTGGTTGAGAGTCCGCCTGCCGATGCAGGGGACACAGGTTCGTGCCCTGGTCCGGGAAGATCCCACATGCCGCAGAGCGGCCGGGCCTGTGAGCCATGGCCGCTGAGCTTGCACGTCCGGAGCCTGTGCTTCGCAACGGGAGAGGCCACAACAGTGAGAGGCCCGCGTACCGCAAAAAAAAAAAAAAAACCTTATTTCTCTGAATAGTACCTCTGTATGTAAACATATTTTTACGTTTACCAACTCATTTTTGTTTTGAACCTTATGACCATCCTGAGGGATAACTGCCATTAACCCCATCTTACAAAGGAGGAAACTGTGGAAATTGACTTGTCAATCCATGAATGGGTTACAGAGTCTAGCACCACCCTCACCCCGGCACCACGGCATCTCCCATATTCTCCCATGCTTCTACTCACTCCCTGTTCCACCTTATGGAAATCATATAGAAGTTAAACAATTTTAGCCCTGATCTATATTAAATTTATACTGATTTTTTTCCTGGCAGGTAATTAGTATAAACTTTACTTTCCCAGAAAAGCAGAATGTTTTCAATAGACAATGATAAAAAGTTATTGAAATATTCCCATTGTATTGCTTTTAGTCTAAAAGTGGAAGATTAATAATCAACATGAACTTATTTTAAGTGATTATTAAATAACTTATCTTAAAATTTTTTTAAGCTTCTTCCAGTCTTTTTATTTATTCCTTATACTTCTGCTCTTTAGGAGTCAGTATATTACAGCAAAAAGAAGATGGGACCTAGATATCTCCACCTGGTCTGTTCACTCCTTGTGTCCCTGGGGCACTGGTCAAATGGTCATACCTCAGTTTCTCTGGATTTAAAATGCTTCAGAAAAAGCTCTTGTGAAGATCAGATGCCAAATTAGACCGAGAATCTTTAGAGCATTGCATCAGGATTTTTTTTTCTTTTTTTTTTAAGGCACGGTTTTATTATTTAGAATCTTGTCAATTTGCATCAACAAAACATGTCTTTGTGTTTTCACAAATAAAAGGGCAAAATCAAAGTGAATATAATCTGTAGATTGTTAGTTTATATTAACTGAACAACAATAACAGAAAAAACCCCAAAGCTTTTAAGAACCCAAAATATCTTGTTCTATCACTGAGGCATTATATCCTTAATCTTTGTTCAGGTGTAATATATATATATATATTTTTTACATCTTTATTGGAGTATAATTGCTTTACAATGGTGTGTTAGTTTCTGCTTTAAAACAAAGTGAATCAGTTATACATATACATATGTTCCCATGTCTCTTCCCTCTTACGTCTCCCTCCCTCCCACCCTCCCTATCCCATCCCTCTAGGTGGTCACAAAGCACCGAGCAGATGTCCCTGTGCTATGCGGCTGCTTCCCACTAGCTATCTATTTTACGTTTGGTAGTGTACATATGTCCATGCCACTCTCTCACTTTGTCACAGCTTACCCTTCCCCCTCCCCATATCCTCAAGTCCATTCTCTAGTAGGTCTGTGTCTTTATTCCTGTCTTACCCCTAGGTTCTTCATGACATTTTTTTTTCTTAAATTCCATATATATGTGTTAGCATATGGTATTTGTCTTTCTCTTTCTGACTTACTTCACTCTGCATGACAGACTCTAGGTCCATCCACCTCATTACAAATAGCTCAATTTCATTTCTTTTTCTGGCTGAGTAATATTCCATTGTATATATGTGCCACATCTTCTTTATCCATTCATCCGATGATGATGGACACTTAGGTTGTTTCCATCTCCTGGCTACTGTAAATAGAGCTGCAATGAACATTTTGGTACATGACTTTTTTTGAATTATGGTTTTCTCAGGGTATATGCCCAGTAGTGGTATTGCTGGGTCATATGGCAGTTCTATTTGTAGTTTTTTAAGGAACCTCCATACTGTTCTCCATAGTGGCTGTACCAATTCACATTCCCACCAGCAGTGCAAGAGTGTTCCCTTTTCTCCACACCCTCTCCAGCATTTATTTCTAGATTTTTTGATGATGGCCATTCTGACTGGTGTGAGATGATATCTCATTGTAGTTTTGATTTGCAGTTCTCTAATGATTAATGATGTTGCGCATTCTTTCATGTGTTTGTTGGCAGTCTGTATATCTTCTTTGGAAAAATGTCTATTTAGGTCTTCTGCCCATTTTTGGATTGGGTTGTTTGTTTTTTTGTTATTGAGCTGCATGAGCTGCTTGTAAATTTTGGAGATTAATCCTTTGTCAGTTGCTTCATTTACAAATATTTTCTCCCATTCTGAGGGTTGTCTTTTGGTCTTGTTTATGGTTTCCTTTGCTGTGCAAAAGCTTTGAAATTTCATTAGGTCCCATTTGTTTATTTTTGTTTTTATTTCCATTTCTCTACGAGGTGAGTCAAAAAGGATCTTGCTGTGATTTATGTCATAGAGTGTTCTGCCTATGTTTTCCTCTAAGAGTTTTATAGTGTCTGGCCTTACATTTAGGTCTTTAATCCATTTTGAGCTTATTTTTGTGTATGGTGTTAGGGAGTGATCTAATCTCATACTTTTACATGGACCTGTCCAGTTTTCCCAGCACCATTTATTGAAGAGGCTGTCCTTTCTCCACTGTACATTCCTGCCTCATTTATCAAAGATAAGGTGACCATATGTGCGTGGGTTTATCTCTGGGCTTTCTATCCTGTTCCATTAATCTATATTTCTGTTTTTGTGCCAGTACCATACTGTCTTGATTACTGTAGCTTTGTAGTATAATCTGAAGTCAGGGAGCCTGATTCCTCCAACTCCGTTTTTCGTTCTCAAGATTGCTTTGGCTCTTCGGGGTCTTTTGTGTTTCCATACAAATTGTGACATTTTTTGTTCTAGTTCTGTGAAAAATGCCAGTGGTAGTTTGAGAGGGATTGCATTGAATCTGTAGATTGCTTTGGGTAGTAGAGTCATTTTCACAATGTTGATTCTTCCAATCCAAGAACATGGTATATCTCTCCATCTATTTGTATCATCTTTAATTTCTTTCATCACTGTCTTATAATTTTCTGCATACAGGTCTTTTGTCTCCTTAGGTAGGTTTATTCCTAGATATTTTATTCTTTTTGTTGCAATGGTAAATGGGAGTGTTTTCTTGATTTCACTTTCAGATTTTTCATCATTAGTATATAGGAATGCCAGAGATTTCTGTGCATTAATTTTGTATCCTGCTGCTTTACCAAATTCATTGATTAGCTCTAGTAGTTTTCTGGTAGCATCTTTAGGATTCTCTATGTATAGTATCATGTCATCTGCAAACAGTGACAGCTTTACTTCTTCTTTTCCAATTTGGATTCCTTTTATTTCCTTTTCTTCTCTGATTGCTGTGGCTAAAACTTCCAAAACTATGTTGAATAAGAGTGGTGAGAGTGGGCAACCTTGTCTTGTTCCTGGTCTTAGTGGAAATGGTTTCAGTTTTTCACCATTGAGGATGATGATGGCTGTGGGTTTGTCATATATGGCCTTTATTATGTTGAGGAAAGTTCCCTCTATGCCTACTTTCTGCAGGGTTTTTATCATAAATGGGTGTTGAATTTTGTCGAAAGCTTTCTCTTCATCTATTGAGATGACCATATGGTTTTTCTCCTTCAATTTGTTAATATGGTATATCACATTGATTAATTTGCATATATTGAAGAATCCTTGCATTCTTGGAATAAACCCCACTTGATCATGTTGTATGATCCTTTTAATATGCTGTTGGATTCTGCTTGCTAGTATTTTGTTGAGGATTTTTGCATCTATGTTCATCAGTAATATTGGCCTGTAGTTTTCTTTCTTTGTGACATCCTTGTCTGGTTTTGGTATCAGGGTGATGGTGGCCTCATAGAATGAGTTTGGGAGTGTTCCTCCCTCTGCTATATTTTGGAAGAGTTTGAGAAGGATAGGTGTTAGCTCTTCTCTAAATGTTTGATAGAATTCGGCTGTGAAGCCACCTGGTCCTGGGCTTTTGTTTGTTGGAAGACTTTTTATCACAGTTTCAATTTCAGTGCTTGTGTTTGGTCTGTTCATATTTTCTATTTCTTCCTGATTCAGTCTTGGCATGTTGTGCATTTCTGAGAATTTGTCCATTTCTTCTAGGTTGTCCATTTTGCTGGCAAAGAGTTGCTTGTAGTAATCTCTCATGATCTTTTGTATTTCTTCAGTGTCAGTTGTTACTTCTCCTTTTTCATTTCTAATTCTATTGATTTGAGTCTTCTCCCTTTTTTTCTTGATGAGTCTGGCTAATGGCTTATCAATTTTGTTTATCTTCTCAAAGAACCAGCTTTTAGTTTTATTGATCTTTGCTATCGTTTCCTTCATTTCTTTTTCATTTATTTCTGATCTGATCTTTATGATTTCTTTCCTTCTGCTAACTTTGGGTTTTTTTTTCTTCTTTCTCTAATTGCTTTAGGAGCAAGGTTAGGTTGTTTATTCGAGATGTTTCCTGTTTCTTAAGGTAGGATTGTATTGCTATAAACTTCCCTCTTAGAACTGCTTTCTCTGCATCCCATAGATTTTGGGTTGTCATGTCTCCATTGTCATTTGTTTCTAGGTATTTTTTGATTTCCTCTTTGCTTTCTTCAGTGATCACTTCATTATTGAGTTGTGTATTGTTTAGCCTCCATATGTTTGTATTTTTTACAGATCTTTTCCTGTAATTGATATCTAGTCTCATAGCGTTGTGGTCGGATAAGATACTTGATACAATTTCAATTTTCTTAAATTTACCAAGGCTTGATTTGTGACCCAAGATATGATCTATCCTGGAGAATGTTCCATGAGCACTTGAGAAAAATGTGTATTCTGTTGTTTTTGGATGGAATGTCCTATAAATATCAATTAAGTCCATCTTGCTTAATGTATCATTTAAAGCTTGTGTTTCCTTATTTTTTTTCATTTTGGATGATCTGTCCATTGGTGAAAGTGGGGTGTTAAATTCCCCTACTATGAATGTGTTACTGTTGATTTCCCCTTTTATGGCTCTTAGTATTTGCTTTATGTATTAAGGTCCTGCTATGTTGGGTGCATAAATATTTACAATTGTTATATTTTCTTCTTGGATCGATCCCTTGATCATTATGTAGTGTCCTTCTTTGTCTCTTCTAATAGTGTTTATTTTAAAGTCTATTTTGTCTGATATAAGAATTGCTACTCCAGCTTTCTTTTGGTTTCCATTTGCATGGAATATCTTTTTCCATCCCCTCACTTTTAGTGTCTATGTGTCTCTAGGTCTCAAGTGGGTCTCTTGTAGACAGCATATATATATGAGTCTTGTTTTTGTATGCATTCAGCCAGTCTGTGTCTTTTGGTGGGATTATTTAATCCATTTACATTTAAGGTAATTATCGATATGTATGTTCCTATTCTCATTTTCTTAATTGTTTTGGGTTTGTTATTGTAGGTCTTTTCCTTCTCTTATGTTTCTTGCCTAGAGAAGATCCTTTCGCATTTGTTGTAAAGCTGGTTTCGTGGTGCTGAAGTCTCTCTGCTTTACCTTGTCTGTAAATGTTTTAATTTCTCCATCAAATCTGAATGAGATCCTTGCTGGGTAGAGTAATCTTGGTTGCAGGTTTTTCTCCTTCATCACTTTAAATATGTCCTGCCAGTCCCTTCTGGCTTGCAGAGTTTCTGCTGAAAGATCAGCTGTTAACCTTATGGGGATTCCCTTGTGTGTTATTTGTTGTTTTTCCCTTGCTGCTTTTAGTATTTTTTCCTTGTATTTAATTTTGATAGTTTGATTAATATGTGTCTTGGCATGTTTCTCCTTGGATTTATCCTGTATGGGACTCTCTGTGCTTCCTGGACTTGACTGACTATTTCCTTTCCCATATTAGGGAAGTTTTCAACTATAATCTCTTCAAATATTTTCTCAGTCCCTTTCTTTTTCTCTTCTTCTTCTGGAACCCCTATAATTCGAATGTTGGTGCATTTAATGTTGTCCCAGAGGTCTCTGAGACTGTTCTCAGTTCTTTTCAATCTTTTTTCTTTATTCTGCTCTGCAGTGGTTATTTCCACTATTTTATCTTCCAGGTCACTTATCCATTCTTTTGCCTCAGTTATTCTGCTATTGATCCCTTCTAGAGTACTTTTAATTTCATTTATTGTGTTGTTCATTGTTGCTTGTTTCATCTTTAATTCTTCTAGGTCCTTGTTAAATGTTTCTTGCATTTTCTCTATTTCCAAGATTTTGGATCATCTTTACTATCATTACTCTGAATTCTTTTTCAGGTAGACTGCCTATTTCCTCTTCACTTGTTAGATCTGGTGGGTTTTTATCTTGCTCCTTCATCTACTGTGTGTTTTTCTGTCTTCTCATTTTGCTTATCTTACTGTGTCTGGGGTCTCCTTTTTGCAGGCTGCAGGTTCGTAGTTCCCGTTGTTTTTGGTGTCTGTCCCCAGTGGCTAAGGTTGGTTCAGTGGGTTGTGCAGGCTTCCTGGTGGAGGGGACTAGTGCCTGTGTTCTGGTGGATGAGGCTAGATCTTGTCTTTCTGGTGGCAGGTCCACGTGTGGTGGTGTGTTTTGGGGTGTCTGTGGACTTATTATGATTTTAGGCAGCCTCTCTGCTAATGGGTGGGGTTGTGTTCCTGTGTTGCTAGTTGTTTGGTATAGGGTGTCCAGCACTGTAGCTTGCTGGTCGTTGAGTGAAGCTGGGTGCTGGTGTTGAGATGGAGATCTCTGGGAGATTTTCGCCGTTTGATATTATGTGGAGCTGGGAGGTCTCTTGTGGACCAGTGTCCTGAATTTGGCTCTCCCACCTCAGAGGCACCACACTGACTCCTGGCTGCAGCACCAAGAGCCTTTCATCCACACGGCTCAGAATAAAAGGGAGAAAAAGTAGAAAGAAAGAAAGAGGATAAAATAAAATAAAATAAAGTTATTAAAATAAAAACATAATTATTAAGAAAAAAAATTTTTTTAAGTAAAAAACAACAACAACAACAAAAAGGACAGATAGAGCCCTAGGACAAATGGTGAAAGCAAAGCTATACAGACAAAATCTCACACAGAAACATACACACTCACAAAAAGAGGAAAAGGGGAAAAAATAATAAATCTGCTCTCAAAGTCCACGTCCTCAATTTGGGATGATTCATTGTCTATTCAGGTATTCCACAGACGCAGGGTACATCAAGTTGATTGTGGAGATTTAATCAGCTGCTCCTGAGGCTGCTGGGAGAGATTTCCCTTTCTCTTCTTTGTTTGCACAGCTCCGGGGGTTCAGCTTTGGATTTGGCCCTGCGTCTGCGTGTAGGTCGATGGAGGGCGAATGTTCTTCGCTCAGGCAGGACGGGGTTAAAGGAGCCGCTGCTTCGGTGGCTCTGGCTCACTCAGGCCGGGGTGGGAGGGAGGGGTACGGAGGCGGGGCGGGCCTGCAGCGTCAGAGGCCGGCGTGACGTTGCACCAGCCCGAGGCGCACCGTGCGCTCTCCCGGGAAAGCCGTCCCTGGATTCCGGGACCCCGGCAGTGGCGGGTTGCAGAGGCTCCCCAGAAGAGAGGTGTGGCGAGTGATCTGTGCTCGCACACAGGCCTCTTGGCGGCGGCAGCAGCAGCCCCAGCGTCCCACGCCCGTCTCTGGGGTCCGCGCTTTCACCCGCTGCTCGCGCCCGTCTCTGGAGCTCCTTTAAGCAGCGCTCTTAATGCCCTCTTCTCGCGCACCAGGAAACAGAGAGGTAAGAAAAAGTCTCTTGCCTCTTCGGCAGGTCCAGACTTTTCCCCGGACTCCCTCCCGGCTAGCCGTGGCGCACTAACCCCTTCAGGCTGTGTTCACGCTGCCATTCCTCTCCCTGCGCTCCGACCGAAGCCCGAGCCTCAGCTCCCAGCCCCGCCAGCCCCAGCGGGTGAGCAGACAAGCCTCTCAGGCTGGTGAGTGCTGGTCGGCACCGAGCCTCTGTGCGGAAATCTTTCCGCTTTGCCCTCCGCACCCCTGTTGCTCTGCTCTCCTCCGCGGCCCCGAAGCTCCCCCGCTCCGCCACCCGCGGTCTCCGCCTGCGAAGGGGCTTCTAGTGTGTGGAAACCTTTCCTCCTTCACGGCTCCCTCCCACTGCTGCAGGTCCCGTCCCTATTCTTTTGTCTCTGTTTCTTCTTTTTTCTTTTGCCCTACCCAGGTACGTGGGGAGTTTCTTGCCTTTTGGGAGGTCTGAGGTCTTCTGCCAGCGTTCAGTAGGTGTTCTGTAGGAGTTGTTCCACGTGTAGATGTATTTCTGGTGTATCTGTGGGGAGGAAGGTGATCTCCGCGTCTTACTCCTCCGCCATCTTCCCCCTCTCCCCGGCATCAGGATTTTTAATGCTCGTTATCACTCATCTGTACCTCTAGTGGAGCAAAGGGGCTCCATAAGGATGAAAGTTTCTCCTGAATTCTTGTTATGAGACTGGATGATACAAGGGTTAAGAATCATTTCCTGATAAAATGGCGTGGATCACACACTAGGTGCAATCATCCTTTCAACCACCCTATTAGATGCTTAGTAATTTCCCCACATGACTTTTGAATAAATTCAGTTTCTGAGTCTCAAAGAAAAACGCATTGGTAAGTATGGGAGCTGGGATGTGCACCCAACTCTTCCCCAGGGCCTGGGCTCCCCGAGTGACCGGTTTGTTCTTTCTTACTTGAGTGAAGTTACGTAAACTTTCCAGTCGATAATTTCTCAGTGTGACATGTATTAAAGAGAGGGATTTCATTGCGGGAAGGCTTTCAACTCTTCATTTCCTTCCTGAATTCTTTTATTCCACTGGGAACAGAAAATCTCTTCCCTGCCGATCAGTTAAATCCATGGAACAGATTTCAGTAAGCATGATTCAAAGGGTTTTAATTAAGAAACTATTACAATATATTTTATTTTTAAAGATGGAACTGTGTTCTGCCACTAGCAAAACTGAATGATGAAAGAATGCCACAGAGGCAGACACACACATTCATTTAAAGTTGGCACTTTGGGTTTAAGGGAGAACAGTTTGTCCTTTAAAAATCCAGTGCTGCTAGGTTATATCCAATGTTCCGGGAGGGAGGAGGGGGACGCAAAAGAAAGAGCTATCTTCCTGTGGCTTTTTGCTCTATGTAAAAGTGAAAAAATATCAAATGTGGCAAATCAGGAAAGGACCTTATGTCAAAGACCCCTGAGCATCCTGCTGGGAATTATGTCTTGCAGGTTATCTGTAGCTGTATTTCAGGTCCAGTGAGCTTCCTAAACAAGCTCCCAATCTTTCAGGCAACTTTTCCACAAAATCTAGCTAGCCTGTGGTCAGGGAAGTCAGAATGATTTTACTGTTAGCACCAGGAAGACTGAATAAAAAGGTAAATCTGCTAAAAACAAAAACAAAGAAAAAATAAAACTAAGAACATAGCACAGCCAAATTAAATATAACTTTGCTTTTCTTCTTTTTTTAAAGATTTTATATTCTTTTCTATCATTACAGCATTGAATATTGATTCTGCACTCTTTCTGGAATATTGCTTCACTCTTGTAGCAACACTGATCTTCCCTGCGTCTCCTGTGCCCCTCTGATTGCTTCTCCTCTGTCTTAGCTGAGTTCTTTCCTTCCTTCTGCTCTATATCTATGGATATAGATTGCAAGTTATAATGCACTTTATATTTTAGGTAATAATTATATCTAACCACTCATTGAGTGCCTGCTATGTTCCAGACATTGTGCTGTGTACTTTACGTGCATTATCTGTTTTTGTTTTTTTGTTTTTGTTTTGTTTTTTGGGCCATGCTGTGCAGCATGTGGGATCTTAGTTACCTGACCGGGGATCAAACCCACACCCCCCATATTGGAAGCACAGAATCTTAACCACTGGACCTCCGGGAAGTCCCTTTTTTGTTTTGTTTTGTTTTGCATTATCTGTTTTAACCTCACTGCATGCAGTCCTGCAAGGCAGATGTTCACATCCCCAACTTATTGGCGAGGCAGCTGAGGTTCAGAGATGACAAGAAATTTGCCCAAGGTAAACACACCTAGAAAGTTGTGGAGCCAAGATTCAGAGCGATGACCCTCTGGCTCTTAACCTCCTGTCCTTCCCCTGTGCCTCGTGCTTGCCCTGGCCCTGGGCTGTGGTCAGGTGGGCGGGACTGACTCTGCCTTCACCTAGGCTCTGTGTATGCGGCTAGGGGTAAGGGGGGTGGATATGAACAGAGAAGAATTAACTGGACAGGCGAAAAAAATAAGAGGTAATATCTAAGGTCTATTACTTTAGTTTAAGATGGAAGAAAACTTGTTGTGTTTATACACTAAAGCGAAAGCACCAACAGAGCAGAAGGGTAAGTACTGATGATAATAACAGCTGACACGTATTAAACATAGCCGTGTGCCAGGGACCATGCTAAGCCCTTTAGCAGGATTACATCAGTAATCTTTCACAACACGCTTATAAAGTAGGTACTATTATTATCATGATATTTTACAGATGAGAAATGTGAGGCTTTGTCCAAGATCACCGAATGAGCGTGACTTAAATAAAGGGGATCTGAGCTGCGATGTTCAGGAATGCAGAGGTAGCTGCCTTACCTGGTATGCAAGCCAAGCTTCTGTTTAAGGAGCACCCAGTAAGTACCAAGACTTTATTTACATTACTGTGACACTTAATGATATCCCTCAGGGTAGGTAGATAAATACCTCAACCGCAATCCCATATTAAAGTGAGAAAGCTGAGCCTCTGTGGCTACAGACTTGTTCAAAGTCTTCATCTTTTCTCTTTAAACACCCTGTAAAGAATGATGATAAATGTGGGGCTCTACAGCCTCAAATCATAATCAGCATTTGTTTCCAACACTTCTCATCTAGGGAAGTGGAATGAGAATTCCTAGCTCAGGAAATGATGTTCTCGGAGCAATAGTTTAGGACTGTTTGGCTGCACCACCCTCCAAAGGAGGTTTGACTCAACTGTTGGGATTGAGATGATACTGGCAATCAGATCTTTGCTTTTGACAGTGGAATTCTTTTCTTTTTTTAATTTATTGTAGTGAGGTATAGTTGATTCACACTGTTGTGTTAATTTCTACTGTACAGCAAAGTGATTCAGTTTTATCTATCTATCTATCTATCTATATATTCTTTTTCATCTTCTTTTCCATTATGGTTTATCACAGGACATTGAATATAGGTCCCTGTGCTATACAGTAGGACCTTGTTGTTTATCCATCCTATATATACTAGTTTGCATCTGCTAACCCCAAACTCCCAGTCCTTTCTTCCCCCAACCCCTTCTCCCTTGGCAACCACAAGTCTGTTCTCTATGTCTGTGAGTCTGTTTCTGTTTTGTAGATAGGTTCATTTGTGTCATACTTTAGATTCCACATACAAGTGATATCATATGGTATTTGTCTTTCTCTGACTGACTTCACTTAGTTTGATAATCTCCAGGTCCATCCACATTGCTGCAAATGGCGTTATTTCACTCTTTTTTATGGCTGAGTAGTATTCCATTGTATATATGTACCACATCTTCTTTATCCATTCATTTGACCATGGAATTCATAATCTTACTTTTAATGATGCAGGTATGGTACTGTTTACAACACTCATTTCACTGAATAAGGCAACTGATTTTATTTCTTTTCCAAAAATTGCAATGCACAGTATACTTTGGTTTAATCATAAAAAGTTTCTGAAAATAATCAATCAGTAGTAAATAACTGAAAAAAGGTTGAAGGAGTATAAGAAATGTAATATAAACTTTTGATGAATGAGAGGCTTAGAGAGAGAAAAAAGATCCCAAATAAAGATGGTCTGTATGCTATCAATTCTATATTTAATTGACCAGCAACTAGTATCTGAAATGTTTATGTTTGTTCCCATTTTCCAAAGCACAATCCCATACACACCTCATTTGTCCTTCACAACAATATATGTCAGTTAGAATCCTTTTATCTACATGTAACAGGAACTTGGCCTAAATAGATGGAGGTTGTTTTTCTCATTTAACGAGAGGCTGGGACGTGGCATTCTGGAACTGGTGTGGGGCCCAACAGTGTCATCAAGGACACATGTTCCTTCTACCTCCCACTTCACCATTCTGATAAGAATGTTGGCCTCTCACCCTCATAATGTGACAGTTGCTCCAGGCATCACATTGGTGTTTAAGTCTGGAAGAAGGAGTAAGGAAAGGAGCAGGTACCAGGAACATCTTTGCTTTTATTAGAAAAACAAAGACTTTCCCAAAGGACCTTTCATTGGCCAGAACTGTGTCACTCAGCCGTCCTTGCTGCAAAGGAGAGTGGGAAAGCAACTATTTAGCTTTTCCAGGTCGTCTGTAGTGAAGGAGAGCAAGAGTGAAGCATTTTGGCAAGGAAATCTGATTAGCCAACCAATAGTGTGGACCACATAGGATTCTTTACAGATGGGAAAGCTAGTGTGCATGCTGATCACTCAATCACAAAGAGGCAGAGCGGGGGCACAAACTAAGGTGCTCTGATTCCAGCACCTATGTAATTTCCACTGTGCTATTCAGCCTCTCTAAATTCCTCTCAGGAAGAAAACAGTACTTAAAAGTGTAGAGCAATGGGGATATATACGAAACAGATCAACTTTAAACCAGTAGCTTTTTATCAGTATATCATATGATACCTTTATCATTGTTGTTTAATAAACATTATTATTCCATTTTTCTAAATGTGTATAACAACTAAGTTTTAAAGATATTGATTGAGGCATTGTTTATAACAGCAAAACACTGCAGGGAAAGCCTTAATTTTCAACCATAGGGGATTGGTTGAAAAAAGCATATACCATAAAGTAGAACAGTCAGAAATAAAGTTTCAGAAGAATATAGTATTTACAATATTTTATTAAATGAAATAAATAAATTATAAAACTGTATATACAATGTGAACCTAAGTTTATAAACCTATTTTTATATATAAAAGCTAGACGTATATAGCAAAATGTTCATAGTGATTATATTTAGGTGATGAGATTACATGATACTGTGGTTTTCATCTTCGTATTTTTTTGCAATATTATTTAATTTTTAAAAGTCAAGCTATTGAGTGTGAATCATTATGTTGTACACCTGAAACTTATATAATATTGTAAATCAACTATACCTCAATTTAAAAAAGATTTAGACTTAAAAAAGTCAGGCTGTTGAAGTATAATTTACATACAATAAAATTTACTGTTTTATGTGTGAGTTTTGACAAATATATTGTTATGTATCCAACACTACAATCAAATATAGAATATTTCCTTTGCTCCCCCGAAGTCCCCTTGTGCCCTTTTGTAGTTAATCCCTTTTTCCTTTTCATTGGCTGTTGGCAACCACTGAACTGATTTTTGTCCCTATAGATTTGCCTTTTCAAGAATGTCATAAAAGTGATAATATGTGACACACAGCCTTTTGTTTTTGGCTTCTATCAATTGGCATGAATGCTTTTGAGATCATTCATGTTGCTTCATGTATCAGAAGTTCATTCCTTTTTACTACTGAGTAGTATTCCACAGTACAGATGTACCATTATATGTTTATCCTTTTACCACTTGATAGACACTTGGGTTGTTTTCAATTCTGGACTAATAGTAATGTATTAATTTACTAGAGCTGCCATAACAAAAGTACCACAAACTGGGTGGCTTAAACACCAGAAGTGTATTGTCTAACAGTGTAAGAATGACAAGAGAAAAAGAAATCTACCAACTCAAGGAAATGAAAGGAAGCTTGAGTCTGTTTCCTGAGAAGCCTCCTAAGAAACTGAAACTGTCTTTCACCTTGCACAGATCTGAGGGTTGAATTGATGCTACCTGAATGGTCCAGAAACCCCCAAGGTGAGAAATAATATAAAAAATGGATCCCTGATAATAGTCTTGGAATGCTTGGCAGAAATGATGTGAAACCGGAAAGCAACTTCTATGGGGTTCCCACAGGAAAAAATATCCCTACTAAAGATAATTTACCAGTAGAAATGTATCAAACAAGGCAGATCCCATTAGGCCCACCACAGGTGCCTGCCTAGGTTGTGTGTTGCACACAGAAGGGGCACATGCACGGTGATGAGAATGAAGCTCCTGGAGTTATGTGTTGGGGTGGCCCTGGAAGCCATCTACCACCAGCAAGAATCAGCAGGCACTGCAGCAGGGGTAGGAAAGCCCAAGAACTTCAGTTGTTGAACTTCAACTTCAACAACATACATCTCAACTAAAAATATGTCTTAAAAAAACAGGTATTGTAAAAATAATTAAAGGCTTGAAAGAAACACTTGAAATACTAAGAAAATAGCAAGGTACTATTTTTTCAAAGAAGAGACAGATTTGAAAAATAAATATAACTTCTAAAAATGACAAATATGGTTAAACTAAAACCTGAAATATATAGGTTAAACAGCAATTAGATATAGATGGAGAGAAAACTGATGAGGTGGAAAGCAAATTGGAAGATATTCCAAGACGGCACTGCAGAGAAATAAAGAGATAGAAATTTGGACAGAAATTAAGGGGCTTGGGAAGAGATGACATGTTCTTTGAAGATGTGGCTTCTTAGAAATTTTTTCTTGATAGAGGAGAGATTATTACAAGGCAATAAGTTCTTTAGTTTTCTGCATTTGGGGAACTAAGAAAAGAAAACACAGAGAAAAAGTCTTAAGAAAAAATCTGGGGCTTCCCTGGTGGCGCAGTGGTTGAGAGTCTGCCTGCCGATGCAGGGGACACGGGTTCGTGCCCCAGTCCGGGAAGATCCCACATGCCACGGAGCGGCTGGGCCTGTGAGCCATGACCGCTGAGCCTGCGCATCCGGAGCCTGTGCTCTGCAACGGGAGAGGCCACAGCAGTGAGAGGCCCACGTACCACACACACACACAAAAAATCTGGACTTTAGGAATATCAGGATGCAACCCCATGAAAGAGTCTTTTATTAGAGGATTAGAATTAATAGCAAGGTGATTAAATGAAGAATATAGTTGCTGTGAAGGCAGATGTAATTAGGACAGGCAGAAGCTATGTTTAGGCATTTGATTTGCAAACTCTAAATGGAAGAAGTTTAAAAAAATGTTTATGGGAGAATGGGAGAAATAATAGTTAAATGGTGATATTTCATGCTTGGGTTTAATGTGAGAAGAGAGTCTAACTTATACCTTGGTGAATATATTTCTTTGTCTTACTCCAAATACTTATTTATATTAAGCAAAATAGTTGTGGGGGAAGTGGGAAAGTTATGCTCATATTTGTACTTTTTGTTGTTAAATCACCCTGATTACTTCAATCACATCTGGAGCAAGTTTACAATTGGGGACCACTGCCAAATATAAGGATCCAATATTTCCTTGGAAATGTCAACTATAATCACAAGCAGAACACCAAGAAGGAAATCATCAATCTCTTTAGAGCTGACTTGTATTTTCAATTATTACAGTACAAGTATCTGATCACAGTTTCCTTCAAGAAATAATATAAACTACTGATGAATGGACAAAGGCAGGAGATACTGAGGACTAGAGGATGAAGGTCTTTAGTAAGAAACAACCTGTTTACAAACATAGGACAGTGCTGCTTTTGGAAGTCATCAAGCAACAATGGCCTTCAACCAGGCTTTCTTGGAAACTAAGGAAGGAAGAAATCATTCCAAATTTTAAAAGTAGATTGGTAAAAATTTTAGCGACATGTTTCTGGGAAAGCTATTTTCTCTTCCCCTAAACTCCCCTCTTAAGTAGGGCATACTGTTCAGAATTCAAAACCTGCTGGCCAAGTTTCTAGGATAAACAAGACTTTGTGGCTCTAAAATGAGCCCTAACTTGAAAGTTGATTTAATTTGGAAACAGGGGTGAAGGGAGAGGAAGAGGAGTTCTTAAATGAAAAGGAATATGGAATTTAAAAATAAGT